>NC_072435.2:86145000-86770000 GCF_028878055.3 Symphalangus syndactylus
TATCATATTTTGAGACAGTAAATTGGAGACAGTCCTCCGAGTATACACTTGCTGGTAAGAGTTGCTCATGCAAAACTTCCTGTATCTCTACTCTTTTTGATCATATTTACCTGAGTTTCTTTCCCTTCTTTTGGAAACTTGTTGACATTATTTTAATTACAAATGTATTATTTGCCATTTCTCTCTATATACTACATACTATTTTTTTAATCTCTAATGATACAGCTTTTGAAAACAATGTGGTAGATGAGAGAGTAGAATTTATTAAAAGAATCATTACCCTCTTGGCAAAGCATATCTTCATGCTATTAATAATGAGAGGGTTTGTGAAGTTGGTTTCAGCTGTCATATTTATATGCTGTATCAACACTTTCCATCTCCAAAAACCGAAGAACACAATGTTGATGAAGTGAACAGAAAAACAATTCTTTTATATTTGGTCTGGTTTGACCTACATCAAGATGGTAGATTGAAATGGCCCAAAATGTTGAAAGAATACTTTTGCCCAGATAACCAGATACCACAGTAAATTGAAGTAATTACAGCTCAGTAACAAAGCTGATTGGATAAAATTAGGCCATCTGCCTTCTAAATATAGAGAGGCAAGTTGTTATATTTATTTTATCTTATGTGGATGACTTTTGGCTGTATGGTTGAATAGGAGTTAAGTTTCTCTACTTTATTACCTACTTTCCCAAATAACAACATTACTATATGTGGCATTTTAAGGACTATCTCTGGATAGAGTCTCTCAAAGCCTTTGAGCTGTAAGCTTTTAATCTCATTGTTTCAACTATCATAATTATTAATTGCAGGAAGTTTTGCATGAGGAACCCTTATCAGCAAGTGTATACTCAGAGGACTGTCTCCAATTTAGTGTTTCTCAAAATACTGAATTTTTATAATTATGATACTTGAAACAATGAGATTAAGATTAGTTTCTCTATATATATGTATATATATATACACACATATACATATATATATAGACTTGAGATATATATATATATATATATATATATCAAGACTTATGATTTATTGGCATATGTCCTGAATCTCCAACACAAATTCAATATTTCCAACACACAAAAAAATCACTTTCTCCAAAAACAACTTCCTTTCTGGACTTAATTCTGAGAGGCACCCTTAACTTATTCCATATCCTTAACCACTCACATTCATTTTTTAAACTAAGTTATATAAATCCTTGCTTCCTAATATTTTTCTCATTTCTAGCATCATGACACTGGTCTAGCATCATGACACTGGACCAAGTCTTAGCTTCTCCATGATATTCCACACATATCTCCTACTGGTCTTTTATCTCCAGTGTC
The DNA here is from genome assembly GCF_028878055.3 of Symphalangus syndactylus. NCBI lineage: Eukaryota > Metazoa > Chordata > Mammalia > Primates > Hylobatidae > Symphalangus > Symphalangus syndactylus. The sequence goes on from NC_072435.2 coordinate 86,146,335, forward strand.
TTCCCTATTCAGCAAATTCTGCCTTTTGCAACCAGATTAAGCTTTTTAAACCATAGTCCTCTTCTTGTCACTCAAATTTTCAGTGGCTTACCAATGTCTATAAAATGAATTATTAAGTTTGTCCTTAGGTATTGAAAGCTACTTTTTGTATTCTAATTATATTCCAAAGTTTCTCTTTATGTACTTTTTAATTCCAAAAATAAAAGTGCTATTTTGAATATGGCCTCCTAAAAGGTATGCCAACATGAAACCTATTAATATGAAGTTATTTGGAAATGGGGTCTTCGCATATGTAATTAAGTTAAAGATCTTGAGATGAGGATATTCTGATTTATGGTGAACTCTAAATCCAATGACAAGTGTTCTTATAAGTGAAGAAGGGGGGAAAAGACACAGAGGAGACAGCCAGGTGAAGATAGAGAAAGAGATTGGAGTTACCCAAACCAAGGAATGCCAGGAGTCACCAGAGGCTGGAAGAGTCAAAGAAGGATCCTCCACTAAAGCCTTTGGAGGTAGTGTGGTCCTTCTGATGCCTTGATTTAGGACATCTAGCCTTCAGAAATGTGAGGGAATAAATGTCTCTTGTTTTAAATCATCCAATTTGTGGTAATGAGTTGTGACATTCCTAGGAAACCAATACAATAAGTCAACTTAGCCTTCATGAAGATATGTGTTCTTGCAGATATCCCTTGCTTGAGAGGGTTTCTTTTGCTGGAATTCTCACCATATCTTTACACCTACTGAAATGATAGTTAACATTTTGAAGCATATACAATATAAAAGACACTGTTCTGAGCTTTCCCATATATTAAGTTTTTAAAGTATTTAATGAGATCTATAAAGTAGATATTATTGTGTCTAAAGATACGTAAGCACATTTTCCAGATAAGCTGACGTTTGGACAGAAGCAATCTTATTCTAGAATTCATGCTCTTATTGACTTCAAAAGTATCAAGATCAAAGCTCAAAACACATCCACTCCATGAAGTCTTTCCTGATCACCTGATGGGAAGGGATCTTTATGATTTCCTACAGTTATTCTGGTAACTACCACTCACAAAAGAGAGAATCAGAGCATAGAATTCCTTGCGTAGACTTTATTCACTCTTGAGATTGTAAAATGCCTAAAAGAAGTGACTATGCCATATATGTGTATACACACACACACACACACAAATATATACACACATACACATATATTTTAAATTTCTTCCACAGAAGTTGGCATAGCATTTTTCTAGGTTTGTAATAAATAAATCATTAAATGAGTACATCTGGTAGAAGACAAATTGAAATGGCCATGTTTAACAACAAGTTGAATGGAGGGTGAAACTATTTGTCTGAAGTTATTTTAAGAAAAAAAAAGAAAAAAGTTTGACCTTAGACCACAGACTCACCAATGTATTTATTCTCTCACCCTTGAGTTTCCTCCTACTTTAACAAACTTAAATATAGAAACGTGTTTGAAACTTTTGGTTTTAGTACCTTTGTTAACAATAGTCTCTCTGAAGAAGAAATATAAAATAGTTAAATCTGACAAAACTGGGAATATTTTAGGTTTTTTCCCAAATAACATAACAGATGAAGTGGATGTATTTTTATTGTAATTTGTTATTTAATTTTATTTCCAAATGTAAATATAAAAAAACACAAGAAAGTCAATGCTTTGGGAACGCCAAATCAAAGTGCTAAATTCAATTACTTATTTACTCTGTGTAGGGATGGAAAGGATGACTCATCTCCCTCTTTTCTTTCTAGACTCAGTCATCCTTCCTGAACAACAATTTGTAGGAAAATAGAATCATTTCAACAAAGATGGGAAACCCAATCGAAGGCATTATTTTGTGAATTCTAGAGAAAGGCTTTTCCAAACTCCAATTTTGAAAGATTATAAAGTTGTATGTAAGAGTTCTAAAAGTTAGTCAATACTACACCTATAAAAAATAAAATAAGCATGATGCTTATTATTTTCTTTGTAGAAATAACACAAAGGAACATTTTAACAAATACACTTTTAGAAACCATTCATAAAAAAGCAGCACTAACAAATCTGAGCATGCAAGGGAAGCATAAAGTTAATTATTTTCCCCTAAAATTTAGTTCCTTGTCACTGAAGAATAAATTATTTGATTGAAGATAGGGTGTAACCAAGGAGGAATGAATAGAAGTCATAAGAAAATGTGTGCATGTCTGAATGCAGCCCATGCTTGTATCAATTAGAAATGTTCTCAGTTGCAAGCAATAGAACGCTCAGGTAATAACAGTGTAAATACATTTTTATACATAATATGAAATCTGAAGGTCATCAACTACTGGTGCTGGTTCTTCAACCCAGCAATACCCACAATCAGTAGGATTCTCTTAGTTTTTTCCAATGCTTCTTGGAGCTTTAGTCATCTACCTAAAATAGAGCACAGAGCAAAGGAGAAAAAGCTCCTTAGTCAGAAAAGCAAAAGGCTTCCAGGAAGCCATATCCAGTTTGCTTTTGTTAACATTTTATTGGTCAGAGCTGTGTCACATGGACAACTCTGAAAAAGAGGCCATAGAGGGTAGAGGTTTGATCATCATCAAAATATCCAAAATAGTGTCTACTACAAAAGAACAATAGGAAATGAGAGCAACAGGTTTCACTGAGAATTTTGTAATCATATTCTAAGGATGAACTTTCTTGAAAAACACAATTGGGGTAAATTTGACAGTATATTTACTTAATGTGAAAGCACTCTTGCAGTTAAAGTTTCCTCAAAGTGATGATATCTGTAAATGAATTCTGTATTTTTTGAAATCACTCTAAGATATTCATGTCACTGAATTATTTTCAACGAATAGACCCAAGTTCAAATATCACCACCTTATACTAATTCTCTGACCACATTAACTAAAGTAGCACCCCTACCAATTCATTAATCTCCTAAACTACTTGTTTATATATTTATTGTCTTTCATCCTGAATAGAGTAAAAACTTTATGAAGGAATGGACTTTGTCTTGTTTACCACCGTACCCCTTTTACTTGGAGCAGCACCTGCTTATAGTCTAAGTACTCAATGAATCTTGATATAATGCACAAATATATATGTGTGTATATCTATGTAGATCACTTATATTTCTATCTGTATCAAGATGCATCTGTCAATCATCTATGTTCAGTTTGGGGAGTTTTGCTAAAAAGTTAATAACAACCAGCTACAGAATTTATATCTCATTTCAATAAGCTTGTTTGCAACAACTTCAAACTAGCATAATATATCTGATGATAAAACTAGTTTGTGCCGAGTGACTTTAATATGGAGTTGTATCCACTACTCCTGTATCTGGATAAGGTAGCACATATAAGCTTGACTTTATGTAAATAAAATTTAAAATAACATTATGATAAATTTTCCTCATACATGCAACTTCTTTCAAAAATAATGTCATACAACTTCTTCAAAACATGTTTTGTCTTCTTGATAAGCTTACCAGTTAGTTATTTGATGACATATACTATGAATTAGTGAAAAAAACAAAAAAGTTTACTTTTTATAATATGTCTCTATTATATATCTATATATTATATGTATATCTCAATATATAAAATATGTATCTCAATATATTATATATTTGTATGGTATATATCTCTCTCAAATGTGTGTGTATATATATGTATATATGCAAACACACATTTGAATATAGGACAGAGACTTTGATATGTTTTGTTTACTAACACATGGACAGAGCCTGGCAACAAATAATAAATATTGTTGAATAAAGCATAAATGAATTAATAAAGGTAGGAATGGGAGAAAATCACTGTATTGTGAAGCCTGAGTTAATAGGAGCCAGGAGGAAAAGAAGCAATGAGTTGTAGGACTGCAGCAGAAAGGTTGATTGTAATGAAGCAGCAATGTGTCGGGAAGGCATGACACAGAGGACTTTGGAGTTGGGCCACATAAAAGGAATATTAGGACTGAATAGAATGTTACATGTGTAGAAGCAAGAGTTTGAGAGAATACCTGAACAAAAGCACAGATGGACAGTTGGGTGGACATTTGGAGTTTTAATGTGTTTAAAGAGTGAGATGGAATTGTGCAGTAGGAAGGGCTAGAAAAGGTTCATGCATCCATCAGACTACTTCTGGCTGTGAGAAATGAAACCGTAAATGAAATGATATCCCAAAGAACACTGACCTAAGCAATTAGATATTTACTCTGTGTTACACTTATATACCCACAGTAGGGATGAGTAGAGATGAGTCAGCAGTTCAGTGATATAATCAAGGATCCAAGCTCTTTCCACCTCTCCACTTTCTTTGGTCTTTGCATAGGTATCCTCCTAGGCCTGGTTCAGTCATGACTGCTGAAATCCTAGGTCTCATAATTTTAACATAACTGCATCTAGAGGAAAAAGGGATTTTTGTTTCTTCCCATGGGTCTACCTTAGGTATGGTGAAGCTTGTTCAGAAAAATCTTAAAACACTTCCTCCCACATGTCATAGACCAGAGCTGTACCATGATTCCCGAGTGGCTTATCAATTTAACAAACATTGAGTGAGCCCATACAATGTGCAAAGCATAGCTCTGGGCACTTTTAATACTACAGCATAAAACTAAATAAAACCCTTGCAGTCATGCAGCTTATACTCCAATTGGACAAACTGAAAATACATAAATGAATAAAAACATATAATGTCATATTATGACAAGTTCTATTAACAAAATCAAAGTAGAGTACAAGATAAAAAAGAATAAATGTAACACCAAGAAGGGATTTTAAGTTGGGTGGATAGATACAGAAGTCAGAGAAGGACTCTTTGAGAGAGGGACTTTTAAGTAAAGACCTTAGTGAAATGAGGGAGGGAGCCATGTGAATATTTGAAGAAAGCTGTTTTTATACAAGGAGAATGACAAGTCCAAAGCCTTAGGACAGGAATGAGCTTGGTATGTCCCAGAAACATTGTGGAAGGCCAAGTGGCTAAAAAATAATGAGAAAATAGAGTCTGTAAGGAGCTGAGGTCAGAAAGTCAGCAAGAAGAAGAGATGGTGAAGGGTCTTGGTAAGGACGCTTTATTTTATTCTAAAGGAGATAGGAGGGCATTGCAGAGTAGATAGGCATGATCTGATTTACATTTTGAAAAAAAAATTCATTCTACCTGCTGAGAATAGACTGTAGGAGGAAAGTGCAGAAGCAAAGATAAGAGGCTACAGTAGAAGCACAGGTAAAAGAATACTGTGATCGAAGTAAGATGATACTGATGGAGGTCAGAAGTTCAGGACAGATCTATGGGTGGCCTTGGACCAATATAGTTCTCATCCCTTTCTCCCTGGTAATTGTCAAGAAAAACTGTAGAATGTTCTGGAAATGCAATATCCTGAGGTAAGGGGGAACTAGCAGAATAGCCTAGGCTCTGTTCCGGTCCCTGAAATCCTTTATTATAATGTATCATGCTGCTCCAGGGTATAAAACCAAGAGCAGGATGTTTTCCCAAGTCTCTTAGCTGCATTGCAAGTGGAGCCCATGCAGATGAGATTCCATCTTTTCTATGCAACTTTCCTGAACTTTGGGGAACCAGCTTCTAATGTAACTTGCTGGGGTTTTTTTGTAATTAATAAACTTGTTTCACTTAACTTGCTGTATATGAGTGTTCTGTCTCATCAGACTCATGCAAGTGATAGAAATTGGTACAACTCAACGGGTACTGGATGAGGTGTTTACAATCCCTTTCCCCCTTAGCCCCCAGGATTTATGCCAGTGCGCAGTGAACTGCTTCACAGGAAGTTGTTGGGGCTGGGAATACATTGTGAGAGTAGTGAAAGGACTGATTCCGGCCAAGGGAGTGGACTAACTGATGGTCTAAATGAATCATTGGTATGGGAGGGATACAGAGTGGACTAACTCTGATGGTCTAACTGGATCATTGGTATGGGAGGGATGCATACCGGGAAGTCAGGCATAATGTTTGCTACAGAGTGTATTAGTATCAGATTATGAGAGAACTTTAGCTATGTGCATTTCAACAAACATTGGTTGAGCAGCTAGTATTCGTGTTGTGGGTTGGTGTGTCGAAGAGGCACTGAAATGATGTTTAAGGTTCAGGATGATGATTAAGGCATCCCGTGGAATGTATACCTATGATAGCTGGACCTTCAGCTGTCCCTTTAATAGGAATTTCCAGTGTTCTATCAGGCTGCAGTATCTGGGTGGTTTGATATGTGATACGACTATAGTAGTTCTCATAGTAATGAGCCTACTCCTTCTTCTTCTTTGATATAAAATGCACTGCCCTGATCTCATAAAATGATATGTGGGAACTTGTGCTTGTACATCAAACACTCTATGAGCCTTAAACTGAGGCTCTGCAGGTGAGAAAGGAAAATCCGTATCCCAAATTAGTGCCCATTTCTGTTAGAATAAATTGCTGGGCCTTTCAGAGTAAAGGAGCAAAATGTTATCAATTTGCCACCATGTGGATAGTTGGTCTCCCTGAGAGATGGTTTTACATAAGAGATTTAGCATTAGTCTGTGTTGCTGGCAGGTTGGCATTTGGTGGCAGCATTTGCTAGATTGGAATCAGTGAATGGAAGCCCACGCTACTGGGCCCAGACATAGCTTCCATCACTAACACTACGGCCAGAAGTGGTTGATGGATAGTGTCAAAACTGGGCTGCTTAATGACCAAATCTGAGTAGCATCAGCTGGTTAGGTTATTTTATCTACTTTTTTTATTGTGCCATTTCAATGGAAGATACTGCTCTTACACTCTTTGGAAGGCATCAGCATGTAATAGAAAGACTTGAAAGACTTTTAAACTTTTTGTTCACTATCATATATCCATCCACTCACCTTTAATCCTAGTCCACTTGTTTCTAATATTGCAGTCTTTCATCTTTCAGTTATGTCCAGCCAGCCGAGCCATTCACCATTGCTCATGGGTGTGACTATAACCTCAGTCGGTTCTCTTTCCACACAAAGTAGAGGGCCAGGTGCACCATTCAAAATTTTGCCAATTGGAATGTTTTTCTCATGCTTTTTTCTATCAAAGCCACCCCTGAGTGCCAAACATTTTTAACTTGTAAACACATACTTGAACTATCAATCCATAATCCAAGCTGGATATTTTTCTTTCACCTTCATCTGATAATAAAAGATCCCTCATAAGGCCATATGGGTCACCTAGGGAAGTTCATTATTTCAACAGTAGTGAATAAAATGGTAGTCTGGGCTACCTGCTCATGCAGTTTGCTTATAATCTTTTCTTACTTATACTTTATCTTGGGTGTGTCACTTCCATTCTTCCAAAGTATGGACTATTTCTGGGTCTGCTAAATCTTATGACCTGGTAGATCTGACAAAATGCAGCTCATAATCACTTGTTATCCTATGGTAAGATTTTCCAGCTTTACTAGGGCTCAGTAGCACTTCAGGAATTGATTTTCAAATAGTATTTAATTGTCCACTATAGAAGGCATCACCTTACCCCAGAATCCTAAAGGTCCGTCTTGTGATTTTGTTGTTAGGACTTGCCATAAACTCTACTGAATATTTTTTCCCATGTATAATACTATAAATACTCTGCTGGGTCAGGGTCGTGTGTCAATTCAAAACTGGTGGCCTACCAGACATTGTGCTTTCTTCTTTGTGAAATGCTTCAAACCACTGTACTCCTTAAAAATTTGACTTATTCGGCAGACCTCTGAATTTTCATACATTTTATCTTCCCTTCTCTGGAGTGGGTTTGTCTTATCAAGGCTCCTAATGAACTAGTCACTTTTTGCTCCATAGGTCTAATTAACATGATGTCTGTCATCAATAAAATAAGTTTGATTTTCAGGATAACCAGATGTCAAGTTACCTTCATATCATATTATGACAGAGGATAGGGAGTTAACATAGCCCTGGGGCAGGACTCTAAATGTATCTTATTCTCTGTTTCATGCAAATGCCAACTTTTACTTCTTTACTTATAGAGTCAGAAATGAATGTATTCATTAAATCAATAGTCTCATAGGATGTACCTAATATTCTTCTAATGTGCTCTAACAAAGATACTTTAAGCACAGTACTATATGCAAATGGGACTACTATTAGTTATGTTTGATAAATTAAATGGAGATATGACTGACAACCAATTTTGCATCTTTTAAATTTTTAAGACTAGTATTTATTTCCACCATCTGCCTGGAGACATAGTAATTTTTTATTTGCTATTTTGGAGGGAGAAAATTTTAGAGGCTTCTGCTTGGCCTTCCCTGTTATGATAGCTCTTATCCCAATTATAGGAACCTGTAAATGAAGGTTATCCCAATTACCAAATATATCTATATCAATTACACATTGGGAGAGTTGCTAAATAACCACCATTCACACACTTGGACTCAATGAATCCACTGGATATGTTTATTGGCCAGAACTCCATTTAGTACTTGGCCGACCCTGTATTGTCCATACTCTAACAGTAGGGCCATGATTGGTATGTTTAATAGTTCTTTGAAAGTATTAATATTGCATTTTTTGCAGTGCACATTTATCTGAGTAAATGATTATAGTTACCTTTGGAAACAGTTGGAGAAATTACTACTGTGTTTATTTGTCAAAGCAGTGCAAGATCTTTCCTCTTGGCAATCCTACCTCTTCTTCAGACAATAAGGCTCAGGTACAGAAATCTGGCTCAGGTACAGAAAGTAGGCAATTGCTGTAGGCCACTGTCACACCTGATCTTAAAGAATTGTCACTGAACTTCTGAGAAATGCTGGTGACTTGTTCCTCAGAGGATTCCTTATGATCATCTTAAATTTTAAGTCCCCTGACCACTCATAATCATCTGGAGGGTCTTTTAGCTGGATATAGTATATATATATTCTTGCATGCCCACTTCCTCCAGCATTTTAATCCCATCTCCTATCACCTGCTGTAGCAATTCTAGCATTCAGCTTCACTTAATGTACTCCATCATTTTTTTGTCTAGGAGCCATTCTATTAATGAGTTTGCACCATCTCCTGGGGTTCTCTCCAAAGTAGTAAATCCTGTATCTTGGGCAAATATTCCCAAATCACAAAGTTCCAGCCCCTTTGATTAAACACCCGGAAAATCTAGTCCCACATATACTCTCTGGCTCTTGTTAGGTCCTTAACCTTCTTTAGGATACAGTCTTTTTTATGCCTTATAAGCCCCAATAGGTCCTTGCTTGGTTATTCTGTGACTTAACACTAACAATAGACTTAGCGGCTAAGAAAGGATGTGGAGCCATATGGTGGTTGGTTGGGGGGACAGTGCAAATGTCTTCTGCGGAAGAGGATCTGTATTGCCTCCAGGGGAAGGGAGAGGCCTAGACTTTGATAAGGAGAGGTAACCATTCCTGAGGCTCAGATACTTTTGGGGAAACTATGGATTCAAAATTCAGGCAGAGTGTCAACCCAAGTGTCCCTATGCCATATGTTAGAGCATGCGTTATGGCATCATTCCTCCCCAGCAAGGGCCCTGACCTTTATAGCAGGCCTTTTCTGTTAGGGCACTTAAACTTTTTTCTAGCTCAGTTATAATTAAGATTAAATCTCTAATCCTCAGTTTCTGGTCCTCAGTATTGCTTACCCTCCTTCTACAGGAGATGAGAACTTCCCTGTATGCTACCAAAGAGGCCCTCCAATATTTATATTAGCTTTCAGTTGGTGAATAATTGTTTTCCACTTGTTATTTTCTAAAGTGTCAATTTAGCCTAGCAAGAACCACTCAATTCCATTGACCTTATAATTAACTGTTTTTTTCATGTTTATCAAACCATTGACATAATGCACCAGCCGTTGCATTCTTTTCCACTACTATGCACCATTCCAATACACACTAGTGGAAGTTTTAACAACTAGACTACCATTTTGTACCAGAGTCTCTCTGTACCCATCAAATTAAATATTAAGATCCTATTGCTAGCCGGATGGTGAATAAACATATTTTCCAAATCCCTATGAATCTCCTGCTTCTTTGGATTGCCCCTAGTACCAGTTGTTACTTGTTGAGTCCTTCTGAGATGGAGTGTCTCATGCAGATCAGTAGGCAGTGTTTTGTTATCAACACCTGTACAAGAAAGAGTAAGGAAAAAAGATTAGTCACAGGGAAAATTAAAAAGCATTGCACACCCAGTGACAGCTTCAGATAATACCACAGGAAGCTCTAAAAGCTAAGCCTGCCCTTAGAGTTCCCTCAAGTTGAAGCAAAATGATTAGGGATTTATACCCTTTTATTGACTATTCACTGGATGAGGAACCCATGAAAGGGACATGATCTTGGCCAAGGTGGCTTTCTACACCCAAGTCCATTCCTGAAAGTGCTGACAGGTGAACACTGTCTTTTCCTCTTTCATCAGAACAAGTCCTTCAGTGAGTCACAGTGTTCAGAATAATGTGCAAGGTACTCAACTGGAGATACAAAGATAAATAGGAAATGTTGGGCCCTTTGGGAGGAAGACATATATCATTTTGCCAAGTCATAGTGATGAATAAAGAAAACACACATTGAAAGTAATGGCAAAAACTGCAATTACGTTTGTACCAGCCTAATATAGTGAAGATTTCTAGATGGCCCAGAGATATTTGCTTCTCTAAATTTAATTTCTTTCAAATTACTGGTCTCCTTTTAATTCATCTCTGACTTGAGATTTTACTTATCATGTGAGCTCTTTATCTCGATACACGATACATTTTAGCATGGCACACTCTAGCAGTTAGTTACTCTACGTCTCATACCACCGATGCTACACTGTAAAACTGAAAGAAATAAAAGAAGCCAAATACATAAAATATGGCTATATCCTAGTGTTCAGTGAAAAGAACTCTACAAAGCAAACATAATGTAATCGTGGGTCAATAAGCATAAAATTAAATGGTGAACTGCAATAATATCTTAGTATAAGGCTTCTATGTGAATGAAGAATTGAACTTTATGCACTTGACCTCTAGGACAAAGGATATGGAGGACTCATGACCCATGTCTGGGTACCCTCTGTCTGTAATTTCTCTGTAGTGGACCACAAAGTGGTTTGAAATGCACAAGTGAAAAGTAAAGAGAACGCCTTAGATATTATTAATCCTGGGTTTACACCCTACTCCTGCAAGAATGGCCATAAACAAAAAATAAAAAATAAAAATAAGAGATGTTGGCATGGATGCAGTGAAAAGGGAACACTTTTATACTGCTGGTGGGAATGTAAACTAGCATAAACAGTATGGTGATTCCTTAACTAAAAGTAGTTCTACCATTTGATCCAGCAATCCCACTACTAGGTATCTACCCAGAGGAAAAGAAGTCATTCTATGAAAAAGACGTTTGCACATGCATGTTTTTAGCAGAACAATTTGCAATTACAAAAATATGGAACTAGCCTAAATGCTCATCAACCAACAAGCGGATAAAGAAAATGTGGTGTGTGTGAGTGTGTGTGTGTGTGTGTGTGTATATAGTGTGTGTATATATGTATATATACACTATATATATACACACACACTATACATATACACACATACACACACACATACAAACACAAACACCATGGAATACTACTCAGCCATAAAATGGAATGAAATAATGGCATTTGCAGCAACCTGATTGGAGTTGGACACCATTATTCTAAGTGAAGTAAATTAGGAATGGAAAATTAAACATCGTATGTTCTCACTTATAAGTGGGAGCTAAGCTATAAGGATGCAAAGGCATAACAATGATATAATGTACTCTGGGGACTTGGGGGTAAAGGTGGGAGGACAGTGAGGGATAAAGGATGACATATTGGGTGCAGTGTACACTACTCAGTTAATGGATGCACCAAAATCTCAGAAATCACACCTGAAGAATGTATCCATGTAACCAAACACCACCTGTTCCCCAAAAACTATTGAAATATTAATAGTAATAATAACAAAAATCCTGGGTTTAGCTAATGTATTCAAAGTTAAGGATGTAGGGAATGTGGTGTTAATCTTGAGCCTGCAGGAACCAGTGGCTAATTTCTCTTCCTGTGGAAAGAAGTGAAGTAAAATGTCTATAGTTCTTGGCAAGCTAATGAAAGACCTGCGAAGCAAGCATTAGATTGCTGATGAACTCCTCAGAGCAAACCAACCTTAAAGAGAAGACCATTGTAGGAGCCAGGAGCAGAGAACTCAGAAATTCCCAGCTAGGGAATAACCAGTTCAAGAGATCCTCTTAGGATAGGCCAATCTAATCCTTTAATTTCTGTGGTGTAAAGAAGTCATTCTAACTTCTGCAAAGAGGCCATTTGACAAAGGCCATCAGCAGAGTGTTGGGAAGGTGGTGCCATCACCAGCAACACAAGAAAGGTGTCTTCAAAATACGTCAATTCTAATCATTGAGGAAAAGCATTCGGCAGAATAAGAACATTGATAAATCTCCAAACACTGGAAGGAAAAAGAGGAAAGAGAAAACTTGTAAAGAATGTTCCAAGAAGGATTAAATAGTTCTTTAAAATATATTTTTTAAAACTTGAGGGTTTTTAAAAATCAAAATTGATTGAGAATGCATATGCTGCTGCATAAAGATCTGTACGTATTATAAGTGAAAAATTATAAATAGCTCATGGGGATCACTTGTTCTCTCCTCCCTCAGGTCGTGCCTGCTTTTCTCTGCACATCAGCTTTCTCATTATTTTCTCCTCTGTCATAATTTCAGTTTTTCTATGGCTTCTTTAGGCCTTTTCTCTAAGTCGTATCTTTTCACTGTAAACTCCCGATGTTAAGTAGAAGACATTTAATGTTTTTCTTATTCCAAATGCAATCTCATAGAAGCAAGAATCTGACAGGCCTGAGTCATTTTTTCAAGTCAGTTCACAGAGGTCTCTGTTGCCTGGTCAGCCCATAGTGAAGGAACCATTTGTTACATAATTACAGTTTAGGCAGCCAGGGCTGTCACAGACTCACTTACTTTTAGAAGTGAGTGTGGTCAGAGATGGTGTTTCAGCCCATATCTATGTAGCACACTGGCCAAAATTTTATATAATGTTCTCAGAACCCTTTGATAGTATATATACACAGATAGTTAGATAGATACATATATACACTATCTATATGATATATATAGTTTATTATATATAATCTATATATATAGAATATATATTTATATAAGATATATAATATAAATATATATATATATATATACACACACACACACACTCAGGCCTTCCATACCTTTATTTATTCATACACAGGACATTGCAGGTAGAAAAATCCATTGACTGTATCTTACAAATAAATTATTTCTCCAAATTGAGGAAGATTTATACTGCATCTGCTCCCTACTCCCTACCAGCCTCCACACCTTTTCTGAACCCCTTTCTAGAATAAGCCTCTGATTAAAGCGGCCTCAACGTTCCATGGCTATCCACATGGATACCAAGCAATTTTCTTTAGGAAGATTCAGGTCTCACTGCCCTCTAGTGGGAGTGGAAGATGCAGCAGTTTTGCTGCTAATAATTGGGGTTGAAGTTTGGATAAATGGGATCTACTTTATTGCTCACAAAGAACCACGTGAGAAAAAAGAAGAGGGCTTTCACATGGAAGCATAAAAAGGCAATGTGTATACAAAATCCACAACACTCTGGGAAGAAAGGAAGAACAAGGAGAAAAGCCCACACTCCAGGCAGGAGCCACAAGCTTAGAGAACAAACTTGAGTGAAGATGAGGTACAGAAGGTATCAGACAATGAAGAGTTATCTGGATGCCCAGGAGCTGTGTGGGAGCAAAGTTCTCATTAGATGACTGCCTTATCATCACGTGAATAGGGATATCAAACTCAGCAGTCACTCATTTTCAGTATTTTCAGACTTCAAACCACCTGCATTCGGGTATGAGTCAGATATAATGTCAAATCCATGCCACCTTTGATTTTCCCTTGGGATACTTCCCTGCAGTATCGCCTCAGGTCTACCAATACCTGGGACATAATTAAATGCTTCTCAAAACCTGGCTTCATGAGCTGTAAGATCAACAGGGACCTCTAGACCTTAAGTAGATTGTTAAAAGGAACTTCCATACCAGTATTTAAGGGATGAAATAAAAGTACTATAACATCTTACCTAAGACAATTGAAAATGGATACTTAGACTTAACAACAAACATTTTTCTTTGAGTAACTCAACTAAGTATTATTTGTAGCCTGATATGGTTTGGCTGTGTCCCCACCCAAATCTCACCTTGAATTGGAATAAACTCCGTATGTCAAGGGTGGGGCGAAGTGGAGATAATTGAATCATGGGGGTGGATTCCCCATACTTTTCTTGTAGTAGTGAATAAATCTCATGAGACCTGATGGTTTTATAAATGGGAGTTCCCCTCTACAAATTACTTGCCTGCCGCCATGTAAGACATGACTTTGCCCCTCATTCACCTTCCACCATGATTGTGGGACCTCCCCAGCCATGTGGAACTGTGAGTCAATTAAACCTCTTTCCTGTATAAATTACTCAGGCTCAGGTATGTCTTTATTAACAGTGTGAAAACAGACTAACACGCAGCCCAGACAGCTGAATGTAGGTAGATCTACAGGGACCCAACACAAACTTTTGGCTTATGCCTGTCATATTTACACCAGAAATGTATAGAATGTTGAACAGCTTACAAGAGTAAATGCATGGTGAGGCATCACTTCAACTGTTATAAACAAGCTAACCCTACCTAAATAAAGCCTATCTGCCTACCATGGGGCTTTGTGATATATTGATTCTAAGCAGAAAAAATTGTGTCAGTGGAAGAGTGTAAGCATATTATTATGGGTGATGATCTGGCTGGTTGGTGCAAACATATGACAGACCACATTATATCATCTACTAGGAGATTTCTATCCTGGGAGTTAATCAAACATTTATGAATAATATGCTGGAAACAGATTGTCAGAGAAAAGTGATAAGTAGTATCTTCATAGAGCATTCCTAAGAGTTTCCCTGAGGATTCAACAAAAATGATTCTTAATAATACATTTCAATATTTTGGTGTTCATATTTCACGTGAGTAGTAGGAGGAGGGACTGTGGGAGCTTCACCCAGTGAGAAATCAAACTGTAAAAAGAATCCTAGTGAATTTACAGACAAGCCACTGAAGCAGACCACAGTATTCCCCAAAGGGATGAACACCTTATACCATGAACAAAACATGGGGGAAATATCACTGATGTCAAATTAGAATGTCATTGGAAAAGACAAAATAGCTAAGTCATGAAATACTTTTCCATCTCTTTGTTGAAGACTCGGGGATACATTCTATGTTTAGGAAGAGAATCATATGGGATGGATTATGTTAAATAACTCCCATAAATTTCTGTCTAGAAACTAATTAGTAAAAAATGCAATCCTTTATTTCCTAGGCCATGTTAGGAGGTCCTACAAAAGATAGTGAGAAAGTCCTTATGCCAGTGGTTTTTAATGTCAGCGTGCATCAGCATCATGAGGAGGGCTTGTTAAAACACAGATGGCTGGACCCCACCTCTCATGTTTCAGATTCAGTAAGTCTGAGTTTGAGATCCAGAATTTGCATTTCCAAATTCACAGGTAATGCTGATGATGCTGATTTGGGAAAACACATTTTGCTAACCACTGCCTTATACATCATACACCATGTTGGACTTACTATTTTTTTAAACTTATGAGAATGAGGAAGTGATGTTCATATATATCAAGTTGGAAAATGAATAGAAAAGAAATGCTGATGTTGATACTTTAAAAAAAATTTTTTTTTGACATGGAGTTTCTCTTTTTCACCCAGGCTGGAGTGAAGTGGCCCAATCTTGGCTCACTGCAATCTCCAACCCATGGGTTCAAGTGATTCTCCTGCCTCAGCCTCCTGAGTAGCTGGGATTATAGGCGCCCGCCACGACGCCCAGCTAAATTTTGTATTTTTAGTAGAGATGGGGTTTATAGCCATCTCTAATCTTATAGAAAAGGAAAAGGACCCATATTGATTTTTATGTTCTTGATTCTTTGCATACATTATCTCATTTAATAGCCATACGATTTCTGAGCAAACATAATTTAGTAAACTGTACGGTATATCAATAATATGCATAAAGCCAAACTGTTTTGTGGTCCTGTCTTTTTTATCAATTCTCATCTAAAGAAACATTTGTTTTAGAGAAAAAAATGTAACTCTTTACTAGACTTTTTTTTCAAAACACCAAAAGGTGAAAATACTTCATAAGACCTACTAATAATCTTTCTTTCCCATCTCTCTCCCCTTCAATATCTTTAAGGGCGTGAACATCCTACTAAGATTTTTCCTTGAGATTTGAAAGATTGGAGGCCATAAGAACTGCTGGAACCAGACCTAAAGAGTTTGTGTCAGCTCAGTTAACTGAGAACCTAAGGGGCCTGGCTAAGTTTTCCTTCAGTTCTCAGATTTTGGGTTTGAATTACATTTATCAAGAAAAAAAATAAAAAGCCTAGTGACCTGGGCTTAGTTTGTTTCTCAAAGGCCTCAATTCTCATTTAGCCCAATCCAGATTATACTTCAAAGATTGCTATATTTAAAATTTGGCAATATCCTAATATTGATCATAAAATAGTTTTAGTGGGATCAATCATGGCTAAAGAATTGCCACATCACTGAAACCCAGCCAATCACAATATCACTTTTTCCTTGACCACAGTAACCAAGCTGTACTGACTATATTCCCTCCTGAACCTCTTCACTGGGAGGTGAGAGGAAAGTCTGTCTTTCTGTGGGAATGCTGGTGGTTATCTTGTTAAAGTGAGGAGAGAGATAGTGTGTGAATCAAATGAAGAAGGGATACGCCAACCTGTGAGATGGGTAGAGGCTGAAGATTCTGATGAAAGGTGGAAGAGAGCAATGTTAAAAGCTAAAACATGGGCCGCACTGCTCAGATTCAAATGCCAAATTTTCTGCAAACCTTGGGCAATTTACTTAACCTCTGTGAGCCTCAAGTTATTCATTTCTAATATAGGTGTCTCATAGGGTTGTTGTGAAGATCAAATACATTGATTTATATTAAGTGATTTGGACAGTGTCTGACATACAATAAGTGCTATATACATGTTGGGTATTTTTATGACATTTTTTGGTCCCCTGTTCTACCTAGGAAAGTGATAAATAAGTTAAAATAGTTTATACCTGCTACCATAATATCCACGATATGCATCCATATTTCTCAGCTTAAACTTCAATATAACAATTAATAGTGTATTAAATGTCAGGTATATTGAACAAAAATATAATATTGATAGAATGGTATTACACCATATATACTTACACAACTATACTTAATTTTCTTGATAGTATCAGGTAATGATCCCTATTTGGTAATATACCTATTATATATTAATGTTATGGTTTGGAAAATTATAAATAACTGAGAAAAAACTATATTATTGCAGCACATAATAATATTTAAACATTAAGTAAATATTTAAACAATAATTAATTTATTCTTTGTAAAATGGAGTTTAACCAAGCTATTATCGCTTATGTAATTTTCAGTTCTGAAAATTACCTACAATTATAACTCTGCAAAAAGTTTTATTTTAGAATTATAGAAATGTATTATAAGGTAGAACTTAGAGATTGTTAGCATAACTTTTTTATATTAAAAAGGGAGGACCAAATGTCATTATGCCTTCTTCAGGGTCATTCTGATGATGGCAGGTACTTGACTTAAAAACTACTAGGGAAACTCAAAGAAAGTAAAAAGGGAAACAGAGTCAAGTAAAAAAAATAGTTTAATTTTATAGAATGACAGAGAAAGAGGCAATTGAAGGCAGAAGAACAGAAACCCATTTGAGACTGCTCTAAAGATCACTGTGAGACCAAGTTTCTAGAAGAGAGTGTAAAGATGTTGCCTGTGGGTTTGTTGTATATTGCCTTTATTATATTGAGGTATTTTCCTTTTATGCCTACTTAGTTAAGGGTTTTTTATCATAAAGAGATGCTGGGTTTTTATCAAATGCTTTTCTTGCATCATTTGAGATGATCATTGCCTTTTGTTCTTCATTCTGTGTATGTGATGAATCACGTTTATTGATGTGAATATGTTGAACCATTCTTGCATCCCTAGGATAAATCTCCTTTGCTCATGAAGTATTGTCTTTCTGATGTGTTGTTGGATTTGGTTTGCTAGTATTTTGCTGAGGATTTTTGTGCTACAGCCAATATCCTGAACAGGTAAAGGTTGAAACCATTTCCTCTATGAACTAGAATAAGACAAGGATACCTACATTCACCATTCCTATTCAACATGATACTGGAAGTCCTAGCCACAGCAATCAACCAAGAAAAAACATTAAAGACATACAAATTGGAAAACAGGAAGTCCAATCATCTCTTTTTGTTGATTATATGATCTTAAATCTAGAAAACCCTAAAGACTCCACCAAAAAACTCTTAGATTTGATAAATTAATAAAGTTTAAAGATACAAAATCATTGTATTAAAATCAATATATTGGTGTTCCTATAAACCAATAATGATTAAGCTGAGAACTGAATCAAGAAGGTCACCCCATTTACAACAGCTATGAAAAAAAAAATACCTAGGGACATATCTAAGCAAGAACGGGAAAGATCTCTACAAGGAAAACTACTAAACACTAATGAAATAATTGTGGATGACATAAACACTTGAAGAAATATCCTATGCTAATGAATTAGAAGAATTCATGTTAGTAAGATGGCCGGGCACAATGGCTCATGCCTGTAATCCTATCACTTTGGGAGGCTGAGACAGGCAGATCACTTGAGGTCAGGGGCTCGTGACCAGCCTAGCTAACATGGTGAAACCCCGTCTCTACTAAAAGTACAAAAACTAACCAGGCATGGTGGCACATACGCCTGTAATCCCAGCTATTTGGGAGGCTGAGACAAGAGAATCGCTTGAACCCAGGAGGCAGAGGTTGCAGTGAGCCACGATCGTGCTGCTGCACTCCAGCCTGGGTGACAGAGACTCCATCTCAAAAAAAATTAAAAAGAAGAAAAAATAACATATATATACATATATATACACATATATATATTTAAGATGACCATACTGCCCAAAGCAATCTATAAATTCAATACAATCATTATCAAAGTACCAATTTTATTTATCACAGAACTAGAAAAAGCTATTTTCAAATTAACATGGAACCAAAAAAGAGCCCAAATAGCCAAAGCAATTCTTAGGAAAAAGAACAAAGCTGGAGACATCACATTATCTGAATTCAAATTATGCCACAAAGTTCTAGTAATCAAAACAACATAGTACTGATATAAAAATAGACACATAGATCAGTGGAACAGAATAGAGAACCCAGAAATAAAACCACATATGTGTTACCCACTGATCTTTGACAGAGTTGACAAAAACATGCACTGAAGAATGAACACCCTATTCAATTGGGAAAATTGGATTGACATATGCAGAGGAATAAAACTGGGCTTTTCTCACACACACCATATACAAAAATTAACCCAAGATGGATTAAAAACTTAAATGTAAGACTAAAACCTGTATAAGTACTAGAAGAAACTCTAGTTTCTATGAGAAACTCTTCTGCACATTGGTCTAGGCAAATAATTCACGACTAAGACCTCAAAAACACAAGCAACAAAAATAGACAAAAGGGACTTAATTAAACTAAAAAGCTTCTGCACAGCAAACAAAATAACAGAGGGAACAAACAACCTTCAGAAAGGGAGAAAATATTTGCAAACTATGCATTCAACAGAACACGAATATCCATAATTTATAAGGCAATCTACCCAATGACAACAAAAAACAACCGATAAAAAGCAGGCAAAGAACACGAGCAGACATTCAAAAGAAAACATACAAAGGTCCAACAAGCATATACAAAAAAATTCTCAACATTATTAATCATCAGATAAATGCAAATTAAAACCATAAGGAGATATCACATTATGGCAGTCAAAATGAAAAAAAAAAACAACATATACTGGTGAGGATGCAGAGAAAAAGAAAATTGACTTACTGTTCATGAGAATGTAATTACTACAGCCTCCATGGAAAACAGTATGGAGATTTCACAAATAACTAAAAATAGAACTATCATTGGATCCAGCAATCTCACTACTCAATATCTTCCAGAGGAAAAAAACAAGTCAGCATATGAAAAAGATGTGTGTATGTTTATCATTTATTGTGGCACTATTCACAATCTGGCACTATTCACAATAGCAAAGATATGTAATCAACAAATCTAAGTGTCCATCGATAGATTAGATAAAGATTAGATAAAGAAAATGTGGCCTATGTACACAATAGAATACTACTCAACCACAAGAAAGAATGAAATCATGTCTTTTGAGCAACATGGATGGAACTGGAGGCCATTATCTAGTGGAACAACTCAGAAACAGATAAAGACTGCATGTTTCACCTATGACTGGGAGCTAAATAATGTGTACACCAGACAGAGTGTGTAATAATAGACATTGGAGACTTGGAAGATTGTGGGAGTGAGAGGGGAGTGGATGATGAGAAACTTCTTAATGGATACAATATACATTATCTGAGTGGCTGATACACTAAAAGCACAGACTTCACCACTATTCGGTATATCCATGTAACAAAGCTGCATGTGTACCCCTAAAATGTAGATAAAATTTTTAAAAAGTTTAAAGAAGTTTGTTTGGTTCACAATCTGGGTGGAATGGCTATCTATATTTTTCTTAATAGAATATTGTGGGTCATACAAATGAAGGTTACTTATGTACTAGATGTTAAGCCTCAGTTGCTAGAGATGAAACATCACCTTACAATTTTGATCTTATTTTACTATTAATTATTTTCCAAAAATCCTCTTAATTTCCTAAGTGGTTTTGAAATTCTAACCCAAGTGAATGGTGTGCAATATTGAAAATGAAACAAAACATGAAGATTATATAAAATCGCAGCAGTTCTCAGGATAAAAGCTATTAATGAATCTAAATTGAGACCATCCTCACTCATCCTAAGTCACTAACAACGACGATTTTATGAAGGCATGTTCTGCAAAATTGTGGTGGTCTTCTTCTTTGGAATCTGACACTTAAAATACCATATGTGGATAATTGAGATCATAATGAGTTTGTGCCAGTGTAAGACACAGCTCTTAAGCAGAGAAAATAAAAATATTTTTAAAAAACCTCCATGGACTCTTGAAGATCAAAGTTTGTGCTTGTATATAAAAGATAACATTAAACTGTTATCTCTAGAGAATATTTCTCTTGAGAATCTGAAGAAAATTTTGAAGAAGATACAAATATATGTTGGTGTGAAGACAAGCGGAAAAGAGGATAAAAGAATCCATGCCCAGATGCCATTTGGCTTCATGTTCTTTATTGCTCCACTCTTACCATCTCTCCTACTAGCTCCCATCACAGGATTATTTCTATTCTTATAGTGGATCTAATTCGCCCCCTATCTCCTGGACTGGTTTAGCGCCAAGATTGTGTTCCCAAAAAACTTTATTTGGCATCAAGACTATTCTTGCTTCTGAGCCTTATATTTTGTTCAGTCTGTGCTTAATAATGCAGTCACTTTCTCCGGATATCAGTAATGAAACTTCCTTTCCTTGGTCCCCATCCCATGTTGTCAAGTCCCCATGCTATGGCTTTTGAGATTCTCATCAAGTCCCTGAAGGTGGATCTATTTTACACTCCAAACCCATTTCACTGAACTGATGGCCTAGAATACTTTTACTGTCTTGGAGCCTGAGCTGAAAGCTCTCAAGGCCTTTATGAACTGCACTGGAGTCATGATCCTTGTTTCCCACACTATGATCACCAGTTAGAATCTTATAGTGAGACATGCATTCTAGTCCCACACTCCTTTATTTTATAAAGTACCATCAAAAGTCTCAGTGTTGACTGCATGTGCCAAATAACCCCATCTCTATAAAACAGATCTAAATGTCAACTCTAAAGATCCAAGGAGTCATGAAAATGAGAACTTCCAATGGTGCTTTCGAAGACATGGAATGGAACGTATGGAAAGTTCACTGGGGAATGAAGAAAACATGAATAGAAGAGAATCAGGCAGTGGCAATGACCAGTTGAAAATAGAGGGCACAAATATCTGATTGTTTAGATCTTCATTATTTTTTATTTTCCCTAAGGATTAGTGTGTGGGTTTGTATTGTGGACTGTATGTGTCTCTCCAAAATTCATATGTTGAAACCGTGTATTAGTCTATTTTTATACTGCTATAAAGAACTACCTGAGACTGGGTAATTTATAAAGGAAAGAGGTAATTGATTCACAGGTCAGCATGGCTTGGGAGCCCTCGGGAAACTTATGATCATGGTGGAAGGTGAAGAGGAAGCAAGGCAATTTCTTCACAAGGTGGCAGGAAGGAGAAGTGCTGAGTGAAAGGGGAAGAACCCCTTATAAAACCATCAGATCTTATAATAACTCACTCACCATTATGAAAACATCATGGTGTAAACAGCTCCCATGATTCAAGTACCTCCAACTGGTCTCTCACTTGACATGTGGAGATTTTGGGGGTTACAATTCAAGATGAGATTGAGGTTGGGACACAAAACTTAACCATATCATTCTATCCCTGGCTCCTCCTAAATTTCATGTCCCTTTCACATTTCAAAACGAATCATGCTTTGCCAGCAGTTCCTCAAAGTATTAATTCATTCCAGCATTAACCCAAAAGTCTAAATCCATAGTTTTATCTGAAAAACAGGCAAGCTTCTTCTGTCTATGAGCCCATAAAATCAAAAGCAAGTTAGTTACTTCCTAGATACAATGGGGGTTTAGGCAATGGGCAAATACACCTGTTCCAAATGGGAGAAATTGGACAAAACCAAGGGATTACAGGCCTTATGCAAGTCCAAAATTTTAAAGTTCTAAAATGATCTCCTTGATTCCATGTCTCACATCCAGGACACACTGATGCTAGAGATGGGTTCCCATGGTCTTGGGCAGCTCTGCTGCTGTGACTTTGAAGGGTACAGCCACCCCTCCTGGCTTCTTTCATGGGCTGGCATTGAGTTTCTGCAGCTTTTCCAGGTGCATGGTGCAAGCTGTCACTAAATCTACCATTCAGAGGTCTGGAGGATGGTGGCCTTTTTCTCACAGCTCCACTAGTCAGTGCTCCAGTGTGGATTCTGTGTGAAGGCTCCACTCTAATTGTACATTTCCCTTCCACATTGCCCTAGCAGAAGTTCTTGATGAGGACTCCACCCCTGCAGCAAACTTCTTCTTGACATCAAGGTGTTTCCACACATCCTCCGAAATCTAGGAGGAGATTCCCAAACTTCAATTCTTGACTTCTGGGTACCACAGTCCCAACACCACATGGAGGCCACCAAGGCTTGGGGATTGCACCCTCTGAAGCAATATCTTGTGCTGTACCTTGGCCCCTCAGGACCAGAGTTGGAGCAGCTGGGACACACAGCACCAAATCCTGAGACCACATAAAGCAACAAAGCCCTGGTCCACGTCCATGAAACCATTTTTTCCTCTAGGTCTCTGGGCCTGTGATGGGAGAGGCTGCCATGAAGACCTCTGACATGCCCTGAAGACATTTTCCCTATTGTCTTGGTGATTAACATTTGGCTGCTTGTTATTTATGCAAATTTCTGCAGTTGGCTTGAATTTCTCCTCAGAAAATGGATTTTGTTTTTCTATCACATTGTCAGCCTGCAAATTTTCCAAACTTTTATGCTCAGCTTCATTTTTAAACCTGTTTCAATTCCAAACCATCTCTTTGTGAATGCATAAAACTGAATGCTTTTAAGAGCACGCAAGTCACCTCTTGAATGCTTTGCTGCTTAGAAATTTATTCTGCCAGATACCCTACATCATTTCTCTCAAGTTCAAAGTTCTGCAGATTTCTAAGGCAGGGGCAAAATGCCACCAGTCTCTTTGCTAAAGCATAGCAAGAGTCACTTTTATTCCAGTTCCCAATGAGTTCCTCATCTCCATCTGAGACCATCTCAGCCTGGACTTCATTGTCCATATCACTGTCAGCATTATAGTCAAACTCATTCAACAAATCTCTAGGAAGTTCCAAACTTTCCCACATTTTCCTGTCTTCTTCTGAGCCCTCCAAACTGTTCTACCTCTGCCTGTTACCCAGTTCCAAAGTTGCTTCCGCATTTTTGGGTATCTTTATAGCAGCACTCCTCTCTATGTGGTACCAATTTACTGTATTAGTTCACTTTCATACTGCTATTAAGAACTTCCTGAGACTGGGTAATTTCTAAAGGAAAGAGATTTAATTGACTCACAGTTCAGCATGGCTGGGGAGGCTTCAGGAAACTTACAATCATGGCAGAAGGTAAAGCAGAAGCAAGGCACCTTCTTTACAAGGCGGAAGGAAGGAGAAGTGCTAAGCGAAATGGGGAAGAGCCCCTTATAAAACTATTAAATCTCATGAGAACTCACTTGCTATCATGATAACAGCATGGGGGAAACTGTCCCCATGATTCAATTACCTCCAGCCGGTCTCTCCTTTGACATGTGGGAACTGTAGGGATTACAATTCAAGATGAGATTTTGATGGGGGACACAAAGCCTAACCATATCATACCCTAGCTCCAAATGGCATGATATTAAGTGGTGGCATCGTTGAGAGGTAATTTGCTTACGGGAGTGGAAACTTCATGATGCAATAAGTGCCCTTATAAGAAGAGACAGGACATAATTTGCTTTCTCTCTTGGTTCTCTTTCATGTGAAAATAAAGCAAGAAGACAGCTATCTCCAAACCAGAAAGAGGAACCTCAGCAGACAAAGAATCTTTTGGCACCTTGCTGTTCCACCTCCTGGCCTCCAGATCTGAGTAACAAATGTTTTTTGTTTAAGCCACCAAGTCTATGATAATTTGCTACAGCTACCCTGACTAAGATAGCTTGTTAGGAGAGCTGAGGCAGTGGTTAGAAGGAAGGAATTCTGGTTTGAAATTGAAATAGATGGCTTAGAAAGGTTCAGGAAGGTAAGGATATTGACTGTGCAAGTCCTAAAGTAACTGAGCCAAAAGGTAGAAAAGTTAAGAGGTTACTGCTGCAGAGATCTCTAACTGCTATCTATGATTCAATATGTTTTCATTATATATTTTTTCTTATTTAATTATAAAACAGCTGAGTGGGAGTATTAAATTGAAAGTAATCTGTGGTTGAACGGACAAGATGCTGAGCTGGAGATCTCAGAGAAGACACAACACCTCGATTGGCTACTTCTAGCATCATGTGCCATGAGAACGAAGTCCTGTGAGGGTTAAGCAGGCTTATCAAAATTGGAGGCTAGAATATATAAAACTGATGCAATGAACAGGCTGAGGAGAAACATGTGAGGAGGTAGTGCCAATAGTGGTTCTAAAGGAATGATTCAAAAGAAAACATAGGCTTTATCATATATAGACAAACATATATCTATATATGGCATTTCTAATGTCCTGAAAAACAGTAATAGGAATTGAAGGGAAAGTTGAGAATAGATTTGAGAGGTTTTTTTTTTTCAACCTGCAATGGAACAGAGACAGTAGAAATAAGGTGAGGTGAATCAATGCAGATGTTATTTAAGTAGCAAAGTTATAATTGGGGTTGCTTATTTTCATAATAGAAATGACAAAAGAATTGAGGTGGACACACAATGTGAGACAAAAGCAATAGTTATTTTGGGGCTTACTGGAAATGCTTTTATACAGAGCCAACGGGTGGGGATGTTTGAATATTGGAAGAACAAAAGATAGAGTAGATTCTATTAATGTCTGAAGTTGTGACCTTTTTCTAATGCAGAACTTGTGCTTATAAAAATTTCTTCAGTGTTCACCAATGTTTTAATTGTTTCTGGAAAGTGTATTTCCCCAAATCATCAATTCTATTTAATTTTGCCCAGTTCTGTAACAACAACAACAACAACAATCTACTTCATCTTTTGTTCTTGCCTATCTTGGAAAAATTCCTAGAAAGTGCAACATACAAATTGTCTTCAGTAGTTTAACTATTTTTATACAATTTTGCATTAGAATCTGTCTATATCATAAAATTATTGCTTTGTAGGAGAGCCTGGAAAGTCATTTTTACTCTGATTGAGATAGTATATGCTGGATCTCATATAAATACTTTAAAAGGACAAAAATTAAATGCAATTGAACAGCTGGTAACTCTAACAATTTTTGTGGCATGTATTGTGTTTTCATTAATATAGAATTCTTTTCATCAATTTAGATAATTCAATTGGTAGGCAGTTAACCAACTTGCTCAGGGTTCATACTTATTGAGTAATAATAAAAAGTTCAATCAATGAAACTGAAATTGCATATTAAGTCTTGTCACAAAAGAATCAAACAACACTACTATTATTCTAAAACATAATATTGATACAGTTGCTTCAATTAAGAAATAACCTTATGGACTGTATTCGTAATCTGACTGTGTGAATAAGCAACAAAGAGGATCTAATTAAATGACCATACTTTACAATCTTTTCCATAACAAATTGAGATTAAAGCAGACTTTTGTTTGCAGGAAATTTGTGCTGATGCTAACATTCTTCATGATTTTCTTCATGTCTGAACAGGTTTATGTTGTGCAGAATGCAAAAATAGTGGTTGCATTTTGATAGGTTTCATATATATCTGAGCAATTTTCAATAAAATCTACTCTGATGGTATTAACATAGACACGACTTCAAATTTCAAATATCCTAATGTTACTGGGAAGTATGGAAATCCTGGGTCCTTTGTCTTTCTTGGGAGAAAGAATTTGGCCAAGAGACAATTTAGCCACTAAAGAGAATTTATTGAAGGAAAATAGAGAGCAGAGTTTATTTAAACATACAGTACACTTTGAAGGATGAGGCACAGCTGGCTGCTGAAAGAGAGTGAGCCAGCAGCCCTCCAGAGAGTTCTGCATTGGGGTTTTTATGACGTCAGAATCTTTTTTTAAGTTCTTACCCCTGTCTGGGCTTCTTTTGTCTAGTTTTTTTCCATTTCTGCCTTTCTCCACATAGTTCCCATCCCAGGTTTGTGGGACTCTCCCTTACTGTTGGTTAATGAGCATGCTTCGGCTTGTGTTGACTACAAATTTTAGGTAATGATTGCCTTGCTAATTACTGCTACCCAAGGAAGGTTATATAGCTGTTAAATCTATACTTGCTGCACATGTGCATTTCTTAGGGAATTCTCCTTTGCCCTTTCTCCTCCATATCAGTATGTAGCTAGCTACAGTTTGACGGTTTGACTGCAGAGTGAGCTGTTACTGGGCATCTTAAGAGGCGTTCCTTTTTGCATAGGTTTTTCTCTTTTCCTTGCTTACACTTGACTAATTGCCCGCCCACTTCATCATTAGAGATACTATCAACATGCAGATTTTGGGTGGTCCCTGGGCGTGAGTGAGGCTTCCCAGACCTTCTTTTCTCAGGGCTTCCTCTCCTGCCCATGTATATGTATCTGCCTACTCTAACACTAATACTTTAGCTAAAAACAAACAAATGGAAACAGTTATCTCACTCATGTTATGCAATACCCTCAAAAGAATCACACTTGATAGGCTCCCATGAACACCAATATTCAACTATATTTTTAATCCAACATCTTCCTGGGCTGGCTACTTGGGCAACACAGGACTGAACATCTACTTAGAGGATGGAGATAAGCAAAGGGTCTCAGGAAGTAGCATTTGATCTGGAAGTTGTAGATTTCAGTAAGATTTTGTTAGGAGTGTTTGGTAGGAGGTAGGCTCTTGGACAGACAGCAGAAAATTTCCACAGGTCTAAACATACTGTGGTAAGCATGGGAAATGCCAAGTGCTCTGAAGTGAGTTTGGAGTCCAAGTTGGTGAGAATGAAATTAGATGAGAATTTAAATATTTTTATAAGAAAGGATGGACCAATGGAGGTGTTTAAACAGAAGGGAAAAAGGTTATATCTAAAGTTATAAAAGATCAGACTGGCCTCTGAATGGAGCATCAGTGAGCTGGAAAACAGGAAAGCCAGTTAGAATCCTATACTATCAATCCAGGTAAAAATTAATAGACACCTGAATTTAGGCAAAAGTCAGGAAAATATTCTTTCGAATTTAATAGCCATTTCCACCACCCTCCAGGCCCATTTTCATCCTTCACACTCATATATTTTAGAGGGAGAGTATATACTTCATTATTATTCTTTCCTTTCCAACTTCTAAGTAAAATAGTTATTGTCTTCTTTTAAATTCTATGGCTCCTGACCCACAGTATCGCACTGAGAATCCAATGAAAGAGCACATTTGAACATATATACTAACATGTATAAACTCTCTATTTTATATATGTATATCTACATATATAACATACAGTTCAGTTGCTTTCATTTTTTAGGATTTAGTATTATTTTTAAGAAGATGTCTTCAAAATAATCCCATTCCAACCACTCTCATGATACATATTTACCAACTGTCCATTTAAATGTTTTCACTTTAATGTCTCTTGGCCCTTGAAACTTAAGTTGTATAACATGAAACTCAGTCAGTTGCTTCTGAATTTCCTATGACCATGAATGGTGCATCCATTCTTCTAGGAACTCAGACTGGAAGGTCTAGCTGACTATGTATGCAACCTCTGCAAAGCTTCACGCCTGTCCTCTTTTTCATTTTTAAATCCACCGCAATTACATAGGCCACAAAATCTCTCTTAGGAACTACATCCAGAACCATTTACCTGTTCAATATGCTTCCTCCTGCACTCTACCTAATAAGATGAAACTTCCTAAAGTAAAGTTCTCCTCATAATTAGTCCCCTGCTCAAGAACCTCCAATTGCATTTAAAAGTGCAACCTGCTTTTCTAGTCACAATTCCTGCTTCTTGCCTTTAAAAAGTTTGTAATAAAGCCAAACTGGGTGCTTTCTTCACTGAATTTAATGCGTTGGGTTTTCCTGACTTTGGATATGTTCTTTCTAAAGTATGGTGGAATATCATCTCCATATGAAGATTTTTTTGCGATATTCTTCTTCCCACTACCAAATAGGGTTTCAGTCACCATTAAAAGTTCATAGTGCTTTAATTCATTCTCTTTAAGTTTTCTACTTCAATTTACATCTTGATAAGTAATTGTCTTAACATAAAAAATTCACTATATTGTAAACTCTGTGTGGGAAGAGATTGTTGTCCATAATTAATACTAGCACAGAGACATGCATGCAGAAGCAGTTCAATAAACATCATATTTATATTTACTTAATTTTACTGGACATGCCCTCAAAGCACATATTTTCCCAGCCTAGCTGCATTTGCTCTATTTCGGTTGAACATGCAACATTCGCTCATGCACCTTTTTGTCTTTCATTGTCAACATCACCACCATTATGTTCATCATCAATAAAAATTCATTGAATTAATACAAATGCAAGACATTCCTATTTTAGTAGAGTTGTATGTAGTCAGCAGAGATTCAATGCAAATAATAACTTGCACTCCAGAACTTCATTGATTGTAATGGTCAAAGTTAAGTATGGTTTGGTAATACTGTCAATGTATTTAAATCATGAAATATCTTCAGGTACCCCTCATATTGATGGAATTTAGAAGTTTAGGCACTGCAATGCTTTTGTTTGGAGATGCAGCTCAGTTCTTGTTAGTTTAGCCTTTCTACTTGTTTTGTTGTTGTTGTTGTTACCAGCTGGTATATTGCACAATATGCAGTTGATTCTCCTTATTCGTGGTAGTTATATTCTATCACATTGCTGAAAACACTGAATTAGCAAATGCTGAACTATTGCTCCTAGGGGAAATATAAAATTATGTTTCTGCAAACTCTGGTCACAATATTTTTGGCAACCGATCAGTACATAACTTTGTTTTACATATGTTTCTGTTCAAAGGCAACTAAATTTAATGTATATTGTTGATTTATTAAAATTAAAGTCACACCCAACAGTGTTTTAACCCAGGCCCAAAGGAAGCTTGTCTAACATACACATTTTCTCCATAAAGCACATTGCTACCTTCTTGTGCTTATGAATGCTAAACAGCACTTCCGCACTATACTTTGGGGCCATTTTGAGCAAATAAATACATACATAAATAAATAACCAAAAAAAGTACAAAAATGCAAAATGTATGGCACAAAAAAGGCCTTGAAAAGGATACTTGTTTACAGTCTGAGAGCTGGAATAAGAAGATGGAGCATTGCCTTGTCTAACGTCCAATGGGAACGTGTAAGTTGGGCAATAAGATTTTTCACCACTATGTGCCATGTACACTAATTCCCACAGAAGTGCTGGCAGTATTGATTGGGGAATTACAAATAAATTTTAGTATGTAGGTGAACTTACAAATACGGAATGTATGATAATGAGGATTGACTGCACTAAAGACAATTCAACCATAAGACGCCAAAGATTACATGTTATTAGGTTGGTGCAAAAGTAATTGTAGTCTCTGCTAGTACTGGTTTTTGTTTTCTTCTGTTTTGTTTTTATGCGTATCCTCTGAGGCCTCTCTCCTTTACTTGTATGAATTTATTTAGAGACAGAGTCTCACTCTATCACTCAGGCTGGGGTGCAGTGGCATGAACTCAGTTCACTGCAACCTTGCATCCCAGGTTCAAGCAATTCTCATGCCTCAGCCTCCCAGTAGCTGGGACTACAGTCACACAGTCACGTGCCACCACTCCCAACTAATTTTTGTATCTTTTTTTAGTAGAAATGGGTTTTTTGCATGTTGACCAGGCTGGTACTGAACTCTTGACCTCAAGTAATCCGCCTGCCTCCACCTCCCAAAGTGCTGGGATTACAGGCGTGAGCCACCATGCCCAGCCCTGCCATTACTTTGAATGGCAAAAATTGCAATTACTTTTGCACCAACCTAATATTAGTTCTTTAGTGAGGTTGAAATAATGTTTTTAACTTTTTCACCATTTTTCAGCTTGCATTTTACACTAGTGGTAAGAAGCTGTTTACAGTTTCCAGATACATTTATTCTTACAAGCCTCTAAATTTTTGATGGCATGGCTCCCTCTGCCTGGAAAGCTGCAGTCCTATTTCCTTTCATTACTTAATTTTCATGCAATCTTTAAAGCTCAATTCAGCATAATCTCCTCCAGGAAGCCTACTTCCAAGCTGCCCAAGGGAACTCTGAATTTTTGCATTCCTCTATTTTCACATTTGGAATTTAACAGATTTTATGTCACCTCTATATTGAGAACTTCTTAATAAGGCCTGTATTTACTATTTTGTAGCCTTAATATCTAGCACAATGCCTGGCTGATAATAGGTGACAAATATTGACTTGAACTGAGCTGAATGAGGAAAAGCATTGGAAAAAAACTGCTAATTTAAAAAAGGATGATAATTCAACTTAAATATGTTTTAAAAAACCCTACGACTGAATTAAATAAATTTAAATTAAAGATTACAGTGAGGAGCAAAGTATAAATTTGATTGATTTAAGAAAGGAAAGATTTTGTGTGCTCAAGTACAGAAGAAAAAAATGACTTACACTCATCGTATAATACAAATCAGATGAGTCAGCTGCATAAAGCAATTATTTATAAAGGAAACATTATGCTGGAATATATTAATAGCAGTATGACTAGCTTATCATGAGTGAGTAGTAATCTTTCTTCCATATTTGGCAATAATCAAGCCTTTCCTAAAGTGTTTATGAAAGTTGTACAGAAATTGGAGCACATTCAAAGAAGATCAACAAAAATGAAAATAAGACTATTAGAAAAGATGAAAGGGACTCCAGGACTCCAAGCAGGGCAGAGTACAGCAAGAAAGATCATGAATTAAAACTTGTCATCAAGCCCAGCCCAATACTTGGCACAAAGCTCAATAAGAAACTATTTGATTAGTTAAAGTACTTAAATTGAGGCTCAAAGGACAAAGATCAGTAGTCCTACATTAGCATAGTGGCCAAAACTGTGTGAAATATATTAAAATTCAAGAAATAGATTAAAAGTTATTTGAAGGATGGTACCTGATGGTACAAAGTAATTAAACACTGGAACAAAAACTTCAGTGGGAATCATGAAATATTTCTGCATCCATAACAATTAGAATCATTTAGATGACAAACTGCTTTGAATGGTGTAAGTTTAGCCTAGAAACAGAGAGCTGGGCTAGTTGCCCTTTTAACCACTCTCTCAGAATGATAAGGTTGATTGGTATACCTAAAAATCTGTTACTATAGTCTTATTTAATCAATTTAACCCGTATGTTAAAGAAAGAAACAAACAAGAAAGAAAGAAATCTTGATTGGGAGAGTAGACTGTATCTCTTGTATAAATAGAAAAAATAATTATTTTTATAGTGTCTATTAAGAACATAATTTCTAGGCCCTATGATTCTGGCTTTATATGCTTCATCTCCTTTAATCCTAAAATAATCTGAGAAAGGTACTATTGTAATCTCTTCCATGGATAATTTTAAGTAAATTAGTCTAAGTCGCAGGAATTAAGAGAAAGAGTGAAGATTGCAATATAGATTTTTTTGACTCCAGAACACAAATTCTTAACATTTTCTATTCTAGGCCATTCTTTTCTATTCTATTTTATTCTCTATTCACCCATTTATTCAAAACGTATTTATTGAAGCATCAACTGCACATCATGCTTTTTACAGGTGCAAGGGTATAGATTGGGTTCCCCAGGAAACAAAGTCTGAGATGGTTTGCCTGCAGGAAGTTTATTGCGGAATTCTCTCAGGAACAACATTTGGAGGGAAATGAAGGAAGCAGATGTTGGCAGAGGGAGAGTTGAATCATAGCACAGTTGGAAAAAAGACCTCCACCTTTGAGCTCAGCTCATGAGCTCAAGCTCCATGCACCTTGAACGTTGTCCTTAAATGTGGCAAGGAGCCTTGGCCTTCATACTCTCATCTACCAGTCATGGAATGGTGGCTTCTCCCAGGGGAAGCACTTACCTTGCTGAGGTATATCCTATTTGGCCAAGGGCATTTACAGGGAAGAGATTCAACTGTGGGTCCACTCCCAAGTGGACACCACAATGCACCAAAACAGAAGAGTACCTACCCTCATGATGCTTACTTACCAGTGGGGAATGGGATAAACTATCAACTAATCAGTGTGTTGTTTTGTATTTTTCCTATGGCAGATTATGATATGTTGTAAGGAGAAAAAGATGAGAAGAGGTAGTTTAAAGGGAGAGGGCTGAGTGTGATAATATTTAAGTAAAGTTTCATTGAAAAGGTGACATTTGAGCAGATTTGAAAGAGATGAAGAGGAGATACACGAGTACATATGGGGGAAGATCATCGTTGGTGGGGAGAAGAGCTCCATACACACACTCCAAGAGGGAGCATGCCTAGAATGGTTGAAGCACTGCAAGGAGGTCAGCTGGCCATTGTGGATAACAGCCTGTAAATAACAGAATTATAAGAGATAAAAGTCAAAGAAATAATAAGAGACAGAAGCCTAAATAATTCAGGGACTCTATGACACATTAAGGACTTTGCTATTTATTCTGAATGAAGGAAGTCCTTTGAGAGTTTCGAGGAGGGGTGTGAATGATCTGACAAATTTTAGAGGGCTCCCTCTTATGTGTTAAGAACAGACTCCAGGGAGATGGCAAAAATAAAGTATGAGTTGAACTGCTGCAATAGTTGAGGCAATAATTGGTGGTAGCTTATGCCAAAGTGGTAATCGTGAAGATGGTGAGAAGTAGTTAGATTCTGGACACATTTAGAAGATGGAATCAGCAGAATTTGCTAATCACTGCTGCACAATTTACTGTTTAGCCTTAAGCAAACTAGTTAATTTCTTAGAGCCTTAAAATCTTCTCCTTTAAATAGGGATAATATGTCCATACTACAGAGCAGATTGTGAGGCTTAAATGGAAACTATATGTGATGTGCTTGGCATTGTGCCTGAAATACAGCAGATGTCCAATAAGCACAACTTTCTCTCCTATCTTGTGGCTCCTATATTTTTCACTGTGCTTTTTCTTTCATCACTACATGTGGTCTTAAAAAAATACTCTAAGGTACCAGAGTACCTCAATAATACCTTAAAAATAAAATACTCTAAAGTGCAATACTCTAAAATACCAAATCAACCTTGATTTATAAATAAGGCAATCAATACAATTAATTTAAATGATTTATATAAAATTGCATCAAAAGTTAATGAAAACATCTCCGGACTTAACTCCCCATGCAGTGTACATTCGAGTGTGGAGTGAGATTTCTTACATGTTGATGTTTGAATCTTTTCAGATATCTCAGAAGAAATTAAACTCACCCTGGTGGATTTTAAAAGAGTGCTCTCCAAATTTTAAATTTTAAAGGTTTCTTTTAAAGAAACATATGCTATCCCAGCTGTCTACATCTAATAAAGCAACCACTGACGTAAGGGGGAGAAAAATGGAATATAACATTTCAGAGGTTTTTCAGATACACTGGGGACTTTTGAATAATATGAATGCCATTAAATCAAGTTAAAATGTATGTATAGGAATTATGGAAGGGTGAAATTCTCTGCAAGGCAAGTAGTATCTAAGATTTTCAAAGGCAATACTGTCTACAGTGCATATATTATTAATGAACTAGAAATATCACAGGTTATTAAAAACAAAATCTCAGTTGTTTCGGCTATTGACATATTTAAAATAATGTGTTTTTTAAAAAGATTCTTATATAAGATTTTATTATAACAAGATTTATAATCTTGTTCATCTAACTTTTATTCACTATGTGAATAATTATGCAGAGTACCAGTGCATATCTCTGTGTGTTATACTTGCTCCTGGTTAGAACTAGAAGTATTGCAGCATTCTGTTGGTAATATTGCTCACCAAAAAAAATTTTATTGAAGGTCACAATAGTCAAAATCTGTGGTAGCACTCCTCACACCAGGCACCAGCTGTGGTAGCACTCTTATGTAGGCCTAAGACTAACCTTTTTCCTACCACAGATGCTTAACTGCCCCCTACTGGGGGGTCGGCAGAAGTTTATTACCCACAAATGGTGTTTGCTTTAGGCCTTGGGACCTGGCCTTTAATCTTTACCCTCTAGTGGTATTTACTCACGACCTTTTAATCTTTACTAAATAAACGCAAGTCTCACCGATGGAGGCTGAGTCGCAACTGTTTACAGGACTCTGCTGGAGTCTGTAAGTGGCTCAGACACACTCAGTTGGACTGGTAAAGCAGAATATCTGTGTGTCTGTGTACTTGATTCATCGGTCTCTGGGTCAAGGGTCTACAAGGGACAGAATCCCCGCAGCTGTTGCCCCCGTGAGAGAAGCGCTACCAGAAAAGTCAGTTAAAAAAAAAATTAACAGTATTATTAGACTTGCTAATAACTAATGGTATGCTTTCAAGTTGAGTCAATAACTTAAGTAAAACAATTTTTCATATAACTGATTGATCATGAGAGCTAATATTTTCTGTTATTCATTGTATGACTTAGTTTTCAAAGTCAACTTAGTTTCGGGCACAAATAATTCTAATCTTAATTTGCTCATAAAGGGCAAAATTAATGAGCCAGGGCCAAAAAGAAAGAACAAGGGCTCCCCAAGCTGTCTACTCCCTCTTGATAGTCTTTCTTCTGCTGGGCAAGTCCAAATAAAGACCTAATAAAAGGAGAGTTATGAAAGGCCCAAGTGAGCCTCACTATCAGAATCATCTGGAGGTTTATTAAACATACAAATTCTTATACCACACCCACCCCTCCAAAATCAGAATCTCTAGGGTGGGACCTAGAAATCTTACTTAAGATTTTAGATGGTGTTGGCCTACAGAACTCTCCACCCCAAATCAACAGAATATACATTCTTCTCAGCACCACATTGCACTTATTCTAAAATTGACCACATAATTGGAAGTAAAACACTCCTCAGCAAATGAAAGAGAACAGAAATCATAACAGTCTCTCAGACCACAGTGCAATCAAGTTAGAACTCGGGATTAAGAACTCACTCAAAGGTGCACAACTACATGGAAACTGAACAACCTGCTCCTGAATGACAACTGGGTAAATAACGAAATTAAGGCAGAAATAAAGAAGTTCTTTGAAACCAATGAGAACAAAGACACAATGTAACAGAATCTCTGGGACACAGATATAACAGTGTTTAGAGGAAAATTTATAGCACTAAATGCCCACAGGAGAAAGTAGAAAAGCTCTAAAATCGACACCCTAACATCACAATTTAAATAGCTAGAGAAGGAAGTGCAAACAAATTCAAGAGCTAGAAGAACACAAAAAATAACTAAGATTAGAGCAGAAGTGAAGGAGATAGAGACACGAAAAGGCCGTCAAAAAATCAATGAACCCAGGAGCTGTTTCTCTGAAAAGATTAACAAAATAGATAGACTGCTAGCCAGACTAATAAAGAAGAGAGAAGAATCAAATAGATAGAATAAAAAATGATAAAGGGAAAATAACCACTTATTCCACAGAAATACAAACCACCATCAGAGAATACTTCTATGCAAATAAACTAGAAAATCTAGAAGAAGTGGATAAATTCCTAGACAGATACACCCTCCCAAGGCTAAACCAGGAAGAAGTTGAATCCCCGAATAAACGAATAATAAGTTCTGAAACTGAGGCAGTAATTAGTAGCCTCCCAACCAAAAAAGGCCCAGGACCAGACAGATTCATGGCCCAATTCTACCAGAATTACAAGGAGGAGCTAATAACATTCCTTCTGTAACTATTCCAAACAACAGAAAAAGATGGAATCCTCCGTAACTCATTTTATGAGGCCAGCATCATCCTGATACCAAAACCTGGCAGAGACACAAGAACAAAAACAAAAATTTCAGGCCAACATCCCTGATGAACATCGATGCGAAAATCCTCAATAAACACTGGCAAACTGAATCTAGCAGCACATCAAAAAGCTTATCCACACAGCCAAGTTGGCTTCATCCCTGGGATGGAAGGCTGGTTTGACATATGCAAATCAATAAACGTAATCCATCACATAATCAGAACCAATCACAAAAACTACATGATTATCTCAATAGATGCATAAAAGGCCTTCCAACATCCCTTCATGCTAAAAACTCTCAATAAACTAGGTATTGATGGAACGTATCTCAAAACATTAACAGCTATTTATGACAGACTCACAGCCAATATCATACTGTATGGGCAAAAGCTGGAAGCATTCTGTTTGAAAACTGTCACAAGACAAGGATGCCCTTTCTCACCACTCCTATTCAACACAGTATTGGAAGTTCTGGCCAG
This sequence comes from Symphalangus syndactylus, assembly GCF_028878055.3. Classification (NCBI taxonomy): domain Eukaryota; kingdom Metazoa; phylum Chordata; class Mammalia; order Primates; family Hylobatidae; genus Symphalangus; species Symphalangus syndactylus. The sequence continues at coordinate 86,183,445 of NC_072435.2, forward strand.
GGCAATCAGGTCAGAAATAAAGGGTATTCAAATAGGAAGAGAGAAAGTCAAATTGACTCTGTTTGCAGATGACATGATTGTATAATTAGAAAACCCAGTTGTCTCAGCACAAAATCTCCTTAAGCTGATAAGCAACTTCAGCAATGTCTCAGCATACAAAATCGATGTGCAAAAATCACAAGCATTCCTATACACTAATAACAGACAAAGAGCCAAATCATGAGTGAACTCCCATTCACAATTGTTGCAAAGAGAATAAAATACCTAGGAATACAACTTACAAGGGAAGTGTAGGACCTCTTCAAGGAGAACTGCATACCACTCCTCAAGGAAATAAGAGAGGACACATACAAATGGACAAACATTCCATGCTCATGGATAGGAAGAATCAATATGTGAAAATGGGCATACTGCCTTAAGTAATTTATAGATTCAGTGCTACCCCCATCAAGCTACCATTGACTTTCTTCACAGAATTAGAAAAAACTACTTTAAATATGGTACCAAAACTACTTTCATATGGTACCAAAAAAATCACATGCATAGCCAAGACAATCCTAAGAAAAAAACAAAGCTGGAGGCATCACATTACCTGATTTCAAGCTATACTGCAAGGCTACAGTAACAAAAACAACATGGTACTGGTACCAAAATAGATATATAGACCAATGGAGCAGAACAGAGGCTTCATCCCTGGGATGCAGGGCTCGTTCAACATATGCAAATCAATAAATATAATCCATCACATAAAGAGAACCAATCACAAAAAACACATGATTATCTCAATAGATGCATAAAAGGCCTTCAAACGGAATGCTTCCAGCTTTTGCCATTCATATTGGCTGTGAGTTTGTCATAAATAGCTCTTATTGTTTTGAGATACATTCCATCAATACCTAGTTTATTGAGAGTTTTATCACATGAAGGGATGTTGAATTAACACCACACATTACAACCATCTGATCTTTGACAAAGCTGACAAAAACAAGCAATGGAGAAAGGATTCCCTATTTAATAAATGGTGTTGGGAAAAATGGGTAGCAATATGCAGAAAACTAAAACTGGACCCCTTCCTTACACCTTATACAAAAATTAACTCAGGATGGATTAAAGATTTAAACATAAGACCTAAAACCATAAAAGCCCTAGAAGAAAACCTAGGCAATAATACCATTTAGGACATGGGCATAGGCAAAGACTACATGACTAAAACACCAAAAGCAATGGCAACAAAAGCCAAAATTGACAAATGGGATCTAATTAAACTAAAGAGCTTATGCACAGCAAAACAAACTATCATCAGAGTGGATATCCAGAATCTACAAGGAACTTAAACAAATTTACAAGAAAAAACAAATGACCCCATCAAAAAGTGGGTGAAGGATATTATTGGAAGAACCTGCCCCTGATATTTCAATGTAAGTTCTTTCTATTTTCCATAAGTGTTGGCCAGCTGAGAAATAAAGAGAGACAGTACAAAGAGAGGAATTTTACAGCTGGGCAGCCAGGGGTGACATCACATATCGATAGGACTGTGATGCCCACCTGAGTCTCAGACTGGCAAGTTTTTATTAAAGGTTTCAAAAGGGGAGGAGGTGTAAGAACAGAGAGTAGGTACAAAGATCACATGCTTCAAAGAGCAAAAAGCAGAACCACTAATAAGGGTCTAACAAAGATCACGTGCTTCTGAGGGAACAGGACAAAGGGCAAAAGCAGAACCACTGATAAGGGTCTATGTTCAGCGGTGCACGTATTGCCTTGATAAACATCTGAGACAACAGAAAGCAGAGTTTGAGAGCAGAGAACCAGTCTTGACCAAATTTACCAGGGCAGAGTTTTTCCCCACCCTAGTAAGCCTGAGGGTTAGGCAGGAGACCAGGGCATATCTCAGTCCTTATCTCAACTGCATAAGACAGACATTCCCAGAGTGGCCGTTTATAGACCTCCCCCTAGGAACGCATTCCTTTCCCAGCATATTAATCTTAATATTTCTTGCTAGGAAAAGAATTTAGTGATATCTTTCCTACTTGCACGTCGATTTATAAGCTCTCTGCAAGAATCAAAATATGGCTCTTTTTGCCCAACTCTGCAGGCAAACAGACGTTATGATTGTCTTCCCTTGTTCCATAAAAATCTCTATTATTCTGTTCTTTTTCAAGGTGCACTGATTTCACATTGTTCAAACACACATGTTTTACAATCAATTTGTACAATTAACACAATTATCACAGTGGTCCTGAGGTGACGTACATCCTCAGCTTATGAAGATAACAGGATTAAGATATTAAAGACAGGCATAAGTAATTATAAAAGTATTATTTGGGGACTGATAAATATCCATATTAATATGATATCTTCACAATTTATGTTCCTTTGCTTTGCCGTGGCTCCAGCTGGTCCCTCCGTTCAGGGTCCCTGACTTCCCACAACAGGATATGAACAGACACTTCTCAAAAGAAGACATTTATGCAACCAACAAACATATGAAAAAAGACACATTATCACTGGTCATTAGAGAAATGCAAACCAAAACCGCAATGAGATTCCATCTCACGCCAGTTAGAATGGCGATCATTAAAAAGTTAGGAAACAACAGATGCTGGAGAGGATGTGGAGAAATAGAAAACTTTTACACTGTTGGTGGGAGTATAAATTAATTCAACCATTGTGGAAGACAGTGTAGTGATTCCTCAAGGATCTAGAACCAGAAATACCATTTAACCCAGCAATCCAACTACTGAGTATATATCCAAAGGATTATAAATCATTCTACTATAAAGACACATGCACACGTATGTTTATTGCAGCATTATCCACAATAGCAAAGACTTGGAACCAACCCAAATGCCCATCAATGATAGACTGGATAAAGAAAATGTGGCCCATATACACCATGGAATACTATGCAGCCATAAAAAAGGGTGAATTCCTGTCCTTTGCAGGGACATGGATGAAGCTGGAAACCATCATTCTCAGCAAACTAACACAGGAACAGAAAACCAAACATCACATGTTCTCACTCATAAGTAGGAGTTGAACAATTAGAATGCATGGACCCAGGGAGGGGAACATCACACACTGGGGCCTGTTGGGGGGTATGGGGCTAGGGGAGGGATAGCATTAGGAGAAATACTTAATGTAGATGATGGGTTGATGGGTGCAGCAAACCACCATGGCACTTGTATACCTATGTAACAAACCTGCATGTTTTGCACATGTATCCCAGAACTTAAGTATTAAAAAAAAATTCAGATGGTATTTTCTTTTTATAATATAATATATTTATTATTTTTCCATAAGTTATTGGGGTACAGGTGGAATTTAGTTACATGACTAAGTTATTTAATGGTTATTTGTGAGGTTTTGGTGCACTCATTACCGGAGCAGTATACAATGAACCATATTTGTAGTGTCTTATCCCTGAATTGTGCCCCTATAAACATGCATGTCCAAGCATTCTTTTTGAATAATGACTTATTTTCCTCTGGGTAGATACACAGTAGTGGGGTTGCTGGATCAAATGGTAGTTCTAATTTTAGTTCTTTAAGGAATCTCCACTGTTTTGCACAGTGGCTGTACTAGTTTACATTCCCATCAGCAGTGTAGAAGTGTTCCCTGTTCACCACATCCATGCCAACATCTACTGTTTTTTTATTTTTTTATTATGGCCATTCTTGCAGGGGTAAGATGGTATCTCATTATGATTTTGATTTGAATTTCCCTGATCATTAGTGATGTTGAGCATTTTTTCATATGTTTGCCATTTGTATAACTTCTTTTGAGAATTGTCTGTTCATGTCTTTAGACCACTTTTTGATGCAATTGTTTGTTTTTTTCTTACTGATTTGTCTGAGTTCACTGTAGATTCTGGACATTAGTCCTTTGTCAGATGTATAGATTGTGAAGATTTTCTCCCTCTCTGTGGGTTGTCTGTTTACTCTGCTGACTGTTCATTTTGCCATGCAAAAGCTCTTTAGTTTAATTAGGTCCCAGCTACTTATCTTTGTTTTTATTGCATTTGCTTTTGGGTTCTTGGTCATGAATTCCTTGCCTAAGTCAATGTCTAAAAGGTTTTTTCCAATGTTATCTTTCAAAATTTTTATAGTTTCAGGTCTTAGGTATAACACCTTAATCCATCTTGAGTTGATTTTTGTATAAGGTGAGAGATGAGGATCCAGTTTAATTCTCCTACATGTGGCTAGCCTACTATCCCAGCACCATTTGTTGAAAAGGGTGTCCTTTCCCCACTCTATGTTTTTGTTTGCTTTGTCAAAGATCAGTTGGCTGTAAGTATGTGGGTTTCTTTCTGGGTACTCTATTCTGTTCCATTGGTCTGTATGCCTATTTTTATACCAGTACCATGCTGATTTGATTACTATGGCCTTACAGTATATTTTGAAATCAAGTAGTGTGATGCCTCCAGATTTGTTCTGTTTCCTTACTCTTACTTTGGCTATATAGGTTCTTTTTTGGTTCCATATGAATTTTAGAATTGTTTTTTTCTAGTTCTATGAAGAATAATGGTGATATTTTGATGCGGATTGCATTGAATTTGTAGATTGCTTTTGGCAGTATGGTCATTTTCACAGTATTGATTCTATCCATCCATGAGCATGGGATGTGTTTACATTTGTTTGTGTTGTCTATGATTTCTTTCAGCAGTGTTTTGTAGTTTTCCTTGTAGAGGTCTTTCAACTCCTTCATTAGGCATATTCCTAAATATTTTATTTTTTCTGCAGCTATTGTAAAAAGGGTTGGGTTCTTGATTTGATTCTCTTTTTCGTCACTGTTGGTGTATAGAAGAGCTACTGGTTTCTTTACATTAATCTTGTATCCAGAAATTTTGCTGAGTTCTTTTTTCAGTTCTAGGAGATTTCTGGAGAAGTCCTTAGGGTTTTCTAGGTAAATGATCATATCATCACCAAACAATGATAGTTTGACTTCCTCGTTGCTGATTTGGATGCCCTTTATTTCTTTCTCTTGTCTGATTGCTCTGGCTAGGACTTCCAGTAGTATGTTGAAGAGGACTAGTGAGAGTGGGCACCCTTGACTTGTTCCAGTTCTCAGAGGGAATGCTTTCAAGTTTTCCCCATTCAGTATTATGTTGACTGTGGGTTTGTCATAGATGGTTTTTATTACATTAAGGTATGTCCCTTGTTTGTTGATTTTGCTAACAGTTTTAATCATAAAGGGATGCTGGGCTTTTAGAATGCTTTTTCTGCATCTATTGAGATGATTATGTGATTTTTGTTTTTAATTCTCTTTATGTGGTATATCACATTTATTGACTTGCATATGTTAAACCATCCCTGCATCACTGGTATGAAACCCATTTGATTATGGTGGATTATATTTTTGACATATTGTTGGATTTGGTTAGCTAGTATTTTGTTAAGGATTTTAGCATCAATGTTCATCAAGGATATCGGTCTGTAGTTTTATTTTTTAGTTATGTCCTTTCCTGGTTTTAGTATTAGGGTGATGCTGGCTTCATACAATGAATTAAGGCAGGTTCCTTCTTTCTCTATCCTGTGGAATACTGTCAAAAGGATTGGTACAAATTCTTCTTTGAATGTCTGCTAGAATTCTGCTGTGAATCCATCTGGTCCTGGACTTTATTTTGTTGGTAATTTTAAAAATTACCATTTCAATCTCGCTGCTTATTATTGACGTCTTGAGGGTATCTAATTCTTTCTGATTTAAGCTAGGAGGGTTATATTTTTCCAGGAATCTATTCATCCCTTCTAGATTTTCTAGTTTATGTGCATAAAGATGTTTATGGTAACACTGAGTGATCTTTTATATTTCAGTGGTGTCACTTGCAATATCTCCTGTTTTGTTTCTTAGTGAGGTTATTTGGATTTTCTCTCCTCTTTTCTCAGTTAATCTTACAATGGTCTATCAATTTTATTTATCTTTTCATTTATATTTTTGTATTTTCATTGTCATTGCTGTTTCAATTTCATTGAATTCTGCTCTGATCTTGGTAATTTCCTTTCTTCTGCTGGGTTTGAGATTGGTTTGTTCTTGTTTCTCTAATTCCTTGAGGTGTGACCTTAGAATGTCAGTTTACGCCCTTTAAGTCTTTTTGATGTGGGCACTTAGGACTATGAAACTTTCCTCTTAGCAGTGCCTTTGCTGTATCCCAGAGGTTTTGATAGGTTGTGTCACTATTGTCATTCAGTTTGAAGAATTTTTTAATTGTTATCTTGATTTCGTTTTTGACCTAATGTTCATTTGGGAACAGGTTATTTAATTTCCATGTGTTCGCGTGTTTCCGAAGGTTCCTTTTTGAGTTGATTTCCAGCTTTATTCCACTGTGGTATGAGAGAGTGCTTGATATAATTTCAATTTTATTAAATTTATTGAGGCTCGTTTTATGGCCTATCATATGGGCTATCTTGGAGAAAGTTCCATGTGCTGTTGAACAGAATGTGTACTCTGCAGTTGTTGGGTGAAATGTTCTGTATATATCTGTTAAGTCCATTTCTTCCAAGGTGTATTTTAAATCCATTGTTTCTTTGTTGACTTTGTCTTGATGACCTGTCTAGTGTTGTCATTGGAGTACTGAAGTCCCCCACTATTATTGTGTTGCTGCCTATCTCATTTCTTAGGTTTACTAGTAATTGTTTTATAAATTTGGGAACTCCAGTGTTAGGTGTGCATATGTTTAGGATTGTGATATTTTTCTATTGGACAAGGGCTTTTACCATTATATACTGTCCCTCTGTCTCTTTTAATTGTTGTTGCTTTAAAATTTGTTTTGTCTGATATAAGAATAGCTACCCCTGCTAACTTTTGGCACCCATTTGCATGAAATGGCTTTTCCCTCCCGTTTACTTTATGTGAGTCCTTATGTGTTAGGTGAGTCTCCTGAAGGCAACAGATAGTGGGTGGGTGAGTTCTTATCCATTCTGCAGTTCTGTGTCTTTTAACTGAAGCATTTAGACCATTTACATTCAATATTAGTATTGAAACATGAGGTACCATTGCATTCATTGTGCTTTTTGTTGCCTGTATACTTTGGGATTTTTGTTTTATGTTTTTGCTTTTTAATATTTATTTTTGTTTTATATGTCCTGTGTAACTTATGCTTTAAAGAGGTTCTGTTTTGATGTGTTTCCAGGATTTGTTGCAAGATTTAGAGCTCCTTTTGGCAGTTCTCGTAGTGGTGGCTTGGTAACGGCAAATTCTCTCAGCATTTGTTTGTCTGAAAGCAACTGCATGTTTCTTTCTTATATGATGCTTAGTTTTGCAGGATACAAAATTCTTGGCTAACTGTTTGGAGGCTGAAGATAGGGCTCCAAATCTCTTCTAGCTTGTGGAGTTTCTCCTGAGAAATCTGCTATTAATCTAATAGGTTTTTTTTTTTTATAAGTTACCTGGTGCTTGTGTCTGACAGCTCTTAAGATTCTTTCCTTCGTTTTAACTTTGAATAATCTGATGACAATGTGCCTAGGCAAAGATCTTTCTGCAATGAATTTTTCAGGTGTTCTTTGTGCTTCTTGTATTTGGATGTCTAGGCCACTAGCAAGGCCACGGAAGTTTTCCTCGATTATTCCCCTGAATATATTTCCCAAGCTTTTAGAATTATCTTCTTCCTCAGGAACACTGATTATTCTTAAGTTGTTTGTTTAACATAATCCGAGACTTATTGGAGACTTTGTTCATATTTTCTCATTATTGTTTCTTTTTCTTTGTTGGATTGGGTTGATTTGAAGACTTTGTCTTTGAGCTCTGAATTTCTTTCTTCTACTTGTTCAATTCTATTGCTGAGACTTTCCAGAGCATTTCACATTTCTAAGAGTGTGTCCAAAGTTTCCTGAGTTTTTAATTGTTTTTTCTTTAAGCTATCTATTTCCTTGAATATCTCTCCCTTCACTTCTTGTATCATTTTTTTTTTATTTCCTTGCATTGGGCTGTATCTTTCTCTCATCCCTCCCTGATGAGGTTAATAACTAACCTCCTAAATTCTTTTTCAGGTAAATCAGGGATTTCTTCTTGGTTTGGATCCATTGCTGGTGAACTAGTGTGATTTTTGGGGGTTATTAAGAAGCTTTGTTTTGTCATATTACCAGGGTTGGTTTTCTGGTTCCTTTTCATTTGGGTAGGCTCTGTTGGAGAGAAGGTCTAGGGCTGAAGGCTGTTGTTCAGATTCTTTTGTCCCATGGGGTGTCCTTGATGTAGTACTCTCCCCTTTATCCTGTGGATGTGGCCTCCTGTGAGCCAAACTGCAGTGATTGTTGTGTCTTTTCTGGGTCTAGCCACCCAGAGAGTTCTGGCTCTGGGCTGGTACTGGGGGCTCTCTGCACAGAGTCCTGTGATGTGAACCATCTATGGGTCTCTCAGCTGTGGATACCAGTGCCGGCTCCAGTGGAGGTGGTGGTGGGGTGCAATGAACTCTGAGTGTTCTTAGCTTTGGTGGTTGAATTCTCTTTTTTTGTGTTCGTTGGCCTCCTGCCAGGGGGTGGCGCTTTCCAGAAAGCATCAGCTATAGTAGTGTGCAGAGGTACCAGCAGTGGGTGGGTCCCTATAACTCCTAAGATTATATGCTCTTTTTCTTCTGCTACCAAGATGGATAGGGAAGGACCATCAGGTGGGGGCAGGGCTAGATGTGTCTGAGCTCAGACTCTCCTTGGGCAGGTCATGCTGCAGCTGCTGTTGGGGAAGGGGGTGAGATTCCCAGGTCACTGAAGTTGTGTACCTAGAAGGATTATGGCAGCCTCTGCTGAGTCATGCAGGTTGTCAGGGAAGTGGGGAAAAGCCAGCAGTTGCAGGCCTCACCCAGCTCCCACACAAACCAAAGGGCCTGTCTCACTCCCACTGTGCCCCCACACAACGGCCCCAAGTCTGTTTCCAGGCGGAGAGCAAGTTGGGCTTGAAAACTTGCCTGATGCTACCTGCCTCCCAGCTGGGAAAGAAAAGGGCTTGGTTCTTCCCATGTCTGTGGAGTCTGCACACCACATATGTGCCCTCCTCCAAGTTCTGGCCAGGAGGCTTCTCACTCTGTTCAAATTGTTACAAATTTCAGCTAGAGAATTCTTTCTCTCTGTGGAGTTTTACCCCCTGCTCCTCTGGTCACCCTCCCTGTGGATCCCTGTGGTGCCAGGCAGGAATGGCCTGCTAGGGGATGCAGCAAGCTCCCAGGGCCTTTCTGCTGCTTCCTGTACCCCTGTATTTCACTCAGCTCTCTAAATTGACTCAGCTGCAGGTAAAGTCAGAAACTTGTCTTGCAAATAGACCTTCAGCTTCTCCAGTGGGGGTGTGTGTTTGGGAGAGAAGGGTCTCCCTTTCTCACTTCTGCAGTTGAGGCCCTCACAATATTTGGGGTGTTTCACAGGTCCTGCAGTAGCAATCTGCTTCATTCAGAGGGTCTGTGGGTCCTCTCGGGATTGCTGGTTTGTTCTCGCAGTCGATCTGGAGCCAAAATTCATAAAGTGAGTTTCCGCAAGCTGCTCTGTACTGAGCTATAATCTAGTCCTTCCTCCTGTCTGCCATGATCACTTCTAGATCACTTTTAATTTCTTAGATGGTATTTTCACATACTAAAGTTTGAGAGTCACAAATCCTAACTTCAAAAATAATACAAACAAGTCACTGAAATTTGTTAATGCACAATTCTCTTATATGTAAATTGGGGATAATTGTGTTCACCTCATAAGATCACTGTGAAGATTAAATCAGATAAAACCAAGTTAAAACATATGAAACATGCAATGTTTGGTACTATTTTTTGTCATTTTTATTGACTCCAAGTTGATGGTTTCCTGGACCGGTTCAATGGAAAGAGAAGAGATAAGATATTTTGAAAGACAAGAGATAATATATTTTTAAGAAAGCAATTCAAGTAAGATTGTGAAATGTATACATTACTGATTACAGTGAAGCCAGAAAAATTTGGCAGAGTGAAATAAAAATGAGTTCTGGAGGGTCTGAGACTCTTAACAATTTCAAAGAAAATTTGTAATGAACTTATCTGGAGAGTTAGCAGGATGGAGAATGGAAGGAAAGCCTGTGCTCCTTCACCTTAAATTTCCAGAATCGAAGTGCGTGTGCAAGTGTGTGTGTGAGTAGTATGCATATAAAATTGTTGGAAATGTGATAATACTATCAAACATACATGAAATCTACTACAAAGATACAAAACATATGACATTGGGCATTTGATATATGATGATTTAAAATCTTTGAGAGAAAATAAAATCCTATCTCTATTGCATCCAAATAATCTTTTTCTCTCCCCTAAAAAGTTGGATCAGTCTTTACGAGAGTAAAGGGTTAGAGAACACAACAGGGGAAAATTGTCAAAGAACAGGAGGTTAAAATGTAAGATTTCCTAGTTCTAGTGCCTCTTGGCTATGTCAAGGTGCAAGATATGACCTCAAAATTATTAAAGTGGAGTTGAAGAGCAATGGGGCTGAGATCAAACGCCCGTGACAGAGATTGTTGCATGGATTTTCAACATAGCTGGAGGATGGCAAGGTTTGAGGGTGAGAAGAAGATTGTACTCTAGAGGCAAAGAAATAATCAGTGAAAGAGGGAATAGAATACAGGAGGCTGACTGATGAAAAGTTGTAGAGTGTAGTGGAACCACAGTCAGGATATGCACCTCGTTGACATTAGGTTGAAAGAGTAATCCTTTATAAGTGAGTCAGCATTGTGAAGTTGAAAATTCCTCCTGCTTCCCTTTCCTCCAGGTCCCATAAGCATGAGAGAATAAGTAATGCATGCTCAGGCAGATTCCAAGGAACCAAATACCTCTGAGGAGCACCAGATTTCAGTAAGACAGAGATCTGATCTGTAAAAAGGTTGAGAATGTGGGGAAAGCCATTTATTTTGGAGGGGGAAGGCACAATTTCGTGACTGCTCTCAGTGCCCTCAAATAGAGCCTCACTCTAAAAAAGGAACCCTGCTCTTGGGGCTTAATGCTCTGTGGACATATCTTGAAATTCTTAACAAGATTATCTTGGAATTTGTGTTCTGTAAATGGAATCTGATGGAATATTAGTAGATGTGCCAGAGCTGGGAATCTTGTCCCACCTGTGATACTGCCTTTCCACTGCTTTCCCGCCTCCTCACCTTCTCAGAACAGAATCACAGCTATCTGCTCCCCCTGACCTGCCCAATGACCACTGCTACCCATAGTGGAGGCCTAAGCATGGGTCTGGGAAGGGACAAGGTCAGGTGTATGAGCCCCACAGTTTGAGTTGTGGGCAGGACCCAGGTACCTGTGAGGGTTTGCACTTGCCTCGCATGTATTTCCATGCCCCAAAGAGCATGAGATTAAATAACAAAACAAAAGAACAAAAATGCCACATAACTGGTTTAGAGATAAATCACAGGAGGAATGTGATTTTTTTTTTTTTTTTGCCTACTTTTTGTACAAAGAGCCTTGCATTGACATTTTGCGCTGGGCTCCACAAATTTTACAGCTGGTTCTGATTGGAGGTTTCCAAAGGTCACAGTGGAAAGAGTAGAGAAGGAAGGCAATGGTGAGGAGTTGGGAAAAAGGAACATCAACAAGACTTTATGGGAGGATGGATTCATACATTGAGATAATGGAGCTGATGAACTTAACATTTTGAAAAGTGGCCAAGGGTAAGTTTGCAAGATACAGAAAGTTAGTCTGTCAAAGATCCAAATGGAACTCGGGCCAAAATTTTAGTAAGTACACGGAACTCCAGTGCTTAATTTTATTGCCCATGGCCTCCGCTCAGGGTACCAAACATAGAGTTGAGAGGTTCTTATAAGTTACTTCAATAAATCCTTTCCCAGGGGCTATTTAGACACCTCACTTCAAATTTGAAACCACTCTTCATAGTGAATACAGGAGTAAACTCATGTTATTTGTGAGCAGGACGAAGCCAAGGGAAGGCAGTGGAGACATAGTATGAGTCTCATTATGAAGAGCTGGTTACAGCTGAAACATTAGTGAACTTACAAAGGAATCAGAAAATTCTTTGAATCTTGGGTTTCCGGTGGCGAACTTTTTAACTCTAATGAAAGACCTTAATTCTTCTCAGGTTTATCTGTAAAATGGGGATGATGATGATTCCTGCTTTTTGACTTCTCAGGGCAGTTGCAAATGTCAAACTACATAATTAATATAAAGTTTCTTTGCAAATAGCAAATATCTTTATTTTAATTCTATACCCCCCCCCCCTTTTTTTTTTTGAAGGCTTATGGGATGCTTTGATTGCTCTGTGGCTGCATTTAGGAGAAGGAAGCTGCAGTCATGCGTCATCACTGCCAGCCTCACATCTCTTGATGGTTAAAGCCTTAGGGTGCAGCAAGGGAAAATTTAAAATAACAAACAAAGCAAAAGCAGGAGGTGATGTTCCAAAGCAGAGGAAGGCTAAGTTTATATATACAAATGTCAAGTGTGTATGGGTGAGTGTCTCAGAAGCTTTATATGTTCTATATAAATATAGAAGTAAGGAGACTGTCTGAATAGGAAGAAAGGTCTTTTTCTTCTGAATTTTAGAATATTTTCTGCTCCATATCATTTATCTACATCTAAGTAGTCTGTTTTTCTATTTTAATGTCTCCTCCTGCCTTTCAATATATTACAGAACGGGCTAAGATGTAAGCGAGCTTAGCCTTGCCTAGTCACCTGTTTCATTCACCAGTGGGATATACCACCTAAAGGAGCTGTCACAAAAGAGCAGCTATGAACAGCATGAAAAACAGCAACAACAATTATAACTCTAAAGAGATGGATGAAACCCATTGTTATTTCATTAAACACCAATGTTGGGGTTTTAGGAAAAAAAGCTGTAAGCAATGAGTCCAGAAACTAAAATTTGAGTATGATTTATCATGCTACGTCCACAATTAACCAATATCCCAGAACTAATGTTTTTGAAATATCTTTTCTCCAACAGGTATTTAAGTTCTTAAAGTAGATAATATCTATATTATTTTCAAGGTTTTTGAGAAGAGCCTTTAAATTTATATTGTGTCCCCACCAAAAAATTGTATTTTCCCTTCTGTGTAGACAAAGGTAGTATTATTAATAGCTAGAGTGGGGTATATATACATTTATATTAACTCAATTTTCTTAGATGGAAGTGCCTGTACAGCTTCTTTGAAAAGATCGCCACCTAGGGGAAATTAACACGAGTTAATGCAACATCTGCAATGCACCACATATGCTGCGTAATATCTAATGGCGTATGTATTTAAGGAAAAAAATTATGCAAAACTGTGTCATATTTCAGCAAATGTGGTGGGCCACCTAGGAAAAATAGACTACCTTGTAGACCTAGAAAGTGTGCTTGTGCACAATTTTATTGTTTTTTCTAACACAGAACTGCATGTAGCTTTTGTTTATTCATTAGGGCTTGATTTTAATGACTTTCTCCATATCCAGAGAGATTTTAGAATATAGAATTTTTTACAAAATAGATATCCATTTGATTATGAGTATAAAACTTATATTTTTGGCAATTTTTACAATTAAAAAATAGTTTTAATTAGTACAATTGTTAAGATTCTTACATGTAAAAGAATTTCTATCTGAATTAAGCCTCAGAAATTAACAAAGATGTTTCTCCTTAAACTCATTTATTAGTTTCTGAGAATTTATAACTAGATCTCCAAATGAGAGCAAGTAAAGTGGGAAATAATTTAGTTGGTTCATTCAAGTAAAAATGGGTTATTTTTCTGTACTTGAATTTCTGATGTTTTTGATAAATGTCTTAGAGAATCACTGCATTTTCTGAAAGCACATTTAACATAAAATATGAGCCATGTTGTAATCTTTACATGCCACGTTGCAGATATGGGAACTTGAAAGAATGCAACGTATCTTTAAGTTGAAATGGATGCTTTGGCAACCATGAAAAGTTTGTTTTGTTTCATAAAAACAAGCTACTAATTTCAAAATCAACTTTCTAAAAAGTCAAAATATAATTTTAAATTAAATCACATGCTCTGAAGATAATTTTTGGTTAATTAGATACTTTTGGATCATAAATTTTAATTCATCAAGATTATAAAGTAGGCAAGAGTCTAATAGGGAAAAAACTTAAGGGATTATTTGAAAAAGTTTTATGTATGCTGTGTTTACAATTATTAGAACAGTTGTCAAACTGTCTAGTGACTGCCTGTTAACTCAATCTTCCCCATTAAGTGGAAAACCTCTTGGTAACAGTGAATATTTTTATATACAATTATTCCTGAGGTGCTATTTGAGCAGTGTCTGTTCTGATTACTTGGTGCCCATAGAACCAGTGGTTAAACAATTTGAATATAACTCCTAGATGTATCAATAGCATTTAGAAGAATGCGTGGCATTTAGAAGGAACATGAGACACAATGGGTGAATGAGTGACTAAATAGCCCCTCAAATTAGGCCTGTCCCCTGCTTTAAGTATATGTTTATGGAATCTATAACCCTCTCACAAAAAAATGAGTCTACTGTAGAAGGCATAGTTAATCTTTGTAAGGTAAAGGTAAATATGAATTATTCTATCACTTTTGAGATTATCCCTGCCATAATCATCTTGATAGATAATCAAGAGCTGGCGGTACACCAAAGGAAACTGTTTTGTCATATGAAATTATATGTATGTAATTATTTATTTTGTGTATATATATACACAATATATATACATATTGTGTGTATATCTCTCTATATATAGATATAAAATTTTAGAAATCAGTAGTATATTTGATCATGGGATAGAAAAGATTCTTTGATGAACTAAGATGAATTTATATACCTGGATAAGTAAACTTGATATTTTATCCCTGCTTATTAAAATCATTTACATTATTTGGCAATCCACCTGTAACATTCCTTAGCTATGCTAAATTCAAGAAGCACTAATTATCTCCAGTTTACAAGGTGAATATGTTTTAAGGTATACCAACATTTAAACTCTCTGTCTTTTCCTTTACTTCTGGCTGAATCTGATGGTACTCTTAGTGAAATAGGAGTTATAATATCTTACTTATAAGAGTGTTCTTAGACAAGTTCTTATTTCTTACTAAATCTAATCCATAGTGTCTATTTAGATTTTTGCCTGCCCTGAAATTTCTGATACTTTCATGGCAAATCTTTTCAACCTTTAACTTTCATTCTTCATTATATCCATTTTCTTTCAACTGACCTTCAGATAGTGCTATTACTTTGCTTTTATACTGTATTTTATTTTTTTCCTAATTGTGACTGCCACATAGCAGCTCTTGGGCTCTTCTCCTGCCAGTAGCTAGCAGTTTTCCATTTCTACCTACTTCCATTAGTAAAGGCTGATTCCTAATTTAGAGAATTAAGAATTCTGCAATCAGAGTGAACTTTACACTTTCACCTTAGAAGAAAGGGAAAAGGGGCCAGGGAACCGTTTTAATGATGTGAATATTCTAGCACAGTTTTGCACTCTGCTTCTTCACTCTCTTTAAAATGTCTCATCACATAAATAATTTATCACAGAACTTTTGGACATCAATTACTGAGACTCAGCACTTTTTCCAGGACAGCATTACAATATGCACTATGACTGCAAAAGTTTGGCTTTGGCTATTGACTCAAAGTTATGTCCTTGAATAATGTGAACTGAATCTAAGATTTCATCACACTCCCCTCCATTTCAGAGTGGACTTAATGATATAAGGAAACAGACTATGTGGTTTCCAACCTCTGTCACCTATTAGCTGTGGGATCCTGGATAACTTGGTCAAGAGCTCTTAGCATTGGCTTTCTCACTGCTAAACTAAGCATATGTTCTTAGCACAGGTCCTACACAAGGTAAGCACTCAGCAAAGTGAAACAGAATAAAGTAAGTGTTGGCTATGTTAAGCTTCACCAGGTACTCTAAACTGTAAAATTATAATAATTTAAAAATGTATTTTCATGTGCCTTTTAGAAACAGGAACATTGCCATGAGCATTTTTAAGATGGTTTATACTCATGGTGATTCTGTGGCCCAGCAAGTTGGAACCAAGAGCTTCTTGTTACATTAAAAAATTTTGTGTTCAGTTCCTGTGCAAATCTATGCATGAGGACAGGGCTATTATACCACACAGTTTAGAGTACAAGAGATGTGGTTGAGTCTCTACTTACTCTTTCTTCTGCTTTACTAATGAAGTAGGTTTTAGTACACACATGGATAAGTCATTATGCTTCTCTGTTGGAACTACCTAAGAATCATAGATCATTTCATAGATTTATTTTTATTTTATTCTTTTTTTAAATATTGAAATTACATATTAAGGGCTTCTTATGTGCAAGATTGTGCACTGGAAGTAGAAAGATGATCAATTCCTTGCCCTATAGCCTTTTCTAGACAGAAGAGAACCACAGGTAATTAACGAGAATTTAGAAAGGATAATGGAAATACCAATAAAGTGAAGTGTTAACGAAGTACAAAGCAAGAAGTACAGAGCACCTCTTTCTAGAAGCACTGTGGAGGAACTGATGAATGCATCACTAAGGCAGTTGTAAATGCAGAAACTCTCTCTCAGGCTAAGGCAGAGCCCACTCGTAGCATTGATTTGTGCTCCCACTAGACCTAGACAGCAGCTGGAAAGAGCTGGGAATCAGGCAGCAATAAAAATATTAATTATCTTCTGGGTGCCAGACCAACAAGCAAGCAAGTTTGTTTCTTTCCCTAACAAGATGTACTCTAATTAGTGGCCATGATCATTAACAGATTACACCGTGTTTGAGTCCCAGGAGGTGATTGACTATCACAAGTCCTGCTTTCACTACCAGGCCAATGGATACATACTCTCATTTTTATTTCTCGAGATTAAAGTGTTAAGCATTATTTAGTTTAGCAATTTCAAATTTGATAATTGTCTTGTTTATTATCAGTATTTAAAGGAAAACAAATACACTGTCAGTGCAGATTGTGAATGTTAATTAGTGGTGTTACTGTCAAAGGAATTCGAATAGACAGATAAAATATGATTCATGGAATAAAATTATTATAACTTTATCAAAATAATAATCCACAGGCCTCAAGCACTCTTGTGGGCCAATGTTTTCCCCCTTTCCTTCACACACTTTGGTAGTTTATGTTTATGGCTTAGCCTTATAGGTCAAAAAGATACTAACTTTTAAACACCAAGCCATATAGCAGCATATTCAAATAAATAATTTAAGTATCTATCTTAATACGGTGCTTTGTCACAATACCATTACAGTACTCTTTTTGCATTTGTATTAATGTATTATGTGTTCTAAAAAATGCATCTGTGAATATAGTACAACAGCTCATCTATCATTAGCTTACATTTAAATGTTTTGCCTTTGCCACTAGGTGGCACCTATATATTAATAGTTGTAGAGCATAAGTTCTACGTAAGAAGGCAATATAGACAGTGGAGAGAAAAGTAAGCTATTTTATTAAATTTGTTTTGTATTTAAATATTTCTTCAGGAAATAATGTAGAATTCACAAAACTTTTTAAGACTAAGAGAAAACATTAAATACTCATTATTCTTTTTTTAAAAAAGATGAACATTGATTTTGGAAAAATCCACTGGGGGCTGCCAGGGGAACATATAGAGCCACTTAGTTTTGACCTCAGCTTGCCATCCTATATTATAATCTCCCAGTTCAAGGAAATTCTGCAATCAATAAAAATTAATAAAAAATAAGAACTGTAATTATATATGGCAGCATTAAAATTCTGCTTTTGGTGATACTATTTAATGATAAATGTCATATGAAATGTGCAGTCTAATAGAAATTTTTGTGATAAATGATAAATTAACACCAGTTAAGAGTCTCAAATTACTAGGACTAAAAGTGACATGCTAAAAATCTAAATATATTCATAGGAGAGGATACACAAATAATGCATGATAACAGAACTATCAATCATTATAAAAATTTCAAATGCCCTCTGAAACCACCAGAAGATGCCAATATTAATAGCTTAAATAACAGCTAAAAATGCCAGTTAATGTCAAATCTAAATTTTTAAAGAGAAATGTGGATTTCTAGTCTTAGGTGTTAAAAGTTTACTCAAAATAACCTTCCTGGGATAATAAAATATCACCAATAGAATTTAAAAGAAATCAAAATGTAAGAGAACATGCAGTAATCATTAAAATTTTATTACAACTCTTGGTACTGTCTATGCTTCACTAAATATTGCATTGCATTTATTTATTGAAATCACAGTATTGAATTTAGGCAGCACAAGCTTAATAGCTGAATAGAAAGAGTGTCCAGCTCATGAGAAGAGTGCATGGATAGTATGTGATTAGTGTCTTAAGTTGAGAATAACCATTCTAAAAGCAACATCCAAAATAGAAAAAGAAAAAGATTTAGAATGAAGCAAGCAGCCTAGAAAGAAGGTAAGTCAAAACCTATGTAACATGAACAATGGCATAAATAAGTAGGGGAGCTTCTTCAAAACATAGTCCAAATACAGCCAAGTCCTTTTTGTGTTTGAAATATAATACCTTTGTTTATTTTTCTATAGTGCAAAACTAGGACCAGTTGGTGGAATTGGTGGTCAAAAGCAAAAGCCTTCCTTTTTTTTTTTTTTCAAGGTAAGCGTCTTGCTCTGTCACCCAGGCTGGAGTGCAGTGGCTTCATCTCTGCTCACTGCAACTTCCACCATCTCCTGGGCTCAAGCCATCCTTCCACCTCAGCCTTCCGAGTAGCTGAGACCACAGCCATGGGCCACCATACCTCAGATAACAAACATTACTTTTTTTGATAGGGATGGGGTTTCTCCATGTTGCCCCCGCTGGTCTCGAACTCCTGGGCTCATACAATCTCAAAGTGCTGGGATTACAGGCATGAGCCATTGCACTGGGCAGGACAATTTTTTTTTAAATTAAAACTAGAACTTCTTATTGCGGGAAATAGGACCATGTATTTTAAATTGTAAAAAACAGTTCTGCATGTGATATTCATATAGAAAACATTAATATATTTTCTGTATAAAAAGAAGGGAGGAATAAAAGATTTGAGCTGATGACCTTTCAACATACAAAATCTATAAGCTTTTTATTTAAAGCCATTGTTTGTATGTTAAATTTTACAATAATTGAGATAATTATAGATACTCTAGTAGTTGGAAATCAGTTAGAAATACATGCATGGTCTACATGTTGGAAATAATTTTGTTATACTAAGGTAGACCGACTAGGGTACTATAGCATCTGCAGTGGAGAAATGACCCTAGCAAGCTGTCAAAAGTCACTAGGGGCTCAAAGTTGTAGGGCATTAGGACCTAGTGTTCATAGTTACAGAGAATATTTCAGCTCTATTATGTAGTATCATATAGCTGCCCATTATTCAAGGAGGGCAATTGTCAGTCACTCCCCTTGGGAATCCTTCTGAATATAGGATTTTTCTGTTAGAGAAACTCTGCTATGTATCTCTATTTATACAAGTATTTATATGTAAGCGGATTTCTAAAATGGTTGACATCTAAAAGTTAAATTCTGCACTTGTTATACCCATCTTGACTGGATTTATCTTGAAATGAAAGTATACTTGATTTGAGGCAATGCCAGAGAAGTATTTAAATGTAGTTTGTTCCAGGAATACATTTGTCTCAAACACTCCCTCCCTGCCTCCCACCTGCCCCTTGTAGTAGAACTACTAGATCATATTACCATGCAGCAATATATAGGTAGAGCAGTAAAAGATTCTCCCCAGAGCCTGAAAGCTTAAGGGAATGAATAACTTCCCCCTTCTGAGGCCCAGTCCCAAGACGCAAGACCACTTGCACCAGCAGCGTGCATCAGCAAGACAGCAAAAGCAGTAAGAGAGCTGCCTGGAAGACATCTACCCTGGCCAGAAGACACCTACGCTTGCCGGAAAACACGTACCCCTGAAGATACAGAAAGAGGCCATCCGGGTACTACGCAGCACTCACGTCAGACTGGGACACTTCCTGTTTACCGAGGACTGTAAAACCCCTGTCCTGTCCTCACTTGGGGCTGACGCCATCTTAGGCCTCAGCCCGCCTGAACCCAGGCGTTCATTAAAACAGCATGTTACTCCACACCGCCTTGTATTGTTTGTTGGTCCCACTCTCTGGGCTCCAAGCAATACAAACACCTTTCAAACAGTATATTCTTCAGTGTCTTGATCCTCCAAATAACTCTCTTCTAATTCCTCCTGACCACAAAAAGCACTTAGACTCTAGGATGACTGATTCTAGCCCAGTGGCCTGGCAATGGTGAATTATACCTTGCATATCACATTCTTGACATTTGTGTGTGCTAGCATAAGAATTATAATTGAAACAGGGATTTAAGTATCTCCTCTCTAGGTGCCTACCCTCCTTGGACTCAGGTCAAATTTATTAAAGGAAGTTTTTTTCTAGATAGGTTGTTTGAAATAAAACAACAGCAAGTTCAAGTAACACAGTGTACCTACAGCTTTTAACTAAAATAGAGGACTTGGGTCCTGAAACAATTTCCTTTGATTTTCAGGTATTTTATCTATAAAAAGGGAGATAAAGCATTAGTTCATAGGATAGTTATATGTTTAAATGTGATAATGTATGTTAACCACCTTGCATGTACTCAAATGTGTTTTGAAATCTAACATCTACATTTTGATAGTTTAACTGTTCTACATAAGTGACTTACAACAGGCATTAAATGTTGTTTGGCGTTTTCATATATCTGTATCTGTATCTTAATCTACAATGAGCTTAACTTTAAGTGCAGCATAAAACAGAACCTTCAATAAAGTGGTAATATTAGGAATGATATCCAGTTATACACCTATAAAGTTACCTATAAATTCTTACGAATATTTTTCTAAAGCAAAATTTTGATTTTACTTTAATTATAGATGAGAAGCAACAAAGCAACATTTATAACAATTTATCCCACTCAGGCATTTTTTCCCACCAAATGTGTATATTGATATATATACACATAAAATATTCCTGTGTTAGATTGTCATCACATCACTTATATAAACTATTAACCCACTACAAACAAATTTTTTTCAAGTATTACAGTTGCATTGATTTTGATTTTGAAAACATGCATTCAACTATCCATTACTTCTATGGAAAAGGACAGGTAATTCTTAGCACCAACCATTAGGGCATTAATGTCAACCATAAAAGGAAACATCATTGACCTGGGGCAAGGGTAAGGACAGAGGGGAGATAAAGGACAGAGAATATTATCTTGGGAAGGAGTTCAACTCTAGAGATTTAACTGGTTCTCATATAGTCTGCATAATGGTATCTGCAGCTCAAAGGTAATGTATCTGATTAGAGTTATACTAGGGGAAATAAGACAGAGTTAATGAATCATTTTGTTATTTTGGGAGATTTTACACTTACAGTTGCTCGCATCACTAACAAGTAACTTTTTGACACCACATAATATGTCTATGACCTCATTTGTGTATTTACTGGATACTAGGAAGTATTGAATGCCACTGTTGGGAGCGTTTGGTAACTATTATCTCACTTAGTCTTTACAATCTCATTTCATCCATGAGGTAGGTACTATAGATGAGGAAAATGAGATGTCAAAATTTCAGTAACAACCCTGAGGTCACACAAGTAAAAAAATGATAGTTTTGAATGCATAAACCACAGTCTTAATCATTAAATTCCCATGAGGCTTCTGCAATGGATCTAACACCTGGGTGTCAGTGCTGTTGGTTCATAGACCACACTTTAAATATCATGGCAGTAGACCATGTGAAGTGTCCATTTACACACTATTTTACCAGAAGCCAAAACTACATTTGAAGGACAAGCTGGTTCATACTTAGTTCTGTGGCATTAATAACAACTGAAATATCTGATATGTCAGCCCAATAGAATTGCTATGAGATTTTCTGGGGCTTGCTAATAAATTTAGACTGAACTAATGTTCAGAAATTATGTGAGACGACTTTGTAAAATGTAGTTTAACATTGATCAACAGCGTTTTGCAGTTATAATACAATTCTTCTTAAATATTGAGTATTTTGTCTTCACAATATACCTAAGTGATAAAGTATAATCACTAACACTGAGGAAACAGAAACCCAAGGCCAGTGGCCACCACCACAGGTCACTTAGGCAGCATGAACACACATCCAGGCCTTCCCATGCCACATCCAAATCTTTTCTTCTCTTCCATTAGCCGACCTTGACATTGGACTGTATTCCACTAATTAACTAAAACTAAATAAAGAAAAATCCTACTTAACTACTGAAACAGCTAAGATAGCCACATTCTGATTTCCATTTTAATATATAGATAATCAAGGCCAAAGTGATTTGACAACATTGAGTAATTTTCAGTTGTTTTACATTAACATAAACCTTATTGAATACAAAACATGGCTGCATGTATCATTTTATTATGCTGCTAAAAAAAAATATAATTTAAGGACTTTTTTTTAGTCTTATCGACTCCCTTAACCCAAGGTCACCTATGGGAGATGTATCATTTATTTCCCAGATCTGTAGGTTTGGTGTTAGCTGGAGGAGATTGGTCATTTCACCTCTTACATTTATTTTAATGGAACTAAATATGTTACAAATACTGTCTTCCTCATATATGGATGTTCTAAAACTTCATAAAATCATGCTCAGAATTCAGAGTTGATCTCTAGATGTAAAGTGTATTTACCATCTTTAGAGGGCTAATATTTTCACGGAAAATAAAATTCCTCTAAGTTACTGTGGAGACAAAGTAATGAAGACAAATCAAGAAATGCTGTCAGTCTCTAGAGGATGAAAATGCCAGACTCTCTACGTGAGAAGAAAAACCTCAGAATAGACAGCAACGATGCTTATCAAGTCCAGGCCCTATAATCATGTTTTATGATTTATAATGTTCTTTTTCTGACAACTGGCAAAATAGCTCCATTCTTGAAAGAAATGCCTAACTAGCACCTCATCCTCACTGTGTTCACCCAATAAAGTTTGAAATGATTTTAATAATAATGAATTTATTTTGGAAAATTGTATTTTCCCTTCAAGTGTACACATACCTCTAAAACTAAAGACTGGGTTATTCAGAGCCATACTAACACTGTAAAGGGCACGGGATCATCAAGTTGTACTGAATAAACTGTGCAAGAGGCTCTCCATGGGAGTTGAGAACTATGGTGCTCCAATCATGCTGAGCAGGAAACCCTAAGATCCCCCTCATTACATGATAGTGGGTGGTTAGAATGGTGGGTATCCTGGGATGACCAATCCCTTCAACCCCTGACATGGGTTGATTATTTCATATTAGCCGTCAGGATTAGTAAAGCAAGCATCACAATATCTGGCTAGTTAAAAAAAAAAGAAAAAAGGTCAGCTATTATTTTGAATGATGTATTCTCTATAGGTAATTGCTGTTTAGACATCAGAAACTAGCTCACAGAGACTCACACTTACACATCTTTGTTTTACTCTTTATAACAGAGACAAATTCAAAAACAAAATAAGATATTCCACCCCCAAAAGGTAGATAATCTTTTTATCTAAAAAAAAATCCATTCTGGAAAACTATTTTTATGGCTGCTCAGAACTTAGGATAAAGACTATATCCAATAACAAGGCTTCAAAACCTAAGCTATGTTCCATTGTTTGCAGTTACCTTGGACTTTAACTAGATGTGCAAGTTGACTTCTGACCATGGGGAATCCTCTCCATGACTGGATTATGGATTGTTGAGGCCATGGCTGATAACCAGTTCCACAGAAGCAACTTCATGTTCTTCTAAGGAAGATCCATAGCACTGTGGAACAAGGAATATCAATAAGCGATGCCACAAGAGACTGCAAATGGGGTTAACAAAATACAACCCTCAAAAATGAACTCTGATGGTGGAAAAATCTATGAGGAAAAATATTGTTGAAAAAATACAGGGATTGAAAATTGCTTCAGTTATGTTAAGAGCATTGGTGAACATTTAGTAGCGTTAGAATGTGCTTCTTACACATGTAACAAACTATCTCTTGATTCCAAACTCATTAAGTGGCCAAGTTGTATAAATTTGTTTCAAAAACAAACGCTTTTTCAGCATCGCCAGATTTAAAAAAACAACAGAAACTCTGTTTCCTAGAGGGGAAAACACCAAATGAAAATATTCAGATGATAGTAATAAAATATTTGGCCTTTAATAAGTTCCAGTAAAATTATATTTGAAAGCTCCCCCACCACCCACCCACAGTCATACACATACGCATCAAATTTTAAACATTTTATAATGGCCAAAGAAGGTGTTTACATAGATCTGTTTATTAAATGGAACTCACTTTTTAATCAGTTTTTAATAAATTGCTAATCCAGTTTAGCCTCAAATCAGTTCCATCCCTTTTCTCAATCCCTTTTCTGATGTCTAACAGTTAAAGTCCTGTGCCATGAACAGGGATTCCTGTGGCACTTTGGGAATTATCTGCTCTGGGTTTAAAAAAGTGCAGCTTATAAAGTTCTCTCTCTTTTCTTGAGCCCCTACGAAGATTGATAAAGGCATTTCCAGAGGCAAGTGAAATTCTTCCCCTCTCTGCTCGTTCTCCTCCAGGACCTCCTCTTCCTCTTCCAGCTCCTCCTCTTCCTCCTCCTCCGCCTCCTCCACATATTCAGCCTCTTCAACCTCTTCCTCCTCATCTTCGACCTCTTCTTCCTCATCTTCGACCTCTTCTTCTTCCTCCTCGCTCGCCTCCTTTGCATCACACACCTCCTGGTCATACTCCTCCTCATCATCATTTTTCTTCTCCTCCTCTTCCTCCACCAGCAGCGGGGCAAGAGACTGGTTTTCCTCTGGGTTGGGACTGAATGCTAGAGAGGGATTCTGCACAAAGCCATACAGAGTTTCCTGCAGTCCCCAGGCTTCCTCGCCGCCGCCAGGGGGCGCGTCGTTTCCGGAGGATCTAGCCGGGGAGGCCTCGCCGCTCACCGTGGCCTTCTGCGACCGCAGCGCCTCCTGCTGCCGCTTCAGCTCCTGCTGCCGCATGTCCTCGTAGATCTGGTTCATGATGAATTGGGTGGTGTTGGGCGGCGCTCGCATGCCAGGCTCTCTCCACTCACACAGCTTGACCGGCTGCGGCAGCGTGCTCACATCCGCTGGCGGGCTCCGCGGGGAAGAGCGGCGAGGGTGGTGGCGCAGGCCGCGGCCTCTGCGGCCCCAGCGCTTCTTCCTGCCTGGGGGCCTCACCCAGCCAGGGTTCCAGGACCTGCTCCAGCAGGAGCAGCAGCAAAAGCAGAGAGGGTGCAGGCCATACACCCGAAACACTTGCACCGGGCAGGGGAAATTCCGGAATCTTGGAGGAGGTGGGCGCCAGGGCCCTCCCCAGCACCCCCAGTTAGAGCACACGGGTGGTTGGAACCAAAAGCCCGGGCCGTGCTGTTGCTTCGGCTGCCTCCTTGGCGGCCCATACTCGGTCTTGGGGCTATAGCGGTGCGGCCTATTGTACA
Source organism: Symphalangus syndactylus (assembly GCF_028878055.3). Classification (NCBI taxonomy): domain Eukaryota; kingdom Metazoa; phylum Chordata; class Mammalia; order Primates; family Hylobatidae; genus Symphalangus; species Symphalangus syndactylus. The sequence goes on from NC_072435.2 coordinate 86,208,797, forward strand.
CTGGAGCACCCGGGCGCCTTCGATGGCAGGACGACCAGGAGCTCAAGGAGGCCGAGTGTGCCCAGCCACAGCCTCCGCTGCCGCCGCCGCTGCTGCCGCCGCCGCCGCCGCCGCCCAAGTTCAGAGGGTCTTCCCTTGTGTCGAGGGTCTGAGTCATGGTTCAGGGAGCTCCGAGAGGTCTAGATGGTAGCGACCTGAAGCTGCCGTCAAGTTTTGCCAGATGGGACGGTCAGAAGAGCCTCGTCTCGTCAACCTGTCTCTCCACGCAGCGCCACGTGTCTACCCCTGGGATCACGTTTTCCTCTCCGGTAGGCCGCTCTCTTCCTGGTTTGCACGCTCTTCGGTAATAATCGCTTGTCCTTCGCACCTGGGTTGTCTCGCCCAGATGTGCTGGGTGGGACTGGGGCTGGGTAAGGATGGTGGGGGAGGAAGGTGTTGGCAGGCGACACGCGCAGTGAGACCCACTCCCGGGTCCTCCCCAACACCCGGCTCTGCTGAGGCACGGGCTGGGGCCGGGGGAGGCAGGGGTTGCGCAGTTACCTGCTGCTCCCTCTCAACCCAGGTGCTTCACTGTCGCCGTCCTGGCAGGACTGTGGTGGCGAGGGCAGCGGCAGCCCTTAAATACTGGCTGTGGTGTCCCTCGTGCCCACCGCGTTCTTGGGCACCCAGGGCAACAGCCAATTGGGGTCGAAATCGTCCTCCCTGTGTGCAAGGCCGGGTTCTGTCTAGAACCAGGCTTCAGGTGAACATTCGCAGGGGGCTTGTGACGCAGCGTTTGGGGGAGGTGAAGAGGGACCCAGATTGGGTTTCTGCTGCTCAGTTCAAGCAAGTCTGGAGGCAGTTTATCCGAAAGCTTTTTATCACCTTGAGGCGGGGGTTTAGAAGATGGGCCTTCATCTGAACCCGGTGGGGGCGGGAGAACTTGAGTTTTGAAAACCCCACATTCTACACCTTTGGAGGGCCGAAGGGATAATGGAAAATTACTGGAGAAAGAAAACTTGGCCCAACCTCTTACCTTCTGACCGGTGCCAACTCTTCTTACTCCTGAAAATTGGGATTCATAATACATAAAACAAGACCACAAACATTTATTATTGCATGTGCTCACTGACAAATAATCCTGTCATCTACCCTGAGAGGTAGGAGTATCTTATCACCTGTCACAGATGAGGGAACTGAGAGGTTAATTTCCCCATGGTTGTGGGGCTAATAAATTTCTGGGCTACGATTTAAGCCTAAACCTGTTTGACCCAAAAGTTAGGTTCTTAATGACATCGCTTTATGTTCTGTCAAACCACCAGCAGGACCCTTGTGATAACTAAATGACATACATTTGGGAAGGTACTTTGCTATTGGTAATATACCATACATATGTACCTCAGTTAAACAAATATTATTATTACCAGGATGAATACCACAGGGTTGTCCTTGGAAAGAGGAATATTCTGATTGTCTTTCCTTTTGTCCTTTCACTGACCATACAGCATATACACGGGAAGCCTTTAAAGCATTGTGGTTAAGCATATGGGTTTTAATTTAAATAAATGGGATTCAACTTCAACTCACCAATTATTAATCTCTGTAAGCCTCAATTTCCTTACCCATCCCATGACTATACTACATTTTCCATACAGTTGTGTAAATAATTAAATGCGTATAGTAGGTCCTCTAATATGAACGCCTTGCTCAATGTCATTTCCTTATAACGTTGCTGAGGCAAAGCAACAACAATAACAAAACCACGTTTCATTATATATCTTCTCATTTAAAAGTAGCAGTTTCCAACAACCTATGATGCTAAGTGAGGATTTACTGTAATTTCTTAAAGTACTTAGTGCAGGTACCCTGTAAGTACTCAGTAACTGTTAACTATCATCCTTATATTTAAATACTTCATGACTTCTAAAAGAGGTGATATAGTACATGTAAAGGCACTTGCGCTTGATGCAAAAATAGGCATCCCCACCCTGGCTTCTGTCCTTTTCTTGTCCTTCTTTGTAAAACGTCAAGGAAGGTGCTACCATACTTGGTCCTGGAGAAAACTGTCTCAGTGTATATCCCTTTATTACTTTTCTGCGCTGAGTGGAATTGCACAAAATGGAAAACTGCCTGCTGGGAACTTCAGTCTATATAAGGCTCCATTAAATGCCAGAAAAGCAAAATGTGTGAAAGCCCTGAAGCTGGCAAAGGTCATTTATGCATTCCTGGCTGAAAATTGAGAACATTAGAGGGGATCTTGAATCAGGACTCCAACATTTGCCCTGAGACCTGTAGAATCCACAGGCTTCATTTAATTTCATTTCCTCTGTGGTTTGCTGAGGACATGCCTGCTTGACTCAAAGTACAGAATGCTGACATGTTTAGCCTGCAATATCCCTTTCTAGATATGGACTCACCTTTGGCAGTTGTTCTGACCCTGCTCTGCTTACTCAAAATGGAATGGTGAGAGCCCAGATTTATTTTTTCTAAGGACATGTGTGTTATGCAAAAATGGGTTTTAATTGAGAGCATTACAGATGGACCATGTTGCTGTATTGGAATTCCAATCAGTTTCTTTTTGTTTTAAAAGAGATGGTTAACTCATTTTACAGGTAATTAAGGACATCATTTTTTGATCAGTTGATGTGACCTTTATACGGTTAATCTTGGCATTATATACTTTTTGCATGGTGAGAATATTTATTCTCCCTACTAAACAACGTTGACACGTTATTGGCTTGCCCAAATTTTCTTAAGAGAAGCAGCAATTTATTATTTTGATTATGATTTTAGTTTTACAGAGATTGGAATTATAATACAAGTTTTGAATGTACTGGTAAATCGTCCAAGAAAATTTACCACTAAAGCATGTTAAACAAAAAGACAGACATTTAATTAATTTTTAAAAACACACTTTATAGTTCTTTTTTTAGTGACAAATGATTTTATATATATATATATATATATATGGCACCATGTGATGTTTCCATACATATATACTTTATGGAATGATCAAATTAGGCTAATTAGTATATTACTTCAAGTATTTGTCATTTAATTGTGGTGAGAATTTAAAATCCTCTCTTATAGCTATTTTGAAATACACAATACATTAGTGTTCGTTGTAGTCACCTTGATGTGCATTAGAACACCAAAACTTACTCCTTCTCCCTACCTGTAACTTTGTACTTGTTGACCAATGTAAGGACACATTTTTAATTGACTCATATTCTTTCAATAGCATGAAATATTCTGATTCAATATTGAAATATAACACATTCATCCTGTTGTTGAATATTGTATTAGCTTTCTGTTGCTGTTTAACAAATGCTCACAACCTTGGTTACTTAAAACAATATAGATTTATTATCTCAAGGTTTTTGGGAGTCAGGGTTCCAGGAATATCTTAATGGGCCCTCTGTCCAGGGGCTCAACAGCTGTGATATGGTTTGGCTGTGTCCCTACCCAAATCTCCTCTTGAATTGTAGCTCCCATAATTTCCGCATGTTGTAGGAAGGAGCTGGTGGGAGATAATGGAATCATGGGGGTGGTTTCCCTATACTGTTCTCGTGGTAGTGAATAAGTCTCACGAGATCTGATGGTTTTCTAAGAGGAAACACCTTTTGCTTGCTTCACATTCTCTCTTGCCTGCCGCCTTCTAAGAGGTGATTTTGTTCCTCCTTTACCTTCTGCCATGAGTATGAGGCCTCCCCAGCCAAGTAGAACTGTGAGTCCATTAAACCTCTTTTCCTTTATAAATTATGCAGTTTCGGGTATGTCTTTATTAGCAGCGTAAGAACAGACTGCTACAGGCTGTAATTAAGATTTTGAATGGTTTGAGTTCTCATTGATGTGCTCAATTCAGAAAAATTCACTCCTAAGATCATTTATGGCATTGGCAGAATTTATTCCCTGTGGTCTAAGACTGATGGCCCTGCCTTTTAGCTTTCTGTTGGCTGGAGGCCAGCTTTAGGACTTGAGGCTACCCACTAGTCCTAGGGGCTAAAGGCAGTTCTTAGACACTGCCCACAGCAAGAACTGTGGGCTTCCTCAACGGGGCTGCTCACATCATCAAATTGGCAAAGAGAATCTCCATAGTTTCTCCTAGCAAGATGGAAAGTTACAGATGTAAATACAGACATATACACGTGTGTGTGTGAAAGTCTGTGGCTGTTTATCATAATCCTGGCCTTGACATTCTTGCCTTAACATAATCCTGGGCTTTCCATCACCTTTGCCATAGTCTGTGGGTTAGAAGCAAGGCCCAGGTCCCCGTGGACACGCAATGTGGAGGGTTTGGGGGAGTGGGTATTACACAAAGGTGTGAACAGGAGACCAGGAGGCAGACAATCTTACCATCTGTTTCCCACATATATAAAGTAAATTGACTCAAATATGTCGTTCATACTCACTTGTTACTACTTTATTTGGAAGATTTTAATGACACTGTTGGCCTTTTTGAAATTGTTATAAGTGCCGTATGATGGAGTAGGCTCTGCTATGTTTTTTGCTGTGCAGAGCATTATGTTTTTAAGTTGAAAACATATTGCAATTTTGGTGTTGGTTTTTGTGCATTTTTGTGACTTGTAAAGAAGAATTCTAACACTTGATGGCAGTAGTAGCTCATTCAAAATACAGTCAGCAACAGTTCCTATACAAAACAAACTGAGAAGTAAACAACTCATTTTTGTGTTTTATCATGAATTCCATTTTTAAACAATTCCAGGTTGCAGTATTAATCACCTTTTATTCTTGTGCGTGGAATTGGGTGTTTTTATTATACTTTAGCATTTTTCAATTGGCTTTGAAAAAGCAAACCTCTGCCAATTAAACTTGTAAATAAAATTCTTCAGAGAGAAGTTGGATATGCCCGATCCAGTCAGATAAATTAAATTCAACAGATTTTTTTTAGATCCATCTATGTCACTAATACAATACTATGTGATACAAAAATAAATAGAATGCATGCTTGCTTATAAGTAGTTTTAAAGTATAATGTATTCTGGGGCAGTAGGATGCAGTGCTCATTTTTTTCTTGGCAAATAACCTGTAATATTTAGAGAAAAATAAACATATATAGCTATTAAATAGAAAAAAAAGCAATTCGATGCTTAAAAATATATGTTCTGTCAGGCTTGCCTTTTCCTACTGCAGACATCCACACAACAGGATTTTAAAACCAAAGGGTCAACGCCATCTTGTGGTCACAAAGGCTAAGTACAAAGTATTAAGCCTTTCTGGCTTTTCAAAGGTGAGATAAAAAGATTCAAAGGGACATATTGCTTTCTCTTAATAATTTGGGAAGTTTTGGTGTTAGTTTGCAGATTTTTGAGGTGTATTGTGCATCAGGGAACACCATTGTGGTTTTTGTCCATTTATGAATCCTTGAGTCATTTTAAGCAAATTTTGAAGAGGGAGTTAACTTTGTGATGACAATGTTTCTATAGATTCAGAGAAATAGGAAATGCCAGTTTTACAAATCATAGTACTATGTGTAGATATTATTTGCTACCACCTTTTGAAATTATTATTGATCCTATAACAATTGAAGATTTGCGGAGGATTAACACAACATATTGTAGTTATCACATCTGAAAAACCTGGACACTCAGAAATACTTAGATGGGAATTGTTAGCCTGGTCATGTTTGCTTATAAGTAGTTTTAAAGTATAATGTATTCTGGGGCAGTAGGATGCAGTATTCATTTTTTTTCTTGGCAAATAACCTGTAATATTTAGAGAAAAATAAACATATATAACAACTGAATAGGAAAAAAACGGTTTGATGCTTAAAAATATATGTTGTGTTTTAATCAGAAGTCAGTTTTAAATTTAGAGTTTTCAAATAAGACTGAGGTATTTGAAATGGCCACTTAAATATGATACATTTAGCAGGATCACTAAAATATTATCATCACATTTTAAGAGTTATATAGGCCGGGCGCGGTGGCTCACGCTTGTAATCCCAGCACTTTGGGAGGCCGAGGCGGGCGGATCATGAGGTCAGGAGATCAAGACCATCCTGGCTAACACGGTGAAACCCCGTCTCTACTAAAAATACAAAAAATTAGCCGGGCGTGGTGGCGGGCGCCTGTAGTCCCAGCTACTCGGAGAGGCTGAGGCAGGAGAATGGCGTGAACCCGGGAGGCGGAGCTTGCAGTGAGCAGAGATCGCGCCACTGCACTCCAGCCTGGGTGACAGAGCGAGACTCTGTCTCAAAAAAAAAAAAAAAAAAGAGTTATATAAACACTTTGTCCTTCTAGAGTTCATGTCAAACTACATCTGCAAAGCAACCTTGTCAGTAGGCTGTCATAATGCCTGTGAGAATGTCGGTTAGCACCATAACATTTGCCCTTTTTGTCCCAGTATTTTATTTATTTTATTTTATTTCATTTTATTTCTTGCTAAAGTCTCTTCTTCCCCCAGATTCTGTAATAATTGTATGCTAAGTAGGCTGTGAGGACAGAAAGTTATTCTATGCCATTTGTGGGGGAAATCTGTTATCAATAATGTTCTTGTAGGCAGGACCTCATTAAGACTTCCATGGACCCCTTTCTTCATAAAAAATTAATTCAACTCTATTTTATGGCTTGTCGCTACAGAAAAGAATATAATCCAGGTTTGACTGATTATTGCACATATATTATATTACCACATTCTCTTTATTTTAAAAGAAACTAAATATTTTCGTATGATCCGAAGACTCTTGCAAGCTGTGGGCACTGTGCCGACTGTACCTAATGAATAAGTCAGTACTGTCTGCTGGGAGTCTTCTCTTACCCTGATGGCACTAAGTATCTCAGTCCGTCTTTTTGCTGATTTTCCAGAGGTCAGTTATCTGGAGGACTACTCTGGTCTCGGGAAATGGTCCCTCCATGGTGCTTGAAATAAGGCACTAGACCAGTGGGAAGTCACTGTTGCATACAAAAAGCCGGCGCTGATCTTTGCATCTTTGTCCAGCCTGTACACCATTTTCTTTATTTTATAAAACTGGAAAAAGGCATGTCTGTGGTACTTTAGGTGCAACAATGGAGTCAAATAGCACAGGATTTAGGAGTCGGCTGTGGATCCAGGCCAAGTTATTTAAGCTTTCTTCTCTGATTTGTGACTTGGAATAGTGATTATCTCCAGCTCCTAGGATATTGTGAATTAATACATGCTGAACACCTTCGTAGATGCCTGGCACATAGTTTGTATCCAATAGTTGGTTGCTATTATAACAATGTGTATACATGAATTAACTTTAAAACAACATTTAATATGCTTCAAAGTTAAACGCCAGGCCTAAAAATGATTTTCTGACACTATTCTCTAAAGTACACTGTTATATGGCTTCTTCTATTTTATAGCAGTGATGTTGTGTAGCTCTTATTTCTATTTTAATAAGAGTTGTGCAAAGTTGTCCTGTGGCCGTATGGACACTCCGGGAGCTACAAGTTTGTCCACCGACAGTGTTAATCATTGAACCTCATTAAAATGCATACACAATAAGATATAGCAAATGATTTTTCTTTCTCCCTTATTACTTTCATTTATATTTACCACAAATGCAAGCAAAAGTAACATTAGAAGATAGTTTTGGCTAAAAATATGTCTACATGTTTAAAATAACTTAATTTTTCAAAGAATCATTGCAATTCTTTTTCTTAAACTATAACAAGAGAATCAAAACCAAGTCATCCACTTGTCTACCTCATTGGCACAGCAGAAATTGAAAAGTCAGTGACATTGTATATTTCTTTGTCCACATAGAGACATCATCAAAGGACAACTATTCCATCCCAGAGAAACAATAATAAAAGGCTTTCATTAAATGTTACTGTTTCCTTATTATTCCCACTGCTATCATCGCTATTTTTTATGTGTTTCTAGGAGGATTTAAGAGTAGAGAAAGAAGCTCATTGTCTATGGTGAATCACCACTTGCTTATACTACTAGGATTTGGAGATTGTGTTAGGTAGAATTTTAAAGATAGGTCTCTGAGATTCCTGCCTTCCGGTTATTCAAACATTCTTCTAGGTACTGTTAAAAAACAATTACAGGTCTGGGCGCAGTGGCTTATGCCTTTAATCCCAACACTTTGGGAGGCCAAGTCGTGCAGATCATGACTTCAGGAGATTGAGACCATCCTGGCCAACACAGTGAAACTCCGTTTCTACTAAAAATACAAAAAGATAGCTGGGTGTGGTGGCATGCACTTGTAGTCCCAGCTACTTGAGAGGCAGAGGCAGGAGAATTGCCTGAACCCAGGAGGCAGAAGTTGCAGTGAGCCGAAATCACGCTACTGCACTCCAGCCTGGCCACAGAGTGAGAGTCCGTCTCAAAAAAAAAAAAAAAAAAAAAAAAAAAAAAAAAAAAATGCAGATGTAATTAAAGCACCAAACCAGTTGGCCTTTTTAAAGATCATATGGAGGTTACCTGGGTTAAAATTAGACACATGGTTGCAAAGCTCTGTTAATACACTACAAAACAATTAATTGTCTCATTTTTTAATATGTTAACTCAGAAATAGACTATGAAGTGATGAAAAGATTTGATACTAAACCATCTTAGTGAAGTTCTAGAGAATTATGTACTTTCCCACACTGTTGGTGAAAGTGTAAGTGGTTGCACTGTCTTTGAAGGGCAATTTAGTAATATTTATTAAAATTTAAAATAATAATCTTTAACCCAGAATTCTACTTTCATGATTTTATCAATACATGTACTCTCACATGTATACAAACTCATTCATGTTCCAGCAAGGGTATTCTTTGAAGTTTGGTGTACATGAAAAAAATGTACATCCATGTGATGGACTGATATGTGGTTTTCAGAATCAGTACAGCTATATGTGCTGATATGGAATAATCATCCAGCAATAATTTTAAATTAAACAAGCAAAGTTCAGAATAGTGTTTATCTTCTGAACTTCAAAATGCATATTTTATGTATAAATACACACATTCTGGTGAAATGCATGTGTAGCATATGCACATATGTATTTATGTAAAAAAGAAAAAGTTACTTATATGCGAGTTTTTGTTTCTTGTGGAAATCTTTATGAAATCATGCAGGAAAACATTATTTCCGGGGAGTAGACCTGGAGGTGTTGCAGCTGGAAGGAAACTTACCTTTCATTGGATACTCTTTTATTGTCTTTCAGTTTTGAACCATGTATGTGCCTGTATTATGATTATACATTTTAGAAAGATGAACTCTCCTAAGAAAGTATTACTTCTTCCCTAATATGATTACCATATCGTCTTCTATATTTTCAATTTTCTATATTTTATTTTCCTTACAGGCATAGAAATACACTACATAACTAACCAGTTTATCGAAGATCTAAAATGAGTTGTCAGCTCTTTAAGATGATAAAAAGTTATCATTCAAAAACTGGAGGTTATGTGTATTATTGTTGGATATGATTATTTGCATGGTGTGATTATAATGAATACTTCACAAGGCCATTATAATTTTCAAATACTTTTATTCTTTTCTTCATGCTCTTTAATGGATTAGGGGAATAAACATGCATTAGTGGAAAAAAAAGGAAGAGAAAAGTTTAATTAAAAATATCTAAATCTTGGCAAAAATACCTAAAGTGTTCATTTCAAAATTTTACTTTATTGTGTACTTAATTTGAAATTACATAGTATATGAACTCCTAAAACTTGCAAGTGATACATGATCTATAAGAACATATGTGAAATATTTTCTATCACTTAGTTTTGCTCTTTTTGTAAATGTTATAGGTTTATTCCTAACTCATCTGGTGTTTTCTTAAATTACTACATTTTCATTATAACATTTTTAATTGTATTTTATGTAGTCATATCATCTCTCAGAACACAATCTCAAAGTATCATGCTGAGTTTTGTTTTGGAAGAGAGCAGTAAGAATGGTTTATTTATAGTAGCCATCATAATGCTAACCATTATCTGAAATTAGACAAGGCTCCCAACAGGCAGACGAGGTAGACACGTGTATGCTTGAGGAGTTTTGCTGAGATTAATAGGGTTTCCATCCAATCGAATGTCCTCTAGTGCCTTACGAATATAAGTCAAATTTTTAACATTGCAGAACGTATCTTCATGCATCTCCAGAATGTTGTTATTCTAAAAAAGATGAAAATAAATTATGACAAGATATAACACATCCTTAGTATTGATTGATAGCGCAGTCCACTGTGCTTCATCCTTGTTTTTATTCTTTTGTTATTTTCCTCAATCAAAATTACTTAATGTATATGCCAAGCACTTTCTAAGCAATGGGGATAAATTAGGAAATAGATATGCTCCTGTCTTTAAGGAACTTATACTTCAGTAAGAGAAATACAATTTGAGGTGAAAAAACTACTGAAAGAAAAACAAGTTATTTCCAGAAATGTTGAGTATTGTGAAGAAAATAGGATGACTATGAAAAGTTATCTTTAGAGGTAACAATTGAACTGAGAGTGGATTGACAAGAAGAAAAAGGCATGAAAAAACCAAGGGAAGAACATTCTAGGCACAGAAAACATCGAGTTTAGAGTCCTGAGGAATCAACATGGAATGCTCCTCCCTCAACATTCAACATTCAAGTCAATGTGGCTGAAGTGAGGGGAAGGAAGGAGGGAGCAAATATCCGGAAGGTAAGCAGGGCCCAGGATTGGATTTTTATTATTTGTTTATTTATTTTTTATTTTTTTATTATTATAGGACTGGATTTTTAAACCTAGGTTTATTTACTGTATCTCACATACCATAAAATTCACCCACTTAAATGGTGCAGTTCAGTGTTTTATAGTGTATTAACAGAGCTTTGCAACCATCTGTCTAATTTTTAAGCATTTTCAACACCCCCAAAAGAAAGCCACACATTCCCCTCCTCCCACCCTAGCAACTGCTAATCTATTTTCTTTTTCTATAGATTTTCCTGTCTGGACATTTCACATAAGTAGAATTATGTATATATGTTTTGGTACTGAGTTCTTTCGCTTAGTATTGTGTTTTCAAATTTCATACATGTTGTAGGATGTATTGGTACTTCATTCTTTTTTGTTGTCCAGTAGTATTTCATTGTATTGATATACCACATTTTTGTTTATTCGTTAATTAATGGAAATTTGAATTATTTCCAAATCCAAATTATGCCTCTTATGAATATACTTCTGTTAACATTTGTGTAAAAGTTTTGTATGTACATATGCTTTCAGTTCTTTTGGGTATATACTTAGACATTGAATTGCTGAGTCATAAAGTAACTTCATGTTTTATTTTGAGGAACTGTCAGACTGTTTTCCAAAGTAGGTGCACCATTTTGCACTTCTACCAACAATATATGAGGGTTACAATTTTGTCTGCATCTTAACCAACGCTTCTAATTGTCTCTTTTTTTTTAGCCAAATAAGTGAGTATGAGTTAGTATCTCACTGTGTTTTTGTTCATTGTTAATGTATTGAAACATAATTGATAGTTTATATTGATTTTATAACCTATAACATTGCTGAACTTATTTATTAGTTCAAATACTTTAGTGGAGTCCTTAGGATTTTCTATACCTAAGATTTATAGATTAATTTGGGGACCATTTCCACCTTAGTCGTAAGTCTTCTGATTCATGAATATGGAATTATGTTTTCTTTATTTAGATCTTAATTTCAACAATGTGTTGTAGCTTTAAGTATACAGAGCTTGTACTGCCTTTGTTAAATTTATTTTAGGTACCTTTAAAATTTTGTGACTATTGTAAACAGGATTGTTTTCTTAATTTTTTTTCAGATTGTTCATTGCTAGTGTATAGATATCCTGTATGCAATTGGTATTTGTATATTTATTTTGTAACCTGCCACATTGCTGAACTCATTTATTAGTTCAACTAGTTTTTAGTGGATTCCTTAAGATTTTTTATATGCAAGGTTATGTCATCTGAAAATAGAAAAATGACCTTATTTCCAATTTGGAAACCATTTACTTACTATATTTTATGTATTTATTTGTCCTAATAGTCCTAGCTATAACTGCCAGGCTCAATACTGAATAGAAGTGGTGAGACAAACAATTTTAGTCTTGTTTCTGTTCTTAGGAAGAAAGCGTTCAGTCTTTCCCCATTGAAGATGATGTTAGCCTGAGTTTGGATTGAAGAAGTTCCTTCTATTCCTGGTTTTATTTTTAGTAATATTATAATAAAATGGTGCTGGATTTTGTCAAATGCTTTTTTTGACATCTACTGAAATAATCATATAGTTTTAAACCCTTTATTCTATTAATATATTACATTGGTTGATTTTTAAATGTTAAACTATTCTTATATTTCTGCAATCCCATTTGGTCGTGATGTGTTATCTTTTCTATATGTTGGTGAATTCAGTTTGTTGTGTTTTGTTGAGGCGATTTGCATCAATATTTATAAAGGATGTTGGCCTGTAGTTTCATTTTCTGGTGATATATTTGTCGAGTATTGTTATTGGGTAATATTGGCTTCACAGAATGGGTTAGGAAGGAAATGCTCTCTTTTTTTGTTGTTATTTGAAATAGTTTGTGAAAGATTGTTATGAATTCTTCTTTAAATGTTTGATAAAGTTAACCAGTAATGTGGGAGTGGGTTGTCTTTTATGGAAGATATTAAATTGCTAAGTTAATATATTTGCTTATTATAGTGCTATTCAGATTATCCATTCTTTAATCAATTTCAATAGCTTGCATTTTTCTAGAAATTTGTTCGTTTAATTTGTTGGTTTACAGTTGTTATAGTAATCCTTATGATCCTTCTTATTCCTGTAAGGTTGGTGGTAATGTCCCCTTTCTTATTCCTGATTTTAGTAATTTGTGACTTTTTTCCTAGGTCACTTCAGCTAAAAATATGTCAATTTGTTGATCTTTTAAAGAACCAAATGTTAGTTTTGTTTCTCTATTATTTTTCTATTATATATTTTGCTTATTCTGCTTTAATTTTTATTATTTCTATCCTGCTTGCTTTGGGTTAGTTTCCTCTACTTTTTCTGTTATCTTAAGGTAGAAGGCTAGGTTATAGATTTGAGATCTTCTTTTTTAATATACATATTTACAGCTGAAAATTTCCCTTTAAGTGCTGCTTTAGCTCCATCCCATACATTTCAATATGTTTTATTTTTGTTTTTATTTATCTCTGATTTTTTTTAACTTTCTTGAGATTTCTATTTTGGCCCATTAGTGATTAAGAAAAATTTTGTTTCATATCCACATATTTGTGAATTTCTTAAATTTTATTTTTTGTTGATTTCTAATGCAATTTCATTGGAATCAGAAAACATACTCTGTATAATTTTAATTATTTTCAATTTACTAATACTTGTTTTGTGGCCTAGTATGTGGTCTACCTGGGAAATGTTTCTTGTGCACTTGAGAAAAATGTGTATTTTGAAATTGTTGGGTGGAATGTTCTGTCGATGACTGTTATGCCGAATTGGTTTTCAGTGTTGTCCAAGTTTTCTATTTACTTAGTGATCTTGTAGATAGTTGTTCTATCCATTATTGAAGCAGGGCCAGGTGAGGTGGCACATGCCAGTAATCCCAGCACTTTGGGAGGCCGATTCAGGAGGATCACTTGAGGCCAGGAGTTCAAAACCAGCCTGGGCAACATGGTGAGACCTGGTCTCTATAAAAAATTTAAAAAGCAGCCAGGCATGATGGTTCACACCTAAAGTTCTAGCTACTTGGGAGACTAGGGTAGGAAAATTGCTTGAGCGCAGGTGTTTGAGGCTGTGGTAAGCTATGATCATACTACTGCATTCTAGCCTGGGTGACAGAGCAAGACCCTTTCTGTAAAAAAAAAAAAAAAAAAAAAAATTAAATTAAAAAATAAAAATAAGAAGATGGAATACTTCATTACTATTGAACTGCCTATTTCTCCTTTCATTTCTGATAGTTTTTGCCTCGTGTATTTTGGGCCTCTGTTGTTAGATGCATATATGTTTATAATCATGTGTGTATTCACCCTGATGTATTAACCCTCTTATCATTATAAAGTATCAATGAGGAATAATACATATTTTGTGCCTATTAACTCTGCTATTCCCTTTGATATGTGATAGATAGGTGTTGTTAATAACTGTGACTTACATTTAAGTATTTATCATATATCAGTAGCTATATTAAATGCTTTATAAACATTTTTTCATTCATCCTCCCAGCCATCCTGTGTAGATCACCTTTTAATCCACACACGAAATCAGAAATGCAGGGAGTTTCAGATAGTTTTGGGTCTAGAATTTCAGCCCAAGGCATATGTTTTTGCCGGAGCCTTCAGTTTTAACTGCTATACTACATGTTGGCAAACATTTTTCAAATGAATAAAAAAGGGGATTTATTTATGTATTAAAAATATAGAAATTGAAGACAATGTAAGCTAAAAACAGACATATATATATTGGATGTTGTGAGGTGACAGTGACAGAGAAAAAATTTTTAAGTTGCACTTATTGACTTTCAAAGCTTAGAATGGGAATGTAGAAGCTGTTACTTTAAAAAATTCCCTCATATATATAAACAAACTATGTTTAAATATAACATCAAAGACTTGTTTTATTGGTAGGATCAATATCATCCCAGATAATGGTAATAAAATTTAATTCATAATTGGAAAACACATTCCAAAATCTCTTTAAGTACTCCCTTGGAAATCTTTCCTTCAGTCACAAACAAGGAAAGACATCTTTATATGCATAGAAATTCACTCCCAGAGAAAAAGAGAGAGCCATCCAGAAATCAAACCAAATGGCTAGAAAATACATATACAATAGGCAAGTAAACAAATCAGACAAACCCACAAAAAGAGACAGATACCCAAGACACAAACATACATATATATATATATAGTGTGTGTATATACATATATGTATAGAGATATATATTTATATATATGTAGACACCAAAAATATGAAAATATTTATATTAATAGGAAAAAAGAAAAGGCACAAAGGTAAATATTCACAAAATCCACAAGGGGAAACACAGGAATTCATGTCCAGCTCTTAAATAGCAAAATCACTTTTTGTACATTTTCTGCCATAAAAGATAATGTTAAACTATAACGTTGTTTCTTTGTTTCCTTGTTTCTTTGAGCATGAAATGGGTGTTTTCTCTATATTTTTATTCCATAGAACAGATCACTTTATTAGAGAATGTTTATTATAGCTACAAACTAAAATTTACAACTGAAATAAGAAATAATTTATATTTAACAACCAAAAATATTCATTATGATTGAACAATTTTTTAATCCCATAGGTGAAAATAAAATATTATTCATTCATTAAACTAATCAAACTGAATACTCAAAGATAACATGTAGCTTAATGGGATTTAAAATAACCAAAACTTTCAAATGTGGTGTGTTTTTTTGTTAAAAAAAAAAAAAAAAAAAAAACCTGCACTTTGTTTATCCAGAGAGATGGAGCTTGCCATCTCTCAGCACACAGGAATGCCTTAGGACTGAATTTAATTCAATGCATAAAACCTAAAATCACAGGCTGAAATTGTTTTTTTCCCCCTGACGGCTAAACGTCAAGTTAGATTTTTATTTCTCCCTTTTCTTTTCCACTTCTAATCTTTTCATTTTCTTCAACAGATGAAATTTTCAATGTTTTTTTTTCCTAAAGAAGATTTGTGTACCAAAAGGATGCATTTTGTCTTGGAAAATAAGGAAAAGAGTAAAGTTATCGGAATTCAATTAGAATAGATAGAGCTATGAATGTATAAAGATAGCTTTGTACTCAGAGAGAATAAATGAGAAAAGGGAAAAAGAAGAAAAGTTATCACAGTGTGTCAACATGCCATTTCAGACAAATTCTTGTGTCCTGATGTCCTTCTTGGCTCTGCTTTCTCTGAAGCTCTTGGGCACACCTTACTGGTAGACTCCTACCTGGAGGTGAAGGGCTTGTAGATTTTCTGGGAGTGGCAGAGGGATGTGGTCCAAGTTGTTATCAGTGAGGTACAGATGATGGAGATCATACATGTCCTGTAAACATTCCAAATGTGGGAACTCAATAAAAACTAGTGTTGCCACAGTTGTATTTCCCATTCCCTCTACATGCAGATATTTGTAAAATAGCATGTTCCAGTTCAGGTCTTGTTTTGTAAAGTTGAGGCAGCTTAGTTTTCTGAGTTACTAGACAATTCAGATGAGTTTAGGAAAAATTGGCTACAAGCAAATATTTCTTCATGAAAATACAATGTGTTTCTCAGTCTCTAGGAAGAACCATGTTTTGTTCAGTCTGACTTTCTCAATTTAAGCAAGCCTGCTTCTTCCTATGAAAGACATTCTGCAGTGGGATTTTGAGGATTTTGATGAGGCATAGCAAGCATTTCCTTTATTTTATAGGCATGGAAACAAAGAGTTCCTCCCCAGCAATGGCCTGGTAGCCCAAGTACCAGGAAAGGGGCAGCCTAGCAAGACAGAAAACATTTAGACAATAGCTGTTCTACTCTAGCCAAACACCCTAGAATAAACTGTGACTCATCGCCACCTGTGCCAACAGAGGCACAGTGGGCACAATAGACTATGACCCTTGCCTTGCTATAGTGAGATGTCCTAACTCCCATAGCTACCATTGATGGTATCACAGGAGGCCTAGCAGAGAGACAGGGCATTCACCACCATCCAGTGGTAATGAGGCCACACTATCCCCTATGCCATCCCTGAGAATAATGTGGTGTCTCTCTAAAGGGTATTTTAAAATTACGTGTTCAATGTGCACTGAGAGGGGCTGCTTGAATGCTGTAAGAGGGGGCAAGAAAGCCAGTTGGTTACTGTTCTCAGAGCCTATGCTGTTTTTCCAAGCAAGTCCTCTAGCCTCAAACCTGTTTGCTTCACTTAGAAAACAAAATCTCTAAGGTTAACTGAATCCATCCTCTTTATAAGGTCATTTAGTAGACTTCTGTCTTCAAGACACTGCCCATTCCCTGCCAAGTAGCTATCCTTTTAACCAGATAATCTTTCTGAGTGGAGGGTCTGATCAATACAGATTCTCTGGCTTGCACCACTTCCAGGTGCTCCTGTAGATGGTGCTTCAGGTAGCCACCAACTTCTTATTCTAGCCCTGCTTTGTGTTCTTGGTGCTTGATTACCCTCACAATGTACCAGAACATGGTATTTCTCAAAAGCATGATAGATGCAGTTGGGAAGTTTATTCCGAAAGTTAAAAGTCTCACTAAATTAAATCCCCTTATAGAAGTTGGCCATAGTGGCTCACACCTATAATGCCACTACTTTGGTAGGCCGAAGCAGGAGGATCACTGGAGCTCAGGAGTTTGAGACCAGCGTGGGAAATATGGTGAAACCATGTCTCTACAAAAATATACAAAATTTAGCCAGGCATGGTGACACATGTCTTGTAGTCCCAGCTACTTGGGAGGCTGAGGCAGGAGGATCATCTGAGCCCAGGGAGGTCGAAACTGCAGTGGGCCGTGATGGCACCACTGGCACTCAAGCCTGGGTGACAGAGTGAGACCCTATCTCAATAAATAAATAAATAAATAAATAAATAAATAAATAAATTTCCCCTATACAAATAAAAAGGCTAGTCAATGACAGCAAATAAGATTGGAAGATAAAAGTCTGCGTATCAAACTTAAAACTTACTTTAAATGCTTCTTGCTTTATGCCTTTCCTTCCAAGTCTATTGTTGCTAATATCAATAAATGTCAAAGTGATTGGCAATTCTGGGAGCTGCCTTATTTTGTTGTCACGCAGGACAAGCTCTCGAAGTTGAGGCAGTTTTCGGAATGCATCTTCATCAATCTCAGATATTAAATTTGATGTCAGATCAATCCTTCTTAAATCACCTAGAAGAAAAAAATAAAGGAAGTAGTTAAATATTCTTGTTTTGCTCACATAAAAATATAAATGTAATTTTCCTTTATTTTGCAAATATAAATATAAATTTAGCAATGCACAGTTAATGAAATGATTATCTTTCTTTTTATAAAAATTATTTCCTCCAAATACTATTCATATGTGTGTACTTAGGAGTATAACTTTAGCAAAGAAATTGGTACACCACATTTAAAATAACTAGTCTTCTCTCCATAATCTTCATAAAGTTTGTCTGGATTTTGTCATTTAAAATGTTCCCCTCAATGATAAAGAGTGTTGTGTTTTCTAATAGTCAGATACAGGCATTAGAAAGAAATCTTCAAATGATTAAAACACTTTATGAAGACACATACCAAAATTCTTCTAAGTTGGCAACAACTATAAAGTCAGAATTTAGGCTTGCATTCATCCATCATAAAGCAACTATGCTTTAGTGGAAGTTTATTTTTAAAAAGCCAACTCCTCATAAATATGACCATAATATTTTACTCATAATGTCATAATATGATAAAACGTTCCAGCATGTAAAATATAATTATTTATCATGCATATTTAGTTTAAATTGCTCATTTGAAAACATCACCTATGTGGTTTTGAAATGACCATTGTTTATTTGTTGTTTTTCTTATAATTATTAAAGCAAACTCTCAAATTTTTAAATAACAAAACACTATCGATTCATGAACCAGGCTTTGGCATTCAAGTTTCATTCTCAGTGCTAACATTTAACAATGTAAAAATTTTAGGGAAGTCTATAAAGCGGTGAAGGCTGTTAATGCTGTCATCCATACTTAGGCTTGCAAAGTCATTTTTGTTGATCTTTTTAATTCTGTTAAAGCGGGAATAGAAATAAGCGGTGTTCTTGGGCAGCGGAGGAATAGCATCAAGTTCATGGTCATCACAGTACACGGTGGTACTTATACAAGTACACAGAAGACAGGTTGGAAAGTCTAAAAGATAAAGGAAAATAAAATTATATGTAAGTACCAAATCCATTTCTAAGAAATAATGTGGAATGTTTGATAAACAAGATTAGAGTCTCCCACTAACCAAGTAGATTTTATATTTTCTCATAATGCGTTCTGTAAATAGAATATTCAAGTCAAACATACCAATTAAAATTGTCTCAACAATTAATATATCCAATGTAACATTTTAAAAATAATTTAAAATTAGTACTTTTCTATTTATTAGAAGTTCTATATTCAAAATTTAAACATTATTTTGCTTTTCATAAAGTTAAAATATCACATGTAATATTTTTATTAAGTCTGGTTTACTAATGAAACATTTTACTGAAAACACTTGCTTCAAGAAAAATAAAATATAATTATTTATATTTTATTATATTAATAAATAATATATTATTATATTATATTATATTTATATTATATTATTTATTATAATATAATAAATAATATATATTACATAAATAATATAATAACATAAAATAATAATATAATTAATTATATTTTATTTATATTATTTATATTATTAATAATATAATATTTACATTATAATATAATAATTATATTATTAATATTCAGTTGCTCACTACATATTATTGAATCCTTTCTATGTAAACGGCACCATGCTAGCTGGTGAAACAGTGGTAAGCACAAAGAACACAGTTGTGTTTTATGATCTGCTATGTGAAGTGAATGTTAATCACACAAAATTATGAATGTGATAAATGTCATGAAGTGTCATCTGAATATAACATAGGGGTATTTGACCTAGTCTGGAAGTCATGGAAGGCATCTCTGAAGTGAAAGCTGAGCTGAGATCAGCAGAAGAGGAATAATTGACTATGCAGGTAGGAAGGGAATAGTATGCCAGGCAGAGGAAGCAGCATGTGCCTTCACTTTGGAGGGACTGAAAGATAGTCCATATGGTTAAAACTCAGAGAGCATTGGAATGTATGGGACATAACATGCAGGGGCCTTGTAGGCTGTGCTGCAGCTTTTATTCCTTCCCATAAGGATGGGCAGAGGTATCATACGATGCAGTTTGCATGGTAAGAGTTAAGTCTGCTGGAAGGTGTAATGGAAGACTCAAGCAGGGCAACTGGAAAAAGTGGAAGTGAATCATAGTGTAGACAAAATATGATAACTTGGCTAGGGTAATGGTGATAGAGGAGGCAATGGAGCCAAAAATGTTTCTGAGGCTGAGTTATATCTTGACATACTGATTTTTCTTTTCTGTCTTACATACACACGCACACACATATACACACACACACCCCTACCTCTCCACCCCTTCTTCATTTTCTGTTTAGTGATCATGGAGAGGACAGTAAACTTCTAAAGCAGATGGAGAATTAATGACCAGAGGAAAGGAGGAGAATCAGGATAGGGCAATGTCATGGAGGCCACGTGGGGAGAGAGTTTTAAGGGAAAGGAAATAATCAACAACCTAAGCCTCCTGAGATGTCAGGTAAGTTAAGGACTGAAAAGTGTTCTTGGATTAGTTATTGTAGTGGTTATCAGAGTGTTTACAAGATTTGCAAAGTGAGGGAGCTGAAAGCCAGATTACAGTCCATTAAGGGAGAAGTTGGAAGTAAGAGAAAAGTTGCCACAAATGTCAAAAATGCTGAGAGGTTTGTGAAGAGCAAGGGATGAGACATAGTGATATCTATAATAAAATATGCTTGGGGTTTGTTTGATGAAGGGGGTGATTAACGTGGAAGGAATTTGGAGAAAAAGATCCAGAGGAGGTGAAGTTGAATATAAAAATGATCATGAGAGGACAGTAGGAAATAGAGCTCAAAGAACATGGAAGGATTTTCATCCCACGTGTGGAAGGACAGAGTGTCTTTGTTGTACTAGAAGGAGAGGGAGATAGAAGAGCACATTGGTATAGATGTAGGTAGATTATTTGTCTGGAAACACGAAGACCAAGGAGCTGCTGACTGAGAAATTGCATTTTCTTTGTGAAGTAGGAAGTTACCTGACAGGCTTGAGGGGTCTAGGGATGAGGTAAATAAGGGTTGTAAGCTGTGAAATGAATGGAGAAAGTGAAATCTCTATGACATAAACTAGAAGAGAAAAGTGGTGGAAGAAATGTTCTGAAATTTCTCAGTGATCAATTTGTCTTAGTTTACCTGAGACTTTCCTGTTTATAACATTGGAAGACACTTGTTTCGGGAACTCATCACACCCAGACAAACCAGGATATTTGATCAACCTAGTTGAAAGGTCTGTTTGTGGTTTGTAATCAAGAACTAATAATGTACCCATTAAGGTCTTATTACTATCATTAAATACAAAAGTCATTTCCATTTTAAGAATGGAAAGCCAGGAAAAAATGTTTAAGCAGGAGCTGTAAAATATTTAATATGTGCTAATTTCTCCAATCATTATAAATTATTATTTTCTACTCATAAAATTTTAAGAGTTAAGGCATTTGATTCTTCTATATATCACCTTGATAATTAAGAAATGATTGCTTAGGGTAATTTATATATATTCGCAGTAGTTACAGTTTAATTCTAAGTTTTTCTACACTTAACTCAAGGCTACATTATACGGTTTTAGAATGTTATTTTTAGAAATTTGTTTTAGTAAAAATATGGTATTTTTATTTTTAATATTCTAAATATTTCTAAATGAATTTTGATGAATGTGCCTCTTCTTTGAAAATTAAAATGTGAGTTTGAGTTTTTAACTTTTTTATCCTTAAGTACTTTAGAAACAAAAATTTTCTTTAAAAGTCTTAGTTTTTGTTATGTTTCTAAATTGACATTAGTGAAGCATTACTTGACTCAAGCTTCTGAAAGGATTGGGCACTCTGCTTCTCTGTTGTTTCTGGCTCAGCTGAGAGATCCAAAGTACAGGTACTGATACCAGGTTGGTCAACTTTTGAAGGATCTGAAATCATTTAAACATAAGTAATATTCTAGGGATATTTAATTTTCCTATTTTGGGTGCTTTATGCTGGATATTTACATTTCCTTCTCATTGTGTCTCTTCCTTTTTCTACTTGTAGAGTGTTTTACTACACAGAAATTTAACTACACAGAAAGAATATAATATATTCATTAATGACACTGACAGGATTTATTGGTCTATGTTGCATTCCATATATCACCTCTGTGATACTGGACACATTTTATAGTATGTTGGAGTTTTAGTTTTCTTATTTTAAAAAATGGGTAATCAGTGCCTAGTACGTAGTATTATAACTCTTCAAAAAGTTAATGTAGATAAAACAATTCAACTGGCATATAGAAGGCATGGGATGAAAGGGCAACTTTTCATATTACTTATTGAAGAACAGTTAACTAAAAACAGTTAAAGAGGCAAAGAGTAAAATGGTGGTTATCAGAGCCTCGGGAAATGGGGAGTTGTTCAAGGGGTATAAAATTTCAGTTATACGGGACGAATAAGTTCTAGAGGTCTGCTATATCATACTATTCATAGTTAACAATACTGTATTGTACACGAAAAATTTTAAGAGAGAAAAAAATGCATGAACTCCTTTATCAATAGTAGAATTTTCATAACTAACACTTACTATGTTTACTATGGGCCAGTAACTACATGTATTCATTTAATCCTGACAACACCTCTATAAGGTAATTTCTATTATTTATTATCCCATTTTTTTAGATGAGAAAACTAAGACACAAAAATATTGAATGCCTTGCTCAAGACTATAAAAACCCCACAAGTCACAGTGCTGGGATTTGGATCTATGTGTTTTGGCTCCTCTGTCTCTCCAAGAAACTCAGTTTTGATTCCTGTACTTTGCTCTTAGTCGTGCCTTAGGTAATATTGCTCCTCCCTCTCTTTTTGTCTCCCAATGTGTTCTGGACAGACTTTTCTCATAACACATGTAATACAGTGACATGATTTGGCTGTGTCCCCACCCAAATCTCGACTTGTAGCTCACGTAATTCCCACATGTTGTGTGAGAGACCTGGTGGGAGATAACTGAATCACGAGGGCGGCTTCCCTCATACTGTTCTTGTGGTAGTGAATAAGTCTCATGAGATCTGATGGTTTTATAAGGCATTTCCCCTTTCACTTGGCTCTCTTTCTCTCTTTCCTGCTGCCATGTAAGATATGCCTTTTGCCTTTCACCATGATTTTGAGGCCTCCCCAGCCATGTGGAACTGTGAATCCATTAAACCTCTTTTTTCTCTATAAATTACCCAATCTTGGGTATGTCTTTATCAGCAGTGTGAAAATGGATTAATACATACAGTATTGCCTCTAAATTTGTTTCTATGTCTATCTTCCTGTGCTAGGCAGAAATATTCATGAAAACAGTAGTTATTTAAAACTAAGTTTTGTGTCTACAGAACTTGGAATACAGAGACACTCTATATTCACTCAACCTTTGCAGTGGGAACTCTCCTTATTTTTTTCTATACTCCCTAACTATGCCATTCTCTCTGTATATAAAAGTATTCCAGTGTGAGTCCTCTCGAATACCCCCAAGGTTGACAGTGACACATTCGAACAAGAAATATAGACATATTATAGAATTACATGTAGCACCAAGAATTCCTTCTCATTAACTAAAAGGCTCTGGTTTCATCTGCAGGCCATGCAACATGGTGTCTGATATTGTGCAATATTTTCCTCTCTCTGTTGCTTCTTAGGATTGAGTGAGAAGAAGCCTGTTTTTAAATAAATAAACAGCCAAGAATCTGAACAGGCTGACTTCAAACCCACTATGTAACAGCTTTGTGATGTCTGGCAAGTTACTATCCCCTTTGAAGTATAGTTTTCTCGGTGATAATGAGAAGAGTAATATTAACACTCTCACAGGGAGGTTTTAATAATCCAATGAGATAATGTGAAGTGCTGAGCATATGGGCCACAGATAGTATATGCTCAATTAGTGCAAAATATTATTACTATTACCATTATCTTCATCCTCATCATCTCTTATCCCCTTGAACTGCTATGGCCTAATCTCAGAGGCAAAGATTTTATCCTGCTCATCATATGCTCTCTGTTCTACAAATACATTCCACCACCAGGTTTTGAGTAATGATGCACAATATTTTCATCCCAAATCTTTGGTTATTTGTTCATTTTAATGAGACCAAAGCTGAATGATTAAAACTGCTTTATATTTGAATATAAAATGTATGCATAAATATACTTCAAACCTAGCCTATTCCAAAACTTTTTTCTTGGGTCATGTCATGTGGTTTCCCTGTAGAGTTGAAGCTTTGCAGTTTTGAGGATAACAAAGTGGACTCAATTGTAATTCTGCTTTGATGTACCTGACCTTCATTTGTGTGTGGCCCCAGAACCCCTGTGAATTCAGGCTCCTGGGGGGAAGAGCCATCAATCAGCCTGGGAGTGGATTCCTCCTCCTCTTCCTCTTCCTGGGCCTCCTCAGGCTGTGGGGGTGGAGTGAGGAGCTCTCTGTTCCCTGAAGGCATCACAGTGGCTATTTCAATCTGAAAAAAAAAAAAAGAGAGAGAGAGAATTTCTTCAGGCAAACTTCTCAGTCACTCTGTGTGGCAGTGACACAAATTTAAAATGTACACATATTTGCCACAAGAGGACACTCATGTTCTAAAGTTCAACAGTTTGACCATCCTGCTTCCTTGGAGAAACACACATGGTTCTAGTAACTGTTGTTGTTTTTAATTAGTTTTGTTTCTCAAATCTTAGAAGTTGTTTCCAATGCCTTTTTTTTTTTTTTTTTGGTCTTCTTGTTCTTTAACATCTTGTATGTTTGTTCATTTCATAGGTTTTAAAAAAAGCTCATTTATTGTTTTCTAATAATAAGTAGCATTATAAGAATGCATCAGTGTTGTGAAAGCTTCGCATTAATTCAGAAGTGTACAGAGTAAAATTCAAAACTCCCCTTCACCATCCAGCTCTCATTCTACTCCCCTTGAAGGTAATAACTGAGCAGAAATTGATACTATTATCTTGTCTTTTCAATCCTTGATTTCTTAGGTTCAAATATTCTATTCCTTACCAATGACTTATACTGTCTCCAATGGCATTTTACTGAAAAGTATCCTTTATACTAAAATAAAATATATAGTGACATAAAAACTGTGATTTGATTGTGATATGCCATTTCTCATGTGTTTTCAATATTATTAAAATAACAAATATTGTAACGATATCTAGGTATGTTAAAATGGACTTCTTTGAGAACTTTGACACTAGGAGGCAGTTATAAAATTACAAAATTATTCAAAGGTTATTTTTTAGATATTGTATTTTAGATTATAACTGCTTTGTTCTTATCTAACTTGTACATTTTAAGTAATAGAGTCATTGCTTTTAAGAATACTGTTTGGATTTAGAAGAAATCTTCTCTTTCAGATTTCTTCCCTTGTCTGAATGTCTATTTCTTTGTGGTACTTAGTAAATATCTACTTTTCTGACGGTCTTGTAAACTTGAGCTGAAAATTTGCTCCAGGCAATTGGGATGGCAACATCCAGGACCCACCTTTTGTGGCCCCATGTCCTTGTGGTATCCCCAGAAATCCCAGAGTTTCCCTTAACCACACCAATATGGGCTTTTGCTTTTTTCCACCCTTCTTTATTTGCTTTCATTAAGAAAGTAAAGAAACACATAAATTATTTCTGGATTACTTTATACCAAATGATGTGTAAACTATTCCTTTCATCTATAACACAGGTATATTTTCAGACTAGATATTTTCTAGGTGTTTGAGTAACCAAAAAATTTTAAGGATACACTTATGATTTAATGTCACTTTTAATAGATTTAAAAGCATTGCAAATCACAAATGAAAATTATCCTTTTTAAGGAACACTAAACTTTCTTTTATCAGTTTATATTTCTGAATTGTGCATCCTTCTGTGCTTCCATAGAGTCTATCTATTTCAGCTTTTTCTGTGCTGTATTACATTGGTTCCATTTGTTTTCTGCATATCCAAGCCTGCTGGATGGTAAAGTATGTCACGTCTTTTATCTGTGTACCTCTAGGCTGTAAGCATAATAGGCAATCAGCAAGTACTTCTTGAAGTGTAATTTTTTCAAACTTTGCTTGTCCAAAATATATCTAATTCACAGCTCTATGTTTAGAGATTTTCTGAGACAAATCAGTGAATGTGCTAATACTTACTTTAAATTATTTAAAGCATGAAATCAAAACAAAAACAGATTATACTGTCTTTGATACTTCAGGAGCAATACATGAAGATACAATAAAGCTTGACCAGAAAGCTCCAGCTGAGAAGTTTGGGCACATTTTCTTAAACAGAAAGACATACGGTTTCCATCTGTAGGTCAGAATGAGGCAGATTCAGAAGGAATGGATTTGTAGGGAGACCAAAAGGAGGCTCCAGGAAGAGCGGAAATTGAGACAGATGTTTCATGGAATGGAGGCAGCCTAAAGGGAGAAACAAATTCCAGACACGTTGCCTTGAATCTTAGCTTTGTAAGAAAAATGTTTGCACATACTTTTTACAGATAATTGTTTTTCCACTGATTTGATGTGAAGCTGTAAGATCTCACTTGTCATCCAATATAATGAGGCAAAACAGCTTTTTGTGTTTATCAAAAATTGTTTTGTTCATGCTTCCTTGCAAATAAAACATAAATGCAATACAACTTTGAAAACCAAGAAAAAGGAATGCCTTTTCACATCAGCAAAATTGAAGAACCTCAAAATACTATGCCTGGAGAGACTTTTGTTTTGTAGACACATTTATTTTCACTATTAAATAGAAGTGATTTAGGCATCTTTTCCCCCTCTTCAACAATCTTCATACTGTGGTATGAAGTTATAAGGCAATGCACACACACACACACACAAATAGTCCAGGGAAACAAGACCACCTGGCCTTCCGTGTGGCAGACTTGTATGCTTATGTTGCAGAAAACCATATTTGAACATAAACACAAATGACCAGAAAAAAATCCCTGCCCTTTTTCTCAAGCTACAATTGGTAACACTTGGATGCAAACATAATTGAGCCTCTTCTACAAATATTCATAAATTCTTTCAGCTTTATCCTCTATTCTTTTTTATTTGGCTGCTTGTTTTACGCTGACTTGCTTCTTCCTGAATTAACTTTTAAGTCTGTTCATTATCTTTCCCTAAAGTTTAAAAATATAATACAAATGGTCATTACTACGTATGACTTTGATTTCAGTCAAAGCCACTGCACTTATGTGTCTTCTTAACATAGTACCAGCAGGGTACATCTTTGAGTTGACTGGTTTGCAGTAAGTTACCTATTTTTATTCTCTTGTGTACCTGGTCTTAGAACTGTAGATAACTTATATCATGGTAGCCTTTGCTTAGGGAGTACATTCTGTGTCCACGAAACAGTATATCTATTCCAGAGATGACAAATGGATAGCTCACAGTGACCTAGGCTGAGTGAGAGATCAGCAGATGTCAGTATGAAGAGATAACTACCAAGAGAAGAAGTACTTAGGCCTGTCCCAGTCTCTGCACCCTGCACAGCCCTGACTCCATGTAAGCAACATATCACCTCAACCCATTCTCAGGGTAAAAGCGGTTGAAGTGACCCTGAAGTGTCTCAGACTAAGTTTCTGCTCCCTGGAGAAATAAAGAGACTCTCTGTAGAAAATCATCCAATTACATTTATTGTATCAGATTGAACTGGACTTTTACTAGCAATATTTATGTTATTATTAAAAATATGACAAAAGATTTAAAACTTTTATTTTCTAATAATCACGATTGTTGTCCACAGAAGATTATAAAAACACTCAGAACCATTTTAAGTGACAATAAGATTTGGTTAACAATAATTTTGATGAAATTCATTTGCCCCTTAGCAAAAAGTGCATTTAAATGATCTATATAATTATATTGCTGCCACTAAGCCTACTTTTTTGTCTTAATTTCAGGGTAAAAATATGAAAAACTGGTGTGTTCAGAAACAGCAATCACACTTCTTCCTGATTGCTTCATTATCCACTGAGTCCTTTTAGTACAGATTTCTTGTTGAACATGTTAATTATACCTGTTTATAAGGATCATAAACCATTTTCTGCCATTCAACATTGTGTTTGAATTAATAAAACTTTTTTTAATATTTTAATTTTAGTTAATCTACAGCTAAGTTTCTAATAAGGAAATCAATGATAATGTGATATATATGTTATGAAAAAAATGCTGTTAAGAAATTCAAATAAACCAGATTTGATTCCTGCCTTTATGAATGCATAAAAGGATCACCAGGTGAATGTGTGAATTTGTAAATGATGGAAGGTTTGCCAGTCTTTATAATTATCTAAAATGTCTATGTCAAACATTATGCTTAAGTTATGATCAACTCTTCATTTTATTTGTCAATATTGTTTTCTAAACATCTATCAATATCATTACTTTCGCTCCCTATCTGCCATCATCACCATTATCTAAATTACTAGCCTCTCTTAGCTGGAATACAGCAATAGACTACTTATATAAAGTTAGGATGTCCTCTAGTGTAGATGTAGTAAGAATGGACTCTTTTAAAAACAGCTTTATGGAGATATAATTCATATATTATACAGTTCATCCATTTAGAGTATACAGTCCAATGTTTTTTAGTATGTTGACAGTTATGCAACTATCACCCAATTTTATAGCATTTTCATCACCCAAGAAAAAAACTCTACAACCATTAACAGCCATTTCCAACTTCTCTCTTCTCATCCTCTCTCCTTCCCCCCTCCAACCTCCTGGCCCCAGGCAATCACTTACCAACTTTTTGTGGTTGTACTTTTGCCTAATCTGTTTCTGTATTTGCCTATTCTGGACTTTTCTCTCCTCTTTAACTGTAATTATGTATCTTTCGACCAACATTTCCCCATTTCCCTCTTCTGCCTAACTACCTAAGCCTCTGGTAACCACCATTCCACTCTGTCCTATGCAATTAACTATTTTAGATTCCACATACACTGAGATCATATGGTATTTATCTTTCTATGCCTGGCTTATTTCACCTAACATAATACTCTCCAAGTTCATCCATGCTATCTCAAATGACAGGAGTTCATTCTTTTTTATGTCTGAATAGTATTCCATTGTGTGTATATACCACATTGTATTTATCCATCCATCCATCCATTGATGGACACCTAGGTTGATTCCTTGTCTTGGCCTTTGTGAATAGTGCTGCAATAAACCTGAAAGTATGGATATATCTTTAACATACTGATACATTTCTTTTGAATCTATACCCAGTAGTGGGCTTGCTGGATCTTATGGTAGTTCTATTTGTAATTTTTAAAGGAATCTTTGCACTGTTTTTCATAGTGATTGTACTGATTTACATTTCCAACAACAGTATGCAAGGGTTCCCTTTTCTCCACAAACTCACCAACACTTACATTTTATCTTTTAGTAGCCATTTAGTCAATGTGAGGTATGCATTTGTCACCTCCGGAATAGAGATACTGTTTCATGGACACAAAATGTACTCCCTAAGCAAAGGCTACCATGAGATAAGTTATCTACAGTTCTAACTACTAACACTTCTAACTACTAACAGTTCTGATATCACCAAGCGGTGAGTACCATTGGACCCCTTTAAGCTTGCTATTCTGTCCTATTTTTCCTTAGAATTTGGAGGCTAAACACTGGGCACCTGTTGGCCAGTTAAAAGCAACTAGCGCAGCTGCCAGACTAAAAACATGGGTGTCAGGCGTTCTGGGAAAGGGCTCTTTAACAATCCCCGACTCTTCGGAGTTGGGAGCGTTGGTTTGCTTGAAACCAGCTTCCACTTTTCTTGTACTTCTGCTCTGAGCTGAGGGTCGACAGAGAGGAAAGCCATTCAGCTCTGGGGTCCTGACAAAAAGTTGGTTGACCCTGCAGCCATGAGAGGAACTCTCAAAGTCACGTCACCCAAGTGAGACTTGCCCATCTATCCTATCTATTCTGACCCTTGACTCCCGGGTCCTAACGCCTGTCAGACAAACTTCCTCCCACATGTCTTCTCTGAGGCTAGTTCTGCTTCTAAAAACCACTCCGTCTCTGGTTCTTTTCTGTTTTTTTTCATATAAGAATGATTTCTAGCATAAATTTCGTGACTCTGTTCCTTTCTTTAGGCACCCAGGCTCACCAATCAGAAAAACATAATTTTTGCCCAAAGCCCCACTGGGGGGGTTACTATCTGGAATTTTAGGATCCCTCCTCAGACAAGCAGGCCTAACAAAAGCTATTCCTAAAGCTAGGATATGGGGAGCCTCAGAAATGATATCCTTCCTATTCATATGATGAGAAGTAAGGACAAAAGGCATCACTCTTCCAACCCTGGAGATCCCGTCCCTCCCTCAGGGTATGGCCCTCCAGTTCATTTTTGGGGCATAACATCTTCATAGGACAGGGGTAAGGTCCCAATACTAACAGGAAAACAGGACTCTAACAGGTTTTTGAGAATGCGTTGGTAAGGACCACAAAATCTGGCTTTCCTTGGTCCTCTTTGTGGTCTAAGAGGAAAAGTGGTGTTTCTGCTGCTGCATTGGTGAGTGCAACTATTCTGATCAGCAGGGTCCAGGGACCACTGCAGGTTCTTGGGTTGGTGGCAGGGGGAACAAACAGATCAAAACTGTAGGCGGTTTTTTCTTTCAAATGGGAAACACTCAGGCATCAACAGGCTCACCCTTAAAATGCATCCTAAGCCATTGAGACCAATTTGACCCACAAACTCTGAAAAAGACGTGGCTCATTTTTTTTCCTGCACTATGGCCTGTCCCCAATATTCTGTCTCTGATGGGGAAAAATGGCCACCTGAGGGAAGTATAAATTATAATACTATCCTGCAGCTTGATCTTTTCTATAAGAGGGAAGGCAAATGGAGTGAAATACTTTATGTTCAAGCTTTCTTTTCATTGAAGGAGAATCTACAACTATGCAAAGCTTGCAATTTACATCTCACAGGAGGACCTCTCAGCTTACCTCCATATCCTAACCTTCCTACAGCTCCCCTTCCTATTAATAAGCCTCCTCTAATCTCCCCCACCCAGAAGGAAACAAGCAAAGAAATCTCCAAGAGACCACAAAAACCCCCGAGCTATCGGTTATGTCCCCTTCAAGCTGTAGGGAGAGGGGAATTTAGTCCAACCTGGGTACATGTCCCCTTCTCCCTCTCTGATTTAAAGCAGATCAAAGTAGACCTGGGGAAGTGTTCAGATGATCCTGATAGGAATATAGATGTCCTACAGGCTCTAGGGCAAACCTTCAACCTCACTTGGAGAGAAGTCATGCTATTGTTAGGTCAAACCCTGGTCTTTTTTTTTTTTTTTTTTAATGTTTATTTTTTTATTTTTTTTATTACACTTTAGGGTTTTAGGGTACATGTGCACAATGTGCAGGTTTGTTACATATGTATCCATGTGCCATGTTAATTTCCTGCACCCATTAACTGATCATTTAGCATTAGGTGTATCTCCTAATGCTGTCCCTCCCCCCTCCCCCCACCCCACAACAGTCCCCAGAGTGTGATGTTCTCCTTCCTGTGAAAAGAATGTGGCTTTAGCTGCAGCCTGAGAATTTGGAGATAACTGGAAAGGGACAAATTCCTTACTGGTCAGCAAGCCATCTCCAGTATGGATCCCCACTGGGAACTCGACCCAGATCATGGGGACTGGAGTCATAAACATCTGCTGACCTGTGTTCTAGAAGGACTAAGGAGAATTAGGAAAAAGCCCATGAATTATTCAATGATGTCCACCATAACTCAGGGAAAGGAAGAAAATCCTTCTGCCTTCCTTAAGTGACTATGGGAGGCCTTAAGAAAATATACTCCCCTGTCATCCAACTCCCTCAAGGGTCAATTGATCCTGAAAGATAAATTTATTACCCAATCAGCCACAGATATCAGGAGAAAGCTCCAAAAGCGAGCCCGGGGCCCTGAACAAAATCTGGAAGCATTATTGAACCTGGAAACGTTGGTGTTCTATAATAAGGACCAAGAGGAGCAGGCTGAAAAGGAAAAATGATATCAGAGAAAAGCCACAGCCTTAGTCATGGCTGTCAGACAAACCTTGGTGGTTCAGAGGACAGAAAATGGAGCAGGCCAATCACCCAGTAGGGCTTGTTATTTGTGTGATTTGCAAGGATTTTTTTATAAAAGATTGTCCAATGAGAAACAAGCTGCCCCCTTGCCCATGTCCATTATGCCAAGGCAATCACTGGAAGGCGCACTGCCACAGAGGACAAAGGTTCTCTGGGCCAGAAGCCCCTAACTAGATGATCCAACAACAGGACTGAGGATGTCTGGGGCAAGCACCAGCTCATGTCATCACCCTCACTGAGCCCCAAGTCAGTTTAACCATTGAAGGCCAGGAAATTGACGTCCTCCTGGACACTGGCATGGCCTTCTCAGTGTTAATCTCCTGTCCCAGACAGCTGTCCTCAAGGTCCATTACCATCTGAGGAATCCTGAGACAGCCTGTAACCAGGTATTTCTCCCACCTCTTCAATTGTAACTGGGAGACTTTGCTCTTTTCACACGCCTTTCTTGTTATGCCTGAAAGTCCCACACCATTATTAGGGAGGGACATATTAGCCAAAGCTGGAGCTATTATCTCTATGAATATGGGGAACAAGTTACCCATTTGTTGTCCCCTGCTTGAGGAGGGAATCAACTGTGAAGTCTGGGTATTGGAAGGACAATTCAGAAGGACAAAAAAATGCCTGCCCAGTGCAAATCAGGCTGAAAGACCCCACCACTCTTCTTATCAAAGGCAATATCTCTTAAGGCCTGAAGCTCATAAAGGATTACAGGATATTTTTAGACGTTTAAAAGCTCAAGTCTTAGTAAGAAAATGCAGCAGTCCCTGCAACACCCCAATTCTAGGAGTACAAAAACCAAATGGTCAGTGGAGACTAGTGCAAAATCTTAGACTCATCAATGAGGCAGTAATTCCTCTATATCCAGTTGTACCCAACCCCTATACTCTGCTCTCTCAAATACCAGAGGAAGCAGAATGGTAGGAAGCAGGATAGTTGTCCAGAAACATTGCAAACTTTCATTTGTCCTCTATGAACCCTATTTAATAG
The DNA here is from genome assembly GCF_028878055.3 of Symphalangus syndactylus. Classification (NCBI taxonomy): domain Eukaryota; kingdom Metazoa; phylum Chordata; class Mammalia; order Primates; family Hylobatidae; genus Symphalangus; species Symphalangus syndactylus. The sequence goes on from NC_072435.2 coordinate 86,241,573, forward strand.
CCATATAAACAAGCTGGGGCCAGCCTGTTGGAAGATGAGAGAGCACATGGTGGAGGGGAGAGGAAAGTCACTTCAGCTGAGGCCAAGCTAGTCCAGCCAGCACTGTACCAACCTAGCATATACCTGAGTCAACCCAGTGCAAACCAGCAGCACATCAGAACCCATATATCTGAACTACAGAGCTGTGAGCTGAATAAATGGTTGTTTTAAGTAACCAAAATTTGGGATTGCTTGTAACACAGCAAAAGCTAACTGATACAGATTTTTATATTGTATCTGTGAGTATTTGATTAATCTCTCTCTCCCCATGGGGATAAATACTACATATTTCTTTTTTTTCCCCATTATAGTCCCAGCTGCTACTCCAGTATGCCTAGCAATTTTTAGCCCTCCTGAAAAATACAGTTGAATCAGTACAGATAAATCATGGCAATTTTTGATACATTTAATGATTGTTCTGTGTATAAGACTAAGAAAATATTATAACAAGGTTAAAGTTGCATGAGAGTGACAGAGCAGGAGTATCACCATCTTGGACAAGCACTGTCATTTTAAAGTTTATGTTGATCAAAAACTGCCTAAATTCAAAGGGCATCAACCTAATGGCTAAGGTCAGCATAACCATAAACCACAAATAACATCTCCGACCAGAAACATTCCAAACCCCTCCCCGACCACAGACATGCTAGCCCCGAGATAACCTCCCCTCTGCCCAGATACATTCCAACCTCACCATAAAATTTCCCCCACGCAGAAACATTCCAAGCTTGTGATGGGCCCTGTCGCCCTAAAACCAATATATACTCTTAGTCTGTAAGGGAGAATGCTCCTGACCAAAATTGGCCATAAGCCCCTTTCAGGTTTATTTTAGAGAAATAAACCTGTCTTTGATTGTTAAACTACATTTCATGTGTCTTTCTTATTTATCTCATAGGGAAAGCAGGTATGAAAATACATTAGTTATGGCTCAGACATCTCCATGTCTGCCTATGGACCTTCATTATATGTGCTAACATATTATGAAAGGAAACTAAAGAAGATGTGCTTCAACTTCTTTAGATGAAACTAGCTTTGAATCTATTGCTGAGCCAGGAATTTTAGCTAGATATGCTCTGTATTTGAGGGAAAGATGGAAAAATTATACACCTAGTGGTAGAACCACTCCATTGCACAACTCTAAGAAGCACTATCTATGTGGTATTCTATGTGAATGGTGCTTCCTAGATGTGTACAATGTAATAGCCTTACCTGAGTACATATTAACTCTAAGTGATCAGTTAACCAGTCTTCACACCTAGGTTTCTCTTTTATTTCTCTATATCCTCTTTATCTCAGTCACACTCCTTACAATTTAGACTTAAAACCTCAATTTAGTCAGGGAAGCATAATTTTTTATTAACCTTTCCTTTGCCTGTATGTGCAAATGGGAAATAAGGATAGTCCCCGAAATCCCTGAAGAAAAAGAAAGCAAAAACATGTATACACTGAGATCCTTATTGATTCATTGATATTTATGAGGATACCATTTTTCCTATTAGAATAGGAAAAACAAGGAATATTTTAGTGTAGATACACCTAAGGCCAGAGATAGTCACATTAAGGTCCCCATGCCAAGCAATTGAAGTTACTTTCAGTTGTTCTCATCATAGAAAAGTGATATTTAAAATGCCCAATGAGAAAAAATGATTCTTCTGAAGCCATTAGGAGCAGCCTCTTTATTCTTGACTCTAGCTGATTAGTGATGATGATATAGCTAAAGAAAAGAAAGTAAGCTAAGGAGGTAGCCTAGAAAAACTGAGTTCAGAGAAGAATGGTTTGTTATTATGGTCAGCACTGTTTGGAGGAGGGAAATACTAAATTTGTTGAAAATGAACAATTTAGTCCACTAAAGAGATTATATCTGACATGGAGAAGAAAGGTTTCATTGGATCTCATCATGGGCTAGATGAAATATTCTCCAATTCTGAAAATAACTAGCATGAATTCTGTACTCAGCCAAGTATATTTCTGCTTAAATCATCTATAAAAATGTTAAAAATTGCTCCCTTTATACAACTGGGAAATGGATAATAAAGAAAAAGTTGAAAATGTCTATATTATGGCAAGTCACATTAGTAGCTGTAACAAACAAGTCCAAAATCCCAGTGGTTTAACACAGTAAAAGATTCTATCTTGCTGACATGCTATCTAATGCAGGTAAACAAGTTTATGACTTTCCTCTATGTAGTTACTCAGAGATACAAGCTTCTTTCTTGCTAGGACTTCACCATTTTCAGCTTGAGACTTCAAGTTTCACTGGTATTGTCTGTCCATTGACAGATTAAGGGAAGAGAACTAGCCACATGAACCAACTTAGAAAAAGTAAACAATGTGTTTTAGCTAAATGCCCAGAAGGGAAATGAAACAGGTGAATACATGGAATTGTCTCACCCATCATGTAGATATAGCTTAAAATTTCATTCTGACACAATACTTATTTCTCATAAAAGAAAGAAAAATTATAACAAACACTGATTGTAGTTTGCAAACCTCCTATATCAATGTTAAATAAAAGTTTTCAGGCGGGCATGGTGGTTCACACCTGTAATCCCAGCACTTTGGGAGGCCGAGGTGGGCGGATCATGAGGTCAGGAGATCGAGACCATCCTGGCTAACACGGTGAAACCCTGTCTCTACTAAAAAAATAAAAAAAATTAGCCAGGCGTGGTGGCAGGCGCCAGTAGTCCCAGCTACTCGGGAGGCTGAGGCAGGAGAATAGCGTGAACCCGGGAGGCGCAGCTTGCAGTGAGCCGAGATCACGCCACTGCATTCCAGCCTGGGTAACAGAGCGAGACCCCATCTCAAAAAAAAAACAAAAAACAAAAAAGTTTTCATACTTGTCAATTTTAAGGGATGACTAATTATAGGTTGATTTATCTAGTACATATCATTGACATTAGAAAAAATAAAAGTATATTTTTGTCACTTTATCCTCTGATTTCCTTTTTATAAACAACTGTTCTTAGATCTTATTTGTTGTAATACTTACTGAAATATAATATCACCAAATTTGTGTAAATTCACCATTATTTCCATTTATTTATTGTTAAATCTCAGTTTTTACTAACTGAAGTCAAAATTGATAAAGTTATATAATGAATGAATATTTGTAAGTCAAATATCAAAATAGTTAATGGCATTTCGATTACACCAAATATCATAAAATCATTATATTTTGTATTGACTTGCTAGGATATCAAGTTTAGAACATGTACATGCTTTATTTTTTTAACCTATCCCAATGTATAGTTATTTTTCATAGATTCATAACTCTAAAATATAATGCTTATTCATACACAATGCAATGTTTAAGTGAAAAATTCCATGCCAAAGAAACAAGAGCTGATTTTAAAGTTTCATTTAATCATATTCTCTAGTCTTTGTCTCTTTGGGGACTTTAGTATTTTTTCTTTGCTCACATACTTCTCTTCTTACTTCCTTTTCTTATTGTCAGAAAATGGCAATATTCCATTTTTAGTCACCAGAAAGAGTTTCTACTTCAGCTTTATCCCAGTTTATTCAAGACTCCATTCACCATCGTCTCCTTAGGCTCCAGAAACTTAATAAGTTTCTTAAAATGTGTCATCTAGTTCTAATTAAATGTCTCCAAATAATATTGGTAGAGAACTTTGGCAAACGCTTTAGACACATTATCTAATAGCAAAGTCAGTTCATATTCCCTTCCCCCTTATTGCCCTTGTTCCCCATGTAAGGATGCCAGAAAGACAATTTAGGCAATTTAATGTAGGCTGAAATCAGTAATCTCATGAGGATGAGAGGAGGGGAGCGAGTCAGTCACAGTAATTGAAAACAAAGAAGTTGGACTGAAAACGAAGATATTTGGAACCTTCAAAACTCTAGCTCTTTATTTCTGATGGAGTAATTTAGTATTTTTTATTCAGTTTCAATCTTTCTCAGTGTAACACAAAGCAAATTGTTTCTTCTAACACAGCCTTTATTGAGGCATAAATCCATGCCTTTTAATTTGTAGAACTTTTTTGGATAAAACTACTATTTATACATAATGACAATGATAATGATGATGCATATATTATCACAGGGTAACTATACACATTTTGTATAAGAAAAAAATGTGTATTTACAGAGGATATCCCAGAGAGGACCAGCTAACTGCCAATTGCCTTTGAAAAGGATAATCATTACATGTTAATTTTTTATTGCTGTCCAGTATCACTGGCAAATTCTTGCAAATTTTACTAACTTAGAAACCTGACTTTTTCTCTTGGGGCAATATTATCTTAAACAAGTTCAAAGACCACATTAAAGCTGAAGGCTAACCTTCATCCTCTTAGTGCCACCACATTCTCTGTAGGTAGTCCCACTTGGGAAGCTAATTATAGTCAAAAGATTATTGATGATCATAGAACCAGTACAAAGGATAAATCAGCTCCATAATAGCATAAAGCAAAAGAAGGACTCTTTTCCAAGGGATCAAACTCTTTAAATGTGTTAACTCTCATAAATTTTTGCAGTCATTAGCATGATAAAAAAACACCCTGCCAAAAGACGACTGCTGAATAGTGATTTATTGGCCTTGACAACATTAGCCTCTGGGATCTTCTTTTTTTCTCTCTACTTCCAAAATTTACTGATTCTCTTCAATGTCCATTCTATCCTTTTACACATTACAGATTCAGTGTAGTGATAGTAGAATAAATTATTTTATCTTAAATGGCCTAGATTTAATTTCTTTCAATTTTATGTCTTTAATCAGAGTTATGATATTATAACTCTAGAGAGAACACACTGACAAAAAGATTTTATCCAGTCTCAATATTTTTTAGATAAATTTCTTTGTTCTTCTTAAACGTCTCAAGGAATGGAGCATATAATATATATTTGCATACATGTTATTTAACTATTTAAAGCCCACATTGAATATTAGCAAGGAGATTTTCATGCCTACATGTGTACACATTAACCAACAAAGGGTAAGTTTTCTGTCCCTGGAAAATTCAAGACAGGGTTTACTAGAATTTGCCCTAGGAGTGAGAATGAGAAATGCGGAATTAGGGAAGATCCAGTGAAAATTAGGCGTATTAATGGAGGGCTAGGCAGGACAATAACAAGTGAAGTCCCAATTCTGGCTTAGAAATTAGTCCGATGGGACAACAAATCCAGTTAAAAATATCCAACTCAGAAATGTGAAGATTTCCAAAATGTTTTGGACAGTGTTACTTTTAGCAGATTCATAAGTTACTGATTTACAGAATGTAGAGAACTATGCCAGAAAATGAAGGTGTGGAACAGAAAGAAAATAAAAAATAACTTTAAAAGAAAGTTATTTTTCTAGAGGACACAGTACTAGAGAAGTAAAGAGGTAAAATTAAGAAGCATATTAATTTTTTTAAAACAACTGCATGTGACACTGAAAGTATAGATGAGGAAAGTCAAACACCAAACCTGGGTCTCATCCACAAATCATTCCAATTTCAGTAGTCCAGGGTATGGCTTAGGCACTGGGATTTTAAAAAGCTCTAGAGCTGATTCAAATATGTGACCGAGGTTGAGAATCACTGCACCAGAGAAGTGACTTATGATGCAGACTAGGATGTAGGAGACAGAAACACTAATTAAGTCTGGAACATTGAACTATTGAACAAAGTCTTGAGGAGAATGTGGTACGTTTTTTACTAGGCTCCTTGGGGCACAGACTTCAAAAATATCAACAGCAACTTCAGCTCGAAAATATGCTGAAGTTGATTCTTCAGATCAGTATCCCCCAACCTTTCTGGCGCCAGGGACTGGTTTTGTGGAAGACAGTTTATCCACTGGGGATGGTTTCAGGATGAAACTGTTCTGCCTCAGATCATCAGGCATTAGATTCTCATAAGAAGCAGGCAACTCAGATCCCCTGAATGCACAGTTCACAATAGTGTTTGCATTCCTATGAGAATCTAATGCTGCTGCTGATCTGACAGGAGGTCAAGCTCAGGCAGTAATGCTGGCTGGCCTGCCGCTCACCTCCTGCTGTGTGGCCTGGTTCCTGACAGGCCTCAAAGCTTGTTAAGAACTGCACAGCCAGGGGATTAGAAATTCCTGCTTCAGGTGACAAAAGCATGGGGAATGGAGAAAACTCTCTGAGAGGTAGACTTCTTGAAATCCATAGCAGGAGGAAAGGGAGAAGCCACTGGGCATATAACATCCAGGCTGGAGAATCCTCTGGCTGAAAATACTTGCTCACTAGAGAGTCTGTCATATGATAGAACACATATGCCATGCAGCATCAAGTGCCAGAAAGACAGGTCTTAGCACAAAAATGGGAATTCAAAGCCTTCAAGTATTCAGAAAGAAAGAAAAACTTCAGGTAAGACTGGATGACTGATTCTGCCAACATTTCATATTTACAAACTGTGCCAGAAAACAGAAAGATCTCAAATGTTACTCTGAGAGAAGGAACATTATATTGGGGAGAATTTTCCTAGTTCAATTCTTCTTAAATCATAGGCTCATCGAATGATCTGGCTTGTTCACTGAGCTCCTTCCATAGAGTTTGTGATTCCCTAGGTCTGGAGTGGCATCTGAGTATTTGTAGTCGTGACTAGCTCCCAGGTGATGCTGATGCTGCCAGTTCAGGGACCACACTTAGAGAAGAACAGCTCTAATATTCGTCAAATGTGGCTTCATAATTTAACTCTTAGTGGGGCATTTCTCCAAATTGTGTTTGAGTACACAGGTTACAGACCAGAGTCAAGGGACATAAACTGACCAACATCTGGATGAGGCTAAACCAAGTTGGTTTCCATCTTATGACTTTCCTCTGGAACAATCAAATCTCTTCTTAGATCCTCTGTTGATCTCTTTTCTCGCTTCTAAGCTAATTGATGATTGAGAGAAGGAACTGGCCCCAGGTGGTTCCCCTTCCCTTTTGGGGAGATTTGACTGTCTTATCAATTGCATACATTTCATTTTGCCCCTGCATGAACAAAGATTTATGGGGGTAGACTCTGTCCCGAGGCTTGTGGCTGGCCAGCATTGCCTGTGACTGATGGCATAGTTTATTTCTGAAGTTTTGTGTTAGGAAGCTCTTACTTGCTTCACACTGAAGTCATGCATTAAATTCAGGAGGTACACCTCGCGTTTATCAACATAAAATAGAACATTTTGAGCTCTATTTCTGTGTGAATCCCATTTCTCCTTCTCACCTGATCCTGAATTTAGATAGGACATAGTGGGAGCAAGTATAGGGGTCCCCTAAAACTTAGCATTACTGCCCAGAAAAGCTTTACTATTTTTATGCATCTCTATGAGTTACAAAATGGTTTCAATTTTGATATATCTATCTGACTCCTGGCTTTGTATTATGTTCCCAACTGTTATTTTTTCTTTGTCTCACTTTCTTAGTTTGTATTTGTCACCTCATAACACATGATCAGTAATATATATAAGATATGATACAGCAGATAATATAATAGAAAATAATATATAATACACTTATTATTATAATATTTTGAGATAAAATTATTGTACCAAGATTTATATTTTCATCTTTTTTGTGTTAATTTGTGTGCACATTATAGCATTTATTCATGTAAGTAACCTTAAATACTGTTAAGAAAAGGTGATGGATAAACATGTAAATACTTTATATCTCAGATTAGCTGCCAGGTTTAAAGCTAATGACAGATTCAAGAACATCATTTCTCAGCATATGCATTTTGTGAGTGAACTCATAAAAACTTACATTCCAATAGATAGCTATAGATCTTGTATACATATACCTTATATGTGTCTTTTTAAACTTCCTCTATTGTGCTGAAAATACTTATAAGACTACTAGACTGAAAATGCCAAGGCACAGGAAGAGATTTGGTTTAATTTGCCTTCCCGAATTCTTGGCTCTCAGCAAAAATTGGTAAGTGGATCTAGTGTGAATCCAAGCACCATGGGGGTTAGCCTTCATCATAGCCCAAACCTCATCCCTTCCTTTAAGGCATCTGTGATCATTAGCACATAAGTTTCAGTGGCTTTTAATTGAGTGAGTGATTCAATGGTAAAGTTACTTGCATTTATTAAACATTTGCTATGTACCAGGCTCTATATTAAAGAGCTAACATATTTATCTTACTTAATCCTCAAAAGGTATCTTCTAAATATAAAACTGAGGCCCAGAGAGGTTGTATGACTTGCCCAAGGTTATACAGTTTGTGTGACAGACCTGGCACTTACATCTGGAAGTCTGACTTTAGGCCCTGTGTTATTCAGCATTATGACAAGACTGTCTCCCAATGAGGAGGAAATGGGTGTAGAAATGAGCAACACCCAAAGCCAATGGTTTCTCCCGTTATTCTTTAGTATTTGTGTTAATGGTTATGTGCTCAAGCAGAGCCAAATTGAAAAGGAAGTATCTGTACCTATTTATTCACTTAATTTAGGATACCCATTGCACCAGTCAATTCCTAATGAGAAAGCCCAGACCTAGAGCAGATAATGTTCAGCTGATAATATTTAAATTACTGGTCTTCCTTGTTTTGTTTAAAAAAAAAAAAAAAACGCATTTGAAATCCAGAATATTTGGACTTTTACTCAGGCACAGTATTAAGGTTTTCATTAAACAAAATGAAATTTTGAATTTATCTATCTCTCAATTTGTTCTACACAGTTGAATAAATTAATCTTGAAGCTACTCCTCTGTATTACCACTACGGCAACAATTGACTTCTAAAGGCGTTAAAAGGCTCTGCACTGTTTGGCCTGAGTTACTAAAGATGTATTTTTATGGGTTTAACATACTGATATATAGATATGTTGAGCACAGTGAAATTCTGCTTTAAACATGAGCCTGGTGCTCACATTTGTTTCCGTGATCTACATTAATTATCTGAAAGACCGTAACCATGAATACCTGGCAATGAAGCTATATCTTACTTTCTATTTTATCTTGAAAATAGATTAAGAAGAAATGTATTTGGCACAGCTTGCTCAATCCTCATATTCCTGACAAAGCAGCTTTCAGTTCAGAAGGATCATATTACCTCTTGCCCCTTTAAACACTTTGACAGCTAACAGAGATGTTTGAATATTGTGTTAATTGTAATCACTTGGAAATGGTTGTTTTTCTGATTCTTAATAATCAAATCACTTAATTTCAGAGAAAAGAAACCTCAGTATTGGACACAGCTCAAAGAAGTAAAGATTAAACAGAAGCAGCAGAAAAAGAATGGGGGCTTTCAGGGCCAAAGTCTCTCTCCTTTAGCATTAAAAGACTGGATTAAATTTTACTCAGAAACTTACTAGATGAAAACTCTGGGCAAAATTCTGTTCTGCAGTTATCCTTATTAAATGGTTACAATATTACCTTATTTCCAGGGTTAGTTATTTGAGTTATCTTATGTTTGTGGTCTCATAAATAATATATAATACAAATATGAAGAAGTCACTGGCAAAGATTATCAGTATTTGTTTTCCCAATGAGCCTACATGATTGTATATTTTTTGTTGCTTAAGTTTTTAAGGTTCTTAAATACTATAGCTTAGGATGAGAATTAAATAGTTCAACACTGTTTTTAAAAGAATCTGATGGAAAGTCAATGAGACAACCATATTAAAATCTCATCAGCAAAATTCTTTCCTCCCTTCCTGTAGATCATCTTTAGTAAAGAGAGAGATTAGCTTTTATTTTTCACATACTCTGGAAAAAGATATTTAATTCAGGCTGATTGTGTTAAAGTTTCTTCTTCCAACGTAAAGTGTTGAGTATGCAAACCATATGTATGAAACTTGAAACTATACTGTATAAATTGGCCAAAGTAGGATATATTTTAAAATATAAAGATAAGTGTTGCATATCTTCTGCCACCAGAATAGTATAAATATTACTAATATAAGTACTTTGTGTTCACGAAATACAGAGACAATTTCCTAGACTGATTACCCTTTAACATCAATGCAGTCCTATACCAATTTATTTTATTTAGAAAAATTAATGTTAAGATGCTTTTTATATATCATTGCCTAAAATGTACTTTGATTTCTGGAAGTTGTCCGGAATTAGCTTGATTCTCCTTAAGCAATTTCTGGTGTTACAGAGCATCAACATATATTCCTAAGTTATTATCTATTTTTTTTTTAAATTTTATTTTTACCTTAAGTTCAGGGGATACATGCACAGGTTTATTATAGGAGTATATTGCTTGGTGCTGAGGCTTAGTTAGTTTGCACTGTACCATATTATAATAAAGACAAATAAAAAGAAACCATTCCTCAAAATTTAATTGATACAACTGCCTTTATTGAGTTCTCTACCATTCCTACAACTTTGCTAAATATAATTTTCATTCCTTTCAAAAATCTTCTAGAGTTTTAAAAAATTCATCATCTGTAACTGCTGTATTTTATGGCGCTTTTCTTTACAAGGATGATTTTAAACAATCTAGCCACTTTATCTGTCCATGGAAGAGAATTTGCCTCAATTTTAAGATCATTGGAGGGTAATATCAAGGAAAGCATCTCTCATGCAAGAAATTTTCTATGACCAGTTTTTACTGATATTCCTTTATTCATTGTTACTGTTATTTACTGATGAACGCATATACCATATCATTCCAGAAAGGATACGGACAGTTTTAAAACAACATATGGTAATACTTTTAAAAAATCTACGTAAGTAGTTGAAGTGACAAGAAAATAAAGGTAGGCGAAGTTATATGAAACCAGGGAAGACTGAGACAAAAATTGGGCTCCAGGTTGCTGAGCAGGAAAGCCATAATGACAAGCACACTCAGTTACCAATACAGAACCCAGAGAGGAAGCAACTGTTTTTAGAAGTTGTAACCCATCTGACACTGAGACCTGAGAGAAATTTTTCTTACACATCCCCACAAAGACCATTGCTTAGTGTCATTATAAATGCCCTCCATGTCATCATACAGCAAATACAATTAACAGCTCTATAGCACTTTGTAGTATAACATTTCTTGGTGTTTATTGAATACACAGGGGTAGTACAGGAAAAGTAAAAGTAATTATATAAGGCTACATTAATTAATGTAGTAGAGGTGAGGAGGAGTTTATTAATCTGGATGAAGCCAAGAAAATTTTACTGGATGAATGGATGTTGACATCCTTCCATAGAGCCTCTATACATCTTAAAATTGCTACCAAGCACTTTGCTGGAAAAATGCATTACTCATAGGTAGGGCTAATGTTGTTCTTAGAAAACAAGTTGAAGCCCCCTCCAATCTAAGCAAAATGAAATATAAATAACTTAAAACTGTAACATGAAAATGGAGACATCAAATAACCAAACTGCATCAAAAAGACTATCTGAATTTAAACCACTCAAAGAATATCAACTTTTGAACAATGCAGTTTTCAGTTTTCTGATGAACCCTTTAAGGCAAATGGAAAAATGTTTTCCTAGACTAGTAAATACGTGATAAATATAAAATTATAGTCCAGAAATTAGATATATGTTGAGGAATGCATATTTACAATTAGAAGTAGTCTTATGCCATTCTTTCTTACAATAATTAGATAACAGAGTCGGTTATCTATAAAGGTTACCTCTAGTTCACATTATCTACCCATAGAAAAAGGCTTTTCTTTTCCTTTTAGGAGTCATCGAGTACTTGGCATTCAGTTCAACTAAAACAAATATCAAGTTAAAAGAACAATTTAGAGCTTGACAGAAAATGGGGGCAGAATAATAGTCTTTTATTACCCTTTTGGAAATTATTTTGTGATATGAGAAGACAGCATCACTATTAGGATATATAATTACTAACTTTAATCTTAGTCAAGTTACTTACTTAACTGCTCTTTGTCTGAAAATCCTCATCTATTCCCTAGGAATAACAATAGCAATTTATAATTTTGTTGTGAGAAATAAATGAGGTAATATATGTAATATGACTAGAACAGTACCTAGCACATAATAAATGCTCACTTAAGGTTAGCTGTAGTTTATCAGAAAGCAAAAAGTCTACATTTTGATCATATAGCCTACAACCAATTCCTATTCACAGCACTAGAGTAAAATGAAAGTGCAGTAAAAGCTGCAACCATTTTATGTCACACCAATAAATGTATGTACTGGGTAATATATAGCACTCTGATGGCATTGTTGGGTCTAAAAGTTGCTTCTAATATAGAAAACAATGGATAATAGATATTCTAGATCATGATAAATCACACAAATCATCAGTTTGAAATTATATTACTGAATATAATTTTCAAACACAAATAACTTAATAACCCTTTCTCAACAACTCAGGAGGCAACAAATCTACCACTATCAGTAGAAATCAACAAAGTTCAACTGGGATTCTTCCCCTGGGTTTTGGGTATGGTTTGACTTATTGACCACCTGAATCCCTAGACTCACAAATGCAACACTTACGGTGGAATAATTCAAATTTGATTTTCAGATAAAAAACTTTTAAGTTGTTCTATCTTGTTTTAATTTTTTCACTGCTGCATAACAAATTGCCATAAACTTAGTAAACCTACACCCACTTTTTAGCCCACAGTTTCTGTAGGTAAGGAGTTCAGGCCTGACCTGACTGGCTTCTCTCCCAAGGGTCTCACAAGGTCAAAGTCAAGGTGATGACCATGGCTGTCATCTCATGCAGAGCTCAGAGTTCCTTGTGTCTATAGGCCTGAGGACCGCATATGCTTACTGGCCATCAGTTTCTCTCACCATTTACAGGCTTTCTACATTCCCTACCAAATTGGTCCTTCTATCTTTTAAGTCATCAACATACAGTTCACTTTGCTTTGAATCTCTGTCATGCTTCAAATTTTGACTCTGACATCAAGATGCTGATTTAAAGAGCTCATGAGTTTAGGTCAGGCCCTTTTACATGGTCTCCCTTTCTTAAATTCAGCTGTGCCATATAGCATAGCCCAATTATAGAAGTGATATCCCCAAATACCCATGATATTAAGGATTATAGAGGGCATGGGTATACTAGGAATGGGCCTTTTAGGGAACATCTTAGAATTCTGCCTACAACATACATCAAAGGCCTTAAGAATTAATCTGCCAAAGCCTAAACCAAGGGTCTATTACACTAGTCCAAAATGCCAAGTCTTATAACTTATAAGAAACTGGCATATATGTTAAAGGCATTGTTCAGTTATCCTATAAATTTATAATTTTACAATAAAAGTTTTCTATTCTACAGATGAGATAAATTCTAGGCTGAAAAAGGCAGAAACATATACCCTTGCCATTGGAGATTTAAAAAAATATGAAGAATCTCATCCTACCATTTTCCATGTGCTTTACTTACCATGGATTTTTTTCTTTAATTGTACCCTATATTGGTTATGTTAGTAGTATTTAGTCAGATTGTTTCATATGAAATCAAGAATATTTGAAACAACTCACCTTAATATATAAAAATGAGATAAATATGCTTACCACGAGTCACTGAAATCCGGACTTCCAGGACTGCATGAAGAAATTCATGTCATGAATAACTCGATTAATCTATTCACATGACTGGATCTATCATCTTTACTTCACATCACCCCATAAGAAATTGTGTACTGTTTTTTTGCTTGTTTGAAAAGCAATTCATTTTAATTTGTTAATATCTGAGCTAAAGTTCTTCTAAATTTTGTTCCTCATGTCATCTTACTTACTTTATCATATATTTTTGTTTTTGTATTTCTTTTTTTCTTAGGTAATGGATGAGTGAGTTGGTTGATTTCTTGTTACTAGATCTACCCTATAAATATTTTTTAAAATGATTTACAGGTTTTATTTTGTGCATTAGAGTTATTATAGCATATGTATATGCCTATTGATATCTATATCTATACCATCTACCTACAAACTGGTTTTTCTGATGATGAGTTCATCACCAAGGAATGTTAAGTAAGGGATAACTAATATATTTCAGTCAACCACAAGGGATTGTTAGTGGCTCTCTGGATCCCTCAGTCAGTGAGGATTCTAAGTTTAGCTTGAAGTAAAATTGCTCAGAAAGGACTCTGTGTAAAATTAGAGTTGTTTGTATGTGGTGAAGGCTGAAGTATGTAAAGATGCAATGTTTTATATGTGGTATTTCACATTATATTTGGCATTCCACAGGAAGCTGTTGCTCCAGAAAACACAGATACTAAGATAATGTTGTATATTAAATAATCTTTATATAGATATGTTTGTTAGCTTAAATTTCTTGATGTCATGAAAAATGTCCAAACCTCATGAGAATGCCTACAGCTTTATGGGCAGTGAAAATGATCCTGATGGTAAGGGATGGGTTAAAAGAGCTCTGCAGATATAGTCATTTTTTCTTTTTTGCCTAGAGAAGCCATGATCCCAAACAGCAGTTTTTTTCTATTGTGTATTTGGTCTTGTGAAAGGAATAAACAGCACCCTTGAAACCATTCCCAAAACCTACTCAAAATAGAACATTCAGTTACAGTGATCATCAAATCTCTTGTGATCCTCTGGAATAGTTTGGGGGGAAATGACAAATAAGTTTGAACTAAAATGTTTAATTTGATAGATAAATTCAGAAATGCACTAAAATTTTTTCTTAAAATGTGTTTTTATGCAAGATGAAAGAAGAAGCAAGGAAGATGAGTTAACCACTGAAAAACTTTCATCTTATATTCTACATTGATGCATCACATTGGAGATGTAGAAGTCACACAGGGCAAGACTGTTGTTATCAACCATAAATTCTCAACAGAAAATCCTGTTAACAGACAGAATCCATACAGTGAAATAAATCAAACAGTGAATATTAATAAAGACTTAGAAAATGAGTCACAATCAAATGCGCAGAAGAAAAATAATCTGCTATTGAGCCTAAACTTTACTAAAGAGAGGAAAAATGGGAGGGAAAGATGAAATGAGGGTCAAAAGAGGGTGAGGGTGAAAGTAAGAGAGAGAAAGAGAGAGAAGGGGGAGAGGGGAGTAGATTTTTAAAAACTATCACATTGTGAAAATCTGACTCTTGTATTCATAAGGCAACATAAACAATATTGAAAAATTTTAGTATCTTCTTAGTAAAGATATATCTAAGTTCAATACAAGTTAAATATACAATTTCATCTAAATATTTTCTATGCTTGGTTATCAAAAGTAGTTATTCTAAGAAGATTTACACTTTAAAGATTGCCCAAAATATGTTATGATCCTTTAAAGGTGATATAATTTCTCTTTTTGTTTATTTATAGTTAATTAGTCTTTGTCAGTGTTGCACATTAGTTACACTCTTGCATTTCAAGGTCTGTTTGCTTTCTGATTCATAAAAATTAGCCTGTATCCTTTAGTTATATTAAAAGCCTTGTATTTAATAAGGAACATGTCATATCAGATTTATGGAGCGGGCTACAACCTTGCCAATTTCTACATTACTGCCAGAGAGACAATCAGTTATTTAGGGAAGCACATTCACTCTTGAGCTACAGTGGAGTTCCGAACTATTGTTCTTTCTCTGTATTTTTATTTTCTTCTGGTTTATTTCAGTCTCACATCTTTCTCCTTTACCCCAAATTTTCCTCATCATTGCATGCATACCATTTTAACTTTTCCTTGCTGATTGACTTTTTCTAATTTTCTCTGTTCTAACTTCACAGAAATACATTTTTATGTTCAATTTGGCAATAAAATTTGAAGTAAATAACATGAACTTTAAAAAAACAAAAGGCTGGCCAGGCACAGTGACTCACTCCTGTAATCCCAGCACTTCCGGAGGCTGAGGGGGGTGGATCACGAGGTCAAGAGATCAAGACCATCCTGGCCAACATGGTGAAACCCCGTCTCTACTAAAAATACAAAAATTAGCTGCGTGTGTCCTAGCTATGTGCCTGTAGTCCTAGCTACTCAGGAGGCTGAGGCAGGAGAATTGCTTGAACCCAGGAGACGGAGGTTGCAGTGAGTTGAGACTGCGACACTGCACTACAGCCTGGGAGACAGAGCAAGACTCTATCTCAAAAAAAAAAAAAAAAAAAAAAAAGACTGTTCTGGTATTAACCTCCAAAAGATTGAACATGTTTTGGAGACAAGGTTAATATGAAATTGTTATCATAAAATCTTTCCACTTATAAAAAAAAACAAACATCTATTTGAAGAGAACAGACCCCAGTCATTCCTCATCCCATGCTTTTAAAAGTTTCAAGAGTAGGAGGATCAATTACCTCAACTTGATCAACAGGTATGTTTTCATAGTTGTACAAATTATCCAGGTCTTCTAAGGTGGCATCATAGGTTTCTGAGTCATAGTTGATAGACTCCAGAGTTGGGGCAGTCACAGCAGCATCAAAGATGACAAGTCCCAGAACAATTCTTGCTAATGTCTTCATTTTTCAAGCTTTCCTAATTATAAAATATTAAAATGCATAAATATTTAATTGATAACTTATGAATAGTTTGCACTAAATAGAAATGATAAATTAGTGTCAATATCAAAGAACTCAAGCTGGTAGCTTTCCTTCCATGGATAATTTATAAACATAACACACAAAATCATCTGATTTCCTAGGACCATTGCTACCAGATGTTCAAATTAATTCACAAACCTGCCTCTAATTTTGCAGTGGATATTTTAATTACAGTAAAATTTTATTTTATTTTATAGAGAAAAACAGAGCTTATTCACAAAAGCTTTTTCATCATCTAATAATTTTACCATTTAATAAACATTAAGATCCTTCATCAACTCTGGGATATGAAGTTGAAGATGATGAGCATAATGATGATGATGGTGATGATGACTGCAGCTGTCATACCATTTTATAGGTGAAGAAACTGAGACAGAGTTGACTGGTAATACAACTAGGATATCCACAAATAATTCCAATTTCAGTGATCCACAGTGTGGCTTAGGCATTGGGGTTTTAAAAATAATTAAACAAAATAGGGCTCATAACTGTTTCTTGTACATTTAAGCCTAAGGCCTTCTTCAGAACAAAGTAACAAAGTTTTGTTTGTTTTTTCTGTTACCTCTTTGTAGCCTCTAGATATATAAATACATACATTGTTTAATATGTACATTAGTATTTCATGCAATATTGTTCAAAATGTTCCTAATGAAATAGAATAGAAAAAAAATTTCCTTTAGACCTCAGTATTTTACTTAATTCTTAATTGCTATCTAATATTTGAACTCAGAACCAACAGGAATACATGTTTAAAAGGCACTATTTGGCAAGATTCCCTTGTATGCCTATGGGATTATAGCCGTCTTTGTTTTTTAATTCCTTAATAAGCACAATTCTTATTTTCCATTATAACATTATGCTTTTTGAGGATTCAATCAAGATCCTATAATTTTAATTATTTTTTTAGTTCTGTATATACTCATTTGAATACATTTTGGTTTAGAAAAAAAACTTCATGTTTAATTTGAAACATTTAAGTTAGTCTTACCAAAATGTTACCTAGTGATCCCTTATTGAGTAGGCAAAGTATTGTAAAATTCTTTATCAAGCATGTCTAATTTTAGAAGCTTTTACATTTTGGACACACTTCTTGTGTTTACTTTAAGAACAGTACCTGTGGTGTTAGTACCTATGCATACATATAAAAGGGAATTCATGATCAATATTACTTTTAAACTTGAATGCACTGGCAGACAAAATGACCTTCAGTTACTTGAAAGAAAGTCTTTATGAAGCAGGTTTAGGCAGAAGGATATGAAATACCTCTGAGAATAAGAAGCAGTACAAGGAGCTCCTTCTTAGCTCTCCTATGCTTTCTTCAAATAAATTTCTTATTCACACTGGATAAACTAAGCCTCTATTTCAGTTGCCTTTGCAGAAGTCTTTGCAGGATTGCAGATTTGGAACTGTTGTAGGCAATTACCAACGAAGTCCTACTTAATAAGGCAGTGGGTTTGCAAATCTTCCAGGAACAATTCTCCCATAATCAAGTTGGAAATATTAACAGAAGCCACTACCAACTTAAAAAAAATATTTTCCTTATATGTTTCTGGCAACTTCCATTGTTCAAAGAAATTATACACTTGCTGGCCTTTTTTCTCATGTCATACTATATTTGATTACATATGGCTACATCTCAGAATTTACTTGCATTTTGCATCACTCCTAGAGCTATCAACTATAAGGCAGTCTGTGTGAATCTTAAAAATATAAAGAGCACCTATCTATGTTTAGTTAAACAATTTATATTCCTTTCTTCAAGTAATTATGTTAGCATTTAATGCAGTTTCTTAATTAAAACTTTAATTTTGTGTTCACTTTATACCATTTCTTAATATTTTAAAATTTGTCTATTTAAAACTTTCAATATATAGCTCAAAAAAAATTAAATGCATAATGTCATGTAATCATTACAATACTTTTAATCTCCTGAAATTTCACTGTTTCCTCCCTTTTCATAAAATTTAAATTAATATCAATCAATAGTGCCTGTCTATACTGGCAAAGGATGTGGTCTGTGTCAGGAAACTTTACTTAAGGCATATAATGGAAACTACTATAACTTTATTGGCATCTGTCATGACTGCTGAGATTAACTATTTGCTGTACGTTATTAATTCCTAAGCTAATTCAAAATTTTGGATTTTCCAAGAATAATATAAATACAAAGTCAATAACAAACCAAATCCATTGAATCAAAATTCACCAGACGATATTAAGGCAAGTTAAATTATTTTTTAAAGGTTGTTATAGTAGGGAAAAAAGTCTGACCCAAGAAGAAAGCAAGTATAAAAACTTACCTTTGGCTCTGACTTGATGAAATGGCACAAAGTGACTGAGGATGCAGAGCTAGTGGTATGTGCCCCTGACCAATGGATGTGAATTCTGGTCTGTGGGAGGTGGAATTTATAACACTCAACTTTCTGTTTGCAAAACCTAACATTGAGAAATACTTCTCAGTCTTTAAAAAACCCCAAATTATTTTATAGTCACCCAAACTAAGCAGTAGGATACAAATTACATAGTATATAAAGTTCTTGAAATTATGTTAATGGAGTTATAATTGCCAAAGTATCACCTTAAAATTTTTTAATGGAAAAAGTTGGATTTAACATACCTCGCCTATAACAGATTCACCAATTAAGAAATGAAGTTCATGTATACAGTGATACTATAGATGGGAATTTTAGTTCTAATAAGAAATAATTTTCCCAAAACTTGAAGTCTTGAATTGCTTTCTTCACTTTTCATTAATGTTAAGTGAAATTTGGTATATGTTGCAGAAACCTTACCTGTTTAATATTGGGTAACTAAAAAAAGATATCCCAATTATTTTGATTGCATGGAATGCTTTGATAGCAAAGCAGGGAAAAATGAACCTTTTGCATAACTTTAAAAAAATTATGTCCAGAAGTAATGCATAAATATGATCTGCGTGTTTTGGGGAGAAAAGGGGCTCTTTTTAAAAAAAGTTATTTTATCTATCATAGACAAATAAATCAAATTACACATTTTTTCCTTAGAATAGAAGCTTTATTTTAAGCTCTTGTTAACTTCCATGGTTTGTAAAATTGAACTTTAATACAAATATGAAAAGAAAAAGATATGCTTTAAATTTCCATACCTCAATTTTACATTACATAAGTCCTAGAGAAAGGTGAAAGTTGCATCTTGTATTCTGGTATACTTTAGATAAATCTAGGAATTTTGTTCTCATTTATGCTTCAGGAATCTTTTCTTTCATGTCTGCAAGTGAATAGATGTATTGAATTTTGAAAGCGGGATTACTCCTGGGCCAAGTGATGGGAGAGAAGAAGGTTTGTCTTTAGGATTCTCTCACTCCCCTTCCTGCCTCTGCTCCCATCTTCCCTGCCCTCAAAATGTCTTTGCCCATCTATTCAGGGCATTCTCATTCGTCATCCCCATCGTCCAACCCTGTTTCCTAATGATTTGTTCTTAGTATGGATTGTTTTTCTCAAAAACAATTTTATTTGGAGCAGAAGCAGTGATAATGGGTAATGTATGAAGTCTACCAAGACCTCTCAAAAAAGAGAGAGGCCATCTTGGAGACAGGGACTTATTTCTGGTATCTGTGAAGTCTCACCCCACCATATAAAGGCCACTTTTAGAAGCAGTGCTGGAAAGATGCCTGAATCCAAGTTTTTAGGCTTGTCCTCTGTAGCAGCAAGGTCCACGTAGGGTGTCAGGGGACTTCATATATGATTGTTAATCACCTCAACACATTCTTAAGCAGAGTGCTTACCACTATCCACAGATGGGACTACTGAGACTCAGATGTTAAATGATACAGCACTATGTGTGACACAAAGAAAGAGGAAATCAAATTGGCTTTTCTCTGTGTCCGGTCCCTAGACATGATTGAGTCTGTCTGAGGGATAGGAGTATACACAAAAAGGCAGTGTTAGCTCTCAGTTCCACAGATTTCTGATTCAAAGCCTATTTATCTGTCACTAGCTGTAGGCTCTGCTGAATGTATTAGAAGAAACAACAGAATTCTCGAGTATCTATGAAAATACCTAACTTTCTTCCTTTTCCCTCAATATTTGATCTAGTACTCTGTGCACCTTGTTAGGTGACAGAGAGGTGAGAGTTACCTAGCTTCTTGCTTTCTGGAGGGCTCTGGTTAAACTTACAAGACTATTTCCAGAAATATTGTTTTGACACTATCCTTTGTTGAACTGTTGGTGTTTAAACTGTGTCTTCCTTAGGCTTCAGAACACTGTGCAGTTGAAGTCCGATTTTCATGACAATTTAAAGGCCAAACTACTTGTCTTTGTATAGCATTGCAAGCAGAAATGATCATTCTTGAACCTTTTCTTCCTCCAAATAAATACGATTTTTACATTTCCTTATAACAATTAATTTCTTAAATCATTTCTCTTTATCTTATTGGGAGCCTCTCCAATATTTCAAAATCTATTTTGAAATATTGGTTACTATCACTCGAAGACCTAATCAAGACTGAGCAGTGAGGAAGGATAAGTTACCATCTCCAGCCTTTCTTATCCTTGGTGAATATCTTCTAGTCTCATGATAGTTTTCTTAACAGTGCCCATGCTTGGTTATTAGAAACCCTCGGGTGATCAGTTATTATGACTCCTGGCGTTATCTAGAAACAGAGGCTTTGCAGCTTTATCCCTTTAAGCCCCAAAACACTTTACAAAACCTTTTGACTGTAACTCTTTACAAAATTAACTAAAGACCATCCTTCTTGCTTAAACAGAATTAATTTTAAACCAAACACAGTCTTCTCCCAGTGATTACTTTCTCTCTGTTCTACAGCAAAGGTGAGCAGACACTGTGAGGACAGCCCCCTGCTGCCTGCCCTTGCCCCTGGCTTCAAAAGGTGACATTATTAAGAGCTATGGGAGGGTGTAGATATCCCACCTCACTGATTATAAGGGAAAACAAAAACAACAACAACAACAAAAATTCACTGCAATGATTACCTATCTTCCAAAAAAGAATTATTAAGCCTCATGGTGTCTCAGAGGCCTTCTACTCAGCAGAAATCCAAAGCCCTAGGCCTTCATATCACCATAAACCCATATGTACCATGCTGATTTTATCTAATCTTTTCCTCCCAGTATCTTTTAAGCCTTCTCTGCAATCTTTGTCTCAGCTTCTTTCAGAAAATGTTCCTTTATTTCCATTACCTTAAAAGAATCTGGCTGTCTCCTGACAAAGGTTTTCCTCTGCAGTCCTTCCAAAGTGGCGGTTGGTTGGCTGTTCTTCCTCCCTCTCATAATTCAAGAATGCAGAGTTTTTTTGTGCTCTACATTTTCTCTCCCAAATGATCTCTTAACTTTTTCAAAAACATTATTCATTCTGAAACTCATAACATGTGGTTTAGTTACCCACAACATCCTCCCTGTTATCAGCTGCTAGACATCCTTGTCCAGCTCTTTTATGGTTGATGACTTTTGTGACTGGTTCATTCATTCCCTCCACACATGTCCATCATCATTCACAATTACATGAACCTCCGTGTGTGATCCATCTATCATGGTGGCCTGGTGGTTGCTTTGTCTTCTCACGTATCGAAGTTACCACATTCCTACCCAGCCTCTTACCATCATTGTTGAACCCATCAGCTTGTTATCACCAGGCATTATATAACCTACCAGTAGGGTACTGTTATAATTTGTCTTTTTGCCTCATGAGACTTTGATTCCATAGACCTCATCACTTTTTTACCATCCATTAAAACTTCTATCTTCACTTTCTCCTTACCCTTGGATTCCATGGGCCATTATCATAATTACTCCCTTTCAAACACTTTTGCTCTTTCTCTTTTCCCTTCTATCATACTTACCAGGGAAAACCTCAACTTTGGTTTAGCACAACTCCCAAGTGTCTCCCATTCTGCATCTGAGAAGCTGTATATTACTAGTGAAGATCACATACAATGATAATTGGTTTCACTTCAAGTTCTTTCAGATAAGCTTCAACCTTGGCTGGCAGATCCAGTGTGTTTCTGACGTTGATTCCCTTTCCAACATTAAGATGAATATTTTATAACATAACTTCTGTCCTCTAAGAGCCTATCTTCCATTTCTCTGCACTGAAAAGACAGAAGTCACCAGAGAAATAGTTAACTTTCCACCATCAAATTCACCTGCACTTCCGCGTATCTTCTTTGACTTCCCTGTTACAACAGTGCAAGAAGTTAAAAATACATTCCCATTCCTAGGCTCCTATTCCCTTTTCTCTTCTCAAGGGTTGTGTTTATTCAGTTGTCTCCTCCTTCTAAGTAAAGTATCCCATGCTTCTACTAGATCGATTCCATGTAAATGCACACATTCTCTGAGCACAGGGTCAGGCAGTTATTCTATATAAACCATGAACTGAATTAAAGTCAATCGAAAGTGGTAGATACAACAGCAAGTTAGAGAGAACATGCTAAGTCTAAAGGAATTCAAAATCAAATGATTTAAAATTACTATAGAATCCAAAAATGTATCTGCAGATTTATTTCAGTCTATAAATCCTTCAAATTTGGTTTCTGCAATTATGCTTTTTTTTTTTTACAATATAATGCCCTTGAAGTCTACATTTTCATCTGCTACAGTCCTATTTTTATGTGCCATTTTTCAGAAAAATAAATTCCCAAATAAACAGTATGCATTGGCTGTTTCTGCTTGCTCTGTTCCCATTCACTCATCATTTCACTGTAGTCTGGGTTCTGTATGAATAGTTTTCTGGCTTTGTCTTAATTAATGTCCCAGCAGCCTACCTTGGCCTTGATGTGGTTTTTCTCTGACCACATTAGCTATGCTTTCTCAGTTTCTTTGTTTGCCTTCTTTGTCTTGACCCAGCCTCTAACTTTTAGAGTGCCTCAGGTTTTAATCATATCATTCATCTTTTCTCTAGTTATCCTCTCTCTGTGGGTGACCTCATCTGCTTCCATTCTATAATTACAACAAAAACAATAATATGTTAACAATAACTAGTTTTGAATACATACTATGAGCCTGACATTGCTTATTATCCTCATCTATGGAAGAGGAAACCAAGGTCCAGGGAGGTTAAGTGACTTCAACAAATAAGAAGCAGAGCCAAAATCAAAGCTGAAGCAGTCTGGCAGCAAAGCCCAAGTTCTTAACCACAACAGTGAGCTAACATTTTATGTGTAAATTGTCCAGCTTTACATCCTCAGTCCCCATGTTTTATTCTGAGCCAAAGATCCTTATATGCTGTTTACTACTTAGAACTTGACGTCTTCACTTGGATGTCTAATTAGAAAATCACAATACACCTGATATGATGGCTTTTAGACCCGCTCTAAGTTTGATCATCTCCTCTTCCCAGTGATTAGGTGGTATCACATTACCCTAGTTGGCTCCAGCCCAAAGCCATAAAGTTGCTATTGATTTCTTCCATTTCCTAATGTTTCCCCCTCCATCCAATCTATCAAAAGAAATTAATTCTACTACAGATGAATCTCATTTCACAATCATCTCTCTCCTGTACTACCAGAAAAGCATATTACCAAGTCTTCCTGCTTCCTTTTTTTTTCTGTTTCTATGATTCATTCATCAAACATGAGCCAGAGAGATAATGCAAAAAAAATACGTAAAACTCCACATTTTTGTCTGTATGTTTAATCTACTTTATTTTATTTTTAAATTATATTGCTTGATTTTTTTCATTATAAAGTTCTGGGATACATGTGCAGAATGTGCAGGTTTGTTACATAGGTATTCACATGCCATGGTGGTTTGCTGCACCCATCAACCCATCATCTACATTAGGTATTTCTCCTAATGCTATCCCTCCCCTAGCCCGCCACCCACAGACAGGCCCCAGTGTATGATGTTCCTCTCCCTGTGTTCTTGGACATGTGTTCTTGTTGTTCAATTCCCACTTATGAGTGAGAACATGTAGTGTTTGGTCTTCTGTTCCTATGTTAGTTTGCTGAAAATGCTGGTTTCCAGCTTCATCCATGTCCCTACAAAGGACATGAACTTTTTTATGGATGCATGGTATTCCATGGTGTATATGTGCTACATTTTCTTTATCCAGACTATCATTGATGGGCATTTGGGTTGGTTCCAAGTCTTTGTTATTGTAAACATTGCTGCAATAAACATACATGTGCATGTGTCTTTATAGTAGTATGATTTATAATTCTTTGGGTTTATACCCAGTAATGGGATTGCTGGGTCGAATGGTATTTCTGGTTCTAGATCCTTGAGGAATCACCACACTGTCTTCCACAATGGTTGAACTAACTTACACTCCCACCAACAGTGTAAAAGTATTCTTATTTCTTCACATCCTCTCCAGCATTTGTTGTTTCCTGACTTTTCAGTGATCGCCATTCTAACTGGCATGAGATGGTATCACATTGTGGTTTCGATTTGCATTTCTCTAATGACCAGTGATGATGAGCTTTTTTTCACAGGTTTATTGGCCACATAGATGTCTTATTTTGAGAAGTGTCCGTTCATATCCTTCGCCTACATTTTTTTTTCTTTGCAAACATTGGATAGCTTCACATTTCTCTTTGAGTGAAATCAAAACTCTTAAGCCGTGGCCTGCAAAGCTCCCCATCAGCTAGATCCTCCCTACTTTTCCAAGCTTAGGTCAACAAGCACCTCTTCCTCAGTCACTCTACTTCAGTCATATGGATGACCTTTCTATTCTGGAATCAAGCCAAATCAGCGTATCCTCAAGATACTGCACTTAATATTTGTATCCACACTTTAGAATGGCTGCCTCACTTTTTAAACTTCTGCATAAATATCCCCTCAAAAGGGGCTTTCCCTGACCCCCTCCCCATCAAGGTAGACTGTCTTCCTTCCCATGATAGTCTACACACCCTCCACATTTGTTTCTTTATAGCCTTTGCCATATTCTGTTATGCTTTTCTGTTCTTACATATGTCTGTCCAAGGTGAATAAATACACTTTACTGGTCAGATTTACAGTTATATTCTCAGTGTCTCAAATAGTTCTTGGCTCAAAGTTTATGCTCAGTATTTTTGAATGAATTAACCAATTAATGAAATCATGAATTAATAAATAATCAATGAATAACCATTATGATTGGCTTGAGATATTCTAATATATAGGAGGTTGTTTGTATTTATGATAATGATAACAGGTTCTTGACCAACATGCTAAATTAATTCCTTTTCCTGTTTTTTTATTTTTTTTTAATTTTTTTTTTATTATACTTTAGGGTTTTAGGGTACATGTGCACAATGTGCAGGTTTGTTACATATGTATCCATGTGCCATGTTGATTTCCTGCACCCATTAACTCGTCATTTAGCATTAGGTGTATCTCCTAATGCTGTCCCTCCCCCCTCCCCCAACCCCACAACAGTCCCCGGAGCGTGATGTTCCCCTTCCTGTGTCCATGAGTTCTCATTGTTCAGTTCCCACCTATGAGTGAGAACATGCGGTGTTTGGTTTTTTGTCCTTGCGATAGTTTACTGAGAATGATGTTTTCCAGTTTCATCCATGTCCCTACAAAGGACACGAACTCATCATTTTTTATGGCTGCATAGTATTCCATGGTGTATATGTGCCACATTTTCTTAATCCAGTCTATCGTTGTTGGACATTTGGGTTGGTTCCAACTCTTTGCTATTGTGAATAGTGCCGCAATAAACATATGTGTGCATGTGTCTTTATAGCAGCATGATTTATAGTCCTTTGGGTATATACCCAGTAATGGGATGGCTGGGTCAAATGGTATTTCTAGTTCGAGATCCCTGAGGAATCGCCACACTGACTTCCACAATGGTTGAACTAGTTTACAGTCCCACCAACAGTGTAAAAGTGTTCCTATTTCTCCACATCCTCTCCAGCACCTGTTGTTTCCTGATTTTTTAATGATGGCCATTCTAACTGGTGTGAGATGGTATCTCACTGTGGTTTTGATTTGCATTTCTCTGATGGCCAGTGATGAGGAGCATTTCTTCATGTTTTTTTTGGCTGCATAAATGTCTTCTTTTGAGAAGTGTCTGTTCATGTCCTCTGCCCACTTTTTGATGGGGTTGTTTGTTTTTTTCTTGTAAATTTGTTTGCGTTCATTGTAGATTCTGGATATTAGCCCTTTGTCAGATGAGTAGGTTGCAAAAATTTTCTCCCATTGTGTAGGTTGCCTGTTCACTCTGATGATAGTTTCTTTTGCTGTGCAGAAGCTCTTTAGTTTAATGAGATCCCATTTGTCGATTTTGGCTTTTGTTGCCATTGCTTTTGGTGTTTTAGACATGAAGTCCTTGCCCACGCCTATGTCCTGAATGGTATTGCCTAGGTTTTCTTGTAGGATTTTAATGGTTTTAGGTCTAACATATAAGTCTTTAATCCATCTTGAATTAATTTTTGTATAAGGTGTAAGGAATGGATCCAGTTGCAGCTTTCTACATATGGCTAGCCAGTTTTCCCAGCACCATTTATTAAATAGGGAATCCTTTCCCCATTTCTTGTTTCTGTCAGGTTTGTCAAAGATCAGATAGTTGTAGCTATGCAGCATCATTTCTGAGGGCTCTGTTCTGTTCCATTGATCTATGTCTCTGTTGTGGTACCAGTACCATGCTGTTTTGGTTACTGTAGCCTTGTAGTATAGTTTAAAGTCAGGTAGCGTGATGCCTCCAGCTTTGTTCTTTTGGCTTAGGATTGACTTGGCGATGTGGGCTCTTTTTTGGTTCCATATGAACTTTAAAGTAGTTTTTTCCAATTCTGTGAAGCAAGTCATTGGTAGCTTGATGGGAATGGCATTGAATCTATAAATTACCTTGGGCAGTATGGCCATTTTCACGATATTGATTCTTCCAACCCATGAGCATGGAATGTTCTTCCATTTGTTTGTATCCTCTTTTATTTCATTGAGCAGTGGTTTGTAGTTCTCCTTGAAGAGGTCCTTCACATCCCTTGTAAGTTGGATTCCTAGGTATTTTATTCTCTTTGAAGCAATTGTGAATGGGAGTTCACTCATGATTTGGCTCTCTGTTTGTCTGTGATTGGTGTACAAGAATGCTTGTGATTTTTGTACATTAATTTTGTATCCTGAGACTTTGCTGAAGTTGCTAATCAGCTTAAGGAGATTTTGGGCTGAGACAATGGGGTTTTCTAGATATACAATCATGTCATCTGCAAACAGGGACAATTTGACTTCCTCTTTTCCTAATTGAATACCCTTTATTTCCTTCTCCTGCCTGATTGCTCTGGCCAGAACTTCCAGCACTATGTTGAATAGGAGCGGTGAGAGAGGGCATCCCTGTCTTGTGCCAGTTTTCAGAGGGAATGCTTCCAGTTTTTGCCCATTCAGTATGATATTGGCTGTGGGTTTGTCATAGATAGCTCTTATTATTTTGAGATACGTCCCATCAATACCTAATTTATTGAGAGTTTTTAGCATGAAGGGTTGTTGAATTTTGTCAAAGGCCTTTTCTGCATCTATTGAGATAATCATGTGGTTTTTGTCTTTGGTTCTGTTTATATGCTGGAATACTTTACAGACAAGCAAACGCTGAGTGATTTTGTCACCACCAGGCCTGCCCTAAAAGAGCTCCTGAAGGAAGCACTAAACATGGAAAGGAACAACCGGTACCAGCCCCTGCAAAAACATGCCAAATTGTAAAGACCATCGAGGCTAGGAAGAAACTATAGCAACTAACGAGCAAAATAACCAACTAACATCATAATGACAGGATCAGATTCACACATAACAATATTCACGTTAAATGTAAATGGGCTAAATGCTCCAATCAAAAGACACAGACTGGCAAACTGGATAAGGAGTCAGGACCCATCAGTGTGCTGTATTCAGGAAACCCATCTCACGTGCAGAGACACACATAGACTCAAAATAAAGGGATGGAGGAAGATCTATCAAGCAACTGGAAAACAAAAAAAGGCAGGGGTTGCAATCCTAGTCTCTGATAAAATAGACTTTAAACCAACAAAGATCAAAAGAGACAAAGAAGGCCATTACATAATGGTAAAGGGATCAATTCAACAAGAAGAGCTAACTATCCTAAATATATATGCTCCCAACACAGGAGCACCCAGATTCATAAAGCAAGTCCTCAGTGACCTACAAAGGGACTTAAACTCCCACACAATAATAATGGGAGATTTTAACACCCCACTGTCAGCATTAGACAGATCAACGAGACAGAAAGTTAACAAGGATATCCAGGAATTGAACTCAGCTCTACATAAAGTGGACCTAATAGACATCTACAGAACTCTCCACCCCAAATCAACAGAATATACATTTTTTTCAGCACCACACCACACCTATTCCAAAATTGACCACATAGTTGGAAGTAAAGCTCTTCTCAGCAAATGTAAAAGAACAGAGATTATAACAAACTGTCTCTCAGACCACAGTGCAATCAAACTAGAACTCAGGATTAAGAAACTCACTCAAAACCGCTCAACTACATGGAAACTGAACAACCTGCTCCTGAATGACTATTGAGTACATAATGAAATGAAGGCAGAAATAAAGATGTTCTTTGAAACCAACGAGAACAAAGACACAACATACCAGAATCTCTGGGACACGTTCAAAGCAGTGTGTAGAGGGAAATTTATAGCACTAAATGCCCACAAGAGAAAGCAGGAAAGATCCAAAATTGACACCCTAACATCACAATTAAAAGAACTAGAAAAGCAAGAGCAAACACATTCAAAAGCTAGCAGAAGGCTAGAAATAACTAAAATCAGAGCAGAACTGAAGGAAATAGAGACACAAAAAACCCTTCAAAAAATTAATGAATCCAGGAGCTGGTTTTTTGAAAAGATCAACAAAATTGATGGACCGCTAGCAAGACTAATAAAGAAGAAAAGAGAGAAGAATCAAATAGATGCAATAAAAAACAAAAAAGGGGATATCACCACCGATCCCACAGAAATACAATCTACCATCAGAGAATACTACAAACACCTCTATGCAAATAAACTAGAAAATCTAGAAGAAATGGATAAATTCCTCGACAAATACACCCTCCCAAGACTAAACCAGGAAGAAGTTGAATCTCTGAATAGACCAATAACAGGTTCTGAAATTGTGGCAATAATCAATAGCTTACCAACCAAAAAGAGTCCAGGACCTGATGGATTCACAGCTGAATTCTACCAGAGGTACAAGGAGGAACTGGTACCATTCCTTCTGAAACTATTCCAATCGATAGAAAAAGAGGGAATCCTCCCTAACACATTTTACGAAGCCAGCATCGTCCTGATACCAAAACCTGGCAGAGACATAACCAAAAAAGAGAATTTCAGACCAATATCCTTGATGAACATTGATGCAAAAATCCTCAATAAAATACTGGCAAACCGAATCCAGCAGCACATCAAAAAGCTTATCCACCATGATCAAGTGGGCTTCATCCCTGGGATGCAAGGCTGGTTCAACATAGGCAAATCAATAAATGTAATTCCTGTTTTTTTAATTACTTTTTTTTATTCTTTCTAGCCAAACTACCAAGCTATTCAGTGACACTTTTCAAGCTGCTATCCATGGGCCTCTTGAAGTGAGGTTTTACTTTTATTTGCTGCTAAGACTTTCTTATGTCACCTACAGAGATACATGGCATGGACTTTTGATGAGAATCTGAAAGAGTTTCTCTACCACTTAAGACTCTGTCTGGCTAAAGGTTAAGAAAACCAAAAATCAAACTGGCTTAGGAAAAGATAATTGATTTGCCCAAGTAACAGAAAAGTGCAAGTTTCTTTTTCAAGAAAGCTTCCTTTGGTAAGCATCATTCTCAGATGGGTTTCCAAATGGAGGAGATGGCTACAGCTGCTCTGTATCTTACAAATTTTTTCAGGTTGAAATCCAGAATTGAGGAATTATTTATTCTAGAAAGCCCTCCGAAATATTTTCTTTGTGTAGTTGATTCTGATCAAACTACATACTCATCACAAAAAAGGGGGGGGTTGGGGGAATTAAAAGTCCTTATTCGCTGAATCCTCATGTCATTCCAAGCTCTACTCAAATGCCAAATGTTACTTCTTCAGTTGCTTCTTACTTGACCACTTCATTTAAAATAGATCCAACTTCATTATAACACTTAATACTATATGATATGATTACATAAATTATTAGTTTATGTATATCCACCACCAGAATGTTACCTCCATGAAAACACGGTTTATCATTTTTGTCTACTGCTGTATTCCTAGCCTATAATACATAGCAGGCATTCAGCAAGTATTTGTCAATTAAATACATGAACTGACTTAGATCTCAGCAGGGACTAGTAAAAGAATAGCAAATGGATCATGAGTAGTAGTAGTCTTTGAACCTTAGCACATGGCCTTTCTGACACCTGTTTTGGCTAAGCTGAAGCCTCTTTTGCTGCATTTCTCAGTCTTACCTGTGTTCCAAATGAATTGGATGCAAGATACTCATAGTTCAATTGATAAACAATATGTTATAGTAATATTATTAAATCTCTGCTTCATGAATAGCATGTGGTACACTATATCGTATCACTTTTCACAATACACATGCTATATCAATAATAAAATAATAGTTATAGTCAACCACTATGAATACTCATTTTATCATTATAATTTGGGCTTCAGATTCTTCTCTTTTACTTGCCTTTTTTATATTGCATTTTTTTAAAAAAGCTTACTGTTTTGGTATGCATCACATCTTTTATCATTATAAAAAGAGTAAGAACTAGATATGTTGTTCTCTTTTGGCTATTTTGAATAAGATTGCATTTTTTGATTTAGCTCTCAGCTTGGATGTTGTTGGTGTATAGAAGTGCTACCGATTTCTATTGATTTTGTATCCTGAAACTTTGCTGAAATTTTTTATCAGATCTAGGAGCTTTTGGGCAGAGCACAGAGACTATGTGGTTTTCTAGGTATAGAATCATATCACCTGAAAAGAGAGAGAGTTTAATGTCCTCTGTTTGTATTTGGATGCCTTTTCTTACATTTCTCCTGTCTGATTGCTCTGGCTAGGACTTCCAGAACTATGTTGAATAGAGTGGGGAAAGTGGGCATCCTTGTGTTGTTTCAGTCCTTAAGGGGAATGCATCCAGCTTTTGCCAGTTCAGTCTGATGTTGGCTGTGGGTTTTTTCATAGATAGCTCTTATTACTTTGAGATATGTTCCTTTAATGCCTAGTTTGTTAAGAGTTATTAACATGGAGGGATGTTGAATTTTATTAAAAGCCTTTTCTGCATCTATTGGAATGATCATGTGGTTTTTGTTTTTCAGTTTTATGTGATGAAACACATTTATTGATTTACATATGTTGAACCAACCTTGCATCCCACGGATAAGGCCTTCTTGATTGTGGTGGATTAGACTTTTGGTGTGCTGCTACATTCAGTTTGCTAGTGGTTTGCTAAGGATTTTTGCATCTATGTTGGTCAGCAATATTGGCCTGAAGTTTGCTTTTGTTGTTGTTGTGTCTCTGCCAGGTTTTGGTATCAGAAGGATGCTAGCCTCATAGAATGACTTAGCAAGTAGTTCCTCCTCCTTGATTTTTTGGAATAGTTTCAGTAGGATTGATACCAGCTCTTCTTTATAAATCTTGTGGAATTTGGCAGTGAATCCATCTTGTCCAGGACTTTTTCTGGTTTTTTTTTTAATTAATGATTCAATTTAGGAATTTGTTATTGGTCTGTGTGCAGTTTTAATTTCTTCTTGGTTCCATCCTGGGAAGTTATTTGTTTCCAGGAATTTATCCATTTATTCTGAATTTTCTAGTTTGTGTGCATAGTGGTGATTATAGTTGTCTCTGAGTGGTTTTTGTTTGTTCGTTTTGTATTTCTATGGGGTCAGTGATAATGTACAGTTTGCCATTTCTGATTGTGTTGTTTGAATCTTCTTTTTTATCAGTCTAGCTAGCAGTCTATCCATCATATTTATTCTTTCAAATATCCAGCTTTGAGTTTTGTTGATGTTTTGTATGGGTTTTCACATCTCCATTTCATTCAGTTCAGTTCTTTTTTTTTTTTACTGCTAGCTTTGGTGTCGGTTTTCTCTTGTTTTTCTAGTTCCTCTAGGTATGATGTTAGCTTGATCGTTTTAATTCTTTCTAATTGTTTGATGTGTGATGTAGAATATCTCTACTATGAGAATTACAAAACGCTGCTGAAAGAAATCAGAGATAATGTAAACAAATGGAAAAAACATTCCATGCTCATGGATAGGAAGAATCAATATTGTTAAATGGCTATATTGCCCAGAGGAATTTACATGTTTAATTATATTCCCACAAACTACCAACAACATTTTTTTCACAAAATTAGAAAAAACTATTCTAGAATTCATATGGAACCAAGAAAGTGCCTGAATACCTAAAGCAATTCTAAGCAAAAATAGCAAAGCTGGAAATAGCACAATATGCAACTTCAAACTATAATAAAAGGCTACAGTAATCAAAACAGCATGATACTGGTACAAAAACAGACACACAGACCAATGGAACAGGTTAGAGAACCGAGAAATAAAGGTGCACACCTACAACCATCTGATCTTCAAAAAACTGAAAAAACAAGTAATGAGGAAAGGACTTCGTATTTAATAAATGGTGCTGAGATAACTGGCTAACCATATGCATAAGATTGAAACTGAACCCCTTTCTTTCATCATATACAAAAATCAACTCAAGATGGATTAAAGACTTAAATGTAAAACCTGAAACTACAAAAACCCTAGAAGAAAATCTGGGAAATACCATTCTTGACACAGACCCTGGCCAACATTTCATGATGAAAACTCCAAAAGCAATTGCAACAACACCAAAATTGACAATTAGGACCTAATTAAATTGAAGAACTTCTGTACAGCAAAATAAACTATCAACAGAGTAAACAGACAAACTACAGAATGGGAGAAAATATTTGGAAACTATGCATCTGACAAAAAAGCTAATCTGGAATCTATAAGGAATTTAAACAAATTAAACAGCAAAAAGAAACAACCCCATTAAATGGGCAAAGTACATGAACAGACATTTCTGAAAAGAAGACATACATGTGATCAATAAGCTTATGATAAAATGCACCACGACACTAATCATTAGAGAAATTCCAACTAAAACCACAATGAGATACCATCTTATATCAGTCAGAATGGTTATTATTAAGGTCAGAAAATAACAGATGTTAGCAAGGCTGTAGAGAAAAAAGAATGCTTATACAATGCTGGTGCGAATCTAAATATTTCAGCCTCTGTGAACAGCAGTTTGGAAACTCCCAAAGAACTTAGAACTATCAGTTGACTAACAATCCCATTACTGGGTATACAACAAATTAAATATAAATTGTTCTTCCAAAAAGGCATTCTCTCACATGTTCATTGCCACAATATTCACAATAGCAAAAATATGGAATCCACCTAGAAGCCCATAAACAGTGGACTGGATAATGGATAATGAAAATGTGGTACATGTAAATGATGGAATATTATGCTGCCATAAAAAAGAATGAGATCATGTCCTTTACAGGAACATAGTTAGTGCTAGAGGCCATTATTTTAAATGAATTAAAGAAGGAATAGAAAAACAAATACCACATATTATCACTGATAAATGGGAGCTAAACAATGAGTACACATGAACATAAAGAAGGAAATAATAGACACTGGGGCCTACTTGAGGGTGGAGCTTGGGAGGGGGGTGAAGATTGAAAAACTACCTATTGGGTACTCTGCTCAGTAGCTGGGTGATGAAATTTGTATACCAAACCCCAGCAATATGCAACTTACTCATGTAACAAACCTGCACATGTACCTCTTCTCAATCCTAAAATAAAAGTCGTAAGTAAAAGTAAAAATTCAAGAACTATAATTATTTTGAGAAAAAGGAAAAATAATCCACCTTAAGTATTATTTACCACTTCATTATTGTCTCTGCATATCTACAGATAAAAGAGAGGTGATATATATATAGCTACATGTAAATAATATTACAAAATATAAGATATCTGATTTAAAATATTTAATTCTACTTATATTTCGTATTAGAAAAATACTGTAATTGAAGGAATAGATACGAGTCATATAGATGTTTCATTACAATAAATATTATTTCAAAAATTATCCATTCAAAGATTACTATTAAGAGTAAAATTATTTTTAAAATATTTCCGAGTTAAATGCACCTATTTACATTTACATTTTACTCTACTTTACAATGTTTGTTATGTTTTTACTTTACAGAGATTGACAAAAATTTTCCTATATCTCAAAGCACACTGCTTGCTTCAGCTAGTATATTTTGAAGAGTTATGTCTCCTGCACTTTTATTTATATACTATAGCACATTTAATCTTCACAAAAACCTATGAAATAGTTCTATTATTAACCTGCCCCAGATGATGCACCTAAAACGCTTTACAGCTGAAATTATAATACAAAATTGTGGATCCAGGCTACTCTATGTCCAATTATACAACATGATATGTTTGTTTTACCTTTGATACACATATACTGATGTTTGACCTTAGATAAATAAAATAATGGTTTATTTAAATTATTTAATACTGATAATACATTTTTTGTCTCTGCCTCATTTTTGAAATGCACAATTTTGATACAATTTTCCTTTTCAGCTATATTCATTTCCAGACAATTTTTTTCCAAAAAGTCTTATACGTACTATGTTCTTTGAGTCCTTGCATGTTCGAAAATATCTGTGAACTTTTTATTCTGGGGACAAATTGTTCAATGGAATACTATTGGGTAACATTTTTCTTAGGACACTGAGACATTGCTTCATTTTCTTCTGGCACTAACAGTTACAGTGGAAAAGTCTGAAGCCAGACTGATTATTTTTCACTGTTTAGGTCACTTGCTGTTTCTCTCTGGAGGCTAGTAAGATGTTTAGTAGACCTTGAACCTTAGTAACATCACCAAGTGATGACTGGGACTTTATGTTTCCAGTCTTTTCTAGAGAATTTGCAGTTTGTTATGCTTAATATCTTTTTTTTTTAATTTGCAGTTTGTTATGCTTAATTTCAACACAAACCTCTTCTACTTTACTTTTGAATTTTTATTTCTGCTGAATTCATTGTCATCTATTTTCTGAGATAATAATTATATTATGTTGAAATTCACAACATAATTATGGCAAAAAATTATTTTGCTTTTTTCCCATAACTATCATTTTTCTCTCTAGTCAGTTTTATTGTTTTAGCATTTTATGAATTCTGCCTTTGTTCTACTGATTTTAGCAAATATTTTGAAATATGCCCAAAGAAAGCATAAAAAAGGCCTGCCCTTCATGGAAACCTACTCTAACAGGGCCGTATCTGGTGTGAACCAGGAGCAACCAGCCAACTCTAGCCCCGTCTAAACGTCCTATCTCATATAAGGAAAAGAAAAAAGGGGGCTAAGGATTGCTTCTGAATGTCATAGCCCAGGAACTCATATCTACTGAAATCATAGATTTAATCATAAGATGATAGAATGGTTACCCTCCCAACACCTTACCACTACATCAACAGGGCTTCTGTATAAAAACATTAGCTCACAACTGAGAGAGGTTCAAGACACAGACTCTGTTTAATAAGGAGTTTTTAGAAAAACCCAAAGACAAGAGGAAGAAAAAGTTCAACAAGGAAATTACTGGAAACAGAAGGTTGTGGCACCTGTAGCTACTGCAGACATTCAACACAGCCCAACCCTGCCAGATTAGCATAAAACTTTACACCAAATGCCTGTTTACTTTAGTGCCTATTACATAATACATCATGTCAAGTTTTTAACAGAAAAATTACATGACATTTTAAAAGGCAAGATAAAAAAGTTTGAAGAGACAAAGCAAGCATCAGAACAATGACTCAGGTATGACACATATTTTGGAATTATCACATAGAGAATTTAAAACAATTACAACTAATTTGCTAGTAATTAATGAAATGTAGACAAAATGCAAAAACAGGTAAGTAATTTAAGCAGAAAGATGGAAATTCTAAGACAGAATCAAAAGGAAATTCTAGAAATCAAAGACACTGCAATATAAATAA
The DNA here is from genome assembly GCF_028878055.3 of Symphalangus syndactylus. Lineage (NCBI taxonomy): Eukaryota > Metazoa > Chordata > Mammalia > Primates > Hylobatidae > Symphalangus > Symphalangus syndactylus. The sequence goes on from NC_072435.2 coordinate 86,277,963, forward strand.
AAAGTGCTTTTGTTGGGCTCTGTAGTAAACAGATGGCCAAGGGAAGAACCAGTGAGCTTGATGATATGTCGATGGAAACTTCCAAAAGTGAGATATAAAGAGAAAACTCTTTTTTAAAGGAACAGAATACCTGAGAAGTGTAAGACAATTACAAAAGATGTAACATATGCATAGTGGAAATACCAGAAGTATAAGAAAGATAGAAAGGAAGAGAAGAAATACTTGAAGTAATAATACAGTATTTTTCAAAATTAATAACAGATACCAAACTACATATTCACGAAAGTCAGAACACTAAGTAGAATAAATAACAAAAACTGATACCTAAGAATATTGTATGCAAACTTCAGGAAACCAAAGACAAAGGGAAAAGCCTGAAATAATCCAGGCCAGGGGGAGAGGGCCTTATCTTTAGAGGAATAAATGTAAGAATTGCACTGAATTTCTCATCAGAAACCATGCAAGTGAGAAGACAGTAAAGTGAAATATTGAGTTTTGGAAAAAAGAAACCCAAATTCTAGAATTGTGTATTCATTCAGATTAGCTTTCAAAAATGAAGGAGAAATAAAGACTCATTCAGTCAAACATAAATGGAGGAAATTTGTCACCAGCAGGTCTGCTTGCAAGAAACCCTAAAAGTTCTTTTGAGGGAAGGAGAATGATATAAGTCAGAAATGTGGATCCACATAAAAAGTGGAAGAGCAGAGGAGAAGCAATAAATTGAGAGAAATTAAAATGTCTTATTTCTCTTATTCTTAATTCATCTAATAATAGTTTTTCAAAATAGTAATAGCCACAATGTATTGGGAGATTATTGTATGTAGACAAATGAAATAAATGGCAATGCTATAACGAATGGGGGAGGGAAATCAGGAATACTTTGTTTATAGCAGTTTTATTCATAATTGTCCAAAACTGGAAACAATAAAGATATTCTTCAATGGATGAAGGATAAACACATAGTAGTATATCGATACAATAGAGCATTTTTCAGAAATTTAAGATAACTGAGCTATCAAGTCATGAAAAGACAAAGGAAAATTTAATGCTTATTGCTAAATGAAAGAAACCAATCTGAAAAGCCAACATGTGGAATGATTTCAAACATATGACATTCTGAAAAAGGCAAAAATCTAGAGACAGTAAAGAGATCACCGCTTGCCAGTAGTTGGGAAGGGCTGGGTAGGGATGAATAGCGAAGCATTGTGCATTTTTAGGGCCATGAAACTGTAGTGTTTGATACTACAGTGGTGGACGCATAACATTATGCATTTGCCAAAGCCCATATAACTGTACAACAAAAGTAGTGAACTTTAATATAAACCATGGACTTTCATTAATAATAATGTATTAATATTGGTTCATTAGTTGTAACCAATGTCTCAAACTAATGCAAGATACTAACAATAAGGGAAGTCTATGCAGGAAGTGGGAGGGTATTTTGAGAATCTCTGTACTTCCATTTCTATTTTTCTACAAATATAAAACTGTTCTGAAACACTTCACTATTTGTATTTAATGTCAATAACAAAGATCAATATATTCATTTATTCAGTAATTTGCCTTAATTGTTAAGTACCTGCTATATCTCAGACACTGTACTTGGGGCACAAACCCTTACGAAATAATGTAATGAAAATATAGACTAATATAATATCACACTGGATTAAAGAGAGACCACATCTTAACATGAAGTGATTATTCTTAGGTGTACTATCAGTCCCACTGTTACTACATCTAGGCATGGATGGGTTGCCACATTCGTCTGCAAGGGTAACCACACACTAGGTACATTTTACGTAGACTCAGTAAATTTTGTGTCCTTTAGCAAATATTTTTTTTTTAAGGAAAACATTTGAAATCAAAAGAGGCTTTTACTAGAGCAGGAAACTGTATCACAGTGCATTAAGGGTGTTCTTACTACAGAATATTCTCTGGCTTCCAACTTTTGAGGTCTACACATGCAAATAAATGTCAGCAGTCTTAACACTTTTCTCTCAAGTTTTCCAAGTCTGACATTTGTTGGCTTTGTTGTGATTAGTATCTAGTCTTTCTTGGGCTGAAGTTTCTTTGTGTTGTCTAACATAGTTAAATCACTCATTCTAAATTAAATAGGCTATTTCATGTACTTGTTTACAAAATGATATGTTTTTCATCTTTGTTTTCACAGCTGGTGTAGGTGAATAGGGTTTTTGCTTTAAACTTGATTCTGATTCCAAAACATCATCCAGCTTTCACTCTTTTTACTCCTCAACTGTGAATGTTACTCTGGCGTTTGCAGCTTGAGATAGCATTCAGTACAGTTTTTACAAGCTGCTACTAAGTTTTTCCTCTCTCAAGCTTTAGTTTTTAAAAAATATTATTGTCGTTGTTAACGAAATGAATAGTTAGATAATATAAATACATATACCTAAGAATTAAAAGTAGGATTTTAGTGGGTTTATTAATACTTATCTAAATATTTGAAAAAGTGACTATGTCATGGCTCAGGTAACTTAGAACCAAATAAACACATCAAAAAAATCAGAAATGCTCTTCTTTTATAAAGGAAAATTTCGATGTTTTGTTTGTGACAACCAGGGAATTTTTCCAAGTAAAGACTATAGAATTTTATTTTTACTTAATGCATTAGGTCTAGTCTGAGCTTCTTTAAATTGTCTACAGTGCATCGTTTTATACTGCTGCTATTTTTAAAAGTTCTCTATTGCTATTGTTGGTCATTTATGACAAAGCAATAACTCTTGTGCTTAGAATTCAATAATGAATCCTTTATTAGCCTAAAATATATTTTGTAACATGGCCTCCTGCCTTTCCAACCTCATGCTACCCTGTCACTTGCCTCACTTTCCATGTATTGAATCACACTAGTCTTTCACTTCCTCCAATAAGCCAAATTATTTCTCGCTACAGTTTCCTTATCTATGTTGTTCCCTTTGTTTTCTATGCGCTTTTCCTCTTTGCAAAATACCACCACTGATCATTAATGCCTCAGAGAGGCCTTCATAGCTGCTCCTCACTCAAATATGTTTCCTGTTGTTATTTTCCTCCATAGTATCCTGCTTTATTTTCCATATCACTTGTTGAATATTTTGTATTTATTGTCTAATTTAATTTCCCCAAAGTGGAATTCTATGGTGACAACAGTCATGTTTTACTTTCCCATCTCTGTCCCTGGAGCAAGGAAAGGTTCCAATCAATGTTTGTTGAAAGAAGAATGATTAGCTTCAACTTAATTTCATTGAGTGGAATTAGTGCAGAAGTACATCAGATCCAAGTAAAGACCACCCAAATCACCTGTTTCATCCAACATTCACAGCTTCTGTGGCTAGAAAGAGTACTTGGTACTGGTGACTATTTGGTACACCTCTTGTCCTCTTGTGAACACTTCTGGTACCACTTACTGAATGCTTGCTTTTATGAAGTACGATTTTAGCCACTCAGTGAGAAATACTCTGAGTTTTCGTAATTTTTCTCCCATTCATCATTTTATAATAGCCTTTCCTTTATTCCTTTAAGAAGTGTTTATTAAATGTTGACATATAAGTCATTGTTTGGTATTATGAAATCTAAAAAGAATAAAAGATAAAGGCTTCAGAGCTGGAGAGGTTGGAAGAAGGCAGAAGAGAGAATATAATACCAATTCATCATTCTATATATGTATATATATATATATGTATATATATCAAATTTGGTGCAAATGTACATACATACATGCATGCACACGCACACACACACACACACACACACAAAGACTGGAGGCAAATACATCCAGAGGTTAATAATGTTTATCTATATGTGCTAAAATTACAATGAAAATGATATATGTTAAAAGTTCTTTTTATACAATTTCCACTTTTCAAAGATTTTAATTCCTAAATTTAAAAAAATGTTATCTGCCTTCAACCCTTTCTAGATCTGAGCAAATTATCTATTGAACTATGCTGCCTGGAAAATCCAAAGCTCTTAAAGTTTTCATGGCTATAATTTATTATAGTATTCAGATCAGTATTAAAGTCAAAAATCTCTGGAACGTATTAATTATTTTATAAATATTTTTCATGATGACGATTATTATTATTTGGAAACAGGGCCTCACTTTGTCGCCCAGGCTGGAGTGCAGTGGTGCAATTATGGCTCACTGCAGCCTCAACTTCCCAGGCCCAGCTGATCCTCCAGCCTCAGCCTCCCAAGTAGCTGGGACAACAAGCCTGCACTACCATGCCCAGCTAATTTTTGTATTTTTAGTAGAGATGGGGTTTTGCCATGTTGCCCAGGTTTGTCTTGAACTTCTGGGCTCAGTCTACCCGCCTCAGCCTCCCAAAATGCTAGGATTACAGGTGTGAGCCACCGTGCCCAGCTATTGATTCTTATATCAATAGCAAATGTAATATTTTGCTCTCATGCCTAATTTACCCGGTAATTGTATCTCTTAGTTACTATTGAGTATTACCAGGCTTAGCAAATAAAAATACAGTATACCCAGTGAAATGTGAATTTCAAATAAATGACCACTTTTTATTATAAGTATGTTCTGTGATATATTTGGAATGTATTTATACTAAAAAAATTACACATTGCTTACCTAAAATTCAAATTAACTGAGCATGCTTCATTTTGCTATAAACTCTAATTAGTTCAGGACTTGAATAGGAAAGAGAAAAAATAAATTTTTTCACACCCTAACAAATCACTACAAAGATTGCTCATAGAAGCCTGCAAATCTTGGAATCTCTAGAATGGCATGGAATATAAAGTTCATCGACAAACGTAAATGTACAATACTTAATACCTCTCATGGGAAATTCAAATGAAGTTTCATTGAAGGTAACTGAATCTAACTTAATCAAGGAGAATTTGGGAGCATATGTGTAGAGGCTTGGGGTAGTGGGAGTGGGTCAAGGTACTCACTCCCTTGACCTTTGAAGTCTCCCTTTTAATCCTTTGAAATCTAAGGTGATATCCTTGAAGTAGCCTGAAATCTTAAAGGCATGTGTTTTAAGGCATAGCAGAGGCTAGGATTTCTGTAAAGTGTGCATAAAGAATTTTCTGTGGTTTATAGTGGTTAGCATGAGTCAGTATGTAACATAAGAAGGTATTTGTGGGTTCTGTTATAGCAAAGTCTATTTTAAGCAGATTTGTGACCAACATCCTCCTGTAAGAGTTAGCTAGGTATGTGATATAACTCAGGGTAAGTGTCAATGTCCCTTATGTCAGGGTTCTCCTAAGAAACAGAACCATCAGGATATATGTATATATCTCATAGAGATTTATTTTAAGAAATTGGCTCACAGAATTATGGGGGCTGGCAAGTTCCAAATTTCTAGGGCAGGCCAATAAACTGGAAACAGGCAGGAGTTGATGTAGCTTTGAGTCTGAAGTTTGTAGGGCAGGATGTCATGCTGGAAGCTCAGGCAGAATTTCTATATTACAGTCTTAAGGCAGAGTTCCTTCTCTGCCAAACCTCCATTTTCCCATTTAAGGCCTTCAACTGATTGGATAAACCTCACCTACATTATGGAGACTAATCTCCTTTATGTCAAGTCAACAGATTGTAGATGTTAATTACATTTACAAAATACCTTAGCAACATCTAGACTAGTGTTTGCCCAAACTACTGAACATTTATAACCTAGTTAATTTAACACATAAAATTAACCATTACACCAAGCTATATGCTGACATTCTGCCTTGACCACTATTCCTCTTCCTGGCAGATTTTCCCAGGGAGTTCCACATATGAGGAATATCAAGAAGAAGGAAGTTAAAGACGGCATTATTATTAGCCTGTATACTTCCCGATATCTTTGGTAAGCTTTTTGGGTAATCTCAGTCATCATCCTAAAATGTGACCATTCAGAAGAATAATTTACCCTTTGGGGGTGGAAGAGCTGGAAGAAGATGTGGAAGAAAGTGTGGGAGAAGCTTCAGATGCATGCCTTTAGCAGAGATGTCTGTGAGCAGCCTTATGAGAAGACAACCTGTGCCTGAAGGGGGTTGCAGAATATAAGTAAAATTAGAATGTATTCAAAGTCCAACTAATCATTGCCTTTCTCAAAACGGCCACTCCTTTTGAGAGAACCTAATTCCAGTTAAAACAAGCTAAGACATAGAATCCTTATCTTTTCCCTCCTGCAGACCCTCTTTTAAGTCAGCAGTGTGGGGCTGCCTTGCTGAGGGCCTGAGTTCCCATTTTCTTGGTTGAAGATAGTAGGTAAACAGTGGCAGGGATAGGGGTCTTACAGGATATTTGGGGAGAGAAGCCATGGGAAAAGGCTGTCTGGGAAGGTAAGAGATTGGGATAGTTGCAATCTGAATAATAAAGAAAGGTAATCTCATTTTATAGTTACAGGCTAGTGTGGCTTAGTAATGCCTTGTTTAAATATATGAATCAATGCAACATTTTCCAAAATTCACTATTTCCAGACCACTTTAGTGATTTTCATCATAGCCACATAAATCAATTCTATCACTTAATCTTTTATAAAATCAAATGCAATTTGATTCCTGTAAAAATGTAGCCTCATGTTGTCTAACAATTTATGTGAAATCATGGGTGATGTTGTAAGTGTATGTATGACATTAAAGAATAAATTTTTAACTCATGAATGTAAACTACCTAAATCTGTATCTCATACAACGAATTGGGAGTGTACCATACTTTTAATAAAACATTAGTTTTATGTAAGTGAAAATTTAGGTTTTAAACAGATATTTCCTAAACTCTGTCTCAATAAATATGTCAATTATGTTATTAGTTTTCCTATGCACCATGATTGCAGAACAACTGAGGCAGTCAAAATTCCTGTTTTAATTGAGTTTACTTTTCAAGTTGGGGTAACACACGCAAAAGAATATTTTAAATAATGATATAGTCTATAAAAATAAAACAGGTTAAAAGAAAAGTAAGTTACTGAGAGGGTGAATTTTTATATTTAATGTGGCTGGGTAAAATCAATATTCCCTTCTTGAAAATCATTCAGAGGCAACATGAGGCATAAAAAATAGAAACATTAAGTCTCTTCTATAAAAATAAATGAACAAAAGCACAGATATATTAGCAAGAACTCTAACATATTAAAGAGAAGAAAGGATTGTCCAAATAGTGCATACCAATAGGGGTATAGAGAAAGTATCCTTGTGGTTGCAGAACTTAATTAAAAAACCATAAGCATGGCTTATTGTTAAGTAAGTGGCACAATCCTAAGATTCAAAAGCAACAGTTTCTTGTTTGCAAGAGGGTGCATGGACTGATGGGAGTGGGGATGCTTCTCCAGGGCTGGCTTAGTTTTAAGAATGAAAAGATGCAGAATGGTGAGTGGGAAATCATACAGACAACACACAGGCAGGTTAGTCCAAGGAGGGATGAGAGATTCTTCACATCATCGTAAGCTGCTTGCCCCTTGTTAACCTCAATATTTTTTGATAATTAAAAGCTAATAAATGTTTAACAAACACCAGCCTAGGGAATAAAAAACATTTCCAGCCAGCCTGGAATATAACACTGGTATATCCTTTGGAAAAATCTCCTTCAAATAATAAGGATAGCAGAAAAATATGTTATTCACACATGAGTTATCATAATGGACCCAGCAACAATATAAACTCTAAAAATTCCAGGCTGCCTATTCTCATCCCTAGAGCAACCCCTAATAATACCACAGAAAAGGTTGGATGACTAAAAAGTAAATAGATACATTAAAATAGAATTTTAAAACACACTCAAATAATCAAAAAGAAAAAAATGAATAAGGAATAGAGAATAACAAAAAAACAAAAACAGAATACAAGCAGATCATAAAGAGCAAAAAAGTCATAGACCTAAAATTAAGCACATCAATTCCTTTAAATGAATCGACTAAACAAATAAAAAGCAAAGGCAGAGGTTATCAACATAGATTTTTTCAAAAAAGGAGAAAATACTACATAATAACGAAAAAGAATGGACTATTGGCAAACTCACATTGAAGTTGAATTTTTTAAAAAAGCATTATACTGATTTAAAGAAGCCTTATTTTTATTAGTCTGTTTTACGTTGCTCTTAATAAATACCTAAGACTAGGTAGTTTATATAGAAAAGAGATTTCTTTGGCTCACGGTTCTGCAGGCTGTACAAGCATGGCACCAGCATCTGCTTAGCTTCTGGTGAGGCCTCAGGAAGATTTTAGTCATGGCAAAAGAGAAGGGGAAATGGTGTGTCGCATGGCAAAAGAGGGAGCGAGAGAGAGAGACGGGGGAGAGTTGTCACACTCTTTTAAACAATTAGATCTCACATGAACTCCTTACCACTTGTTACTGCAGGGAGGGCACCAAGCCATTCTATGAGGGATCCATCCCCATGACCCAATATCTCCCACTGGGCCCCACTTCCAACATTGGAGGTCACATATCGACATGAGATTTGGAGGGGACACACATCTAAGTCATGTCACTTATACAAAGGGTATATATTCTATGATTATATTCATATCAGATTCTAGAACAGGCAAATTATCTTAGTCTGTTTGAGTTACTATAGAAAATACTTGAGATTGGGTAATTTATAAACAACAGAAACTTATTTCTCATAGAACTGGAGGCTGAAAGTCCAAGATTAAGGTGTCTAGTGAGGGCCTTGTCTCTGTTTCCAAGATAGTGCTTTGTTGCTTCATCCTCTAGAGGAGACAATTGCTGTGTCCTCACATGGCAGAAGAAATGGAAGGAGGTGAACTCACCCCCTCAAGCCCTTTTGTAAGGGTCTCATCTCAACCATAAGGACTCCACTCTCATGATTTAATCACTTCCTAAAGCCCAACCTCTTAATATTACAGGTTGAGTATCCCTCAGCAAAAACTGTTAGGACCAGGAGTGTTTTGGATTTGGGATATTTTTTCAATTTCAGAATATTCGCATATACATAACTGAGGATGGTACCGAATCTAAACACAAAATTTATGTTTCATATATACCTTATACATATAAACTGAAGGCAATTGATATAGTTTGGATATTTGTCCCTTCCAAATCTCATGTTGAAAGGTGATCCCCAGTGTGGAGGTGGGGCCTGGTGGCTGGTGTTTGGGTCATGGGGGCTGATCCTTCATGATCATCTTGGTGCTGTCCTCATGGTAGTGAGTGAATTCTCATTCTAATAGTTCCCGCCAGATCTGACTGTTAAAAAGAGCCTGGCACCGCCTTTCCTCTGTTTTCCTCCTCTCACCATCGTAAGTGGAAGCGTCCTGAGGCCTCCACCAGAAACAGATGCTGGTGTCATGCTTCTTGTACAACCTGCAGAACTGGGAGCCAAATAAACCCTTTTTCTTCATAAATTATTCAGTTTCAACTATTCATTTATAGAAATGCAAATGGACTAAGACAGTAATTTTATATAACACTTTTAATAATTTTGTGTATGAAACAGTGTTGACTGTGATCCATCACTTGAGGTTAGGCATCAAATTTTTTACTAGTGGCAATGTGTCAGCACTCAAAAAGTTTCAGATTTTGGAGAATTTCAAATTTCAAATTTTCACATTAAGGATGCTCAGCCTGTATCACATTGACAGTTGAGTTTTAACATACAAATTTTGGAGGATACTTTTGGACTATATCACAAATAAATATATAATAGAAAAAATTAGAAGAGTGGGTGTTTATAGGAAATCGAGGGCAAGAGACTGGGAAGGCTAATGAAGGAAATTTCTGGGCTGTTGTTAATATTCTATATCCTAGTAAGAATTTGATACACAGATGTATATGTGTGTTAAAATTCAGCAAATGCACACTAAAGGTTTACATATTTCATTGTATGCAGACTTTATAACAAAAGGAAAAATACCCTAAACTATAGATAATACCATAATATATAACATATATCAATATATAGTTATTATATATGCTGATATAATAATAATATCAGTATACCCATATCTGGGATTTATTTCGAGAAGTGACAAAAAATGAAGTGGTTGATGGATGGCTAAAATAATTTACATATGATAAATATAAAAACAAGTAGGTTAGAATGTTAATTCTGAAATAGTGGTGAATATATGAGTATTCAATGTAAAATTCTTTCAAATCTCTAGTATATCTGGAAACTTTTGAAATAAAATGTCATAACACAGGCCAACATGAAATCTATAGGAGGATAACGTTTTGAAACAATATTGATAAACTCAATGTCCAAATGCATTTTTGGTGAATTACATTGATATGGAAAACGGAAATATTAGTTAGGATTTAGAAAATCTGAAGAACAAAATTGCAACAGCTAGCTATTATCACAATAATGTTACATAACAACTCACTGAAAATTTCATAGCTTAAAATATCAGTTATTTATTGTCATGGATCTGAGGTTGCCTAGGACTCCTTCAGGTTGCTTTCGGTGTAATGGCTTTGCCCTACCTTGAACGGATAAGTTAGATGGAATATGCTTATTTCATGAAAATGGAAAAAGTACAACAAAACAATTGGAAATTTGTGAGATTTCTTAAGGCCTAGCTCCAAACTGGCAGACTATTACTTCTGCCCACATGACATTCACCAAAGCAAATTATATGACCAAGGCCAAAATCACCTGACAAAGACATATACTCTATTCATGATGAGGTCATGAAAAAGATGAAGGCAAAGAGAGGGAAAGAGGATTGGGGCTAATTGTGGAGTCTACTACAAATACAACATAACATAGAACATTGCACCCCAAATAGCAGAATACAGATTATTTTTAGTTTCATACATAATATTTACAAAAAGTGATTATTTGTTGAGCTATAAGGCATGTCTGAAGACATTTTAAAGCACAAAAATCATGTGGAATGACTAGCCAAAGTAAGCTACAAATCAACAACAAAACAATAACTAAGGCAATGAGAAATTAGGAAATACATTTCTAAATGACTCTTGGCTCAAATGAAAATATTTTGAACTCAATTATAACAAAATACCATATATCAAAGCCCATGGAACATAGCTAGTCATTAGTAGGAGGAAATTAGTAGCCTAAAGTGCATATATTTAACCTGAAGAAAAGACAAAATATCAAGGATCTAAATATTTATGTAAAGTGTTTAGATACAAGGCAGAAGAGTTCACCAAATGAAAGAAGGAAGAAAATAATGAGAATATAAAATTAAATAATAAAATAGAAAACAAAAATAGAAAAAAATCAAGAGCACTTAATTTGGTATTTGAAAAACTGATCAAATTGATAAATTTCTTATGAATTTGATCAAGAAAAAATGTGGGAAAGGAGACACAATATGAAGGATGAAATGGAAAAAAATTACAGTTCCCATAGATGTTCAAAAACTAAATGAGGATTTTTTAGCACATTTATGTCAATAAATTTTGTTCACATCTTTCATCATTTAGCTAAGTAATTTTCTATGTATGGTTATACTTCTATAAAAATGTTTAAAAATAAATGAAATAACAACCTTGATAAAGTAATAATTAGTGACATTTAATGAATGCTGATTTTGTGTCAAAAATATTTCTAAAGTTGTGATTGACACATATCTCATTTAATTCTCACGAAACCCCTGTGAGGTAGGTAATTTTGTTATTTCTACATTAAAAATAAGAAACCTGAGGCACAGAGAGTTTAAGTAACTTGAGATTAATTTGACCTAAGTCACAGAACTAAGCAGAATATAAGCAATCAAAGAGAAAACAGCAAGACCACAGAAAAGCAGAGCTAAGGAAAGTGAAAACATAAAATCAGTACCTAAATGAAGACAAAGCAAAAGCAACACAAAGCAAAGCAAAATAAGTGTGACAAATAACAATAAGGGACAGAGAGGAACGAGGAAAACAGATGCATTAATCTGTCACAAACAAAGGGAAGTTCGTGATTCCATAAAAAAGACATTGTGAATTAAGCAAAGAGGTTGCATCAGTTAAGGATTCTAATATACTATATGTAAAATATGGTTTTTCTGTGAAGCTGTAGTAACAAAAATGCTTCACCATCTCTAACTTTCTGTTCATTTTGCAAGCAGAAAAAAGATGGAAGCAACAAAACAATGCATATGGTGCCTACATCTGTAAATCTTAACATACTCTGAATGTTGTCTTCAATTTCCATCTCATCAGGCGGACATCACGCGAGGAAACACTACTGCATTGAAAACCAGGAAATGTAGCAGGTGGCGGGTATTGGATAGAACATTGTCACACCAAAGAAAATTGCAATTCTCTTTGTACAGAAGGAGAGAATAGATATTGGAAAGAATATTAAAAGCCACACTTCAAGTTAAAGATAGAAATTAGCAACATGGATGTCCCTGGTGATAAACAGTTCCAGCAATACGGTAGGATTAGCAGCCAAATTAGAGTTACTGGCGTTAAAGGAAGGGTAAAGAGAAGTGAAGATGTGTTAAAAGCATGGAAGGACAAAATTTTCATGAAATTTTACTCTAAAGGAAAGAGTAACTAAAGAAAATCTGAAGTACTGGATGAGCTTTAAGCACCACACAATTATATAGACATACAATGTTTCACTTTTATTCGTTTTAAGTTTATAATGTTTTGAATTAAAATTTGTTCAAAAATCTCAAAATATGTTTATATATTCTCAAATATGAACATTAATATGAACACAAATGTATATATGCATAGACATTTCTGACTTCAGTTGCAAAATTTTCTATTTAATTGCAAAATTAGGGAAAGTATCTCATGAAATGAAATAGAGATCATGACTTATACAAAAAACAATTTACCAAAAATGTTACCTTTGAGAATATTAATACAGCAGTGGCCTCTGGGCTGCTTGTTGACTTGGAACCATGTGGTCTATCGGGGAATCACTTTTTATTTCTCATTTGTAGAAGGGAATATGTGATCCCTACATGAGTATTTTGTAAATATTATGCCTAAGAAATGAAATGATGATGTGGCACTGCTGCTGTTTTAAAAGATTTGTATTGAAAGTGGCAAATTTTTAAAAATTGGGGGAAGTTGATAGTGACAGTTGGAGTCTTCTGTTGCTGTTTCCCACTGAAGGTAAGGGCTGTGGAACATTTCAAACATGTGGGCTAGGATTGGGAAGTAGGGTGAACTTTTTATGAACTTTCTGAAAAAATTGTGTTTAGACAAGTGTTTATGATTAGAGGTAAATCCAACCATATCTTTTATTGTAAGGAATGCATGAAGAATATTTAGTTGAGGAAAAATAATTTCCTTTTAATTTTATTGAGAAATTCAGAATTATTGAATATTTAACTTATAACTTAGATTTCCAAGTTAAGCCTTTTCTAGATTTAAAGACAGAAAAGAAGGAAACATTTGTTTTGTTTTGTGTTTTGTTTTTTGAATGTAATACTTTTTCTATGACTTGGCATTCAAATCGTGATGCCCCAAATGTTTTGCTGAAAATACTTAAAGATAAGAAGGATAATTTTACCCAGCTGGTATCCTATTTTGTATTAAAATCAACTAATTAAATATTTTGTGTTTTACTCTTTATTTTTCTATGCATTATTCTTCTCCTGTGCAACAATACTCAGCATTATGCTCAAGATGTTTATGAGTCCAATAAATATTAGCTTATTTAATTTAAATATTGACATATCTTTATTGAACACTAACATTTGAAGTTATAAGGTCATTCAGAAGTTTAATGCACATTGGAGTTTAGTAAAAAATAGTAATATAGTTATTCTGTATGAAATTTATTCTATCTCTTCCTGTGTTTTAGTGGTCATTTTTGCATAAGGGTTACCTTTGTTTCAATAAAAATTTATAATTCTGGAATTGTTTAATTTTATGAAAGGAATCACAGTCAATCCAGGAGTCCAAAATGTTCATTTTAAAGAGACAATTTGTTGGATACAATTATCTTACCTCTCCAGTCCACTTAATTATTAACCCTAATCAAGTAGAGCTACATGCCATATTATCGTATTTATAAAATGTCAATATGTTATAGCTGTAGTTGTAATAAGTATTAAGACACTGATGTAGAAACAAACAGAAATTTGAAAAGAGTAATGATACATTTGGCATTTGTAATAGAAATATAACCAACTGACTTTATCTAAAATAATATTTATTCAACTAGATATGACAATAATGATATTGGCCAAGCCCAGAACCACTTGTAAGGGAAGCAGGTTCACTCAGGGCTTTTATGACAGTGAAAGCCTATGCCAAGTTTTATACTGTGGGACACCACTCATAAGCAATGCCTAGTTTTGTACAGTGTGACTTCTCTATGCCTAGTTTTGTACAGTGTGACACCACTCATAAGCACTTACTACCAGACTATGACTGAATGTTGCAGCCAAGAAAAGTATATCCACGAGAGACTATGAGGGTGCTCCGTGGAAAATGCTCTGAACAGCAATATAATCATTGTCAGAATCTGAGTTAGGTACTACGGTGTATGGTTGCTTTCTTTTCTTTTTGTTAATGTCTAATAATTATTTCCAGATTTTTTTCTAGATATAGAACAATCTTACTTATGTGAAACCTGTTGAATATGGTTCAGGAGGGCCTGAAACTGGTCCTGCCCCCACTACTACAGGTATGACACAAAGATTGGTTCAGAGATGGGCTCATAATGTTATGTCAATTAGAGTCCATCAAAATCCTCCTTGAGGATAGTATGTTGAAGCAATTGGAATATACATTCCCTTCCATCTAGGTCACTATATGAAATGCAGTTCTAGAACTGGTAGTATCAATCTAGTCCATTACGTGGAACAAGCTTGTTTGAGACAGAGAAAGAGATTATTTAAGCCCCTGTTACAACTATTCCAGACTTCAATAATAAACTTTTACATATCAGTTCTGTACACCAATAAATTGTGGTTTCTGATATGCTAATTTGCTCTGGGTTTCTGTTAACTGTAACTGCATGTATCTCAATTAATGCAGAACCTTTATTCATAGGCAAAGTGATCTGAAGCTTAAAAGGCACAGAAACATGAGAAATCATAAGAAGTGCAAAGTTAGGAGGAAGCAAAAGCAATTCAGGAAATAAGTTGGTTTTGGGGAAAGAATGAAGAACAGATGTTTAGAGATAGTAGCAATAAATTAAAGGCTAACCAGTACTGAATTATCTAGATCTTCTTAGAATCTAGCTTCCGTCTTTGTGATGCCTTGTACAACTATGATTTTTCTTATTCTAAGGTTGCGTGCCTTGGTTTCGTATTTCCTCACAATATATTCCCCATTGGATCCTTGTAATAAGCTACCCCTGACCCTACTGTTTGCAGCTAACTTGAAAAATTATATTTTACTTGCATCTACGAGGGATAAATTAAGATAAATTATTTCAAAATTTTTAATAAAATACTCAAAATTTCCATACTATGAATTGGTATCAGTTATACAAACATTTCAAACAGAGAAATTGTCATTTTTTTCTGAAAAATTTTATTTGATGGCAATCTATAAACAATAAATTTTATGTAAAAATTCTGAATCTTAGCAACTTAATTTATATCAGCATTTTTGTTTACATATTCTTTAGTCAAAATGCTATGAGACAAACAAAATTTTCAATTTGACTCAAATTTATGACTGCTAAGGTAATATTACATGAATCACAACTCAGAGTCTAGAGGCAGGCCATGCACCAAACTCTGTAGGATATATCACTCAATAGTACAACCAAAGGCTCAGAATATATACAAATACATTTTAAAAAACGATGTGAAATAAACAAGTACTTACAACATACAACTTACTAAAGACCACAAAAAAAGAGAAAGAAAAGAAAAAAGTGAAAAAAATTTGATGTGTCCAAGGCACTCTTAAGTTGATATATAATACAAGCTGGAATTTTGCTGAGTTGGGAAGAGTAAGAAAGGAGATCCCGAAAGAAGGAATAACAGAGTAAAGAGCCCCACATCTATACATGTATTCCACCAAAATTATTTTCTAACTACTGAACTGCACACATGCAGGGGAAACTTCAGAGAACTTAGTGAAAAGCAACAGCTGGAAGACTGAGATAAATGCATAGTTTCAACTGATGCCCGCTTCTAGAAAATCAGAATTTTGAGTTTGAGTCAAGCAAGTTAATAATTTATTCTACTAGAATAAAAAAAATCTTTTAAAAAAATGTAAACTGCAGTCTCTACAATGTATCATTAACAATATTCACAATGCAATGAAAAGGTAGTAGGCAATGGAAAAAATTAATTGCAACCCATATTTAAGAGAAAAAGCAGTTAACAAAAACCAATGGTAAACTACTTTGAATATTAAAATTAAATTACAAAAACTTAAATAATTATAGATAAAAAAGTTTGAGAACTTGAGTAAAATATGGTCATAATAAATAGGTAGATAAGGGATCTCCAAAAAAAAAAAAAAAGACACTCTAGAAAATAGCCCAATGGAAATTTTCTAAATGATCAAAACAATATGTAGTATTAAAAATGTTCCTATATATGGCAGAATAAATGGTTACTAAGTTTGAGAATATGTGAATTTTAAAAATATATCAGATTCGAATAGCAAAGACAGAGGAGAAGTTGGAAATAAAACAGTAGTCTCAGTGATTTTTGAGATTATACCAAGGGGTCTAAGATATACGTAACTGAAATCCGAGAAGGAAAGGAGAGAAATAACCAGTTGGGGAGATGTTTAGAGGACATATTAGTGTCCTCGGGACACAATACCACAGGTTGGGTAGTTTAAGCAACAGAAATTTATTTTCTCACAATTTTAGAGACTAGAAGTACAAGATCAAGGTGCTGTCAGGTGAGGGTAGGTTTCTGTTGAGGCTTCTCTTCCTGACGTGTAGATGGCCATTTTCTTGCTGTGTTCTCACATATGGCCTCTTCCCTGTGCATGTGAGAGGAGAGAGAGATCTGTGTTGCCTCTCTCTCTCTCTCTTTTTTTTTTTTCCCAGGCCATCAGTCTTACTGAATTAAGGTCCCACACTATGACATTATTTAATCTTTATTACTTCCTTATAGTGCCTGTGTCCCAATATAGTTATATTGGAAGTTAGGGCTTTAACATATACATCTGGGGAGAATATAAATTAGTCCATAACAGAGGAAAGATGCCTGAAATTTTTTCTAAAGGTGGTGACAAACAGCTACCATCATATCGAAGATTCTCAGCAAACCCAGAGCAAGATAAATACAAACACACACACACACACCCCTAGTTTTATTAAGTGATAAACTGTTAAAAATAAAAAAAATAAAGAGAATATGCTAAAAGTAGACAGAGGAAAATATGTCAGATTTGATATATTATCTATAGGGGATTAACAATACAAATAACAACGGACTTCTGATAACAAACAATAGAGGTCAGCTGATAGTGGAGTGACACCTTTAAGTGCTGAAATGATGTCTACTATGAAGTTAATATACAGAAAAAAAATAATTATCCAAAAATGAGAGAAGTAAGCCAGGCAGAAAAACACAAATATCACATGTTCTCACTCATATGTGGGAGCCAAAAAAAAATCAAACTCACAAAGATAGAGAGTAGAATGATGGTCACCAGAGGCTGGGAAGGGTCATGGGGAGACAGGGATAAAATGAGGATAGTTAATGAGTACAAAAATACAGTCTGATAGAATGAATAAGATCCTGGATTTGGTAGCAAAATACCGTAACTACAGTTAGCAGTAATTTATTATATATTTTAAAATAACTGAAAGAGTGAAATTGGAATGTTCCTAACAAAAACAAGAGCTAAATACCTAATGTGATAATTACCCTGATTTTATCAATACACAAAATATCACACGTACTTTATACATATATGTAACCATCATATACCCACAATAATTAAAAATAAATGTAAAATAAAAGGAAAATAAAGGCATTTTCAATAAATTTTCAAAAAGAGTAGGTCGGCAGTGTTTTGTACTTCTAGAAGAAGTGCTAATACTTTTTTTCAGGCTGAAAGAAAAGTTTGAAGCTGGAGGAAGAAATGTGGAACATCATAATGAAAAATATATACATACACATGCAACAATATTTTATTCTATTTATTTAAAATAATTATATATGACCCTAAAGCAAAAATTATAATGCTCTTCTATGGTAATTATAACACATGTAGATGTAATATATGTGATAACAACACCCAAAAAAATGGGGATAACTGGAACGATACCCTCTGAAGCAGGAATCTAGAGTTTAGACATGCTACACTTCACTTCCCCCATCTCTTTGTTTTATACTGTATCACTGCTTCTCTTTGTAGTCTGTGAAAAAGTCACTCAACTTTCAAGTCGTGTGACTCTATCCAATGTACCTTCCTGAGAATTTTTAGAGTAAACAAGTGTTGTAGACTCATTAACACCAATGATATACTTATTCCATTGTGTTGTAACTACCACATATGACAATCCTCTGCTAGACTTCTTGAGAGCAGGCACTATAATTTCATTGTTTTGTGTACATGCTGTAGCTTTTACAAATATATCTACTTCCTGGAAGACACTAAATGTTCAATGACTAAAGAGATGATTAACTAAAGGAAAACACGATTGAATGAAAATATGCATCATTGATTAAAAGGGAAATTAGCAAGAATAAAGAACTTTTAGGGAAAAGAAGCTAAGTTTGGGCATACCGAATTGGCGGTGCTTAAGTAGCAATCACGTCAAGATGTTACAAAAGCTCCAAAACGTGGATTTGAATTATAAGAGAAAGGCAGAATTTAGCGATATAGCTAGTGGTGATAATTGAGACTAATCTCATTACAGGAAAATAAAGTGCACAGAAAAGAAAAGCTCTTAGAAATCTCTTAAAAGTAACTTTCTTTTAGCTTTAATCACATGGCTGCTAACCTCTGGCAGCCTAAAACTCTATCCAAAATTTATGTATTTCATCAAGCAAAAAAGATTTTTACTATATAAACTATGGTTGTCAATGGAAAAAATGTTTTAATATGTTACAGAAGGCTTATTGCCTAACCAGACTTGCTCTGGCTCTTTATTTTCATAAGTTAACTTTCTACTGTTTAAAATGCAGCTTTTTCTCTCCATGAGTTCTTTATTATCTGCTTTCATGATTAACATCTGGCATCAATAATATGGTATTTTGGGAAACAATTTTAATCATAAGGCTTTCTTGAGGATCTGGGTTTGTTTGGGATTTTTTTTTATTACTTAGACATGCTATCATTCCTTTTCTTTCTTTCTTTTTAAAATTCAAAATTAAACATTGAGTAACTTTTTTCCAAACCTTGAGGTAATATTGCTTGTACTACATGAACTATAATGAACATTTGTGAGCTTGTCCAATTACTTTAACAGATTATTTGTCTTCTCCTGTGGAGAGATTTTGTTTTAGCAGTGATAATTTATTCACTTTACAGATGGTTTCCTGACATTGGAAAGACATTCTGTTTTCTATTTAATGAAAAAAGGTAAATGTGGACATGAAGATTTTGGGGCCCAAACAAGAAAGAGTAGAATTATCGTAAACCTCCTAAAAATGTATTTAATCAAATACCCTTGGAACTTAGAACTGGAAGAGCAGTTAGTTTCATCAGTGCTTCAAGCTCACCATTCTTTCAATAAAAAAAATTCTAAGGCCCAGACAGAAAAACTATTCCATTGTGCTATCAGCAAGTGGCAAGGCCAGAATGAGTTAAAACTCAGGTACCCTATTAAATTCTGTACTGTATCTACTACCAGGACAAATTTGCAATGCTATATACACATTAAAGCACATATTTTAGCATGACATTTTTCAAAGTATGTCTTCACCTCCAATTACTCTTCATGCAGTCATGTTCAACTGCTCATTTTATAGAGGAGAGAAATTGAATTGGTAACAATGGGAGTAATTATATAAAGTCCATAGCTTCCCCACCCCACAGTGGATATTTCCAAAAGATGTCCTACAGTCTCTCAGACAGCCCCCACTGTGTTTCATCCTCAGTTGTCGAACGTGGTACATTCATTACCACATTCTTCATTAATTTTTCTTGCTTTTCTGCCTCAATTACCCCTTAATTTACTCCAGGGATAACTTACATTAGCTGTCCACACCTAAATCCTTGTCTCAGAATCTAATTTATGGATATATAAAATTAGGACAAAGGGAGAATTGGGAAGTAAGTAATTTATCCTTTCCAGTCTCTGTAGAGAAATGGGAAATAGAAAATGGGATCTGGGAATGGATTTAGGTAGCCAATCGACTATTTTTACTATAGCATCTGTTATTAATCACACTTAACTAATGAAAGCATTATAGTCTAGATATGTTATAAGGAGTCTGAAATCAGACAAGAAGTGAGTCAGTCCTGTGACTGACAAAGTCAGTCCTGTGACTTACAAAGTTATCTATACACTTTCCAGTTTACTTTTGGTGATTAAAAACAGCATTTTTTCTTTAAATTTATTTTTCATTTTAATCTCAGCTATAAACTCAATGACTATACTACCCTCTTAGACAAGGGCCGAACTGATTATAGGAAAATTATTCTACTAGGACCTAAGACTCTGGTAGGAGTTCTAGTTTCTGATTTTTTTAAATGTCATATAGGCATAGCATAATATTTTTGACAAATTATCTTCTGTTCACATTAGACTAATTATTTTCTTTGCTATTTCTGGCATCTTGATGATTTTTGTAGTCACTGTATTACATAGCTTGTCACACTCCCCTAGACAAAGTATATAGCTCAATAAATGCTTATTAAAAGAATTGTGAGTAGAGGCTGACTTTCTACTTAGAGAAAAAGAATACTGGTCTCTGAATATTTATTTCTTTTCAAATATACCATTAGATGTCACCCTATCAGAAATTAGCATCACCACCACCACCACAAAAACAGGGGGAAAAGTAGAATTTTAAAAAGGAACAATTCAGAGAAATTTTTTTTGAGATGGGGTCTCGCTCTGTCGCCCAGTCTCGAGTGCAGTAGCACGGTCTCGGCTCACTGCAAGCTCCGCCTCCCGGGTTCACACCATTCTCCTGCTTCAGCCTCCCGAGTGGCTGGGACTACAGGCTCCTGCCACCACACCCGGCTAATTTTTTTGTTTTTATAGTAGGGACGGGGTTTCACCATGTTAGCCAGGATGGTCTCGATCTCCTGACCTCGTGATCCGCCCGCCTTGGCCTCCCGAAGTGCTGGGATTACTGGCATGAGCCACTGTGCACGGCCCACAGAAGTTATTTTTTAAAGAGTTTTATGTGCTTGGAATAAATACAATTTTGATAAATGACATTGTGTAATATGTACCATCTGGAATCAAAATACTTGCCATTTAATAAAGTAGATACAGAAGGAATATTAGGGCATTTTTACAATATGATTGTAGAATAAGTATTCTTCTGATTTTAACAAATCATACATTAAAACAAATTTTGTTTGCCAACACTGTTTTTGGAGGTACATAAAATATGAGAAATTAAATGTAAAACTAATTTTTCTTGTGAAATTTTCCTTTACAGTTGCCAGTAATGGAGATCATACAATTCTTTCCAGATTTGCATTGGTTTGATTTTGTTGTATATGTGTGTATGTGCATGCATGTGTGTGCAGTAAAATATGCAAAATGGGCTATCATTTTGGAACATTCATTCTCATTTACCACTGTGCACAATTTAAATTTAGTAAAATTACAACATACTTTTGGCATGAAGTCCCTGAACTAATTATATGGTATTTAATTGCAAAGCTGATTGGTATATATTTACACGGCATCTGTAAAGATCATTTCAAATGACTGTGAGCTTATTATATTTTCTTGCGAACATGTTCAAATTCATAACTCTGTTTGAGAAGGAAAACCTTGAATATTAATTCATTGCCCTCGGGCTCCTTAGTCACAGCTGTTTCTTTTATAAACACAGAAGCTTTGATGTGGCAATTCTCATTTTATTCTGTTGAGATCTTTCACCAAACATTTGGAATTATTCCTTAGGACCAAAATATTCTGTCAGATAACTTAGAAATTATTGAAATATCTTGATCATTAGTGTTGAAAATTTACACTGATCATTCTTTTAAAAGTTTGTTTGCTTAGATTGTGAGGGTAAAAAGCTTCAATTTTCATAAGCAATGGATTGGTTTTACTCACTTTATTAATTAGTTTTATTTCTATCAGAAATTATGTATGCCTATATTTAAAGTTTGACATATTTTGAAGGATTGATAACTGAGGTTGAATCTAGAAGTGACTGATGTGTTTTCCTTTTTCTGAGATGTCTTGCCTTTAACCTTTTGAAAAAAACAAAACAATTCTATCAATCTTCAAACTACAGCAACTTAATGTTGTCTGATTGTCCTGTAAGCACTAAAACTTCTAGCATGAATTCTTGCGCATAGTAGTAATAATTGATCTGCCAAAATATGGGTAATACACACATGTAATCTAACTTTGTGTACCTTTGTTAGTTACTCAAAATGTTTAAATTAGTAAGTAAAGGAAACATTACATTTTCAGATGCTGTCTTAGTCCTTTTGAGCTATTATAACAATACTTGAGAGTGGGTACTTTACAAAGAACAGAAACTTATTTCTCACAGTTCTGGAGGCTGGGAGTCCAAGATTAAGGTATCAGCCGCTGAAGGCCTGGTCTTTCCACTTCCAAGATGGCTTCTTGTTGCTGCATTCTCCAGAGTGGGGAATGTTGTGCCCTCACATGTTGAAAATCAGAAGAGCAAGAGAACAAACACTGCTTGATGTTCCTTTTATAAGGGTCTTAACACCAATCACAAAGGAAGAGCTCTCATGGCTTAATCGCCTCATAAAGGTCTTTAGAGTGGGTCCAGTTTGACTCTTGTGCTTACAAGCAGAGGAAATTTGAACATGCTGAGAACCCCCAGGGATGTGCACATACAGAAAAAAGACCCTATGAGACACAAAGAAAAGACAACCATTTGCAATCCAAGGAGCGAGGACTCAGGAGAAATCAAACTTGATCCTAAATTTTCTAGATCCTAATTTCTAGATCCTAAATTTCCAGAACTGTGAAAAAATACATTTCTATTATTTAAGTCACCAAATCTGTGATATTTTGTTATGGCCGCCCTAGAAAGCTAACACACCTACCATGTTGAAGAAATCTATGAATTCTAGTGTTTTGAGAAGAAAGAAGCACAGTAAACAATACATTTGGAAAGCAGTTGTTTGGAGTTCCATAGATTTGAAGGAAAAATGGAAAGCAACTCAAAGTAGTTTCAATATTTAACTGAAAAAAAGAATCTCGCAATTAGAGGAAAGAGGAATCTTATTACTATTAGGCATTAGAGAGTGAAAGTATAGGGAAAGGAGGTGTGGGGGTGGTTGTTGGATTATCAGTGGGACAATTGAGCAAAGTTTCTTATGTAGACCAAGTGGAGAAATGAGACATTTCTAAAAGCATAAAAATAATATTCATTGAAAGTTACTTACCTCTCAAAAGTGAAATTAATATCTACCTCTACATATGCAAGTCCAAATGTAGTCAGAATTCAGTTAGGTTTAGTTAGCTCAGTTAAGCGACTCATGGTACCATACACAATCACTTTCCCTTCTGTCTGTAGCTCTCTTTTGATGCTTTACTCCATGCACCTTTACCTTTAACTCTCTACTTTTAACACTTTCACAGACACTTCTCCTTCCTTTTCCCAGGACTCATGAAGATATTTCAAGTGGGAGGTCTCAAACACCTGCATGATATTAAGTCTTTAATCAAGGTAATAAAAAACAGAGAAGATACTGTCTAAACATATTTGCCTCATATTCCTCCGAGAACCTCGCCGAAGTCATTGTGCAGAATTTTTATGAGGAATAAATCCATTACTGCAAAGAGAATTGAAGGGGAGGTCAACTGTGGAAGACAGATTTCAACATCTCTTTAGATGATAATGGAAACAAGGTGGAAATGTGTTAATTGGTTAATTAGAGAGGACAAGGCTTCAGTTTAATGTCTGCTCAGGGATGAACACAGAAAACGGATTCAATCTCCTATTGGAACCCAGGAGAGAAAAAAAAACAATATTTAGATACTCATACTGTGACTGTCCTTTTTTTTAATCTTTCACGTTTTAGAATCAGTTTATAGGAAATGTATTGCAAGCCTAGTTGATGCTTTAGTACAAGTTTGAACAACTTTGACCACGAAAATAAAGGTATATCTGACAAAAGATGATGTCAAAGTAGAGAAGATGGTTAGAAAATTACCTCCTCTCACAAAGAGAACAATTGAGATGGCCTTGTAGAGTTGTTGCAGCTGGAAATAGAAGTATAAGAGTTTCTTTTCCTCCCAAAGTTTATGAACTAAGTTAAGAAATTCAAGTATTAACACAGCTATCAAAATATAGGAAGAAGGGAGTAGATAAGTATACGTGTGCTAAATGATCTTCCATAACAGAATCAATACAGGTTGCTTAAAGCTGCCAAATCAAGAAAGATGAAAACATGTTATTAGCAGTATGTAGATAACTTCACAAAAACAGTAAATACTAAGAACTGTTATTTCTAGGGAGTAGGACTGGGATAGAAAAGGTAGGGCAGTAAATTACTGTTCTCACCAGAAGCTTAGCTATTGGACTTTACAAAGCTCATGCATCATTTAGAGACAAATTTAACCTTAAATTGGAAATGCTGTACTAATTTCATAGCATTAGGTTTTCATAATTTATCAACTCCTGTCACTAAAAAGACATGCAAAATATGAATGAATTATTCATGATGGACTGTTATGATGTAATGACATATACTACAAAATTCAGTGGCTTGATACCCCCCCTCCAACAAAAGTTAATTTCTCTCATGTGGTACACGTTCTTGAATCAGTCAGCAGAGCAGGTCTGCCTTATGTAATCTCTCAGGCAGCCAGACTAATAGAATGGCAGACCTTCTGCCATCTGTCACCTGAAACGTGCTGACTTTCCCGCTCTCCACAACAATGGAAAGGAAAAGAGAGTTGCACCTGAGCAATGCAATTCTTTGACCTAGAAGTAATATCTGTCACTTTCAGTTACTGCACAGTGACCAGAAATATTCTTATGGTTTCTTTGTTTTCTTTCACGAAGATGAGAAAGTTTAATTCCACTATGTGTCCTGAAAGAGAGAAATATGGTCTGAGCAAACACTGGACAGCTTCATTAAAATAAAGAAATTTGCATTTAAAGATTTTAGGTAAGTACAATATTGTGATCAGTATTTAGAAACCTGTACAAACCACTAGTATATCATAAGGGAAAATAACTAATACATTATCAAGTCTTTTTCTCCCTCTATATATTTTTTGCCAAACTTTTATGATAAAACTTTTGAGACAACAAACTTGAAAGAATTTTACAATGAATACCTATATATCAAGCACCTAGACTCCAATATTAGCATTCAACTATTTAACTCTGTCACATTCGTTCCAGATATACGGCCATCTAAAATCTCTTCGGTGCATCTTTGTTTAAGAAATTCAAATGTTAATAATACCAGTAATATTAATGATAATAATCTTGTTCATCAGCACCTAGTATATTTAGGCATGTTAACTACACTATTACTCTAAGAGGACTCTCAGGCAAAGCATATTATTCTTTGCCTACTGTAATTAAAGAACCAGTGTTGCAAGCATTTAATTAACTTGCTCAGTTCCTTTAGCAGATAGAGAATTCAAACTCATTTGTATCTGAGTCAACAGTCTCTATGCTCTTCATAATATACCTCACCATCCTTGCTTTTTGATACATTGGTGTACTAAGTAATTCAAAACATTTTGTCTCTTTCCTCTTAACCATATAAAGACCTTCTATATGATCTTATTATGCAGAAGTAGCTTATCTTGTGTAGAAATCTTCTTTGTTCCATGTCTGTTTCCATTTCTCTGAAGGCAGAGTCTCTACCTTTGAACCTGAGTCATGTGCTTGGTTTATACTCCCATTAACCAACAGCTTTTTTATGTCATTTTTAATGTAAGTGAGAGGCCAGAAAATTGAATGTATGGCAGAACTCTAGCCCTATTGGAAACAAATCCTGGCACCATAATATACACAATGGATAGCTTTTCAGATGACTTTTGCAAAACACAGTTCTGCTAGTCATTTTACGGTTCTGATCTTTTTCCAGGACAACTTTAACTTGTCTTAAGAAACCGTTAAGAACTCAAGACAATGAATCTTTTACTACACTTGAATTTTGTTTGCTCAGCTGAATGTCACAAAGAAAGTAATATTTTTGAGAGTTATAAAAATAAATACAAATATAAAGATAATTCTGTGATTTGCCGAATCATGTTATATTTGCTTCACAGTTTTTTCTACAATGTGCTCATATATTATTTGCTTTCTTTTCCCAGAATAGAAATATTCTCGGCAAAATGTCCTGAGATCTGTCACAGCTGCATAAAGAACACAAATTTTTTAGAATTTTTGGTAAATATGACATTTCACTGTTTTGCTAAGTCATAAATCACCTTCGTTATATGCAGTGCTGCAGATGTTGTGCAAACTTTCATTCAATGGGACAAATAATTTTTAAACAAGTGTTTTAATAATCAATTTCTATGTATTTATATGTATTATCCTATAATAATCCTTTAACTATTTTTCGGTTATAATGACATATTTTATCATTAGAATTAGTATAACATAGGGGTCAAAAGCAGGGCCTCTGAAGCCAGACTGCTTAGGTATGAATCCTGTGTCTGCCTTTCAGCAGCTATGTGACACTGAACAAGACATTCAAACTATTTGTTTTCAATAGTTCAAAATTTTCATCATTTTATGCTCTCTTCTTTCCTGGGTTCTAAAGTAAATAATGATCACTTGCATCAGAGATTCCTACCAAATCCGAGTTCCTTGATCTTTTGACTTTGTGACTTACTTCCTCTTAATTTTGGGAGTCCCATCCTATGACCACACCCAGAATCTTTTCATCTCTCAACATTGAGCCTCTTAAGATATCTTAAGCTGTAGGCTCCCAGGCTCAGGTTACTCTTTTTCTTTCAGCTTATATATGCCCTAACGCCTCTCATACCTGTACTTCAACCTACTGAGCCTTCAGTATTTTTCTCCCAGTTGTCTGTCCCCTCCTGACCTCATTATTTTTTTCACTATCCAACTTCAACTTCATAGTTCACTAGCTCCATTCTGTCACCCTCAACTTCACTTGTCTGTTTACCCATGCATTGCATAAAAATTTAAAACCTTTGACGTGGATGAGGTCACCATTTATTTTTCTCAGTTTTTTATTCATAAAATGGTCTGATCTGGTGGAGAAAGTCTATTCAATTGTGTGTATCAGAGTCCCTCCTAATAATAAAATTCCAACCTATCATTTATTGGGTATTTTCTATGTGTCAGATGATAAAAAGTCTTACATCTGTTCTCTCTTAATTCTCACAGTAACTGTGTAAGATAGATGATATTGTTCTTTATTTTGCAGATAAGGATCCAGTGCTTAGAAATGTTAAGACATTTACCAAAGATTAAAGAGTTAGTAACAGCACAGGGTGGATTTGAAACTTGATCTTTTCTCTCCATAGCACAAGTTTTTAACCACTGTACATATAATTACCAATATGTGTAGGTTGAAATGCACAATTTTACAATATTCTTTCTATTTGTTTTTTTAACTTTTTGTTCTTCCCTTCTTTTGGATTCCGTAAATAAATTTTCACTCTTTTTTTTTCCATTATATTAGTCTGACAGTTGTACATTCTCTACCTATATGCTGTGGTTAACTTTGAACAAAAAATGCATCCATGCTTTATGACATACAACCTAACTGTAACCAATAAACTTTACACTCCTCCTAGGCAATGCACAATTCTTAGAGCACTGTAAATTTTAAGTATCTTTACCTACTCATCAATCTATCAAATACCCATATTATAAGAAATATTAGTGCATGTATGTGTATATGTTTGTGTGTTTGTGCATGTATATACACACACATATATATATATACATATACACATGCACACAATAATAATGAATAACACTTAGTACTTACCATGTGTTAGGTGCTGTTCAAGGCATTACATATTCCAATTCATTATATATATAATATCATATTATATATATTATATTATATATATTATCATATTTTATATATATATATATGCATGTAGAGAGAGAGAGAGAGATTAATGTCTTGGCCCTTGGCTTCCAGATATAGAGCTTCTAAAACTCTTGTGGATGGGGGCAATAGGATAATCTTTTGTTCTAATATTTGGTTTTTGATCCCAGTTATTGACACAGCTCTTAAGATCTCTGTAATTTTCTGAATGATAGGAACACCTGATACAGAGCTCCTAAATCCTTTGATATATCTCCTGGGTGATTGAAGCATCTTTTGTTCTAATGAGGCAAATCCTTGATAGCATCTGGATGGAGGCTAGTTGCCCAGGAAACAACTGGCTTGCAAGGGTTTAAACTTTCATCTGCCATGACTGTCAGTGAGGAAAGCGAGGCTTAAGGTTGAGTTGACCACTAATGGCCAGTGATGCAATCAATTATGCCAACATAATGAAGCCTCCATAAAAACCCTTAAGCACGCAGTCCCAGAGCTTCCAGTCTGCTGAGCACCTGGAGGTGTCATGAGGCTCCATGCCCCTTTTTATATACTTACCCTACGCATTTCTTCCATCTGGCTATTCATCTGTATCCTTTGTAATATCTTTTATAATAAACCTATAAATGTAAGTAAAGTGTTTCCCTTAGTCTGTGAGCTACCCTAGCAAATTAATCAAACCTGATGAGGGGCTTGTGGAAACTCCAGTTTATAGCTGGTTGGTCAGACATGTAGGTGAAAATCTACTATTTGCCTTTGACATCTGAAGTTGGGGCCTGGGGCAGTTTTGTGGGACTAAACTCTTAACCTGTGAGACCTGACACTGTCTCCAGGTAGGTAGTTCCAGAATTGAATTGAATTATGAAATACCCAGCTTCTGTCTGCCATAGAATTAGTTTTTGGTGGGTGGGGATAAATTCCCTCACATTTTGGTGACCAGAGGTAAAGTGTTTGTTGAATGTGTGAGAGTAGGAAAAACACTTATTTCTTCCCGCTTCTTACACACACACACACACACACACATTTTTACACTCAATTATTTTGATGATTTGCTGAATTCTTTGACACAAGTCTTATCAAATATGTCATCTGGAATTTTTTTCCACCATACCATTCGTCCTATCTAGGTTTTTTTTAAGGGTATTTGGAGAAGTTAAATAAAATAATTCTGCTGCAATATTTTTAACTACCAAAAATCTATCTTAATTTTTTAAAACATCATTTGCAAATAAATTGCTCAGTCTATCCTTGTATATTTCTTTTCTTTGATTTGTGCCCTTTTTTCTTGCTTATGAATTAAATTTATGATATTTACATGGAAAGATTATAGATAATATTATTTTGTTTTGTTTTGTATTGTATTTTAAGTAGGTCCATTAAATGATGGATTGAACATTTATGAGAGCCATAATTTACAAAATGGCTTGAACTTATTTCCTAGTTATTACCCCTGAGTTTTAAGAATGATAGTCACATTGTACATAACATCAAGAAAGAGAACAGCATATAATTTGAAAGCTTCAGGGAACCTATAGTAGCTTTGTACATATGTCAAAAAATTGTATGAAGAAAGTGATTCCATTACTCTTAGCTTCACATGTCAATACTCTGAATGATGTCTGTATTCTCCCAGTCTGTCCCCTGTCCCTGACCAGTCTTACCTCATGGGAGTATGAATGTTTAAGTGCAAAATTCCTCCAAATTATTGAATAGATTAACAAAATCTAGAAAATCGTACCTATGTGTTTATATATTCATCCAGACCTCATTCAATAACTTATATGACATCTTCTTCTGGATGAATCATAGTTTGAACAAGTTCAAACTATGTGTAAAAACAAACTCATGATTCTTTCTAAATGTATCTCTATTAGAAAATATACTGCCATCTATTCTGTCATGCAAGCCAGAAACTTTAATACCCTCGTTCCTCTCACTCCTGTTTATATGATCTGCCACCAAGTCTTGACAATTTTACCTCCTAATACTCTCACATTTGTCCACTTACCTCTAATTCCACTACAACCTTATAATCCAAACTTCCTTTTTTTTTCTAGCTTGTACTGTAAGACTGAAGTTCTAATCGATCTCTGAACATTTACTTTTGGTTCCCTCCAAACTGTTTTACTCACAGTGCCAAGGAGAAACATACACATGCACACAATAATAATAATAAATAACAGTTACTTAGTATTTACCATGGGTCACTCATTTAATCCTCACCATATGGTAGGTGCCATTACCTGTCTCCATTTTACAGATAAGAGAACACTGAGGCATACATAATTTAAAGGTTCTGCCCAGGATATGAAGCCAGTAAGTGGCAAAGCTGGGATTTGAACTCAGCAACTTTAGCTTCAATGTTAGTGTTCCTTACCACTGCATGATGTTACTCTACGGTGAAAATAATCCCTTATGATTTAAAACTCTTCAGTGACTTTCAAATTATTCCTAAGGACTTAGAATCTTTAAATTCTGCGTGGAATATTCTTCCCTTCTACCTTGCGCTGCTAAATACTTTTAATCTTTTATATGTTTCCTT
Organism: Symphalangus syndactylus; assembly: GCF_028878055.3. NCBI lineage: Eukaryota > Metazoa > Chordata > Mammalia > Primates > Hylobatidae > Symphalangus > Symphalangus syndactylus. The sequence continues at coordinate 86,308,441 of NC_072435.2, forward strand.
AATCATTATTTCGTTAGGGAATCCTTCTCTCAAATCACTATTATTAATTCCTTTGCAGCATGTAGCTCTCTGTTAATAATATTTATCACATATGAAATTGTATATATTTTTGTGATTTTCAGTTAATTTGTATCTCACTGTAGAATAAACCATAAACAATATGATTTCATCTGTGTGTAGTACAGTCATATATATGGCACTCAAGAAATACTTAAAGAAGGAGGGAAGATAGAAAATTCTTAGAGTTGAAAAGTTCTTGGAGAAACATTTCACGACAATGTTGTTTCCACATAGGACTCCATTTTATACTCTTCCTCTTGAATTATCACTTACTTATTGAAGTCCAGAGGTGGGTAACTCTACCTCAAGAAAAGTTACTTCCATTGCCGGGTGACTTGGAACAACAATTAGAAAATTCTTTCTTAACTAGAGCCAAAATATGACTTCTTATCAATTTTAACCATATGTTCTACTCTTCATTCTGGGGCTTCCTGGCATATGTTTTGTGCCCTTTTCAAATGGCATGTTTTCAAATATTTAAAGTTATGTTCCCCTTCACATATCTTTTTCAGTCTAATGATATCTGATTACTTCTATTTTTATGACATATTTTATAATTTTATTTATGTGCTTTGAGATCATTTAAAACACTTTTCTTTTTGTTAATGTCAACTGATTTGATTTATTACTTTCAGCCAGCATTTTAAAAACTATGTTCAAAGTTTGTTGATTGGTTCTCCTTCCTCAATCTCAAATAAGTTTTGGTGTAAAAATAAGTAGTAAGTTTGGTATAAGGTCATAGTAAGGATTGGTTCTTCTTCACCCTCAAATAAGTTTGGTGTAAAAACATAGTTGCACATTCTATTATTTTCTTGGAAATTTACATTATAATATAGCATATTAAATTTCTGAGAGGCTTTGAAGTAAACTATTGGACATTTTTAACCTAGTATTTTACAAATATATATAATCATTTTTCTGTGGAAATGTGCCAGATTTGTAGGATTTTTAAGAATACTGTTGGGAAAATGTATATAAAGGCATCCATTGATCTTTATGGAACACAGATTGCTTATAGCATATGCTTGTGAAGTCAGAAGGCTAATGTAAAGTACACGGTACTTTGTTACTTAATGAAATTCTGTTTTTTTTTAATTCACAAAAATCAGAAATATTATGTCAAGTGATTAGAATACAAATTTTTTGTGTTTTCTGGAAGAAAAGGAAAATGAAGGTAGGAGTAAACATATTTGAATATATTTATGCCAGAAAAATGAAAATAATTTTTACTATAACACATTTTTATTAAAACGTGTTCTTCAATGAAGCTTGCTAATTTCTTTGAAATATTCTGTTTTGTTAGGAAGCATTCAATACTTCTATTTAGAAATCCAAAAAACACAATCAAATATAAAGAATAATTTGCAATTTGAGTGGATTTCATATATTAAAACACTAAGATTCCACAAGAAATGCATTATAATAAACATAAAATTTAGAACTTATAAGAATACAGTGGACTATATCTAAAAACAACAGCTACAAGAAATGGTAATGAACTAGAAATGACTGCTGTTTCATTATTTGATATTAAATAACAAGAATTCTTTAGTGATGAAGTATTTGATTCATTCCATACCCATTCTCAAGCTAAATATCAAACTTGTACCACCAACAGCTACTTAGCAATCTGCATTTTACTATGATTACAATTAAGAAATATCTTATTTTCTCATTTTCTTCAGGTCATTCTCCTCCTGTTTGATTATTACATTTATACTGTAAATTATGGTATCTGCATAAGTAATTTTAAACATACACAAATAGGTCCTTTTTATTGTATAAGAATATAATTGTGTTATTTAGTGTTAATAATCTATGGAAGAGACCAAAATAAAACTATCTTTGAGTTGATAAACTATCTTAACTCTGTGTCTGTTTTATTAATTAAAAGAAAAGCAAATTAATTCAGGCTGTGCTGCATGTAACTGGCAAAAGCATCTTTGAATAGAAAAAATACACTGCACAAATGAAAATGGTGGCCGAGAGCAATGGGGAATATGACTTGTGTCCTAAGCCTATTAATGGTAACCACATTTCATGTCAGACACATTAGCTCATTAAACTAATTTTAGATTTGGTGAGAATGTGTTTAAATAATGACAGCCTGCAGAAGTCTGAAGCAGGTCATTAAAGCCATTGGGATTGGTGGTTTGATTTCATTTCCATCTAGACGGAGGTAGCGAAGATGAGGTCCATAACTGAAGGAATCTCGTTCTGCAGGCAGCATTGATGGGCTGGGACATATTACAGAGACATTCACACCTACAGAGACAAAGAGAATAGATGGATGAATTGGAACACAAGAGAAACTAACAGTGGGAAGACCAAAAAACTAATGCCACGGTCCTATGGAGGGCTTAGTGGCCTAATATATGAAAATGGTGGTTATACAAAACATTTGTGTCAGTGAGAGATTGTGCCTATCTGTTTTCCCCAAACAAACGTTCAGCAAACTTACGGTCATCTCAGTCCATGTTCTGCTACTTAGTATAGAGCACTAGTAAGGAAATACTGTTAAGATCTGTGATAGAAACAAAGGTGAATAAGACATCACTTGTTTTCTAAACTTGAAGGTAAGATAAAGCACATTTAGATTGCTGTAGGGAGGCTTTAGGGCATCAGAGGTGGAGACAACAGTTCAGATTTAGGACTGAAAGAATGGGTAAGTACAAGAGTGGATGGATGGACGGATGGATCCTGGATGGGTAAGTAGAAAATCAATCTAATATAAAAGAAAATGCTTGAAAATTACCTTAAAAGATGCAAAATAGTGTACATAACATGATTTTAAAAGTACAATTAACATAACTTTACATAAGCAATACAGAAAACAATCTTGAATCTTCATCTTCAAATTTATTTAATTGGATACTAAAATTTTGCCAAGAATTGAATGACAAAGAACTCAAGCCAGAAAATATCCCAGCAGCCTTTTCATATGGTTAGGATGGGAGTAATTGTGCACCTGCCTTGGATCAAAGCCCTTGGCACCAATGACTGTGCTGAGATTTAGGAACATGCAGGAGAGAAGCCCAGTTAAACTAGCAAAATTCAGAGAACTCTGTGTAACAGCTGATTTCAACCATGAATCCGTATATTACCTTTACATTCCTTTTCAAAACCATTCCAAACAAGAGATCTTCCCTGATTAGACCCACTGAATTTGGGCAATGCCCCTCCTCTGTGGCCTATTGTTTTATACAGATTCATATTGTAGTGAATAATTTTATGTTTCCAGCAAGGTTGCTTTGCTTTGAATTTATGCCATTTTGTAAACTGAATTTAATAAAAATAACAACTCATTTGAATAGCAGTTTAGTTGTTATAAAATCAGGTTCTCTTTTTTTACATACATTCAAGTATCACCTGATTATCTCACAGGCTTTATCAGACAATATTATTATTCTCCCTACCTGGGCATTTGTGGGAATTCTGGTTCAGAGAAATAAGCAAATGCACACAATGTATTTCAGCAAGTAAGTGGCAGAGCTGAGACCTGGCCTATTCTATTTCTACAATGGGTCTCTTGCCCAAGAGACTATGTCCGTTTCAATGTGCAATCCCCTTATCCTCATCAAGCTCATGTCCCATAATCAATGTATGTCTGAATAAATGAATATAAAAAAGAAGTATTCTAAATTTAATTACATTTTCATAAATTACAGTGTTTCTCAGGGAATACCAGAAAGTAATGTAGTTGAGTAAATAACATTTTTGCCTTATCTTAAATCCCTGAAAGTTTTCAGAAAAATAAATATTTCCATCATATTGCTTAAGACAAGTTCACTGTCTTGTAAATTTTGATGGCTTTTCATAGAAGAGGTATGTTTCTTAGAGACCACTTTGTTACAACTAGAGTAGATTATGTGGCAAGAAGAAGCAAGTACTTAAACAGTTTTGACACAGTGTGATATTATTATGTCAATAATTCTCTCCAGGGAAACTCTTATATTTATTTTCTTAAATATTGACATGACAAAATTTGATATCCACATTAAAAAGTAAATAACTAGATTTCTCTTTGTTGCTGTTCTACTGATAGAATTTTTTTAAAAATTTGTATTCATGACAATGAAGGAAAGTATTGTTATTATACTGTATGAGTGAAAAAAACACTTTAGACTCAGGTCTTGGCTATTGCATTTACCGTTTGTCCTTGGGAAAATATCCTCCCCTAGCTGATCTTCAGTTTCTCTTTCTTCAGAAATTCCTAATAATATCACACAAGTTTCTTGCAAGGATTAAATAGTAGTTCTCAAATCGTGGGCCAGCAACATCAATACTATTAATACCCGGGGACTAAACTGGGAGGCTCAACCTCTGACCTAGCAAGTCAGAAATTCTGGGGGTGGGAAACAGCAGCCTGGGTTTACAAGATCTCCAGGTGATTCTGATGCACACTAAGATTTGAAAACGATAGAAAATTAGGAATCCATGAGAAAACACTTTGATAAAACTCTAAAATGTGGGTCTATACTACACACATAACACTCTATAAGCTAAAGTCTTATACTTCTCAACTGTGTTTTAAATATTGCTACCCCACTCCTAACCACCCTAATTCACAAATGCTCAGGATGAAATGCCTAATTCGTAAACAAGGGCTGTATGTGGAGTCACTTGAAGTTTACTTCCCACATCAATTGTCTGTGGGGCTTTTAAGGAATGTACCTGTAATATACCTGTAGAAGCACAGAACACTCGTCAGGAAAAGTTATGTATTTAGGTCAATATTGTTGTTGTTCTATTTGATTCAGCTACACAGATTCATCTCTTAACATTTTTTTTCTGTTGCATCTTTTGTTTTCGACTACAGGATTAAACAATACATTTCATCACCATGGAAAAATAACCGCTGTGATGGCAGGCTGCCATTTAATTCCTGTATTGTGGGCTCAAGTACACTGTTATTTAACTCCCCCCACCAAAAAAAACAAAAAAGTCTTAAATAACTGAGCAGTACCCAGTGGAAAAATAGTCTGTTCCTATAAATGATATGTTTATGTGATTATTTGCTTAAAAAGCTTTAGTGAGTAATACCCAGGCAGCACAACCTTTTGACAAATTATCTTTGTTATTCTCTTACAAACTATCCTGACTGAATACTACTTTTGGAATGCATTTTCTTAGGTTGTCCTGGAGAAATCTCCCCAAAGTTATTTTTAAAGGGTCTACTCTGAGGTTGAAGATGCATAGATAAATTCCAGGCTAGGTATCGTATCCCTGTGGCTGGACCCATTTTTCCACCAAGTCCAGCCTGGTCTCATGCATAATTGTGAAGAAGCCAAGTTTGTCTCTAATGTGTCCAACATCTGCTTTCTATAATCACTTCTTCTCTTGATGCCTCTGCCTCCAAAAACTTTGAATTCATCTCTCACTCCCTTATGAAAAGCTCTTTTCAGGAAAGGAGAGAGTATTCTACCTGACGATTGCCTGTAATTCCCAAGGAGTTGCCAGCTACCAGGGAAATTTCTTTCCATTTTAATTAATAAAGCCTTAAACTATAGTAGTGGTTCTCAATGTGTAGTTCCCAGAACATCAACTGGAAGGCTGTTAGAGATGAAAATTCTCAAGTCTCACTCCACATCTACTGAATCAGAAATTCTGGGGGTGGAGTCACCAGCCTTTACGCATTGTTTGAGACTCCCACTGTAATTAGGGGAGTTTAATTAGAGACTCCAATTAGGAGGGTTTCAGGCATCAGCTGTCATATAGTGTTTAGAAGATGCCTTCCTGATGCCTCTTAAATCATATTTTCTTTATTGCTAGTCGTGAGGTTGTCTGTGCCTGGTATGGTTTCTTAAATAAGCCTACCCAATGGGGCAGAAATATTGGAATCTCCTGGAGTAAAAGAAGATAGAGGCATTTAGTTTCTCTAATGGATAATAGTCCTCTGTAGATGACTCAAGTCCACTTTTTAGTCTTCAGTTTGAAGATTTGGACTTCTTGGTTCATTAAGACTGTCTGTATATAGACAAAATTTAATACTGAAAATTGAAAACACACTAAAAATCTAAAGGAACATTAGTGGGGGAGAGGGGCAACACACTTTCTCTTTTTAATGAAAATAAAGATACATTTAATGACCATGAGCCCTTTAGTCAAAGACATACTCTGCAGGTTACTTACTTTTAATTTTGTTATGATCAAGGTGAAGGTGCTGCAGATGAGCACTGATTCGGGGAACCTTTGTGAGTTGATTGTGCGATAGCTGAAGATCTAGAATTGATGATACATCAAATCCTCTTGATGGGAGACCCTCATCTGATAATTTGTTGTGATTTAGTCTCAAAAAGGCCACTTTAGGAATCACATTAAAATAATTTTCTGGTATTCCTTCAATGGAATTGTTGTCTAAAAACAATTGCATTGTATTGGCTGGTAATCTTGGAGGCATATTCCTCAGGGCATTCTTTGCCATGTTTAGCTGCATGAGGTTCTTGAGTCCTTTAAAAGTGTCTCTTTGAAAGGCGTTGTCCACTAATTTGTTGTTCTGTAGGTCAAGAAGGGTCAGGTTCTCCAGATTGCTAAAGGTCCCTTGAGGAATTCTGGACACCTTATTTCTAGCTAATTGTAATTGTTCTAAACTTCTTGGTAATGGAGAAGGTACCTCCTCTAGCTCATTATCTTCCAGAAATAAGAAGAGCAACTTCTTCAGCTGGCTTAGGGCTCCTTTTTCAATTCCATAGTTGGTTATTTTGTTCTTGTTTAGATTTATCCATCTTAGCTGGGTGGCATTCTCGAATGGCTTTTCAGGAATGGTTTCTATCAGGTTGTTTTGAAGATAAAGATACCAAATTCTTGAAGGAATAGCAGGAATTTCTTTGAGACCTCTATTTTCACAATATAAAGCAGTAGGAAAACTGGGTGGGCAGAAACATTCCATGGGACACTCGAAGTCATGAATAGTCCAATCATCTGAATCGTGTACTTCATAGACCTGCCTCACACTTCTAGACCACACAGTGTCTGTTATGAATAACACCCACATGATGAAACAGATTTTGCCTGCCATTATAGCACCTACAGGAAAAGGAACACAACTGTTAGATGTTTGAAGATCCTGACCTTCAGATAATTTTATTCATCAAAATGATCAGTAAACATTGCTTCTTCAGGGAAGAGGTGAAAATATGTCAACATTTCATACACAGATCTTAATTAATATACATTAGTAGGCACCATATGCAAAGCATTTTGCAAACATTGAGAATAATTCACCAACTTGTAGCTTTCTGGTTGTAACCCAAACACAATAAAAGCTGAGAAATGGAGAGGAAATTTCAGCAGCTCTAAGTGTTTTTCCATTTCAAGCTATTTAATTTAAAGAACTGAACTGAAACCAGTAGTTGAATACCAGAGTACAAAAAAGTGATCTTTTAAAAACTCAAACTGGCAATCTGTGTTGTTCCTGAGAGGAAGTGTGCTTTTACTTTTACTCTTAAATGAGCAGAACATCTGGATGAGATTTCCTAGGCCTTTTGGCCCTTGAACCAAAGGAATGAAGAGATCAAAGAACATTTTAGCACTTTATGGTGAAGGAAGGTTCTAGGATCTGAATAAAAATGTGATTAATCTGTTATTCTCTAGCTCAACTTCTCAGGTAAGTTTTTTGAGGGTGGGGGAAGATGTCTATAATTTTAAGCACACAATTAAGTTGTTCAGCCAAGCTACTGAATTATCAATTCTCTCTCTCTCTCCCCCTGTCTCTCAGAGAATGTGTATATTCTATCTCTATATATGTGTATATATGTATATATAGAGATAGAGTTTATTATATAGAGTTGAATACATTGTGATGTATAGCACAAGTACATGAGTATTGTATTCAACTATGCCATTATTATGGTTGATAAGAAACAAAAACAACCAAAAAACATATTTAGGATACAGGTAGAGAATTTCTTTATATTCATATTATCAGTGTGGATAATAGAAAGTAGGTTAGCATTTACTAATAGTTGATACATTTAAAACACATAAACCCTCCCCACTGATCATCAAAGATTATTGGTACAAATAATTATTTTAACAGGAAATATACATATATATTTTAATCAGTTATAGCATACATATGTTACATATATATTTATATATATATCAGTAACATTCTGATCAATGTACATTTATTGAACTGATTGATAATAGGACAAAATAAATTTTACTGATTCCTTAGGAAAAGATAAAGTCAACTTCATTTATGAAATGCTGATCTTTCAATTTTGCCATTAAATTGCAGAAAACAAGTGCAGAGTTGCTTCTGCAAGCTGTCACATTTTCTAGGATTGCAGAAAGCTGCTCTGGCCATGTTCCAACAAAGAAATATTTTTTTTTCTTTTTCTTTTTCTTTTTCAGAATAGGGTTTTGGTTTAGTTATTGAAGTTGTAACCCTGCGTCTGTTGAATAAGTACTTTGCATGCTTAACTTTAAGAGTTTTTAAAAGTGCAAAATAGTTTACCTTGCCTTCCAGGAATACACCGTTGAGTCCTGTGTCTGAGTCTGAGGTTTGCTAAAAATCAGTTAAGAGAAAAAAAAAATCTTTGACGAAAATAATTTGTTTTTACTTTAAGCTGTCAAGCCTCCTATGAGAAACAGTGAAACCTACTCGTCCCAGTTACCATGAACACCTTTGATCTATTGTTTCCACTTTGACAGGGCTTCAGAAGACTGCTTACCTCAGCCTTCTTGGATCTTCTTCTTCCTTTTCTATTGGTCACTGCTTGTACATGGTAATGGATTGACCCAGGCTCCACTGTCGTGTTTTTATGAATCCTCCGTAATATATATGCACTAGTAGATCCAAATTTAACCCCTCCAACAACCACGTAATCTTAGTGCCTACACAGCCCAGCAAAGGAAATTCTTACTTTAATCCTAAGAACCTATAAAAAAATTTCTAGGCAATTTTCATTCCTAATTCACAGTTCAATTCATTAGTACATGTTGTCATGTACTGATATCCAGACCTTATTTACCAACAGGCAGCTGAAGGCAGTTTTAAAGTATAACAAAAAGATATTTTAAAAGATTTTAAAACATTTTCCCTAGTTGACCATTTCTTAAAAATTGAATACAAATAATTAAAAGCCAATGTCTTCTGTTTATATGGACATATGTTATCTGTTTCTGATATAAAATAGATGCTGTAATGTGTTTTACTAAGGGAAAAATAAATAAATATATGTATTTGAAAAAATGTCAATGTGATATCTGGAAAGCACTACCTGATTTTGGTGCTAATCTTGGTATTATGCTTTGTTTCAGAGAAATAATTTTTGTATCCCTATTTCCTATTATATTTCTTTTAACAATTTATTCCAAGTACCTGCTAAGGTGGGATAATTTGTTATTCATTATAATATAACACATGTTTTGCATATAGTCCCTTATGAGACATTCTGTTACACTACTTTTTTCTTTAACATATATCTAAACTAGTGTGTCCTCCACTTCTGATATTTGATGAAAAAAAATATTATGCTTCTTTAGAAAACATGCAAACAAAAAATATTTCATTTAGGTGTTATTATGTGGATTGATTGTTATGCTTTTGTTTTTCAAAATCTCTCTTATTCTAGCTTCAGTGAATGCTATATGACTCATTTAACAGCTCACAGGAGTATTGTCAAAGAGCACCGTGAAGAGGAGTAAGCATTGGATTCAGAGGACCTTTTGTGAACCACCTCTTTCCTCTCTCCTAACCATAGGAGGGTCAATTAGAGTTCAGTTTTGTCATCTACAAAATAGTAATGGATTGCTTCACAGGGTTAGGTCTAGTTTGCTATAAACAATTACAGAAATAATAGCCTTATTTGGAATTAGCCCTACACTCTCAACTGGAAAATGCATTTATATTTAAGGGCTTTTATAGATTAAGATCCTATTCTGACATGATTTTTTACTAGTCCTATAGGTATGTAGGTGTACTCACATCACATTTTAAGAAAACAACCAAGTGTTATTTGCTTTGTCACAACAATTGTCTCCTCTCTCTGTTGCGTTTTTTCTCCCTCTCTCTTCTTTTCCTAAACCCTCAGGATTTAAACAACTGATGATCTTCAAATCTGCATGGCCCTCTTCCAGCTATTGTCTTACTGTTAATTTTTTTAGCCAAACTGATTTTATTCATTTTATAATTTTCTTACACAAATGTTGCTACATGTTCATTGTAGGAAAATTAGAGTAGTATACTGGCTGCCTCCAATCTATTTCCTCCTCACCATTCCACTCATGATCTGCCAACCAAAATATGACTTCTAATTCTGCTTCCCTAAAATGGTTCTGACAGAAAATCAGCAATGATCTTCACATTTACTAATCTGTTGAAGTCTTTTAGTGTTAAGCATAGTTGGCCTTTGACAATACTGACCCACCCCCTTTTATTAAATGTTTGTTTTAGTTGTTCTGACATCACTCTTTCCTAGTTTTTCCTCCCCTTTTCTGGTGACTTTTCTCTGTCTATATCCCAAAGCTCTATTTCCTCTTTATAACATTATTTAAGAGCATTTCTAGCATTTGGAACCCTTTAAGATTCTGTCCTCTGCTTTGCGCTCTTCTTGCTCTATACACACTTCCTGCATGATTCTATGGTTCCATCTCCTCCATCATGGTAACTCCTGAGTCTGTATCTGCAACCCAGCCTCTAGAAGAAGACCTGCTTTCCAGTGTGTGTGTATATCTGCTTTCTAGACATCTCCTGTTGCATGTCTCAAGGGCGTATATGTAAAATGAAATTCTCTGTCTCCTTTTACTTCTAACTGCTCCTGTCGTTTTATACTTTTGAGACTTTTGTCATATTTAGTCTCCCAAACCACAAATCTGGAAATCATTCTTAACTCTTCTCTTTCATTCTGTGCACATATGATAATAATCACATTTTAAGGACTTTGGGAGACATGATACAAATAAAAATGATCATCTACAATGCTTGCCGAGTTTGAATATCATTGTTTCCAGACTAAAAACACAGAATTATTTCCACTGTCAGGGTAATCACTATCTGTGTCTTGATTTTTTCCTATAACATTCTAATCTACTTTTCTTTGATTATTGCTTCTTGAAGAATGGGTACTTTAACTCTTCTCCGGAACTATTTAAGTTGAATAAATTTCAGAAGTTAGTAAGAATGTCTGAGTCATATGAACTGATATAAAAATTAATAAAAGATTCTGGCTAGTCCTATCTGATATTTCAAAAAGGTAGAAAGGAATCCTAAAGTTTAATAAAGTGGCTATGGCACTACCTATCTAGTGACAGTTTGATATTTTAAAAGTCTATGAGGCTTTGCACATAGCAAGTAGTCAACATATATTTACTAAAGGAATAAATGAGCAAATAAACATATAAGGCACTTGTATCACTTTTATAGCCATGAGTTTTTGATCAGCATAGTTGTGTAAGTAGGAACATAATGGAAAGCCTTAGATATTTGATGTTTTAAAAATGTGAGTTTGAATTTTCCTTTGGCAACTTAGTAGTTGCTTGGCCTTGCATTGACCATTTAACTAGCATGAGCCTAAGGCTCTCCATAATGTACTTGCCCTGAGAAGTGCTCTAGGTCATCTTAAGATCAAATGAGATAATGAAGGTGAACATGTTGGATAAGTATAGACAATTTTCATAGTGAAAAATTCAAAGTTCCAGGGGATCTTACAAATCATTTCTGCGTACTCTTTCCTTTCACATATGAGGAAATGATGCTAGAAATTTATTTCAGAAGAGAATGTGATAGTCGATAATTTTGCCTTCCAGAGATAAATCCTTTCAGAAATTTGATAGGAAATAAAGCTGTTGTTGTTGTTGTATTTTTTGTAACTTCCCTCCTTTCTTTTTTTTTTTTAGCATTTTTTGTTTTAAATTTACTTATGTTGCTTCTACTTCTTCCTACTAAAAAGGAAAATACTTTGCTTAACTGTCTTTCACTAAGGAATTTAGCTTGTCACATTCTTGAAGATTATTGACATTTAAAAGAGAAGGCAATGCATAAGTGGATAAAAGACATGAAATTTCAAATTTGCTGGCACTTGTGTCTGACACATCTGTTTTCGGTGATGGTTGGATGGACTCCTTAGGTGCTCCTGGGAGCTTTATTTATTTAGAATTGATTGAACTTATGCTAAAAAGAATTTTCTCTTAATAAATCAATTTCAGCTTTATTTGACTAAACTTTGTTATATAATTTTTTAAATATAAAAGGAATCCACTAAAATATATATCCAACACACATATACACACACATATAAATAAAAGTTTAAAATGTCAAAGTAAGACATTTAAAATACTGTAATGATACATTTAAAAAGTCAAGACTACCACAAAACTCATAATGAAGGTAACAATTACCAATCCCATCCACTTCAGTGTAAGTCCTGCTCCCAAGAGGCCATTATTTTTAACTTTATTCTAAAGCTTTTTTTTAGTATTTGCTTTAATATTCCAGCTTATATTATTTTTAATTTATCATTTTAACCTTTTTAATTAAATTAAGATTTAACACGCTTGCTCAGTCCCATATATGCATATCACAAGCTTTTATTAAATAAATATTTAGTGCATACTTTTTTTTTTTTTTTTTTTTGAGACCGAGTCTCGCTCTGTCACCCAGGCTGGAGTGCAGTGGCGCAATCTTGGCTCACTGCAAGCTCCGCCCCTCGGGTTCACGCCATTCTCCTGCCTCATCCTCTCCGAGTAGCTGGGACTACAGGCGCCCACCACCACGCCTGGCTAATTTTTTGTATTTTTTAGTAGAGACTGGGTTTCACTGTGGTCTCGATCTCCTGACCTCGTGATCCGCCTGCCTCGGCCTCCCAAAGTGCTAGGATTACAAGCGTGAGCCACCGCGCCCGGTCTAGTGCATACTTTTTTATACAATATAAACATTGTCTACTACTAAAACATTGCAAAAGTACTATAGATTCTTTATTGTAACACATTTATTTGCTTTCTCTCTGTATATGTAACTGTACATAATACATTACATATAAAAATATTTCATTCATATTTTCCAAAATCTCAAACAGAATTGTAAAATCATTTGAAAAAATTGTTTCCACTCAGTGAATAGAGGCAAATGGCATGGTGGTTAAAGTCAGACCTGCTTGTGTTTGAATACATCTCTGCCATTCAGTAGCTGTGAGACCTTAGACAATTATATTTCTAGTTTTCTCTACCTTGGTCTCCTCATCTTTAAATTAACAATAATAATAACAATGATAATAATGTGTACCTCATAAAGTTGTGGTGAAGGGTAAATGAGTCAATATTTTGAAAGAACTTAGAACATTTTACAAGTGTTGATTAAAAAAACAGACATATTAGATTCATTTATTTCTCCTGGAAGGTAGTATTTCTCCTGGGATGTCATAACTTCCTACTTCAATGTAATTTCCTTGCTGTTGCAAAGCAACCTAAGCTAATTTGATAGATCACAGTTATTAGGTTCTTTATGTGACATTTCAGTTTCCTTACAGTTATCAAAGGCTATAAGAATCCTCTCTTACAACCTACGTGGAAGTGTTTTGATAAAAGTAAGTGCAAGTCAATTGTATCTAATGTAATAGACATTTACTTGCAGCAGGCATTAAAAGAATTCATGTAGTAGGTCTTCATTATAAGGTTTCTTCCAATGTTAAGTAAGCTTCCCTAGGTATAAATTAAAATTAACACAAAAATAAATCACACTGTTTCTCTTGAATTACTGCCTTTTAAAGTGAATGTATGGATATTATAAACCTCGCTTTCTGGATCTGTCGGGGACGGTTATGGTCCTGGGCTTCCCTTCACCCAGCTCCTCTGTTGGATTCCTTGTTGCTTCCGCCATCTTGTGTTTTCTTGGTTAACACAACAATATTGGCAGAGTCTATCCTCTAATCGCTTCACTTCCTGTTACCTGGGATATGTTTTTCCTTTTTTTTTTTTTTTTTTTTTGAGAATTCACGTTTTAAAATGTGCTTATTCAGCCTACCCTCCTACATGGTATTTTAACTAAATAGAATTTTAATTTAAAATGGTGTTCCTTCAAAAGTTTGATGATATTTGAAGAAGCGACTGTCTTGGAACTTTTGGAGTTGAGACTGAAAACATTGATAAAATGATGACCGGAGTCTTCAGAATGTGACGCGTTTCCCTCTCTGAAAACCCTTAGGATTTTTTTAAATCTTCACTTTCTGTAATTTTATAGTACTTTGCTTTGAGAGGGTGTATTTTACTCACTCATGGGGCATTCAAAGAATTCTTCCAACCTGGAAGTTGATGTTCATATAGTCAATCCATTTTTTTCTATTCTCTTTTTCTAAGGCTTAAAGTAAATCTGGTTAGATTGACTAATTCTATCTAGTCTTTTCTAATTCCCTTCTCAAAATTGTTTATAATTTTTGACAGATTTCATCTTCTGATTTTTAAAATTTTCTATATCGTATACATTTACTCAGTATACATCAACTTGTTCTCTGATTTTTTTTACTAAAGCATACTTTTGTTTCATGTTATTACTATCTCTGTTACCTCACTTAGGATTTTAAAGAGTTTTGCTGGCTGTGTGAGGTTTTTCGTCTTCTTGCAATAATTTTGTTTTCTTTGATTTTTCTTGGTTTTACTTAACCTCCAGAGATCTTTTATATTAGAGTCTTTCCTCATATGTCTGTTAGTGCTTTGCTGAACATAGATTCATATTTAAAAAGAAAGTCCTTGTTAAAATATCTATGAGAATTGATAGCACCTATCAGCTTTACTCTAGAATGAGTAGGTGTGGACTTTGCTATTTTATTGGGGTGAACCAGTCCCCAGCTCAATATCTATATGTCTTTTTTTTGTGTGACTATTCAATTTCTCCGGAAAAATGTTCTTCTCTCTCTCTCTACACACACACACACACACACACACAATGTATATACATGCTTATTTACATACATACACAAATACATTGTGCAATTGTACACACATATATGCATGTGGAGGTCTGCATATACTGAGTATAAATTGACAAAGAAATGTCAATACTTTGCCTTTCAGTGCACTTTGTATCACTATGATTTTTTGTTAATACTGGTAATAAGAAATTTTTCTGTCATTATGAATAAATAGCAAATAACCTTCTGTTTACAGCTTAGTCTTTGTGTCTAAACCATCCTGTGGCTATGCTGATTCCAAAACTAATATTAAACTAGTTATAAACTTTGCCACTTCTAAGCTAGTTATATTTTGATTCAACTGGTATGTTTATAATTCTTTTGTGCCAATCCCTCCAGGACTCCACAGGAAGGCTTTCATTAGCTAATTAAACAATAAAAATAAATATAGCCTTGTGATTTTGGGGAGAGCTCTGTTACCAGCTACCCAGATCACTCTTATCTAGAATCATTTTCTTCCTCCTTCTCAAGTTCTCTCCATTTTTACCAAGTTAGACTTAGCACCATTGGACTTCAGGAGATATTACCACAGGAGGCTAACAGCTTAGACACCAATCAGTTTAAAGCTCATCTCCAAAGCGCTTCAGATGAGCTCTCTTACAAGACACAATGTCTTCAGAATGCTGAAAAAAATATACTGTTAGATTCATAATATCTCCAATAATGTTGAGATTTCACTGAATCCCAGATGCATTCTTGTATATCCTTACCCTTGTTATCCTTAACATCTTATAAAACTGCCCTTCCAGGCCATCCAAAATCAGAGCTCTATTTTTGCAATCAGTTCCTGCATATTATATCATGTCAACTATCATCTGATGTTATTTATACTCTTTCAGGTTGTAGAGAAAGCCTCTATGAGGTCATAAGTGTGATTTATCAGAAAGGCAGCAGTGCCATAGGACTAGAATCCATTTGGTCTCATTTCCATTTATATCATGTACTTGCTGAATCAGCACTGCTGGGCAATTCAGATTAGGCTAGATAGACCAGACAATACTGAGTTTATGGGCAGTTAACTTCAAATTATTGTTCAGTCTCTCCTAAGGTCCAGTTTCTCAAAAGGATAATAATTACTTACTAAAGATAGCATGCTTTTATTTTGGAAAGCCGGAGGTTGAATCCTCCTATTAAGGCTTACTGCTGGCTGCATCTAGCTGCCATATATTCTTTGAATATTGTTTAATCAGATGGGTGATAACCAGTGAGATCACTGTGACCACATCTCTCTGGAGAACCACTTCTTGACATGGGACAAACTGAAAGCTTATACTTTCTCAGTAGTGGACTCACATGTGGTTGTATGTGGCCTCCACAATTCAAAGAGACTCTCTATGTTTCTAGCGGTAATGAATGTAGGGTTCAACAGAATGTCTCCATTGTGAAGGGACGTCTCAACTTCCCCTAGACCCTAAACCTCTGTAATAAATCAATGAGTTGGCCACTTATAGCCTTCTATTTTATTTATCTCCAACATTTCCGACATTCAAGTGTCTTACCAAAGTAGCTAATACAGTTTACCCTCTTGATTGTATCACACGATGTCCTGTAAGACAGTATTTCTGCAGACTAAAATATGGCTCAAAGTCAAAGAATTAACACAATTCAGAAATAGTATAGCAAAATTATATTGCTGTTCTTGTCTGGTAAAAGAAAGCATACTGCTTCTGGTCATTTTGTTTATTGGAATAGAAGGAACAGACATTCCTCAGATCATTTGCTTCATACAAGGCACTAAGAGCTGTAATGATTTAGACCACATATGGCACAGCAATTGCAACAGGAGTTGCCATGTAATTAAACTTTGGAAAATTCATTTTTATCCTCTAAGACTATTTGTCTGCTGTACTGCCAGGCACTAGTTTAAATGGAAATCTGCTGGGAATCATTAATTCTGCATTTTTAAGTCTTTGAAGGTGGCACTGATATGTCTATTTTTTTTACTGACATGACCTTGCTATTAATCCAGTGTTTTTATAGAAGTGGGGAGCTCTGAAATATTTGACTTTTTTTTCAATCAGAATGGTCCTTCATTTATGGCTTACAGAGTTAGTATGAGAAATCTATCACTTTCAAAGCTCATTTATTTTAATTATACATAGAATTACTTGGGAAATATAAATATGAAAAGGGTATAACCTAGAACAAGATAAATTATTCACTTGTCCCATCTTAACACCAAACAACCCTTATGAAATGAATGATGACCCCAGGAATTAGTTTTGCCTCAAAGCTGTATTTTCCTCTACAGGGACTGGGTTTAAAAATATATATAGTAGCAAACACTTGTGATATCATTACAAAATACATATTTAAGACAAAATGCTCTATCCTTAATTCTGGCATTTCTAGGTCCACGATTTGACTGAGGTTTAAAAATTCAATGAAGGGCAGAAAGTCTGCCTCATATATTATAATGACTCAATTCAGGGCTCTGATGAGCGGTTCTGGAGTTTTACAAATCAAATAACAAGATGGTGGATTTCACTTCTCCTTCATTGCTAGAAATCTAATTTGCAATTGGCCATTATTAAGTTCTCTTTGTGACAGGTAATTCTGATTTCATGCTGATCCTAATACCTATAAATAAAAAATATAGCCATTTTGCTTATTGGCAGTCAAGTGACACTACTTGATCTCTTCCACTCCAGATTTGCTCTTCTTCACCGAAATAAGGGGATCAATTTTCATGGCTCTGCCTTCTACCTGCACTGTGGTCTGAATTTTCGTGTCCCTTGGAAATTCATATGTTGAACTCTTAACCTCCAAACTGATGTTACTATGAGGTGGGGCCTTTGGGAGGTACTTAGGGCATGACAACAGATAAGTTGGATTAGACCCTTATAAAAAGAGGCCTGAGAGATCCCCCATCTCTTCCACCATGTGAGAACATGGCAAGAAACCACCGACTATAAATAAGAAAGAAGCTCCTGCCTGACACTAAATCTGTCAGCACCTTTACTTTGGACTTTTCAGCCTCCAGAGCTACAAAGAAAGTACATTTCTATGGTTTATAAGTCACCCTGTGTATAGTACTTTGTCATAGCATCTCAAATGAACTAAGACAACCAGCAACCCATGGATATCACTAAAATCTTTTAAAAGATTCTGGGACTCCCATCCCTAATATCTGTCTCAATGCTTGGTGAAGGTATAATAAATCCACTACAAAATCTCATTTTGAGAAAGTTCTGATTTTATGCCTTTGTGATCTACCAAAGGATCAACTTCATTTAATGTATGATTCCATTGAGCTCCATTTTGTGATAAGTGGTCCACGAAACTATCAGACTCCCACCTACTTAAACTAGTAAAATAAATCTAGAACCTCCAATGTAATAAATCCAGAACCAGAACCTAAAAGTATGCTCTTATAACTAAAGCTAGTCTGCTCTATTTTTATTGCTCTCCCTCCTTTGTTGAGTATCCTAAAGATCTATCTTTCCTAATGTGTAGCTAGTATAGATTAGAAAATTCTTATAGTTCATTTAGAATAATGTTTTCAACTCTAGATTTTACTTTTTAATTGATATCCTGGTGCTGCCTCTCATATTGAAGATTAAGGGGACGGGGCATGATAAGAATTATGTTTCCCCTAAAGCGAATGAATGCCTGAGTTGAGGAAACACTCTCTGAACAAGTAGAAATTGCTTTACCTCAAGAAGAGTAGGGCTTTTCAGCAAGCAAAGGAGCTTCAGTGAGGATTGGGGAATCCTTGGCACACCAATGCATCTGAATCTTATTGTATAATCCCTATTCCATTTCTTGGGAGGGAGGCTCTGTTTCCAGATCAATGCTCTAACTTTTTATAAAGAGACAAGTTGAATAGTGCATTCGTTGCAATTCAAAATAGGCTTTTTGATTTTAGCTCTTTTCTCCTGCAATGGCTAAAAATAAAGCCTTTACAGTTTTAAAGTAATTTTATAACCCCCTAGATTTATAAAACCCTTAGATAAAGCTCTTCCAGAACTTCCTCTCTACCCTTACTTACAAATTCACTGCTACAACCTTGTAAAACGTTTTGCCATTTTCTGAACTTGAGCTGAGAACATAGGTATCTGAGTTTCCCATTCTCTTTTTTCCAGCTGTTCCATGGGCCTTTAAGCAGCTACTCTACCTATTAATTATTTCATGCCCTTCATCTTTTTCTGTGACCATAGATACATTGTTCCTCAAAGCCTTACCTTTAGGAGTTGTGTCTTTCAGGTAAATACAGGCTATATGTTCCAATTTTATGAATCACTGTCTTCCAGACTTTCATTCTGAATAATTTCAGGGTTTTAACTATCTTTTATGCAAGCTATACAGATAACCAATGTTGAAGTCCCTACATTGGCCAACAATCCAACGTATTAGGCTATTCTTGTATTGCTATAAAGACATACCTGGAACAGGGTAGTTTATAAGAGGTTTAATTGGCTGATGGTTCTTAAGGTGGAAGGTGAATCAGAATCTTGCACATCACATGGCAAAAGAAGGAACGAGAGAGAGAGGTGGTGGGAAGAGGTGCCACACACAAAACAACCAGATCTCACAAGAAATCACCATCATAAACACAGCACTAAGTCATGAGGGATCCTCCCCCATGATCTAATCACCTCCCACCAGGCCCCACCTTCAACATAGGAGATTACAGTTTATTTATTTATTTATTTATTTTTTATTATACTTTAGGTTTTAGGGTACATGTGCACAATGTGGAGGTTTGTTACATATGTATCCATGTGCCGTGTTGGTTTGCTGCACCTATTAACTCGTCATTTAGCATTAGGTATGTCTCCTAATGCTGTCCCTCCCCCCAACCCACAACAGTCCCCTGAGTGTGATGTTCCCCTTCCTGTGTCCATGAGTTCTCATTGTTCAATTCCCACCTATGAGTGAGAACATGCGGTGTTTGGTTTTTTGTCCTTGTGATAGTTTACTGAGAATGATGTTTTCCAGTTTCATCCATGTCCCTACAAAGGACATGAACTCATCATTTTTTATGGCTGCATTGTATTCCATGGTGTATATGTGCCACATTTTCTTAATCCAGTCTATCGTTGTTGGACATTTGGGTTGGTTCCAAGTCTTTGCTATTGTGAATAGTGCTGCAACAAACATACGTGTGCATGCGTCTTTATAGCAGCATGATTTATAGTCCTTTGGGTATATACCCAGTAATGGGATGGCTGGGTCAAATGGTATTTCTAATTCTAGATCCCTGAGGAATCGCCACACTGACTTCCACAATGGTTGAACTAGTTTACAGTCCCACCAACAGTGTAAAACTGTTCCTATTTCTCCACATCCTCTCCAGCACCTGTTGTTTCCTGACTTTTTAATGATGGCCATTCTAACTGGTGTGAGATGGTATCTCATTGTGGTTTTCATTTGCATTTCTCTGATGGCCAGTGATGATGAGCATTTTTTCATGTGTTTTTTGGCTGCATAAATATCTTCTTTTGAGAAGTGTCTGTTCATGTCCTTTGCCCAATTTTTGATGGGGTTGTTTGTTTTTTTCTTGTAAATTTGTTTGAGTTCATTGTAGATTCTGGATATTAGCCCTTTGTCAGATGAGTAGGTTGCAAAAATTTTCTCCCATTCTGTAGGTTGCCTGTTCACTCTGATGGTAGTTTCTTTTGCTGTGCAGAAGCTCTTTAGTTTAATTAGATCCCATTTGTCAATTTTGGCTTTTGTTGCCATTGCTTTTGGTGTTTTAGACATGAAGTCCTTGCCCATGCCTATGTCCCGAATGGTATTGCCTAGGCTTTCTTCTAGGGTTTTTATGGTTTTAGGTGTAACATGTAAGTCTTTAATCCATCTTGAATTAATTTTTATATAAGGTGTAAGGAAGGGATCCAGTTTCAGCTTTCTACATATGGCTAGCCAGTTTTCCCAGCACCATTTATTAAATAGGGAATCCTTTCACCATTGCTTGTTTTTGTCAGGTTTGTCAAAGATCAGATAGTTGTAGATATGCAGCATTATTTCTGAGGGCTCTCTTCTGTTCCATTGATCTATGTCTCTGTTGTGGTACCAGTATCATGCTGTTTTGGTTACTGTAGCCTTGTAGTATAGTTCGAAGTCAGGTAGTGTGATGCCTCCAGCTTTGTTCTTTTGGCTTAGGATTGACTTGGCGATGTGGGCTCTTTTTTGGTTCCATATGAACTTTAAAGTAGTTTTTTCCAATTCTGTGAAGCAAGTCATTGGTAGCTTGATGGGAATGGCATTGAATCTATAAATTACCTTGGGCAGTGTGGCCATTTTCACGATATTGATTCTTCCAACCCATGAGCATGGAATGTTCTTCCATTTGTTTGTATCCTCTTTTATTTCATTGAGCAGTGGTTTGTAGTTCTCCTTGAAGAGGTCCTTCACATCCCTTGTAAGTTGGATTCCTAGGTGTTTTGTTCTCTTTGAAGCAATTGTGAATGGGAGTTCACTCATGATTTGAGATTACAGTTTAAACTGAGGTTTCCTGGGGACACAGATTCAAATCATATCAGATGTCAATAATCAATTTCTGTTAATGATATCCTTGTTAAACAGGCTTCTAGAATATGAACACCAGAGGGTAACTCAATGTTTTCAGCAAAAAACGAATTTCTTTGAAGTAGATAGGTAGAATTGAGTAAATGAAAGTCTTTCCAAATACAGTCTTTCCAGATACAGTCTTTCTTTCCAAATGAAAGTCTTTCCAAATACAGTCTTCTGGCTGGAAGACTGTATTTGGAAACCAGGCAGATGACAAAGAGGCTCTTGACAAAGAGAGATAATCTGACCAGGCAGCCAGTCTTCACTACTAAACGTAACTGAGACTAGAAGCTCCCACTGACACAGTCTTCACTGGAGGCCACTTCAAATGAATCCTAAACCAAAAACAAGCATTTGCCACAAGGTTTCACCCTGAGTTTACAGGGATAAAGACAGGAGAAATACTTGTGGGCTACTGAGTCCCAATAAGACTACAAGCAAGGTCGGTTCAGTATGCATAGGAAGAGTTTGAAGTTGAGACAGGTAAAGAAGTGATTGTCTTCTACCCAGAAATATATAAAGACCTGATTAAAAATAATAATAATAAACTAGACTTCTTTTTTTTGTGCACAGGAGTCTTCCCCTTGTTTGCCCCTCCAGGACTCTTTCCTACTCACAACTACAGGTCTCCTGCTACAACCTTATCAAATTTTTTGCAGTTTTCTGAATTTACTGGTATGTCCTCGGCCCTAAGCCTTGGCTGCAATGAAATTTCTGCCAGAAATTCTCTTACCACCCATCTGCCCACAAAACACCTATTTGTTATAGCAATACTTTCGCCATGGAGGTTTCCAATATTTTCTGTCCCTCACTTATAGAAATAAGCCCATACTCCTTTCAGAAACTACCGTAGACTAAAATAATTCCAACTAAAACAATTTGCAGTTCTTTCCACATATATCTCCTAGATTGCAAGCTGCTTAAAGCCAGGATTTTTTTTTTTTTTTTACTTTTTTTTTTTTCAGTGACTAGCACTGTGCTGCCCTATCATAGATGCTTATGTAATGAGGAAGAAGAATTAAATTTGGTAATAACACATAGCCCTAGTCAACATTTACCTTCCCCCAACAAAATAAGCTACCTGTCCTCTTGAATTTTAAGTATCTAGTTTCTAACTTTTTCCTCTGTTGTGAGAATTGGATATAAAAAATAAAATTATTTAATATTATCAATATTTAGCGTATTTATTCTTTATTCTAATAGGAATTTGCAGTTCCACCGATTACAACTACTCTTTGAAGCTGAATATTCTAATTAATTTCTTCTCTATAATAAGGTTTTCTTTCTTTTTTTTGGCTAAGTATATCTATTTCTTCTTTCTTAAAAATTTTAACACAGACCTCACCTCTGAATAGGGACTTTTTGTATTTACCTCAATAATTTAAAATATATTTGGGCAAAATTGTTTTAAATAAAAATATGGATATACTAGTTTCCTCACTCATAGATAAGATAGTAAAATTTTTTTTAAAAGACAGCTAGCTAAAGATACTATACAACTGAATATTTAACACTGACTTCAGCTATACACAGAATTTCAGTGGGAGCTGAAGTCTAAAGGTTAAAGCAGGTATCCAGAATCAGATGGGTAATAAGCTTGTGACCTTGGATAATTCACCTAATCTTCTTCATTAGTAAAATAAGGACAATGATGACACTTACATCATTGGGTCATTTTTAAAATTAGGTATAATTCAACATTTAACACGTTTAGAACATAGACAATCATCAAAGGTTAGCTTTTATTATTACTACTCTCAGAAGGAATAAGAAAGGAGATTGCTAGGGAAAGAAAAACCTCTAACTGGAGTTGTAATGAGAATTTGTCTGAAGATACATCCATTAAAACATATCTTAATGAAAGCAGGATTTCACGCTCGTTTATCTAGCCATAACTAAGGCATAGATGATTGTGATAATTTTCCATACAAAGCTCTTTTTTTGTATTAATGATGTTTTGTATTTTTAACCATTCCTTTTTTATTTTATGCCTCTCCTCATGCACAATACTTTTAGTATACTTAAATACATCTTTTTGTTTATATAGGTTCCTGTAAAATGCTTATTTTAAAAAATATACATAAATTTGTATATTTTAAATTTATGTAAATATTGTTTATATCTCATTGGTTTTGTTTTCAACCAGAATTAATTTTTATGTTTCAGCCTTGCAATGTGTCCATCTGGTCCATGACCTCTAATTGAGAACCTGATTTTTCATGGAGGTATCTGAGAAATAGCTAGAATGTTGTATAATAATTTTCTTTTCAGTTTCTTGTTGGAATAGTCATTCATGTTGCTGGCTAAAGATCACATCCATATTTTCCATATTCATAATTCTGGATAAGACGTGATTTCTTTTTCTATTAAAGGGATAGATACCCTTCTTAACTGAGGCATTAAGAAAGATGTCGTCTAAAAAACTATAAAGAAAAGATGTCTGGTGCTGTTGTATTACCACAATAACTAAAGATGCTGAAGAAGTGATTCTTTTTCTATTAAAGGGATAGATACCCTTCTTAATTGAGGCATTAAGAAAGATGTCATCTAAAAAACTATAAAGAAAACATGTCTGGTGCTGTTGTATTACCACAATAACTAAAGATGCTGAAGAAGTATATAACACAAACCTACTTTTCTAGTGTGTAATTCTTGAATAGAACCAAAAAAGTATGTGTTTGTTATTCTGTGTTTGGTGCCAGTGGATAGTAATGGAGATTCCAGAAACCACTGTGAATTTCATTTGTTGAATCTGAAGAAATAAACTGCACTGATGGTAACACAGCCAAGTTTTCTTCACCCTCTATCTCCTAACTTAGGGAAGCAGAAATAAAGTGATTACAATTATATTGTAAACACCTGAACCTGATGCGTTTTGTTCTGTATACAATTTTTTAAAAGACATTTGCTAGTAGAATGAAGGAAAAGTTATCAGCTAGTTTTGTTCACTTAAATTATCTCATTACTAATATTTACTGCTCTTAGGATGAAACTAATTTCTAAAATCTTATATATAGTGTAATTTTTTTTCTGGTGAAAATACAAATTAGTATATAAATTAATAAAAGAATAAAACCAGGAAAAAAACTGTGTGATTCAGGCATACAAGAAAAAAAAAATACTTTTCAATACAGGTACCTATCTGTGTTTAACGCTTCAGAAAGTTCAAGGAGAATAACAACCTTGAAATAGTCATTGTCACTGGTTGTTTACTTTGCCTGTAAGTAATTTATCACTTGATGGTAAGTGATGGACTCAAAATTGTTATTTGGCAGAGAAAAACAATGTGAAGGATTATGGTAATTTAAATAGTAAGAAATTTGCAGGGATTTTTTTGTTATTTTTTATTATGTGGATAAGTGGAGCATTTTTTTTTTTTTTTTGAGACGGAGTCTCACTCTGTCACGCAGGCTGGAGTGCAGTGGGACCATGTTGGCTCACTGCAACCTCCATCTCCTGGATTCAAGCAATTCTCCTGCCTCAGCTTCCTGAGTAGCTGGGATTACAGGCGCCCAGTACCACACCCGGCTAATTTTTTTATATTTTTAGTAGAGACGGGATTTCTCCATGTTGGCCAGGCTGGTCTCGAACTCCTGATCTCAGGTGATCCACCCTCCTTGGCCTCCCAAAGTTCTGGGATTACAGGCGTGAGCCACCACACCTGGCCTGGAGCATGTTTTTAAGCAGGCAAATTTGACAATATTTTAGTTTTAGATCAATATGAACTGAAGACAATAATCATTTACAAAAAGTTATGATATACATTAGTAAGTGCTGTAAAAGGTAGTCATATAGAAGAGATGCTCTACTATAGAGTTCTTAAAAATTCAATTAGGTGTCGGGTGCGGTGGCTCACGCCTGTAATCCCAGCACTTTGGGAGGCCCAGGTGGGTGGATCACGAGGTCAGGAGATCGAGACCATCCTGGCTAACATGGTGAAACCCCGTCCCTACTAAAAATACAAAAAATTAGCCTGGCGTAGTGGTGGGCGCCTGTAATCCCAGCTACTCTACTCGGGAGGCTGAGGCAGGAGAATGGCGTGAACCTGGGAGGCGGAGCTTGCAGTGAGCCAAGATCGCGCCACTGCACTCCAGCCTGGGCGACAGAGCGAGACTATGTCTCAAAAAAAAAAAAAAAAAAAAAAAAAAAAAAAAAAATTCAATTAGGTGTCAAATTACTCCTCCATCCATTTGTCAATTGATTTGATCTCTCAAAAATAATTTATTGTAATAAGCTCAGTTAAATCTCTGTGCCATAATTTGCATTTAAGGCTATGATGAAATAGTTACATGCATTAGTACAAACTGTGTGCTTGTATATTAGATGAACTTAGAATAAATCTTATATGAGACTATTCTTACGTTTTATAACCTCAAAATGTCACACAATCAAAACTTCCCCCAAATGTAGTTCAAACATTTGGATTTTTTAACACTTAACTTTTATACTATGAAGATTCGATGGAATTTTATCTATCACATCATTTTAACTGTGTCTATTAATTCTGAAGATCTTATTTCTAGAATCCTTAACATTGCAGTCTTTGTGTGTATATGATATTGCTATTACTAAAAATAGGTTTCTCTTACTGAACAAGAAGGAAAAAACCAGTATCAAATTAAAATTTTATCCAAGTTTACACTATAATTCTGTCTAGGGAAACATGATCCACTAGGCGCATGAGATTGCACAGTATCAAATGACCATCTGAAGCTCTTTGAAATATGTTTTGCACAACGAAATAAACCACAACACCTTAACTAAATGAGTGCTAGAGACGGTTTTTAAAAGATATGCTTTCTTGCTTCCAAATACCACAAAATACTTTCTTCATATCAGTTGAAATTTTGTAGTGAGCTCAAACATTTTGTTTACAGAGGTCTGTATCCAAAATGACACAACCTTTATTTTCACCTCGTGTATTTTCTATTATAGTTGAAGTTATTGTTATATCTGCTTAAAATTTGACTAAAGGTTATTAAGTTATAGAAGGAAAATGGAGGGAGGGAAATTGAACAAGAATGCACATTTTATAGAAAAGAATTCTTGTAAAGTAAAGCTGTTGGATTCTAAAGTGACTTGGCCAGGAATATGTACCACTAAGTACTTGTCTCCCTCATGTAGAAAACTGCAGATTTTATTTCAGGTATTTGAAAGTTAGAAAGAACTGGCCACGTAATCTACTATACATTTTGCAGATTTCTCCAAAGCCAGCAACTTAATTCTAAACATTGTTTTCAGCCAAACGGCAATAAATATCTTCACTGTTAAATTTATTTTCAACTGCTGAAAATGGCCTTAACCTGTTGGCTTCATAAATTGAAAACTCACTCTCTACACTCATTTCTAGGATTTCTGCTCAACTCTATAAACTTTATGCAAGACTATTTGAATTCTTTGGCTTTTTAAGTCATTTAATAGCCAACTAATTGCATTACCTTTAACATATTCACTCTCTTAATGTTGAAGATAGTGCCCCAAAGTAATTTTTACCATATTCTTTCCCATTTTCTGAATTCCTAGAAGACAAGAACAATAATCTAAACTCGGATTTCAAAAACAATATCTTCTATTAATAATCCCCACAAAAAAAATAAAAATAAGCCAATTTTTAAATGAGGGTTCCTTCTAGAATATTTTAATATCCTTTCACTACCCTTACCTAAGGAATTGTTACAATTTAGAATCATCCTGACAGCTTGTCAAAATTTCATGTTGCTGAGCCCTAACTTCAGAGGTTCTGACTTAGGCTGGTGAGGGAGCCTAGAAATTTGCACTTTTATCCTGGCTCCAGGGTGTTGCAGATCCAAATTGGCCAAGCATAACACTGAGCAAATCTGCTCTACATTTTTTACTAAATTATGATTTCTGATCTCAAGTATTTTTCCCACTGCTTCTTGGGAGAGCAGATCCTAGGGCAGAAGTATTCAAAACTGTTCTTTCTGCTATATTACAATACGTTAGTAAGGAGTTACTTGAGCTTGAAGTGGAAGGCAGGGCATAGAATTTCACTCTGTCATCTCTGAAATATAGCCTTGTTGTCCTTTAAAATTTAGAACTTTCCATAGCCTATGAGATGGGAGAGAAAAAATAAAGAAACTCCAAGTTTACTCTGCTGCCAATTGGCTGCTATGCCAATGTGAGGACGGTGATGAAAAACCTGTGTCCTTTTCTTGCCATTTTCACCAGATGGACTCTATCGTAACAATCAATTTTTTAGAAAAGTCCCTAAGAGTGGGTGGGGTGAGTCTTAGACAAACTGTCAGCTCCAGTGTTGACAGGATCCTTATTTCTGGGAGTTGCATTTCTCTCTTGGAAAACTTATAACCACTGTTGCAAAAGCTATTAATTAGCCTTTACTATTAATTTGTTATGCTCATTTATTTGTTAACATGAGCTTATTCCCAGGGCATAGAGAAAGGAAACTTTACTCTTCTCTCAACTGGTCTAACATAACAGATGCCTTAGCACATTAAGCGGACTTGAATTGCAGGTGGAAAACCACTTTGCTAGGTCTGCACACTTTTGGCAAAAGTCTTCTCCTCAATGATCATTTGAATAAATGGGAGATAAACACCACTTCCATGAAACTCATATTCTAAATGGGTGAATAAGAGATGTGTAAACAAACTTAACGTAAGGTACAAAGGGGAATGTGGCATGAAGCAGGAGTAAATATCGTAGAGTTCAGATAAAAGAAAAGAAAGAGAGAGAAGAGAGGGCAGGAAAAGGGAGGGAAGGGAAGGGAAAGGAAAAGAACGGAATGAAAAGAGAAGAAATTCAGGGCAAGAGAAGGTCATTTGATTTCATAATGGGAGGCAATAATGACTTTATGAAAAAAGTGGCATGGAAAGTGACCCTAAAGTGTTGGTACAAGGGCCTGGGAACGTGGGAAATATTAAAAGTAATGAATGTTCAGACTGGGTCTTTAAAGGAGTATAGTTAGAATTATTGCTAATAAACACCTCACCAGATCCTGCATTTGGTTAATCAGTATTTAGTCAAGTAGAGGTTCTCTAGGGCGTGGAAAAGGCTTTACTGGGCTGAAGGGAGCAAGAGAGTATTTAAAACAAAGCAAGAGTTTGCACCAAGCACCTTGAGAGTTTGTTATAAAAGATAAACTTCTCTTATTTCACCTACCTAATCATTTAAGAGACCAAGGGAAAAGTTTTCTTTACTTTCTACTCAGAAACACAAAAAGCAGGCCAAGTTCATCTCTAAAAAAAATGAAAGATTTTTTAAAAAGTCTTTCAGGTATTACATTTTCCCTCTCTTCTAGGGATGTTTCAGCTTCTAGGAAAAGAATACATACCTTGGTAAAATTGTCTTAAATATCACAACTTATTGATACTATTGTAGTTCCTGTAAGAAGAAAAAAATTGCATAGGTTCTCCCCAAATAAACAAAAGTCTTGTGTCATTTTCTAGAATTTGTGCACATTTAATTTATGCACAAATAAATTGTATTTATTTTATTTATTTTATTTTATTTTATTTCTTTTGATGGCACTTCTTTGCATACTTTTTCAATAATGCAGGAAAACACATGGAATAAGGAATCTGGCCTCTATCAAATTATTTCTGTTTATTGTAGATTTTTACCATTTCTTTTTCCTTTTAAGTTTTCAATTTCCTGTATCCAAGGAGAAAAAGATATTAAATGATGGCCACAACCAAGGGATCATCCTGTCTTTATTCTGTCCTGCATTCCACTCCTCTTCTCCACTCCAGGAATTTGGAGAATAAATGCACAGAAGTCAAGATCATACAAATACACATTTCTGAGACTTTTTTTTTCCCCAGTGTTCCTCAGTAACAATGTTGACCTACAGAGAAGGCAACCTGTTCCTAGGCTATAGGCGGGCATCAGAGGCCAATAACACTAAAGGCAGCCTTAACTTTTCCCAAAGACCATACCTAAATGTTAATTTTCTATTTTATATTATTATAAAGGTGAAAATGGTGAGCCGTAGACAAAGGTGTGGAAGGGAAAATTTCACCCTGTGCCATCCCACTGAGTTGTCGACTTATAACAAGGCAAACTAACAAGCAAATGTAGCTTTTGTGAGAAAGAGAAAGGGAGAGACAGGAGACAGAGAAGAAAGATGATGAGGAGAGGAGGGAAGGGAAGTGCAGGGAGAAGAGGAGGAGAAGGAGAAGGGAGGGAAAAGTAGGAGAAAGGAAGAGGAGGATGAGAGAGGAGAGAGGAGGAGGCCAAAAGGGGAGGATGAGGGGACAGGAGAGGAGAGGAGAGGAGAAAGAGTTCCTCAAGAGATTAGAAATCCTAAAAGATATAAATCATATCCCAGTACCTTTAGTAACATAAATGTCTACACATCTAACAAATAACTCGTAAGTGAGTGCCAGAAACTATTCTAGACACTGAAGATATAGCATTGGGAATAACAGACTAAAATTTCTGCTTCCATAGGACTTACATTCTATTAGGAGTAGTGCAATAATAAGAGAATATAAGTAAGTAAAATGTTTATGTTAGATGGTGACAAGTGCAGGGCAGTGAGACAGGGTGTGAAGGGGTTTAAAATTTAGTTAAAGGAGTCCAATTAGAGTGATATTTTGTAATTATATGAATGAGGCAAATCATCGAATCAATTTAAGTTTTGGGGGGGATACTACCAAAATCAACTCTAAACATAGAGGAAGGTTTATTAGGAAGATACTGAGGTCACTTGCATAACTAAGGAAGATAAATCAAAAAAGCAAACATGTAAGAAACAAACAAAAATTAAACAATTAAACAACAAATGTTCACAGTTGTAGAAGAAACCACCAAAGAGACATCTGCAGACTTCTACCCCGAGAATTGCTGGACTTAGTTTGCTGCTTTGGAATAGTTTTCAGCTCTGTGTCTCCTATGGGGTTTTTATATTTTTAGAAGCGAGACTATTACTGACTCATTTCAGGTCATAAGAAAATCAATTATAACCAAGAAAGACATAGAAAGTCTTTTATTGGGGTGAGGAGGTTCTGCAGGGATGAGGTCACTGAAAAAGGGTAAATAATGTAAACTAGGCCACTGAAATAAGGAAGGATAGAAACCAATTTGTACCTGCAACACTGAGTTACGTGTTTCTTCTTCAAAAAATGGAGAGAGGAGAAGAGGGTTATTTTCTGCGCAGGGTGTCTTTCTTGGTATCTCTAAGCAGACTTCAGGTAGGAAGGATAAACTTACTAGAGTTTGAGCAGACAAGTCTGGAAGCTATATACAGAGACAGTACAAGGGGAGACACCCATGGCAAGTAAAAAGGAAGTCAGGAGTCTAGCACTGTTCTGCAATTGCCTGGGTTACCTCCATCTCTATTTCCTGCGTATCAATGGAGAAAGACAGACAATCAAGATATCTGGTGATCTCAATATCTAACTCTGTAGCCTAGAATACACTAAAGAGCGTAGAATCTTAGAGCCTAAAGGACTGTAGGATCTAGTCCAATCTTTTTAACTTATGGATGCAGAAACCAAAGTTCACAGAGGTAATCAGTCATGAAGATAGTGGCAAAACTGTGACTATAATCCAGTTCTCTTTATTCCTCACTTAATCTTATTGCCACTCTATGAAATCATCTGCTAAGCCAGGAAACCCTACTTCATTTTATTTTGTTTCAAAAAATGTTTACTAATGTCTGTGGAACAGTTCATAGTCTTTTGGATGAGTCTGAGCTGGGTTTAAGTGTCAGCTGCAAAACTTACCCTCTGTGTAAAATTTGACGGATTTAACTCTTCTGAGCCTCAGAATTCTGGTTTGTAAAGTGAAGATGAGATCTATCTCATAAAACTTGTGTGATTATTACAGGAAATAATTGTATGAAGGTTTTGAGGAAAAATGTTAATGGTTGAAAAAACAACTTGTTTGGGTTGTTTGGTATAAATTGAATTATTTGTTTTGTTAATATTGTTTATGTTTATTGTCATATCTTATGTAGTCCTTGATAAAGATGAAGGCAAAGATGAAGATGAGGAAAAAGGACAGGAAGAAAAGGAGGAGGAGGAGAAGAAGGGAGAGAAAGAGGAGGAAAAGGAGGAAGAGGAGAATAAGAATAAGAATACAGTGAAGAAGCAGCCGTCACCACCAAAGCTCACACTTTAGATAAACAAGCAAACCTTTAAGCTTTGTCCTCACTCTGAACTTGAGATGGGAAAGGTATGAATGAAAGAGGATTTTTCTGTCTTAAGCTAAACATTCTCATCTTCTCAGGAGGGAGACCTGGACTCGGACAACTGGAATTTGCTTATCAGCTCAGCAGGTGCTAAATGGGTTTACTTGGGAAACAAAGAAAGCATTTAACTTCTACAATAAAAGAATTATTTGGAACCTGACAGACTGCTACTTGATATTTCATCTCTGAAGTAAGAATTAGATACAGTTTAGGAAAAAAAAATTCAAAAATGAAAGACTTCTCTGGAGCCGAATGTAGAAGAATCTATCATGGTTACAAATAGCACTGAAGTGTATCTCCAATAGCTTTTTCAAGGTCTCAGTGAAATCTAATTCCGCTTGTTTCTTATTTCTGGGGAAAGATAAAGAGACTAGAGATAAAGGCAAACTCAAAATGGTTGTCTTGTTTGAAATTGAGAATACTTCAAAATATATCTGTTGCATAAAGGTAAGCTAATGCTCTCAATTTATTTTCTGGCATGTGTTAGTCTTATTTTTAGGTACTTTTCAATGTGATTACCTTTTAGCTTAATAACTCAAATAATGAAATGAGGTTAATAGAAAAAAACGCAGTAAGTGTGCTTTTTGATGTGTTTTCTTTTGTTTTGTTTTTTGGAGGGAAAATACAACCAAGAAATAGCTAAAAGAAGGCTAGCAATAGTTCAGAAATATCCGGCCTTACATAAAAATAATATAATGGACTTTGGGGACTGGGTGAGGCAGGAGAGGGAGGGGGAAGAGTGGGAGGGAGCTGAGGGATAAAAGACTACACACTCAAAAAAATTTAGGAAAAGAATAAATATTAGGTACCTAGGAATATATCTAATAAAAAGTATGTAAGACTTCTACATGGACAAGTATAAAATATTACTTATAAAATATTACATAGACAAGTATAAAATAATGAAATGTTTAAAAGTCTAAATAAAAAGAGGAATATACCATGAAAAAAAAATAAAAGTTTGGCCTTAGCAAGAGCTGAAACATCAATGAAAATGGTCTTGTATTGGGAGAAAGAGGTAATTTTCAAGAATGCAGTCTTTAAGAAACTCTCCTGCAAGACTCTTTTAAGCTATATATCTAGAAAATATTTCAAATGGGTATGTAAGTTTCTGAGAGTGTAGCGATTTATTTGTATCTATGACAGTCTTTACTGTTAAATTTAAAATGTGTATTTACTGGGCAATGTCCCTCACTCAAATGATCTGATTTATGGTATCTAAGCCATGACTAATAAGTCTAGTAAATGGCATTTGATTTCCTGTTTTTTTTTTTTAATTTAAAAAATCCTTTTTAAGCAAGTCTTGGCCAAGAATTTAGGCAACACCTTGACATTTCAAGAATAGGCATCTGAACACCGCTTCATACATCCCAGTAGCCATGAAGTCATAGTTCCTGTGGTTTCCACCTTTGACAAATAAAGGTCATTGTTTTCTCAGGACAATAGAAGTTTAATAATAAACTTAGTATTAAGAGGTTTTTACTCAGGATTCCAAGCCATTAAAAACTATGAAATAAAATTTTTTTTTTTTTTTTTTGAGACATAGTCTCGCTCTGTTACCTAGGCTGGAGTGCAGTGACGCAATCTTGGCTCACTGCAAGCTCCACCTCCCGGGTTCACGCCATTCTCCTGGCTCAGCCTCTCCGAGTAGCTGGGACTACAGGCGCCCGCCACCACGCCAGGCTAATTTTTTTGTATTTTTAGTAGAGACGGGGTTTCACCATGGTCTCGATCTCCTGACCTCGTGATCCGCGCGCCTCGGCCTCCCAAAGTGCTGGGATTACAAGCGTGAGCCACCGCGCCCAGCCTGAAATAAAATTTTTATCCCAGATTTTTTCTGGGAAATTTCCAAGGAATAAAAATGGGATGACATATGGAATTTTTATTTGTATTTGTTTTATGCCAATGAGTTGATAAATCTGAAAAGTAACTGCAAAATTCAGTCTGACCTAATCTAAGAGAAAATAAGACATGTTCCTATCAACAAAATGCTCAGGTTCCGTAAGAATGGGCCAGGTTTTCTGTCTGTGTACTTGTCTGAAAGAGTAAAACTACTCAATAGAATAACACTGGTCAAATGTAATTAGCAAAACAAATGATCTCTTCAGTCCTCCCAATCATCTCCTTACAGCAATATTTAAGACCAAACTGATGTAGAGCAGGAATTTATATGCCACCTAAAGGAGAGTGAAATGCCTCATGATCTGGTCATTTCAAGCCAGGGCTCTGTTGGTCTATGAGGGACTTTAGAATGAAAGGTTCCTTAGGTAGGGCCCAACCCAAATATGTCAGTATTGCTAAGCGTTGGCCCATGAAATAAAACAACTCACCCAAGATCTTGTTAAAGAACAGAACTAACTCTGGGAAACTGATAAGGACAGTGTACAAGTGGTTGAGAATATAGGTTCTGGACCCTGTCATCACAGAGACCTCCAAATAAAGTCATTCTGAGGTTCTGGGAGTCAGGACTTCAACATATGAATATATGGGGACATAATTCAACTCATAATATGGAGGAAGAGAGGAAGCAAAAAGACTTTGAAAACGTTGAGGTCATTCATGTCAGATTAACTGAAGGTTGCATTGGAAAGGTACGTTAGCCTATTCTCATACTGTTATAAATAACTGCTTGAGTAGTTGGGTAATTTATAAAGAAAAGAGATTTAATTGACTCACAGTTCTGCATGGCTGGGGAAGCCATGGCAAAAGGGGAAGCAGGCATGTCTTACATGTGTGATGGAAGTGAAGGGAGAAG
Organism: Symphalangus syndactylus; assembly: GCF_028878055.3. Lineage (NCBI taxonomy): Eukaryota > Metazoa > Chordata > Mammalia > Primates > Hylobatidae > Symphalangus > Symphalangus syndactylus. Next base: position 86,342,855 of record NC_072435.2, read on the forward strand.
AGCCCCTTATAAAACCATCAGATCTCCTGAGAACTCATTCAATATTACAAGAACAATATGGAGGAAATCACCCCCATAATCCAATCACTTTCCACCAGGTCTTTCCCTCAACACCTGGGGATTACAATTCAAGATGAGATTTGGGTAGGGACACAAAGCCAAACCATATCAGGAGGTAACAATGGAGATGGGGAGAAATAAATAGATAAACTTGGGATCTATTCTGGTGACACATTCGTTAGGAATTGCTAATGAAATGGATGTGAGGTATGAGAGAAAGAGAAGAAGCAAGGATGCCTGCTAGTTTTTTGTTTTCAGCAACTATTGAATGCCATGTATTAGCTGTGCAACTCTAGACAAGTTACCCACCTCTTTGTTCCCAAATCCTAGTTTGTAACTTGCTGATAACAGCATATATAATGCATAGGGATATGAGAATTAAATCTGCTAATGTATGTATAAAGTAGTAAAATATATATTTGTATTAGGTATTGTTTTCTATTGATTTATGATGCATAATATAAATTCATTATTTTAAAAAAATATAATAACACTCATGGGTTCAACATTCAATTCAGGAAACAGAACATTGCAAGTAACTTCCATCTGCCTATTTCCTTCTCCTTATGGCATCACCCTGCTGTCCATCCTCATTATGAAAATATTATCTTAATTTAGTGTTTATCGTGCTTTTGGTTTTGTTTTCATAATTGTATCCTCAGTAAAGGAAACAAAATTTCTTTCTCGTTTTAGGTTCATGAAAGGTGCTTCTATAGTAAAAGACAGATTAACAAGAGAAAAGCATACAAATTTATTTAATATAAATTTTACATGACAAAGGAGCCTTCATTAGGAAATGAAGACCTGAAGAAACAGATAAACCTGGGCATTTTTTTTGTGTGCTAGGTTTGAGGAAAAGTAGAAAGTACTGGAGATATATTATTAGAGGACAAAAGTGTAGGATCTAATGGTAATAAACTGAGGAAACTTATAAAGGCCTATTTGTTCAGGTTCCTTATGGCATCTATATGTCTTTAGCTCTTTTCCTTCAGGTATAGGGAGAGCATCTCTTGAATAACTGTCTTATTGCTTACTTCAGTTGAAGATCAGAAAATTCTTCCCGGATTTTATGACCTGCTTCAGGGAAGAAGGGTGACCTTCCTGCTTGTGCTGTTTTCTCAGATGCTAAGGTGCCAAGATGCTATATTGTCCTGAACCTCATCATACCTATACTTATGCATATATAAATATGTCTTAATTTGTTTAATGTTGAACTTTGTAAAAATATATCATGATATTCTCAGGATTGTTTATTCATTCAATGTTCTGTTACCAAGATTCATGCATGTTATTGTGTTTAGTCACAGTACATTCATTTTTATGGCAGTATAATATTCCATTGGATGATGCAATTTGTAATCTATTCTATTAACAAACATTTGGATTATTGGCAGCCTTTTGCCATTTGTAAGGGTGTTTTGTATACATCTCACATCTCCTATTGCCCAAATGCAAAGTTTGTCTTGGGTTTATCTTGCTACTCAGAGTGTGGATTGACAGGCTGCATGGGCATCACCTGGGAGCTTGCTAAAATTATGTAACCTCAGCTCACACCTGAGAGTTTGCAATTTAGCAAGATCCTTCGTCAATTAATATGCACATTAAAGTTTGAGAAGCATTGTAGGAAGGGAACTGCTGGATTATATGATACATGAACTTTAAACTTTACCAGATAATACCTAGGGAGTTGTACCAATTTATACCAGGTAAGATTGCTTACCTGGGTAGTTGTACTAATTTATACCAGATAAAATTGTTTATACCTCCTTCAATCTTTAAATTGCCAGACTTCTTAATTTTTGGTAACTGAATAGGTAAAAATAATATAATTTTGTAGTTGTTCCTTTGCATTTCTTTAATTTCTGATGAGTTGAACATCTCTGTTCCTTTTGGTCATGTGTGTTTTCTCTTTGTTCATTTTAAAATTGAGATGTTTCCCTGTTTCTTATTGGTTTGGATTCTTGTTTTTAATTATCTGTAGGCTATATTTATTGTAACTATAATCTCTTAGTTTATGTCTTTTCATCTGCTTTGTAATATTATTTGATGAATGGAAGGTCTTAATAGCACTGCAGTCCAATTAATTAATCTCTTCCTTGATGTTCTATCTTTGTTAAGAAATCATTCCTTGCTCCATATTGGAAATATAGTCACATATCGATTTTTTCCAAATATTTTAAAGTTTTATTCTTGATATTTTAGTCTTTATTGGGAACAGATTTTGTGAGTAAGATAAAGAATCCAAATTCATTTTTTTTTTCTTTTGGATTACCAATTTTTCTAGTTATTTTTATTGACTAGCTCCTATATTCCCTAGTGATGTGCAATGACATGTCTCTGATGATATGCAAATTTCCATATATGTGTGAATATGGTTATAGACTTTCTATTCTATCCAATTGGTTAATGTTTTTATTCTTTGACAGTATCACTTTATCTTAATGGCCATAATACTAATTAAATCTTACAGTAGGACAAGTTCTCCATAATTTCTCATCAGGAGTGTTTTGGATATTTTTGGCCCATTGCTTTCCACATACATTTTAGAATTAGTTGAAAACCAAGTAACTAACACTGAAAGTCCCTTTTCTTCTTTTATATTTCAATTTTCATGTAGTATCTTCCCAGTCCTTTTTCTTCTTTTATCTTTTAATTTTCATGTAGTGTCTTCCCTGACATACTCCTGCAGGCAAAGGCTTCTAGGAATAATAGTTTGCAAAGTTCCATGTCCAACATCACAGAATATAAAGATACATACAGATTTTAATCTGAGATTCTATAGATAAGTAAATGGCACTCATTTATTATTTCTAATAATGCTTTTATAGAGTCCATTGTGTTGTTTATGTGGACAATCATAAAATTGGCAACATTTGCAATAATTCTTTTCTTTTAATTCTTTATTTTATTTATTTATTTATTTATTTATTTATTTTTATTATAGTTTAAGTTCTAGGGTACATGTGCACAACATAAAGGTTTATTACATATCTATACATGTGCCATGTTGGTGTGCTGCACACATTAACTCTTCATTTACAATAGGTATTTCACTTAATGCCATCCCTCCCCTCTCCCCCCACCCCATGACAGGCCCCAGTGTGTGATGTTCCCTGCCCTGTGTCCAAGTGTTCTCATTGTTCAATTCCCACCTATGAGTGAGAACATGTGGTGTTTGGTTCATGCAGTCTATTTACAGTCATTCGTCATGATGTCAACAGCAGACTGCATATACATTGGTCCCATGAGACTAATAGAATGTGTATAGAAGCTTAATAAATGGCACTTGATATTAACATTGCAGAGCAGGAGGAAAGTAGGGAAAATGACTGATATTCAGTAGTGATGCTGAGACATTTGGTTTACCATTTGAATATATATATATATAATACACATAAATAAAAATATGTAACAACTAGGTTAATGTAAGTACACTCTATCATGTTCACAAAACCACAAAGTTGTCTAATGACATTTCTCAAAACGTATTCCTATCTAAGCAATGCATGAATGCATTTTTTTTTCAAATTGTGTTGCCAAATTTCACCAATAAACCATTGAATAGAAGTGGTGACAGTGAATATCTTTTCTTTATTTCATATTTTAAGTTAAATAATTCTAATTTAAATTGAATGTACACTGCATTAATTCCCAATGCAATAAGCAGACTTAAGGCTATATATCATACTTGAATTACTACTTTCACAGAATCAAATTAATTTTATATACAATGTTTTTACTATTCTTTTTATCATATTTTTAAAGTCTCTATTCTGATTTCTTCCTTGACCCATAAGTGTTTTTAAATTGTCATATGAATTTTGAAAAATATGTGAACATTCTTTATATTTTTTGGTCATATTCTGGTTTATTTTGTGGATGGAAAATGGGATCTATATGCTATCTATTGTTTGAAATTTGTTAAGACAAATTTGGTTTTGTGGCCTAGTATAAAATTCTTACAAATGCTCTATTTGAATTTAACAAGGTTGTAAATTATTTCATTTTTGAATGTAAACTATTCACTAAATGCAGGTTGGAAATTTTGTAGCTCTAACATTTTATATTTTTGCTAATTTTTTGTCTGAATATTAATAATTTAAAGGTCTGCTTAGAAATGTACCAAAATGCTATTAAGTTTTTCTCCCTATAATTATATTATTTTTCTCTATATATTTTGATATTATCTCAGTTGCAAATGTATTTTAAATTATGGTATGTTTTTCTGGTATATTAAACTTTGTGTTGTGCCATTATGAACTTTCTTGTTGCTAATGATGTATGTTGTCTTAAAGTGTATTTTGTCTGATACGATTAGAGCTACACCAGACATTTTGCTATTATTTACCCAATACGTATTTTTTCACCCTTTTAAATTTGACTTCTTTCTGTGATTATGACAAATTATGTTTTTCAGCTGATAAATTTGGTTTTATTGTGAATGCTGATATGCTGAAACTCTATTCTATTATCTTACCTATTGATTTCTACTGTCCTGTTTTCTTTTTTGTTTCTTCTTTATTGTCTTCAATTTTTTTTTCTTCAACTTTTATTTTAAGTTCCGGGTACATGTACAGTATTTGCAGTTTTGTTACATAGGTAAATGTGTGTCTTAGTGTTTTGCTACACTGGTCATTCCATCGCCTAGGTATTAAGCCCAGCATCCATTAGCTATTCTTTCTGATGCTCTCCCTCCCAGGACCCCTAACACTGACAGGCCCCAGTGTGTGTTGCTCCCCACCATGTGTCCATGTGTTGTCATCATTCAGCTCCTACTTACAAGTGAGAACATGCGGTGTTTGATTTTCTGTTCTTATTTTAGTTTGCTGAAGATAATGGCTTCCAACTCTATCCATGTTTCTGCAAAGGACATGATCTCATTCCTTTTTAATGGCTGCATAGTATCCCATGTTGTATAAGTACTACATTTTCTTTATCCAGTTTATCATTGATGGGAATTTAGGTTGATTCCATAACTTTTCTACTGTGAACAGTGCTGCAATGAACATATACGTGCATGTATCTTCATAATAGAATAATTTATATTCCTTTGGGTATATAATAAGTAATGGGATTGCCGGGTCAAGTGGTGTTCCTGCTTCTAGGTCTTTGAGGAATCACCGCACTGTCCTTCCACAATGGCTGAACACTCCCACCAACAGTTTAAAAGCATTCCTTTATCTTCACAACCTCACTAGCATCTGTTGTTTTTGACTTTTTAATAATAGCAATTCTGACTGGTGTGAGATGACACCTCATTGTGGTTTTAATTTGTATTTTTCTAATGATTATTGATGTTGAGCTTTTTTTCCGTAAGTATGATGGCCACATATAAGTCTTCTTTCAAGAAATTGTGTTCATGTCCTTTGCCCACTTTTTAATGGAGTTATTTTTTCTTGTAAATTTGTTTCAGTTCCTTATAGATGCTGAATATTAGACCTTTGTCAGACGACTAGAATGCAAAAATGTTCTCCCATTCTGTAGGTTCTGTTCACTCTGATGATAGTTTCTTTTTTCTTTCCTTTTCTTTTTTTTTTTTTTTTTGAGGCAGAGTCTTGCTCTGTCGTCCAGGCTGGAGTGCAGTGGCATGATACCTGCTCACTGCAACCTCTGCCTCCTGGGTTCAAGTGATTCTCCTGCCTCAGCCTCCCAAGTAGCTGGGATTACAGGCAAGCGCCACCATGCCTGGCTAATTTTTTGTGTTTTTAGTAGAGGTGGGGTTTCACCATATTGGCCAGACTGGTCTTGAACTCTTGACCTCATGATCCACCCACCTAGGCCTCCCAAAGTGCTGGGATTACAGGCGTGAGCCACCGCGGTTGGCTGATGATAGTTTCTTTTACTGTGCCGAAGCTCTTTAGTTTAATTAGATTCCACTTGTCAATTTTTGCTTTTGTTGCAATTGCTTTTGGGGTTTTTGTTATGAAATCTTTGCCCGTGTCTATGCTTTGAATGGTATTGCCTAGATTTTCTTCTAGGGTTTTTATAGTTTGGAGTTTTACATTTAAGGCTTTAAACTATCTTGAGTTAATTTTTGTGTATGGTATAAGGAAGGGGTCCAGTTTCAGTTTTCTGCATATGGCTAGCCAGCTCTCCCAACACAACGTATTAAATAACGAGTTCTTTCTCCATTGCCTTTTTTTTTTTTTCAGGTTTGTTGAAGATCAGATGGTTGTAGGTGTGTGGTCTTATTTCTGAGTTTTCTATTCTGCTTCGTTGGTCTATGTGTCTGTTCCTGAACCAGTACCATGCCATTTTGGTTACTGTAACCTTGTGGTTTAGTTCGAAGTCGGGTAGTGTGATGCCACTGGCTTTGTTCTTTTTGTTTATGATTGTCTTGGCTATTTAGGCTCTTTTTGGTTTCATATGAATTTTAAAATAGTATTTTTTTCTAATTCTCTGAAGAATATCAATGGTTGTTTAATGGGAATAGTATTGAATCTATAAATTACTTTGGGAAGTATGGCCATTTTCATGAAATTGATTCTTTCTATCCGTGAACATGGAATGTTTTTCCATTTGTTTGTGTTCTGTCTGATTTATTTGAGCATTGGTTTGTAGTTCTCCTTGAAGAGGTCATTCACTTCCCTTGTTAGCTGTATTTCTAGGTGTTTTATTTTGTTTATAGCAATTATGAAAGGGAGTTCATTTATGACTTGGCTTTCTGCTTGCCTGTTGTTGGTGTATAAAAATTCTAGTGATTTTTGCACGTTGATTTTGTGTCCTAAGACTTTGCTCAGGTTGCTTATAAACTTAAGAAGCTTTTGGGCTAAGATGATAGGGTTTTCTTGTTATAGAATGATGTCATCTGCAAACAAAGGTAATTTGACTTCCTCTCTTCCTATTTGAATAGTTTATTATTCCGTTCTCATGCTGCTATGAAGAAATACCTGACATGGGGTAATTTATGAAGGAAAGAAGTTTAATTGACTCCCGACTCTGCATGGCTAGGAAGGGCTCAGGAAACTTACAATCATGGCAGAAGGCACCTCTTCACAGAGTGGCAAGAAATAGAATGGCTGCAAGCAGTGGAAAGACCAGCTGCTTATAAAACCATCAGATCTTGTGAGATCACTCAATATCACAAGAACAGCTTGGGAACAACTGCCCCCATGATTCAATTACTTCTACCTGGTCCCTCCTATGACACATGAGGACTGTGGGAACTACAATTCAAACTGAGATTTGGGTGCACACACAGTCAAACCATATCAAAGGCCGTTTATTTCTTTCTCTTGCCTGAATGCCCTAGCCAGAAATTCCAACATTACATTGAATAGGAGTGGTGAGACAGGGCGTCTTTTGTTGTGCCAGTTTTCAACGAGAATGCTTTCAGTCTTTAAGCCCATCCAGCATGATATTGGCTGTGGGTTTGTCATATATGGCTCTTATTATTTTGAGGTATGTTCCTTTAACACCTAGTTTATTGAGAGTTTTTAACATGAAGGGATGTTAGATTTTATCAAAGGCATATTCTGCATCTATTGAGATAATCATGTGTTTTTTGTCCTTAGTTTTGTTCATGTGATGAATCACATATATTGATTTGTGTATGTTAAACCAACCATGAAACCCAGGAATGAAGCCAACTTGATTGTGGTAGACAAGCTTTTTGATGTGCTCCTGGATTCAGTCACTAGTATTTCATTGAGGATTTTTGCATCAATGTTCATCAGGGATATGGGCCTGAAGTTTTTTGTTGTTGTTGTTGTTGTATCTCTGCCAGGCTTACTTGAGGTGGATAAAAGATAAAAAGATAAAAAGAGGTGAATGGAGACCCTTGTTTGGAGGTCTCACCCTGTAATGAGGAACAGGATCAGGGACCCAGTTAAAGAAGCACTCTGGCTGTTTATTGGTAGAGCAGCTGTTCTGCTTTGTGAGGGACCCTTTCTTTTCTGGACCATTTGGAATCTCCAAAGCTAGCAGGCTGGAATGGCTGATTCGACCAAACCACAGAGATAGCAGATGCCCCTTCCTCACTGGGAGCTCCATCCCAGGGAAAGATAAGAACACTGTCCATATAACCCTGGGTGGAGTGGCTGAAGCCCATGCAGGGAGGTCCCACCCAGTGAGAAGGAATGGATGGGGGTCAAACTTAAGGAATCAGTTTGACCACTATCTGGCAAAGCAGCTGTGTTGCATTGTGGGGAACCTTTCCTTGTTTGGGCAATTTGGATTATCCAAAGCTGGCAGGCTGGAATGGCTGAGTCAACCGAACTGCAGAGACGGCAGCCGCCCCTACCCCCAGGAACTCAGTCCTGCCTCAGACGGATTCCAGCCTGTTGCTGTTGGCTGGCTGGAATTCCAAGTCAGTAAGTCGTAACTTGTGAGCTGCTGTGGAAGTGGTGCCTGCAGAATGATGCTGCTTGGCTCCCTGGATTCAGCCCCCTTCTTAGGAATATGTATGGACAGATCTCCTGCCTTAACGGGGATCCTGGGGCCAGAGTATGTAAATCTCCTGGGTCTCTGTGTGTGCCTGAGTGGCTGCTCTGCCAAGACTCCACACAGCTCTGTGGATTGGACCCAAGGCCCTGGTGGCATGGGCTCACAAGGGGATCTCCAGATCTATAGGTTGCAAAGATTCATGGGAGAAGTATGGTTTCCCAGGTGTGGTTGAACAGTCATTCACTGCTTCCCTTGGCTGGGTGTGAGGGTTCCTTCAGCTCCATGCTTCTTCTGGGTGCGTCGTCACCCCACCCTGCTTTTCTTCATTTTCGATGGGTCAAATTGTTTGTCTAATCAGTCCCAATGGGATATTTCAGTTGAAGGTGCTGAATTCACTTACATCTTTTCATTCCTCTCTGTCCCTGCTGCAGACCACAGTTGTTTCAATTGGTCATTTGGCCCCGAAACCCTGCCTTCAATAGTGAATATATGTTTATTTTTCTTTATTCCACTTTTTAAACCTGTATTGATTTTTAATTTATAAACCCTATTAAATTTTCTTACTCTTAAAATTTTATCCTACAAAATTATCTTTGAAAAAATAAAGTAAAACAACATATTGATCCTTTTTTTCTAATGATAAGAGGATTTCAAACATGTTCATTTATGTTTCCTAACTCACATAATTTTACTTACCTATTGCATACAATATTTCTATTCTAGCCTCTTAAAATTTATACACATTAAACATAATCATATAGATACTTAAGATATTTATTTTGATTTATCTAATATTTGTCATTTAATTTGTTCAATTTTCATCTTACTCCTTAGACAGTATTTCTGAGATCATTTTTCTCCTTGAATATCATTCTTTAGAACTTTCTAGGTGGTAAACTATACATATCTTTATTTGAAATAATATGTTTAAAAATAGTTTTCGTATATAAATGTTACCAGTTATTTACTCTAAGTGCTTCAAAGATGTTACACAATTATCTTCTGGCATGTATTGGTTTTAGTAGACAAATTTACTGTCATTCTAAATGATTTTTTTTGTAAGTAATTTTTTCCTGGATTAATAAATTCACATTTTTACCAATTGTGAAAAATAGTTATCTCTTTAGATATTTCCTCTTCTGCATTATTTCATTTATTTCTTTATAGGTCTTCATTTAGAGCTATATTAAAAATACTTGGTCTCCCTATGTCTTCATCCCTTTTTGTTTTTGTCTTCTTATCTCATTTAGCAGAGTGCTGCATAACATTTCTGCTTAAATATCTTGTAAGTCATTAATTTTCTTTCTAACTGTACTTAATCTGCTCTTAATTTATAGAGTTGTTTTAAATCATATTGTTAGTGAACAGAGATAATTTGACTTCCTCTTTTCCAATTTGTTTGTCTTTATTTCTTTCTGTTGCCTGATCGCACTGGCTAGGTCTTCCAGTATTGTATTGAATAGACGTGGTGAAAGTGGTCATCATTGTCTTGTTTCAGTTATTAGAAGGATTGCCGGCCGGGCGCGGTGGCTCACGCTTGTAATCCCAGCACTTTGGGAGGCCGAGGCGGGCGGATCACGAGGTCAGGAGATCGAGACCACGGTGAAACCCCGTCTCTACTAAAAATACAAAAAATTAGCCGGGCGTGGTGGCGGGCGCCTGTAGTCCCAGCTACTCGGAGAGGCTGAGGCAGGAGAATGGTGTGAACCCGGGAGGCGGAGCTTGCAGTGAGCCGAGATTGCGCCACTGCACTCCAGCCTGGGCAACAGAGCGAGACTCCGTCTCAAAAAAAAAAAAAAAAAAAAAGAAGGATTGCCTTCAACTTTCCCCCATTTAGTAAGATGTTGGCTATGGATCTGTGGTACATGGTTGATGAACATAGATGCAAAAATTGTCACCAAAATACTGTAAAACCAAATACAACAGCACATCAAAAAGGAAATATGCCATGATCAAATGAATTTAATTTCAGGGATGTGAGGATGGTACAACACACGCAATAAATATGATTCATCACATACACAGAATTAAGGAAAAAAACACATGATGTTCTTAATAGATGCAGAAAAGGCATTTGATAAAATTTAGTATCACTTCATGAAAAAAATCCTCAAAAATTTAGACAGAGAAGGAACGTAATTCCAAATATTCAATATATTTTAAATCACCAAGTATTAGTAGCAAGAGCACTGCTTTTATTTAGAAACCCTAACAACAATAAAAGAGTTAAGAGTGAGCTTCATTTCTGCATCTCAATGGTTACATCATGTTAGCAGATTATTTTCAATCCTCAGTTTCAGTTTTAAAGTTGTGATGATTCATACTGGATCGTGAAAGATTAAATGAACACATATAGGTGAAACTGTTCCACAAAGTATAAAGTGCCACATAAACGGAAGATTAATTTTTTATCCAACAAAAAAGTTTTGAGAACCTACTGTGTGCAGGCATACTTCTGAGCACTATGGATTGATCTTGTGTGGAGGAAAAGCATGTGCTTTACTTGTGTGGAATTTTCTTTGGATTGTGACAATATGAATAATATACACACACACACACATACTGTGCACAAAACAATGTCAGATTCTAATGAATATACAACAAACAAAGAAACAAAACTGAAGCAGGGTAAAGGGTAGAGATCAACATGGGGTGCTTTTTAACATGATGTGATTAGCAAATAATTCTATTTTGAAAAGAGATCATAATTACATGAGGAAATGAACTGTATCACTAGCTGGGGAACAGGCAGAGACAAATGCATAAAATCTGGAACAATGATATTTATTTGGAATTTTCAAAACAACAAGGAGATCAGTGTGTTTGGGGAGGTGTGGTCAAGAAGTGTGATAAGGGAACATGACCTTGGAGGTTATGTTAAAGGCTTTTAAGTTTGATGAGAAGACGTTTCAGGTATTTAAGATGAGACAGGGCATGAGCTGATTTGTATTTTTCAAGCTTCACCCTGACTTTTGTTTGAAAATTAACTGTAAGATTCCATGCTTGAATATTTTCTGAAATCAATTTGGAGGCTACTGTATTAATACAGAATAGAGGTAATGGTAGATTTGACCAGTAGTGGTAAGCAGTAAGATTTGTGACATATTTTTAAGATACAGCCCAAAAACTTGTTGATGACTACTATGGTTTGAATGTGTCTCCCAAAGTTCTTGTGTTGAAAATTTGATCTCAAATATGAAGGTGTTAAGAAGTGGGGCCCAGTAGGAAGTGTGTGGGTCATGAGGTCATCTCTCTCTTGAAGGAATTAATGCTGTTGTTTCAGGAGTGGTTTCCTTATAAAAGAATGAGTTTGGTCTCCTTTTGTTTCTCTCTCCCTCTCTTTCCCCCTCTACTATGGGATGATACAAAACAAACGAGCAAAAAATGTTCTTGAAAAATTCCAGCCCCTCAATCTTGGAAGTCCCAGCTTCCAGAACTGTGAGCCAATAAAGGTCTGCTTATTATAATTACCTAGTCTCTGGTATTCTGTTAGAGCAGCACAAAATTGGGCTGAGACAATAGATTAAATATGAACAAATCAATGCATATGAATTAATATGTCTCTATTCAGTATCCCAAGTTACAAGGGTAGACAACACTCTCTGAAAAAAAGATAGAATACTGACAGCTAACCTCACAGTTAATGGCTAAAAGCTGAAAGCTTTTCTTCTAAGATAACAGACAAGATAAGCATGCCCACTCTCACCAGTTCTGTTCAGTGTAGTACTGGAAGTCCTAGCCAGAGCAATTAGACAAGAAAAAGGATAAAAGTCATCCAAACTGGGGCAAAGGAAGTAACATTGTCTCTGTTTATAGATGATGTTTTATACAGAAAACTCTAAATATTCCACTAAAATAAGTGGTAGAATTAATAAACAAATTCAATAAGGTTGCAGGATGCAAAATCAACACACAAAAATTAGTAGCACTTCTATACACTAACAACGAATGGTCCAAAAAAGGTATCAATATCATCTATAATAGCTTCAAAAATACTTAGCAATTGACTGGGTATGGTGGCTCATGCCTGTAATCCCAGCACTTCAGGAGGCCAAGGCTGGCAGATCACGAGATCAGGAGATCAAGACCATCCTGGCCAAAATGGTGAAACCCCATCTCTACTAAAAATACAAAAAAATGTGCTGGGCATGGTGGTGCACACCAGTAGTCCCAGCTGCTCGGGAGGCTGAGGCAGGAGAATCACTTGAACCCAGGAAACAGAGGTTGCAGTGAGCCAAGATTGCGCCACAGCACTCCAGCCTGGCAATAGGCCAAGACTTCGTCTCAAAAAAAACAAAACAAACAAAAAACAAAAAAAAATCTTAGCAATTAATTTAACCAAAGAAGAGAAAGATCTGTACATTGAAAGCTATAAAACATTAGTGAACAAAATTAAGACACAAATATATTGACAGATATCCTGTGTTCATAGGGAAAAAATGTAATGTTGTTAAAATGTCTGTACCACCTGTTTTAGTCCTGTTTTGTGCTGCTATAACAAAATACTTGAAACTGTGTAATTATAACAATTTATATATATTTATTTATGTATTTTATATATTTATAAATTTTATTTATAATGAATTATTTATTACCAAAAATGAATAACTTTATAAAAATGTAATTATAAATTAAGTATGTCAATTTTATTTCTTACAGTCCTGAAGACTGGAAAGTACAAAGTTAAGGAGCTCACATCTGGTGAGGGCCTTCTTGCTGTGTCATCTCATGTTGGAAGGGCAGGAGAACACATGCACATGTGCAAAATAAGCCAAATTCACTTTTATAACAAAACTATTTCTTCCAATGACATTAATTCATTTATTTAGGCAGAGCCCTCATGACCAAATCAACTCTTATTAGGTCCCATCTCCCAACATTATTGGATTTGGGGTTAAGTTTTCAACATATAAAATTTGAGGGATGAACTTAAGCCATAGTACTATCCAAAAAAAATTCAACACAATCCATATTAAAATTACAATAACATTTTTTACAGAAATAGGAAATAATTTCTAAAATTTGCATAGAACTAATCAAGATCCCAAATATCTAAAGCAATGTTGAGCAAAAAGTTAGAGGTCTCACACTATTTGACTTTAAATCTGCAGCAACCAAAAGAAAATGGTACTGGCATAAAAATATACACATAGGGCAAGGAAGCTGAATAGAGAGCCCCAAAGTAAATCCATGATTTTATGGTCAATTAATTTTCAACAAAGTTGCCATGAACACAAAATGGTGAAAGAAGACTCTTCTTAATAAACAGTGTTGAGAAAACTGGATATTCACATATAGAAGAATGAGATTGGATCCTTAGTTCATACCATATACAAAAATCAACTCAGAGTGGATTGAAGATTTAAACATAAGACCTGAAATTATAAATCTACTAGAAGCACACACAGGATTGAAAAACTCCTTGACATTGGTCTCAGCGAATATTTTTGGGATATGAACTTAAAAGCACTGGCAATAAAAGCAAAAATAGGCAATAGATAGTACATCAAATTAAAAACTTTCAGCCCAGCAAAGGTAACAATCAACAGTGTGAAGAGACAACCTATGAAATGGGAGAAAAGATGTCCAAACCATACATCTTATAAGGAGTTATCCAAAATATAATGTACAATACAATAGCAAGGAAACACATAACCCAATTAAAAAATGGGCAAAAAATCTGAATAGACATTTCTGAAACAAAGACATACAAATGACCAGCAGGTATATTAAAAAATGCTTAACATCACTAATCATCAGAGGATTGTAAAGTAAAACCACAATGAGATATTGCCTCATGTCTGTTACAATGGCTATTATCGAAAATTTGAAAGATAAGTGTTTGCAAAGATGTGGAGAAAAGGGAACCCTTACACACTGTTGGTGGGAATGTAACTTACCACAGCCATGACAGAGAACAGTAAGAGGCTTCTCAAAAAATTAAAAGTAGAACTACCATATGATCCAGCAATAGCACTTCTGGGTATATACCAAAGGAATTGAAATTAGTATGTCACAGAGTTATCTGTACTCCCCTGTTCATTGCAGCATTATTCAAAATAGCCAAGATATGGGATCAATGTAAGTGTTCCTTCATGTATAAATGGATACAAATGTGATGTATATACAGATGGTCCTCAACTTCTAATAGTTCAGTTTATGATTTTTTTGACTTTATGATGGTGCAAAAGGGATAACACATTCAGCAGAAACCATATTTTGAGTATACAATCACACAATTTTTAACTTTCAGTACATTATTCAATAAATTACATGAGATATTCAATACTTTGTTATAAAATAGGCTTTATGTTAGAAGATTTTTGTCTAACTGTAGCTAATGTGAGTGCTCTGAGCATATTTAAGATAAGTTGTGCTAGATATGATGTTCCATAGGTTAGGTGTATTCAACATATTTTTGACATGATATTTTCAACTCATGACAGGTTAACTGGGACATAACACCATCGTAAGTCAAGGAGCATCTGCATATACAGTAGATTACCATTTAACCATAAAAAAAAGAAGTCCTATTTTTGGAATAACATAGATGAAACTGGAGAACATTCTGCTAAGTGAAATAAACCAAGCACAAAGAGAAATATACTGCATGATGTCACTTACATGTGGAATCTAAAACAAGTCAAACTCATAGAAGCAGAAAGAGTAGAATGGTGGCTGCCAGGAGCTGAGGGTGAAGGCTGGGTAGATATGAAAATGTTGGTTAAAGGGTACAAAGTTTCAATTAGACAGGATAAATAAGCATAGGAGACCTGTGGTATATGGTAACTGCAGTTAATAATAGTGTACTGTACACTTGAAAGTTGCTAATTAAAGCAGATCTTAAATGTTCTCACAACAGAAAATTATAGGAATGTGAGGTAATGTGCTTGTTAATTAGCTTTATTTAACCGTTTCACAGTGGATACACATATCAAAGCATCACGTTGTCCACTGTAAATATATACAATTTTTATTTGTCAAGTACACTTTAATGAAAAAATATATTTAATAGATAGATGTTTGTAGATAATTCCATGGATTAAAGTAAATTGCAATGTTTCGTGTAATGTTAAAGGGAGTAAAGCAGAAGCAATTGTACTGGAGCTCACCAGGAGAGGCCCGCCTCATGACTGACCTTTGTAACTTGTTCCTTCCAACCACAGCTTCATTCCATTAATGCTACTTAGCAACCACGTCTGGAAAACTTACTGCCAGGCTCTGTGTTTTGTCAGGGCTAAGATGAGGAAATTTACAAACACACATGTAAACACATCTAAGCCCCCCTTAATGCCATGGGAGATTACTGAGTTATAATATACACTCTGAGAACAGAGATCTGGTCTCAATGAGAGTTACAACACTTCAAATCACATCTGATCCTACATCCAGGTTTTTCTCCCTGCCTAAGTAGAAATGTACCTTATACCTATTATTTGAGCTAAAATAATACATAAAGAACATTCCTTGAATTATCTAATGTATTGTAACGTTTAAATTAATGTCCAAATATATGTTGTAATTACAATTTGGTCTGCTCCCCGGAAGTCTTTCCTTATCACCCCAAAAAATCACCACTCACTCCATTTCTTCATAGTCTTTCAGGTCATTTATTTCTTCATAGCACTTATCACTACTGTCATCATATCATAGACTCTGCGTTTATCTGCTGATTGAATCCCCTATAAATGTCAACTTTGTTAGGATAAAGATTTGCCAGTCTTGTTCACTACAGTGTCTCCAGCACCTAAGCCATTTCTGGAGTATAGTAGAAGCTTTATTTTTTAAAAAGTTGAATGAATTAATGGAAAAGATACAGATGGATGCACAATGAATGAAGGGAGTTGTTAAAAAAAAACTTTGATAAATGATTTTTATTTTTTAATAGGTGTTTGTTTTATAATAAAGGATATTAATTCTACTTGAGAAAGTTCAGAGGAGGTATTCTGCTGAAGGGTTAGAGTAGCTTAAGACAAGTCTTAAAAGATGTTTTTGTGTTTCCAGGTGAAAGGGGCATGAGGGGATTCCAGGAAGAAAGGTGTTTTCATAGACACCAGAGCAAATGCAGCTGCAAATTAGTAAGTATGTTTGAAACAGTTCAAGCAACTTAATGTAGTGCATGATGAGGTCTGACAAAACCTGGTAAGAGATGAGTCTAGAGAAGTAACTAAGGACCAAATTGTAAAGGACCTTTGCAAACTGCAAAGGACCTTTGGTGTCCTGGAATGCCTTTTGTGCTGCTCTGAGGAGCCTGGATCACATCCTGAAAGCAATAGTACATCACTGAACAGTTTTAAACAGATAAATAATATGGGACCAGGTTTATATGTCAGAAAACTTGCTCTAATAATGCACTTGATGATTAAGTTAGGCAAAACATGAGAATTTTCAGAAATCTAAGTGAAAATTCAGGAAGTCTTGAAATAAAGACTTGGCAGTGAGGCTAGAGAGGGGCTTATTTGAAATACAATCCATAGGGTAAAGTTACTACTAAGGCTCTTCAATATTTTTAGAACATACATTTTAAAAAATAGAACATAAGGTACATTGTAAGGGGACAAGACACAAATATAGATGATACTCTTTGGGCCAATCCAAACTTTAAAGCTACCAGAAGAAGTGACATTTTAGGGCTATCAAAGTGAGATTAGGATGAATGCATGAGACCTCACTTATTTATGTTGCTGACATTTCTATTTTTTATTCATGTGTTGTAGTGCAATTTGTTATATCTTATCTGGAAACAAAATCTATTGAATACATGTGTAAAACTAAATATAATTTGCTAGACATTTTAATGCATTTTCATTCATTTTGTGTATTTACAAGTCTGTTTTTTTTATAACATTGCCATTTTTATATATATTTTTACTTCTGGTAGTAAAATTACTTTGCAGTTCCCTTTAAATAAAATGAGAACTTCCTTTTACTTGTGAGTAAATGTTAAGTATTTATGATGGTTGCAAAATCCAACCAAAGAAAAGTCTAAGGCTATCATTATGATAAAATTACAACTATAGAAAAACCGGAACCCAAACTTAAAAGATCACAAGGAAAAAAAAAACTCATAGTCTTTTTGAAAACCAACCTTTTAAACTCTTCAGGATTTCTAAAAACATAGCTATTACCAGTTGGAGAGCTTTTAACTGAGAAATCAACATTCCTCTTGCTCATTTAGTGGTCTATTATTCATCTGTATTTTTGTACTTATTAGGGCATGATAATTCCTCACAAACCTCAAAGCCTGAGTACATTGTAGCTCTCCTTCACCATAAAGGCACCAGTTAGCCCTAATTTTTGTCTTGAGAACAAAAAGGAACTTTCCTTATTTTTCCATTTTCTCCCCACAGTAAGGGATTACAGTTAAGGTTCTAATGCATCAGTCTTGGGAAAGAAAGAATTTATATGCATTATTGCTTTAATCCACTCATAGAGGACTTTATCCACTTTATCCAAAAGGAGATAAAATCAAGATCACTATTGTTAGTGAGACAGTTGAGAGAATCTCCTGCCTTAAATTCAACCTGCTGTTGACATTCCCCATGGGTACCTTCTTAAAAATTTCATCAAAGTGAAACGGTAGCCATTTCTCTTGATAGAATACCAGGTGGACAACTCTGAAGGGAAAAGGAACTTAGGCGGGTAAGAAGTGTTATAAAGCCACTCTCAAGCAAGTTTTATGGCAGAAGTGTCTCATGCTATCTTAATGAAAGCAGTATCTGCATTCCTTGCTTATGGATGAAGAAGTAGAGCGCTAGAGAGCTTATATTAGTTAGAATATAGAAAAAATAATATTTATTCTCATAGATGATAGATAGATAGATAGATAGATAGATAGATAGATGATAGATAGATGATAGATAGATAGATTATAGATAGATATGCTGTGAAAAGCAAGCTACTTTCTATTCTGCCTCCCTAGGAAAGAGTACTTTTCTGCTTTTTAATTATTTGTGATTTCAGTAATTTAATCATAGTATCACACTAAGTCGGTGTTTTGAAAAATATGCAACACTGAGCACTGGTATAAGAATCACCCGTGGATGCACTTTAAAAATGCAAAATCCTATGTTGCACAATTCATTACGTCTGTATATCTGGGGCATGTCCGGTAGCCTGGATATAGAAATACACCCTTACAGGCTGGTTATACACTTAACATTTTGAAAAACACTACCCTAAATAGGGTGGGGATGGAGAGATGAGGAGAAACCTGATAAAAGTTTCGCCAGATTTTCTTCCCTCAGCACCTCACGAGGGTTGCCCAGTGAGTGAAGGAGCAAGTGGGAATCTTCTCCAGCTTTGCCCTGAAAAGATGAAGTCTTCCCTCTAAAAAGAGGAGTTTTTCCTAAACAGGATATATTCCTTTCCCAGATGCTTCTACAACAAAGTGTCACTATGTGCTTAACTTGGTCTTTGTCAACCAACATTAACTACAAAGGGAACTGCTGTTTTAAAAGTCATAGTTTTGCTTTTTAGGCATGAGAATAACATAGGACTTTGGATAGAGAGAAATCAAAGGCTTTTAAAGATGCAGACAGACTGTCAGCTGAGATGTTTCCCCTAAGTAGTATAGAGACAAAGCTCATTTAATTCCATCACATTCTTTCTAAAAGAGAATTTATGGCACATTATCTACCCTCTATTTGAGAATAGGTTTCCAAGGCTTGATAGTGACTTTTGTAGACAGGGAAAAGAAAATTCATTTTCAATTCATCTACATTATAGTTTTATCGAGAAAAAGTAGATTTTAAGTTTAAACCAACAAATAAACTGAGGCTGCTATCACACTCTAAGGAATTTACCTTAATGTAGAAAACTCATGAAAATCAAAAATACACATTGCACCTAATGTAATATCCATCACACACATCTGCCAGTCAACTCAGTCTCAATTATGATCCTTTGATGAAAGGCCACTGTACCATAAGATAGAGTTCACTAAAAGTGGTGTGTTAAAACATTTTATGCCTTAGAGACACATTTTATTTGTATTAGACACATATTTGACTATATATACACTGGCATGGGATGAGTAGACCTTTTTCTGCATAACATTTGGCTGCAAACATAGGCTTTATTGTTAACTAGGTAAAACAGAAGTTATTTTTATAAATTATATGCATAGTATTTATCATTGTATAGAATTGTATATACTCATAGAAAGCTGAAAGCTGTTATTACTGGATTATAAACTCAAAACCTATGATCCAGACATATTGGCTTCAAGCTAAAATGATTTTTTAAATATCTATTTCAGAAAATTTTATATTCATTCAACATTTTTAATCCTGTGAGTTATCCACCATTTCTTGACAACCAAGGAGTGAGTGCTGAGATCACATAGCAGCTTCTTATCTAATAGAATACCATTGTATATGAATCAGTAAAAACACCAGGAATGGGAATAACGACAAATGTCTAAGTAAGTTGTGAAATCTAAGTACCTATTATAGGTGTTTTTAAGAATTCTTTGTAAGTGAATGCTAGAAGTAGACAAATTATTTAGTGGAAAATCCTATGTTCACATCAGTAAAATATTGCAGGCCAGAGATATCTTTTGATTTCTAATCTACTCTTTCAGGTATTTTATATACAAAATATAGAAATTTCACAAGAAGTCAAACACAGTGATGCCATTTGCTATGTTTTATTTTGCTAGCAGCTTATTAAACATAACATGCAAATAATCAAAGAGAAACATACATGACTTAGAGTGAAAAATAATTCTAGAAAAGTTTCACTAGGTAAGTATGCAAATTCTTATACTAAAAATACTTCTTTAAGTGCATGAGGCTTCATGTATTTTGCAATATTCTTGGCCTCAAAATCTACCACCTATTTTTTAACAAGACAAATTTGAATGTATCAAGATAATTTGATGCAAGATAGTAAACATCCATATGTATTTAATCCAGGCTTTGGGGCACATTAAGATTTAAGGATTATAAAACTTGGCTGATTTCCATGCAACCAGTAAAAGGCTTTGCACATCATTTGACAATAGAAATAAACACTAAATTTACAAATAAAGCATTGAGTTTGATGTCTATTCATGTATATGTGTGTGTTCTTGTGATGAAATAGGCCTGCCTTTCATCTTTTCTTTAAAAAAAATAAATGTTTACAAAACATTTCCCTCAGATTTTAAAATTCATGGAAGTAATAAACAGTAATAAAATAGGGATACTATGAAAACTGACACACAGAAAAACAATCATAAAATATTGTTCCAGGATACAGATATTAATTAAGAGTGATTTCGTTTGCAACACGTAGACATTCATACATATCCGGTGGAAGACTGGTTTCTGAGATGCGATTGCCATCCAAACGCAAATGCTTGATCTTGGAGTAGGATAATGGCCCCAGGATCTTGCAGAAGCTCTTTACGTCAAACTCTAAAAATTAAAGAATAGAAAACATTCATCATTTTTCAGTACACTGGCTCAAAACAACAAAAATAATTTATGTTTAATATATTATAAAATAGGACCTCTTCCCATTTAGAAAAGTCATAATATAGTATATATTTGAATTTGCAATCATTAAAGTCATATTTCAGGCTACCAAAATGGCACAGCAACATTTAGTAAAGAGTAATCATGGTAGATCAAGATATTCAGTGGAATATTTTAAATAGCAGAACTTATTTTATTACTAGAAGTTGTTTTTAAAAAGGCATTCAGTAAGTGTGTCATATTATCTAACAACTTTTTTGCAATAGTCTAACCTGAAGAAATATAAATGGATCCTGTTGTTGTATGAACAATCTCAATATAAGTACTCTTTGGTTTTGCATCTAAAAATAAGAAGGGTTAACTAGATGATCTATAAAGAATTTTTTAGCAACCACACACCATGACCATGATAAAAATTCCAAGACAAAAAACAAATCATTCCAGCAATCACACACCATAACAATGATCAAAATTCTAAGGCAAAAACCTAATCATGGCATGTCCACCATCTGAACCCATGTTTTTGTTTGTTTATTTTTGTCCATGGTCAAAAAGCTGCCACAAATGAAACACTGACTTACTTTGTAATAGAAACCAAGAGTGTTACTGAATTGGCTGACCTGTGTATACACAGAAACTATGTTTGCCTATGTCTATTTTAGATCAACATTTTCAAGTCCTTTATCTTGTTTTCATTTTCAAACTCTAGTTAACAAAGACTTCAGTGGAACCCCAAACACACATCCTTTTTAAAATAACTCATCAGTCAATTCCAGGGATTTTTCTATGGTACCAACATTTGAGAAAGTGAGGAAAAATGGAAAGAAGATGGGAATAGTCCCATCTTGGAATTCTACCTCTGCCACTTACCCAGGTGGGCAACACTGGAACACTTATCTGATCTTGTTAGAAATAACACATCTATCTTACCGTGTCGCATGAAGATTAAATTAAGGTGTGTAGCGCACTTCACACAATACTAGTACATAGTATGTCCTAAATAATGACTAATATCCTTTTGATTTTGCTGTCTTTCCAAATTACTCTACATTCGGAAGATCTCTGATTGGGCTGATGCTTAGAGTTGCAAGTTTGAAACAGAAAACAGTTTGTTTTGGCTATATATTTCCTATTATTAGAAAAAAACATTAAGGGGAACTTTCTGTATTAAGTGAATGTGAAATGTTGATATAGATGATTATTATCTGGCAAAATAACCTAAACTGAGGTGATACATGAAAAGACAATGAGAATACCTGACCAAATGTACAAAGATAAGGAGGAAAGAAAGGAAACTATTATGTTACCTTTTCAAATGACCACTATGTACTGGGCACTGTGGTTTCTATCTCAGTTTGGCACTGACAGGCCATTGGCCTTTCTCCCGTTGACCTCTCTTCCCATCTTCCACACCAGCTCTTCCGTCCTTTACTCATACAATGTATACCTTCAAATGTGCCTGCATCTGTATCCTTCTTTGTTTCAGAGAAAGAAGTAGCCCTGCTCTTGCGAATGATCTCTACCCACCAAATCTAATGTATTCCTTCATCCCTCAAGCATCGTAAATTCCTTTAGCATTTTGGTCTGTCAGAGAGTATCCTTCCTCCCAACCACACATTTAAAATGAGGAATCATATATGGCCACACAGTGAATTTTCCACTGGAAACAACAAGAGGGGTTTAGCTGTGTTATCCTGACTCTGTATAGTGTGACAGTCAAACAGCACCAACCCTTACCTTGGCTGCTTTTCAGAAACAACAAAGAACATGTGGAGCTTCAGAGTTGGCGAGCATGGTCTTCTTTATGAAAACGTTTAACCCTACTAGGGGTTATATGAAACTGGCAGAATTAACAAATATCATATGCATAAAAAATATTGTAATATTTTCTGACAGCAATACCTTTATTCAGCATGGCCAGAAAACCAATTTTCATCATGTAGAGATGTTCAAATTCAATAGATTATTTTGCAGACATTATTACTTTATATGTGAATCAGTGTTTCCTGCTTGATTTTTTCATTTAGAAAGCCTTATCAGTGAATCATGGTTTTTCTCTTCTGCCAAGCTCTGCCAAACATTAATGGCAGAGTTATCCTGGTGGGAAATGGTGGATTTCAATTTCCCATTGGAATCTATACTGCTTAAGTTGAAGAATGTCCCTGAAGACCAGATAAGTGCATAAACAGTCCAAATGCATCAGGTCAAACTTCATCCAGAAGATAAATGAAAAATAAAGAGAGGGGAAAGAGAAAGTGTGGAAATACCAAATGAGGGGCAGGATTGTACCTATGAAAGAAAAGCTCTGTAATACTATTTTTTTCTAAAAATAAATAAATAAATAAAGATGTTAGAATCTCCCATCATATTTCTCTTTCTCCTTAATCTTCTTCACAGTCCTCCAGAGCACTGTGACGGCCACACACCATAACAGAGGTAACAGAGGCAGATGATGATCATGACAGCAGAGTAACATGTTGAGTCCCAAGTAGTTGATGTCACCAGAAGACCATGACACTATATGGGGTCAGGCACAGTGGCTCATGCCTGTAATTCCAGTACTTTGGGAGGCCAAGGCGGATGGATCGGTTGAGGTCAGGAGTTTGAGAACAGCCTGGTTAACATGGTGAAACCCCGCCTCTACTTAAAATACAAAAATTAGCCTCGGGCCGGGCGCGGTGGCTCACGCTTGTAATCCCAGCACTTTGGGAGGCCGAGGCGGGCGGATCATGAGGTCAGGAGATCGAGACCATGGTGAAACCCCGTCTCTACTAAAAAATAGAAAAAATTAGCCGGGCGTGGTGGCGGGCGCCTGTAGTCCCAGCTACTCGGAGAGGCTGAGGCAGGAGAATGGCGTGAACCCGGGAGGGGGAGCTTGCAGTGAGCCGAGATTGCGCCACTGCACTCCAGCCTGGGCGACAGAGTGAGACTCCGTCTCAAAAAAAAAAAAAAAAAAAAAAAAAAAAAAAAAAAAAAAAAATTAGCCTCGTGGTGGTGGTGGTGGTGGCCTGAGACGGGAGGATCGCCTGAGCCTGAGGGGTGGAGGTAGCAATGAGCCGAGACTGCACCACCACACTCCAGTCTGGGCGACAGAGTGAGACCCTGTCAAAAAAAAAAAAAAAAGAAGAAAGGAAAAAAAGGAAGGAAGGAAGGAAGGAAGGAAGGAAGGAAGGAAGGAAGGAAGGGAGGGAGGGAGGGAGGGAGGGAGGGAGGGAGGGACTATATGGGCTTCTTTGTGGCTATGGAGTTCGCGAACTGTGCCACTTTTGAATTCATTTCTTCCTCCCTCATCTAGATCTTGTCAAAACATAAATGTAGGACACAAATCTAAGCCATAAAGGAGAAAATAATAAGAGATAGATAGGAGGAGGTAACACAGCAGGATGAATTGGCCCAGAATTTTTAGTTTGAAGACTTACATATTAAATTCTGTGACCTTAATTGTTCCTTATCTGGATACAACAAAGAAAGGCTGGACATTGTATACATGATTGAGCTAGAATTATTCTTTGTTTGAAGTAGAGGGATATTTTGTTGACATTTTTTTTTTTCCAAGACAGAGTCTTGCTCTCTCACTCAAGCCCAGACTTGAGCACAGTGGCAGGATCTCAGCTCACTGCAACCTCCATCTCCCGGGTTCAAGCAATTCTCCTGGCTCAGCCTCTCGAATAGCTGGGATTACAGGAGTGCGCCACCACGCCTGGCTAATTTTTGTATTTTTGGTAGAGATGGGGTTTCATCATATTGGCCAGGCTGGTCTCAACTCCTGACCTGGTGATCTGCCCACTTCGGCCTCCCAAAATGTTGGGATTACAGGCATGAGCCACCGCGCCCGGCCAACATTTTATTTTTTAATGGAGTCAGATGCAGTATTTGTGTTGTGCAGCTCAGGTATTTAAACACTTGGGGACACATCAAACACAGGAACAGCTTTTTACTTACTCTCAAGTTGATTGACCTCCAGGTAATAGTTTTCAAGGTTTTCATTGACAGTTGGTATGTTTTTAAGCTTGTTATAGGACAGATCCAGCTCAACCAGGGATGACACATTGAAAGAATTTCCAGGTATTCCACTATCAGCCAGTTCATTGTGAGATAAGCGCAGATACTGCAATGCATTAAAACGCTTGAAATACTCGTCAGGGATGTTGCTAATCTTATTGTTGTCTAAGTAGAGAGTTAGAAGAGAGACAGGGAGACCAGAAGGCAGTCTGGCTATCTGATTGAAGCTCAAGTCAAGGTATTCGAGTGATTTAAGACCTTTAAAAGCAGCTGAAACAGCATCCTCTTTCAGCCGATTGTGTTGGAGATGGATGAAGGTCAGGTTTACCAATCCTTCAAAAGAGCCCAGCTTTGTGATCTTGTTATGAGTAAGCTGCAGATCCTCCAGAGATTTGGGAAGTGGGCCCACAGACTCTGTCAGGTTGTTGTGGTTTATATGCAGCTTCTTCAGTTGTTTCAATTTAGAGAAAACTCTCCCTTTTATCTTGGAGTTTTCTAGAAGGTTGTGATCTAGAATGAGCCACTGCAGATCAGTTACATTCTCAAAGGCCTTTTCATCAATATGGTCAATCTGGTTATTCCTAAGGTAAAGATACTTGATTCCTGGAGGCACCATTGGTACACTTTTCAATTTCAGCTCATCACAGTACATGGCACTTGGGTAGCTTTCAGGGCAGTTACATTCTGGTGCACAGTTTGGTGATGATTGCCCATAAATTGACAGGGGAAAATCATAATCATAGTACTGGCCACTGGTACCACCAATCAATGCCAGGAAGAGAGTAAATGCACTTAGACTCATTTTTGGCAAATGGTTTGAATCCTAAAAAAAGATGAAACATTTATTAATTAAAAAAGTATATACTTTGAAGAAAAAGACATTCAATTTGCAACATTAAATGCATTAGAAAATGTGCATTTTGTTATTTGATAGCTATTTTTAGTGCATCTCATGGCGTCTTTTAAATTTTTATTTAGGTATGAGGACAAAGGTGTATGTTTACAACTATAGAGTGAGCAGGTTTCAGGTTAGATTGCATACACGTGCGCCCCCTTCTGGGGGAGCCAGGCCTAATTGTTCCCGTCAATCTCTTCAGGCTCTTCCTTAACAAAATGCCTTCCTTTAAGAGGTTTCTGGGTGGTGTTCATTGACCACCGAATTAGACTACTGCTTCAGATCATCTCTCAAAAAACTAGAATGAGAAGACAGTTTTTAACTGTATACTCTACCCTATCTTTCGACATCATTAAAATGACTCATGAAGAAGATCCTTACGGGAATATGGGCAACCTGAGGTTTTGCTTGTATGTGGGAGGGAAATGGAAGGCACATTCCTTTAAAAGTGTCTGGTTATTGTTGGTTCTCAGGAAGGAGAACAGAATTCTTGGTGCTGGTGTGCATGCATACTAGTTCATGTTGTGCTTAATATTCTACACTTTTTAAAGCACATTGCAAAACTGTGTTCTGAAACTAATATTTCATAAATTAGCTATTTACTAAACAAAATATTAGTAATATTTAATAGTTACTAATGTTTATCAGGAAAATGTCACACATTCTAAGGGTTTCTCTTTCTGGAAAGAGATTCAACAGGTAGAGAAAGATAGTATTTTCCAAGTTTTCAATTAGAGTTATAGTCTCTCTCAATTACTCACAAGTTCTCTACTTTTTCTTCATGCCAAAATCGAAGATGCCATGGTTTGCATATCCGGCTTTTAGTGGCCTCACAGAATGGAGGTGGGAGAGAGGTGGGATGTTTTTAAAGTTTGGATTTAATACTGGCATTAGAACTATCTAGTAAATTATTCAACTGAGAATATGAATTTAAAATAATGTGTAACAGTTATCTTTTTATAGGAACACGTTTCTAAGGTGAGGTTCAAAAAAGTACATTTCAATGTCTTAGGTGCAGCAATTTAGATATGGGAAAATTAGAATATAGAAGTTAGACTTTTATAGAGTGAACAGTTGTGGCTGAGGCAAAGTTGGTAGCCCTGGGAGATAAATCATTAATGTGAAGAAAGATCTACATTCTAATAGATAACTGAGAATATTATATCTTCTTATGAAAGTATGATTACAAGCTTTTGGATCAAGGTAGTTTGGGATAAGCAAGATCTTTGGGGTTAGAAACTGAAAATGTCTTTTATTTGTTTTAATTTGAAATTATAAGGCACTTTATTTCAGATCAGATGGAACATTATAAAACTGTTGTTAGAAATAGTTTGATTGCTGACATAATGTAACAAGTAGCCATATTCTCAGTAAATTACTCTCTAAGATTGTAATGGGGGCATTTAATTTTGCTGACAGAACTTGGCCATAATAATAATTGCATAGCAATAAAAAGAACGTGATGACATATTCCCAGAGTTATTTATAAGTTATAGAATGTAAATACTGTAAAGATTTGTCTTGCTTTATTAATAAGCTATTTTAAATTTACTATACACCAAAATATTTATGGTAACTATAATGTGAGTATTAAATAGTAATGAAAAATGCTTCCATATTTTTTGGCAAAGTAAAAACAAGGATGCTGAATTGAATGAGAGTTTGTAACCATATAATGACTCCACTATGAGGCAAAATCACACTGTACTTCCCTCAGTTTTTTCAAATACCTGTGGCTATAGAGAAAATGCTGTTTTCAAAAACGAAATCATTTCCCAGAATTTCTTTAACAACTTGTTCCTTAAGGCATATATCCAAGAAACAAATTTTTTAAATTAACAAAACAGAAATAAATAATCCATAAGAGTTTCTAAATCTTTTAGCTCACGTTTTATAACATAGAATGTTTATTGTAAATTATAACAAACTGTCACAATATGCTTATTAAAAGATATTTTGAATGCTGATTAAAATGACTTTGCTCCAGTATTAGGGACCAATACTAACATATATAACTAATTAGCATACATAACAAACATATTAATTTCTATATTTTTTCACTGTGTCTACTTTAAGTATTTTCTCATTCTAACCTTGAAACTTTTTTATAACTTCCCTTGCCAAGCAATACACCATATACTGTGTAAAATCTCAAATCTATAAATCATGGAAAACATTAAACAAAATGTGAAACTAAATGCTCAAAACTGTGGATTTGCTGTTGAATAGCAATTGGCAAAATTGCTCTGGAATTTTTCCTGTTCCTGTTACAAAAAACGCTGTCCCAAACGGTTAGCATCCCCAGTGCGACAGTTAAAACAGCACTTACCTTACTGTCTTGACACTGCTTTCGTTAATTCTTAAAGCAGATGCACTGTGGACAAGAATCCACCAATATATGCTGTAAACTCTGTCAGGACGGAACTGGCTGCCAGATTCTGAGTGATACAAGAGCTGAAGGGGGGTGGGGAGACCCAGCCGAGTCACGCCAGTCTCTGAATGGAGTTATGTCATTGTGGGGATCTTGTGGTGTGGCATGTGAACACTGCTCTCTAACGAAGTGCAGGTGAATGTGGGGAGGAAGGACAGCCCAGCTCATTCCCTATGGAATGGGAGAGAGATACGTGTTTAACTAGCTCAAATGCCATAGCTTTTAACCAAGAATTGAGTCCTGCTTCAAATAAGGAAGCTCACTGTGAGAACATTTTTCTTACAAGCCTCTTTACATCTGTGGCTGTGGCAACAATTAAGTGCAATGCACTCAGCCAACTATCATGTTTATCTAAAGATCTCATAAATCATAAGCAGGGCAAATAATTTCAGGAAAACGCAAATGAACAGACTCAGAGGAATTGAATCCCTTTGCCTATCACTTTTGAAATCAATATTGATTTACTTGGACTAACTTAATTTTTTGGCCATGAGGGTAACTTACATTAGTTTTAAAAATATAAAATATGCTTCATATACACTTGCATACACATGATAAATATCAGCATTTCGAGTTTACTTCTAATGCTAAGGAGACTCATTTTATGTTATTCAGGTCTGGAACCAATCAGCAAAGTCTTGCCTGTTTCTTATTTTGTGGATTTCGTTTAGGAATTCACCCAAAACCTTACTTGGGAAGAGCATTCTATAGCTTAATGCTAAAAAACATACAAGAACAGAGAAAAAAATAAATTTATACTACAAGTATCACAAGGCAATAATCTTTCATTCTCTCATTGCATGCTAGTAATTATTTTTCAAAGTTAAAAGTTATTCAAAGTTATAATCTCCCAAAGGCCTGGCTGGATATATCTTTCATTATCAGCTCCTGATCCATGGTTTCAGCAAATGAGAGATGTACTTAAATCCTTGTCTATTTCATTTTGTGATTTTATCAGATATATTTATGAGACTTTTTCTAAAATGTTCATTTCCTCATGTTTATAAGAACTTTTGCAACAATATATTTTAATATAAGTTGTCACATTGTATTTTTTGTCTTTAAAAATAACTATATCACATTTTAGCAGTGAGACTTATGGAAAATTAACTTCATGACTAATACTGCATTTGCCCGAAAAAAGACTATTAGAATAAATGCCTTATTTTTGTAATAGCAGTGTTCAAAAACAAAAAGTAATCTTCTTGAAAGTAACTAATGGAATTGTAAGATGATTCATAAGCATAACATTTTTCCTAATATTATTTTAAGAAGATTATTGATAGGCCTCAGTTTCAACAAAGTAACTGAATAAATTTATAAGGAATTAAGAAAAAAAGACAAATAAATCAATCAAATATAATTAAATGATCTTGTTATAAGAGGATTCTTAAAACAATGCTAACTATTAATTTTGAGTGTATCAAATTCTATAATCTGAGTTCTTGTTAGAAAAATTCCACCTATCCATTCCTTAAGATTTTTCTTTATAAAGCAATACATGTGTTGTGGTATTTGTAACAGACCTCAAATGCATTACATTGGATTTAGCTCATTGTAAAGTCTTGTCAACATATGCTTTTTAATAAAATCAGTGCTGTGAAACCAATAATTGAATAATTTTGTGCATTTCAGAGCGTATTTTCAGGATCCATTAGAAAGAAATGAAATTGACATTTATAGTGGATCTAATATATTCCATGATTTATACTCAGAGTTTTCACATTTCTTCCTTTAAATTTCATACATTAAAATTCCTATGGTATGTTTTACTACTCTATTTTCAGGAGTATAAATGGAGAGTCAGAAAGTCTAATTCATTTGCTAAAAGTCACTTAACAAGTAAATGTAAGAATAAAACCATGAACATCTTCACTCATTGGGAAGAGGGTGAACAGGATGGAGCTGAGACAATGTAGTTCACTCAATCAGCTTAAAATACTTTACAGACAATGTTACTATCAGTTGAGAAAAAGCAGAAGTATTAAATAGGCAATAGTTATTTAAAAAGTCAAATGTTAATTAAGCAATAGTTTCTTTCCTTTTACATTACACACTAACACATGCATGCGTAGCCACATCCACACCTCAGAACTTTTGGGGTAACGTATAAACATTCCATCCTGGCCAATGCTGATTCACATCATTGGTGATAATGAGCATTGGAGGCTGAATGTGTTTCATCATAGCACAGGTTAAAATGATGGGAGTTCTCATTGTTCACCTCCCACTTATGAGTGAGAACATGGGGAACAATACACACCAGGGCCTGTCGGGGGTTGGTGGGCACGGGGAGGGAGAGCATTAGGAAAGATATCTAATGCATGCGGGGCTTAAAACCCAGATGATGGGTCAATAGGGGCAGCAAACCACCATGGCAAATATATAACTAGCAACAAACCTGCACATTCTGCACATGTATCCCGGAACTTAAATTAAAAAGAAAAAAAAAAAGATGGAGTTGCCTCTTCAGCCCAGGGACTGGATTCCCTGTTACCTGAGACCAGCAAGGATGATAAAGTATGTTATGACTGTTTCACCCACCGTGTTCTGAACCCAGCCCTGGACTTAGAGGGGAAAAGAATAAATTAAGTATTCCATCCCAGAGATAACTATCTTTTGGTATATCTTCTTAATGTGTTTGTATAAACACAAACACACAGACAATTTGGCTTTCACGTATATCATAACATTATGCTTATAGTGCCAGACCCATTTTCATATAACAGTAAATCATTGATGTTTTTCTATATCATTGAATATCATTCTCTACTATCATTTTTATTTGCTACATGAAATTCTGTTATATGGATATACCATAATGTAGTTGTTAGTTTTTAATATTGAACACTTGATTACTCTTAAAATTTGCAAAGCACTATCACATAAAATGGAATTTTAATCTTTAAATTGGTTGTACCTGCTTTGTCTATTCTGCTTATCTCAAAAGATACATTTTAAATGAAAACATATTTTGAGTAAATGGATTATGCTTTCAAATCATACAATAGAGTGGATTTGAATTTTTTCTCTTCTCACAACAATCTAATTCCCATTCTTAATTTTAGCATCTTACAAGTCATGAAACTATCTTTTATTTACATAGTCCTTATACTCATAGCTGTATGTATTTTTAAACTTACTCTACAATTGCTTTTATTTTTCTTAGTATCTTACATGACAAGTACATTTTTGGAATTATCAATGAAATGGTTTATTATATGTTTTTCATTAATAAGTGTGCATTATAAGAGTAATATATATAAATTGGAACACTATACCAAAACATTAATCAGCATAGCAGTATATAAGGTTAAATATACTGGCTTAAATAACTCTCCAATTTCACTTTCTATAAGTAATTGTTGTTTAGACTTATTAATTCAGATGTTTCAGACATGTCTTATATACACAATAGAATTTCTTTCCCCTTTCCTCTTTTATGGCAGCCTATAAGATAACTCAGACAGTTCAGAACTCAGATAACTTCTTCACTTAGGTAAGTGCACAGTCATAAATTTGCTTTTGGGAGAAATTCCTCTTTTCTCATGATAAGCAATGCTGTATTGAGCAAGTTTTGTGCAAGATAGCTTAAGGAAAATCCCAAAAGTAAGTGGGCTTTCTGGAGAACACAAATTTGTACACATATTTAAAAATTTTGTAATTATTACCTAATTACCTCCAAAATGTTGTTCTGCTTATCACTCCCATCAATGGTAGATGAGAATACAGTTTCGCCAGTCATTCATGAAGTTTGAATATGATCAAGCTTAAAATATCTATGATTTAATTGTTAAAGTTTTATTTCTTAAATAATATCTGATAGTGCCAGTCTCCCTTCTTTATTCCTTAAGTTTAGGCTTAGCAAACCTTAAAGCATCTGACCATGGCTAAACTCCCTGATGCCATTTTCTTTCCCCCTTCTGCCTTACATTCTAGCCATTTTGGCCTTTACCCAGGACCTGATATATGAGAAGTCTGTTCCTACTTCAGGTCCTTTACCAGCTGTTCTCTTTGACTGGAATGCTCTTCCCACAGACTAGCAGTTCTCAAACATTTTGCCTACGGGACTCTATGTACCTAAAATTTGTGGATGTTTTGAGGACCCCAAAGATATATGTGGAGTCCGTCTACCAGTGTATATCACATTCAAAATTAAAACTGAGAAATATTTTAAAGTATTTAAGTAATTCATTATGATAAAAATAACTAGTCCATGCCATGTTAATATAAATACCATTTTTGTGAAAATATTAACATGTTCCAGAAAAAAAAAAGAGAAAAATGGTATTGCCTTATATATTTGCACACCTATTTAATGTATTCTGAATGGAAGTTAGCTGGACTTTGATGTCTGCTCCCTTGTTCAATCTGTTAAGATATGTTGCTTTGATTGATGAATGTAATGAAAAACTCACCCTACATAAATTTTTAATTGAGAAAACAAGCACTATTAATAGCCTTCTTAGGTAAATTTCAACTCAATTTAATTCCACTTAAATTCCAACTCAATTTAATTATTTCATAAGTAAGCATTGAATTTTACCAGAAGCCACAGGACATCTGACAATGACATTGTTCTGATGGCTAGTAGAATATCTGCTTGTGTGCTCTGACTTTTTCTAGAATTTTCTATAGTCATGATTTTCAAATATAAATGTGTTTTCAATGACTCAGTTTGTTCTCGGTAACACCACTGTATTCCTATTTATCTTTGTTTATGTCTGCTTTTATTTCTGCAATCTAGTTATTGTCCAATAAATCACTATTTTGTAATCTTTGTAGTCTTGTTTTGGAATAGTATTTTTTTATTTTTTTTCAACTACTCTTCTTTTTGAAGAACAATCAGAACTCAACAAGTGGTAGTTTCTCAAAGGCTAGTTGCAATGTGGTATTTAAAATTACATCAAGGAAGGTTTTCTACTATTTCCAAATTCTAATTTTTGCTCAAAAGTTTAAATTTTGCCAACTACTGTCAGTTGAAACGAAAAATACACTTTTTCTTGAAATGAAAAATACACTTTTTTTGAGTATATTTACCAAATACTCTAATCTGACAAACCATACTTTTAATTAAAAATGGGTTCCAGAAAAAAAGTGGCTAGTTCAACCAGAGTCAGCTGTAGATTTGCCCATTTGTAAGGCAAAAGTGCAATCCACAGATATGGTATTAATTCAATCTTCATGTCTTGAGTAAATCTTTATTTTGATTAATTACTGTATCATTGGAAAGTAGCTCGCTGTGATTTATTTTGCTTTTTGTCCAGCAGACATTCAGCAAGGATTTTGTAGTATTCAGCGTTTGTGCGTATTTCTCAGACCATGCAATTTGCTTTATCTAGTAAAATGGTCAGTGGCTTTGCAATTTCCAGTTTGAAAGCTATAACAAATAATTTTTTGCTTTTAGAGTCCATTACATCTACAGTTAACTATTTAGCTCATTTTTCTTTAAAATCTGAATGATTGGTCTCAAAATGTTCCTAGAATTCAGTTGTTACCTTAAAAATATTTAAAATGTTTTGTTGTATAAGACAAAATAAATCAAATTATTAATATATACAGTTAAAAGGTAAATATTATTTCATTATTTATTAATAATATTATTAATATCATTTATTGGTTTTCATTATATTTCTGTTGTCTATTTTAATTTTCACTTACTTTCTTTGGAGAAGGGTGCTCTTTCCCATAATTCAGAGAACTCCTTCATATATGAATTTTGTGCAGTGTAGCTATGGGTTAAGAAAAAATGTCTTCTATCTCCCTTTTGGAAGATAATGTGGTTTTTTTGTTTTGTTTTGTTTTGTTTTTTGAGACGGAGTCTTGTTCTGTTGTCCAGGCTGGAGGGCAGTGATGCAATCTCTGTTCACTGCAACCTCAGCCTCCAGGGTTCAAGCAATTCTCCTTCCTCAGCCTCCCGAGTAGCTGGGACTACAGGTACCTGCTACCATGCCTGACTAATTTTTGTATTTTAGTAGAGATAGGGTTTTGCCATGTTGGCCAGGCTGGTCTCGAACTCCTGACCTCAGGTGATCCACCTGCCTCAGCTTCCCAAAGTGCTGGGATTACGGGCATGAGCCACTGCGCCTGGCCTCATTTTTTAAATATAAGAAGAATATATTATAATTTTTTTATCATTGAATATAACATTAAATTCAAAATAAAAATATGTTAAATAAAATTTAAAGAGTTAGCAAACTTTGAACAAATAAAAATAGTATTACAAAATAAGCCTGCAAAGATTACAAAAGAATGATTTATTGGACAATAACTAGATTGCACAAATAATAGCAGAGATAAACAAAGATAAATAGGAATACATAATGTTACTGAGAGCAAACTGAGTTAACCACGAAAAGCACATTTATATTCCAAAATTGTGACTACAGAAAATTCTAGAAAAAATGAAAATACTTAAGCAATTATTCTACCAGCCATCAGAACAATAACATCGTCACATGTCACATGGTTTTTGGAAAACCCCATTGTTCACTTCTGAAATAAATTAAAGTGAAAAGTACAAATAACATCTTAATATTATCAGAAAAATAATTTTTTCGTTTTGGACTTCCTGAAAGGGTCCCAAGGTTTATGATACACACTTAGCGAACTGTTGCCCTGGACTGTTTTATCATTGGCTGCTTCTCACTTAGGTCTCTGCTTCCTCAGACAGGCTTTTGAATCACAAAATCTGAAGTAGTCTTAGAGCCTGCTTCAGTTATTCTCTACCATTTTAATATATTATAATTTCTTATCATTTGCCACTCTTGGAAATTATATTTTTAGTATATTTATTAATCATTTATTTTTTAACTTTGACCCTCGTAGTATGTCACTTCCATGAAAATAAGGACTTGATCTGTCCCTTAGGCTTGATACAAGGTAGGCTCTCCACATATGTTTGTTGAAGGAAAATATTATAGAATATTTTTCCAGAGTATTGCTTGTGATTCTTCATTTGTCTATATTTTTAGATGAATTTCCATATAAATTTTGTTACAGCAAAAACAATATAATCGTATTTGAATGCAGCCACACTGATTTTATAGGTTATCTTAAAGAAGTCGACAACTTTATTATATTGTGTTTTGACATCCAAGGGTAGATTGTGGTCATGTTCCTACCTCATAAAGCTTTCTTTGTGAGTTTAAATGAGTTACTGGATGTGAAATCCTTGAATAATCCTTTGCATAAGGTAAGCATTCAATAAATGTTAGTTATTATTACTGTTATAGAGATCCATCATTTTCAGCATGTATGAAAGAGAATAACAAGGATGGTGTTGCATAGTATAGGAGCAACAAATTCCCCGAGATCAGAGTCTTTGCTTCTATGCCTTTCCTTGTCTGCTCTGCAGCTATCGCTCTCCACGTACATAGACTCTTTAAACCTCATTTTCCACTTTCATAAAATAGAATTAATGACCTTTATCATGTGGGTGTTGAGTATTAAATGAGTTGATACATTAAGCACTTAAAGCATTGTAAGCATATAGTGATTTATTTTATGTAAGCTGAAACATACAAATTGTTTACATAAATTATATTTAATAACATTAATATTTATAAATATATGCTTCATATTTATACTAATATTTACACTAAAAAAGGTATAAAACCAAATAAAAATGACAACTTATCATAAATGTTATAAATAAAGTAATGAGCAGGCAGTGAGGGAGAATAAAAGGTTGAGAAAGCAGAGAAGGCCTCCCGCTAGGATAAACCCATATTTAAACTGGATAGGAAAGGTGAGAAAGTAGAAGAAAAGATATTCAATGTAGAGGTTTCAGGATTTTGAATGCGGGCCGGATGGTAAAAGCTTGGTGGTTGAGCGGCAGGAAAATTGTTATTAGACATGTAATGATAATGAGTTCATGGAAGTCATTCAGGGCATACTATAGCTATGGATTTTGGATTTTTGTTTAAGTGTTTTAGGATGCTAGTGATTATAAGCAGTAGAGTCACAAGAGGAAGCAGGAAGTCAAAATGGGACACAACAGTATTAGTCCAGGCGAGAAATGAAGATAATGGCTTGGACTAGAGAGGTGACATTAAAGATGTATAGATCTTAGAATATGCAATTGCAATGTAGTCAGGTGTAGGAAAAAGTAGGCAAAGCTTCTACTCCACCGTCTGAAGTTTGCTGGAAGTGAATTAACAATTGGCAGATTAATAGGAGAAAAAGATGTATAAACTTGTTAATATGCATAGAGGAAAATCACAGGAAAGTGATTACCCAATAACCCAATGAGGTCCAGTTGCTTATACACCTTTCTGCATAAGTAAAGGAGAGATGAGAGAAATGTGGCAACTTTGAGAAGTACTGAATTATTTTTAGGGAGGATTAATGGACCCAGCAGGCAGACGTTTTCTTGGAAATGAATCTCTTAAGAAACCTAATGGGACTGACAAGTTACAGGAAGGTCAGGAGCATAACTGC
Organism: Symphalangus syndactylus; assembly: GCF_028878055.3. Lineage (NCBI taxonomy): Eukaryota > Metazoa > Chordata > Mammalia > Primates > Hylobatidae > Symphalangus > Symphalangus syndactylus. The sequence continues at coordinate 86,379,531 of NC_072435.2, forward strand.
GCTGTGAACCAAGGTTGTCGTAGTATGTGAATAGTCTCCCAGGTAATCTTTCAGTAATGCCCTCTGAAGAACAGATAAAAAGTCAGTCTGGGCCTGGTGACCCCTGATTTTAGTTTTTTCTCTTCCCTGGTGGTTAATCTTTCCTAGTTATTTGGTGAGATTTCCAGGGGTGGCAAGTGTCTTAACATATTAACATTTATTTTTGAAAGATGGTTCCTTAGTCAGATAAGGAAATTCCAGAGAGTCCCTCCCTGTGCTTGTGGGGGAGAGGTCAGAGAGACCTTGAGGTTGTTATTTAGTTCAGCATGTCAAGACATCATATTTTGGGATATTGTTTTCTAAGCCCCAACACAGTGAAAAAGATAAAAACAAAAATATCCCCTTATAAGTTCTCTGTCTTTGTGTATGTCCTTCTGAGTTTTGTATTTGCTGTAGATTGATTTTTTTTTTCTATTTTACTTTAAGTTCTGGGATAAATATGCAGAATGTGCAGATCTGTTACACAGATACACATGTGCCATGGTGGTTTGCTGCACCTATCAACCCATCATCTAGGTTTTAAGCCCCGCATGCATTAGGTATTTGTCCTAATGTTCTCCCTCCCCTCGCCCCTCAACCTCCGACACATGGATTCAGGGAGGGGAACATCACACACAGGGGCCTGTTGATTGATTGTACTTTTAAAATATATTGGCTTTTTTGTTTTGGCATGTGTGTTTTCGTGTGTGTGTGTGTGTGTGTGTATTCACATGTGTATGTTTGGTTTGTTTTTTTTTTCCTTTAACTGGCAAGCCATCTTGAGTGGTCACGGACCACTGCTTTTCCCTTTTGTGAGTCAATACATAGTACTACTGTGTTTTTTTGGTGTGTATTTGGTAATTTTTATTAATTCTGTTTTTTCATTAAATAAATTTAACTTTCTTTTCTGTAATTCAGGGTTTCCCTTACTTTTTTGTACTGTTTTAAAGTAGTGTCTTTTGACATGTGTAATTTTTTATGGTAAAATCTTTGCTATGTTTTCAATACATATTTTATTTTCCTCCATTAATCAGTTCATCAGAACCGATTTTTCTATTTATTATTTTATTCTAAAATCAGCTATTTGGTGAAGATATGAGTTCCAGAAAGTAAAGGTGACATCAGAAAAATTATCAAAACCTTTTTAAAGTAGCTATAAGATGATCTCTCTTTCTTTCCCACTAAGTAAGGGCCTAATTAAGAATGTTAAAGATCCTATGCACTGAATTAGTAAATAAGTAATGGCGCAACTCTAATTAAAATCAATACAAGCCTGTACAATCAGTGTAAAACAGCTTAAAATTTTTGATTTGCTCCTTGAAAAAAACAAGCATTTATTCATCAGTTCATACATGAATATCCATGAAGACTTAGGTACACTAGAAAACAACCCCTGACCTCAAGAAGCACAAACTCTAGTTGGAAAAGATGCAAATAAACATACAGTTATGATAACATGAAGCAATGTAGTTTGGATGTCTTCTCAAAATCTCATATTGAATTGTAATCCCCAGAATTAAAGGTGGGGTTTGGTGGGAGGTATTTGGGTCATGAGGGAGGAACCCTCTTCTTGGTGCTGTCCCGGAGACAGTGAGTGAATTCTCAGGAGATCTAGTTGTTTACAAAATGTGTGGCACCTCCCCACCACTTGGTCTCTGGCTGCTACTCTCGCCATGTGAACTGCTGTTCCCCTTCGCCTTCCACCGTAAGTAAAAGCTCCCTGAGGCCTTCCCAGAAACGAAACCAATGCCAGCACCATGATTCCTGTACGACCTGCAGAACCGTGAGCCAATTAAACCTCTTTTATTTATGAATTACCCATTCTCAATTTTTTCTTTATAGCAACACAAGAAAGGCCTAACACAAGGAAAGTGAATAAAATACGTTGAGATCATAGAGCAGCAGCCTTAGGCACAACCCTGTGTTATTGGAGGAGGTTTCAAAAAAGGAGGTGAAGACCAAGATGAAGATTTAGAGTAAAGAATGAGCTGATGTTAGCCAGGGGAAAAAGTTCAAACAATTCCAGGCAGAGGGAGAGTTTTAAAGGCCCAAGTAAATGGCGGAGCCTAGAATTTGGGAAATTGACAGGTTCTCTGTGACAGAATTCATGAACAAGATCTGTAGCGGCATTCAAAGAAGTAAATTCCTTTTTCTTTGAATTAACTTTGTAATGCTCAGAACACACCATTTTTCAAGGAGCTAAATTCATCAAAGGTTTAACTGTGTAAGTAACATGTAAGATTAAATTTTTTTTTTTTTTTTTTTGAGACAGAGTTTTGCTCTTGTTGCCTGGGCTGGAGTGCTGTGGCGCGATCTTGGCTCACCATAACCTCTGCCTCCCGGGTTTCAAGCGATTCTCCTGCCTCAGCCTCCCGAGTAGTTGGGATTACAGGCATCTGCCACCACGCCCGGATAATTATTTGTATTTTTAGAAGAGATGGCGTTTCACTATGTTGGTCAGGCTGGTCTCTAATTCCTGACCTCAAATGATCCACTCGTCTTGGGCTCCCAAAATGCTGGGATTACAGGCCTGAGCCACCGCACTCAGGAGATTAAAAATATTTTTAACTTAACCTATTAACAAATGAATACTTTCGTAAGAGTCCAATAGGCATATCCTCATAAAAATGTAGTTTTAAAGACTTAAATAATCCCACTGTCTGTTTTCTTAGTACCAATGTCCTGTGGCATGTTTTGAAAGTGACATAATGTTGACTCATTAGAAAATAGATTCCACTAAAAACAAATAGACCTCTAACAGCAAATGGTGTAAGTACTCCTCATTTTAGTGTTGAAAGTTTTGATTCTGAAATTTAATATGTACCTGTCATTCCAAATATCCTTCCTTGGTTATATTTGCAAGGAAATAGGTGAACTTTAGGATTAAGTAGTTAATAAACTTTTAGATGATACACATTTTCCAGGGTTATATGGTTTCTGCCAAGCTTCAGAAGGGAATTTCAGAAAATAGCTCCGGGGTTTTAAAATGCAAGTTGTAGCTGACTTATTCATAAGCCACAAAGAAATTTTCATGATAATTATTGCAATATTGAAAACTCTAGTATGCTTCTGAGCATCTCTTCTGCAGAATAAATATTTTTGGATACTTACCCAAGCCTATTATATTCCAGCCCAGGCTGAATTTCTTCTTTTCCACAAAAATGGAATTACCTTGATGTCAATAAAAGTCCTTGTAAAATTTGCAAGAACAAAAATGGGTGATACATTGTACTAATTTTGACAACAATTAGTTGGTTGAAATATTTCCATTTTTTTAAAGCTATACTTTTTGGTTTCTCTAGTTGGCCATAATTCAGATTTTGAAATAGGTCAATGATTTCCAAAGTTGGTTGTTGATCAAAATCATCCAAATAACTCTAAAAAATATAGATACCTAGGAGATTTTCCTTGGAGATCATGATTACATATGCATGACCAAGGAATCTATATTTTTGACAAGCATTCAAAGAGCCTAGAATAATCAAGTAGTGTAGGTAAGTTATCTTCATCCTTCTATTTCTGTCTCTCTGTGTAGCAGAAGATTCTGTTACCCTAAATTTGGAGGCCTAATGCCAATAAGTAACAAAGAACTTCCTTCTTCGCACTATTGAAACGATCTTCTCTTGAGGGTCTCAGATTCCACATCCCAGATTTCTTATGGTTTTCTACACCAATTGCAGAGCCCCCCTCATAACCTCTGTGCATTTTCAGTTGTCTTTTGGAGACAGTGTCTTTACCTTATTATTGTTTTCTTTGAAATAAAAACAAAATGTATGACTACAAGGGATGAAATTCAGAGTTAAACAGAAAATTCTCACAGGGGATGGAGAGATGAATTCAGTGGGGCCTGACTCTTGCTTACCTGTTCTGTTCACATGTAATAAAAATCTAAGAAAAGAAGATGTCAAAAGATTCAGGGTCTTCAACAATATTTCTGTTGTTCAGACACGGCCTCAGAGAAGACTGAAAGCTAGCTACCCACAGAGTATTGGGTTGGTGCAAAAGTAATTGCATTTTTTGTCATTTCAATGGAGGTTTTTTTGTCGTTTCAATGACAAAAACCACAATTACTTTTGCATCAACTCAATAATTATTCATTATACGTTGGTTGAAAATTAATAAACTATATTCAGGCATACAAAGAAAATTAGCATATTTATTTTTCATGTTTTATTTGTTCTCTCTTCTTTCAAACCTGGATGGTAGGAAATTGGCATTTTGAATTTTTATAATTGGCATTTTGTTGATTTCTAATTAAATAGTCCCTTTAACTTATAAAGTCACTTGAATCTTTTGGATTTTAACAATCTCACCATGATCTTTTGTGAGATGGAATCTGTGTGGGAAAGTTTAGCTTATCCCCCTGGTGATAGAGGGCCAGGATAAGAAGTGGCTACAGGGAACTGTGTGATAGTTCTTTTGTTCCTTTTGTGTCATTACTGATTGACTTCTGCATCTGCAGATTGTAGCTCATGAGCTTGCACCCTCATCTTTTAGATCAATCATGAACCCATCAATGTGGTGCTCTGACTCCCATCTGACCCCTGTGGTGGTTTTGTGTCCCCACCCAAATCATTTTGAGTTATAATTTCCATGATCCCCACATGTCAAGGGAGAGACAAGGTAGAGGTAATTGGATCATGGGGGCGGTTTTCCCCTTGCTGTCCTCATCATAGTGAGTGAGTTCTCATGCGATCTGATGGTTTTATAAGGGATTTTTCCCCCTTTGCTCAGCAGTTCTCCTTTCTGCAGTCTTGTGAAGAAGCTACCTTATTTCCCCTTCACCTTCTGCCACGATTGTAAGTTGCCTGAGGCCTCCCCAGCCATGCTGAACCATGAGGCAATTAAACCTCTTTCCTTTATAAATTACCCAATCTTGGGCAGTTCTTCATAGCAGTGTAAAAACGGACTAAGACACCCTGCTTGGGTGGTTGACTCTGCAGTAACAGAACCAAAGACAGAGTGCAGGGAGCTTAGTGAGGGCAGGAGACAACAGACCCAAGTGAGTTCCTGTATTAGTTTATATTGCTCCTACAATAAATTACCAAAAATGTAGTGGCTTAAAACAACACAAATTTATTATCGTATAATTCTGTAGTTCAGAAGCCCAAAATGAGTTTCACTGGGTTAAAATCAATGTGTCAGCAGGACTGCATTACTTCTAAAGTAGCTAAGAGAGAATCCATTTTGTTGCCTTTTCCAGATTCTAAAAGCCACCAATACCTTGGCTCTTAAACTCACCATCTTCAAAGACAACAATGGCCACTTGAGTCTTCCTTGCATCATATCACTCTGACATTGCCTCTTCTGTCTCATTCTTCTATGTTTGAAGCTGCTCTGATTACATTAGGCCCACTCAGATGATCCAGGACAATCTCCTTATCTTAAGGTCAGATGAGTAGAACCCTTAAGTTTTTCAGCTACCTAAAGCCCTTATTGCCATATAATGTAACATATTCACAAATTCTGAAAATTAAAATGTGGCCACCTTTGAGAAGCCATGACTCTACTTAGGACAGTTTCCAAAACATTTTGTGAAATTACAAGTTCACTTAAATAAAATCTGTAAAAACATTTGATTAGAAGAAACTCTGTTATTTAGTTCTATGACTTCCAATATGTTTGATAACTTAAAAAAAATAAATTATGGCCACACTGCATTGGATCTCCTAATATATACTCTAACATTAGAGAATTCGACTTTCTGTTTTTATGTTTTTCATATCCAGTTAGAAAGGTGAGTTGAGATGTGACCTTTAATAAAGTAATTCAGCTGTTACATCTCCATATTGTTAATTTAGTATTCTTTTGGAAGCCAGGGGAAATAAAATTATAGTGGACTTATTCTGGGTCTGGTTAACCTCCTTTCTGGGAATAGACTTTGGATTAACCTAAAAAATACACCGGGAATTTTGCTTGTGGGTCTGTGGATTGTTTTTCCCAAAAGTGACGCTGCACACTAGACTGGGCAAACGGAAGAGGGAGGGTGTGAGTGCTGGCAAGTCTGGATTTGGTTCTGTGATCATGACTCAGAGTGGAATCTCAAAATAAATTATAATCTTATTTTGCCACTTTGGGAAAAGGAAAAAGACAAGTACCTGAGTAGAAAAACACACTGCAGTTGTGCTGGATCGTGGATCACAACCATTGAAAACACTTTCCGAAATTTCTAATATCACTTTGGCCATGAACAGTATTAGGATTCATATTTATCTCATCTCCCTCCTTTCTCTGTGTTCTTGTCAATACCATTTCCCTTCATTGTTCCTGTGATCACTTGTGGAACCTGCCATTGTTCTATGAATATATATGTGTTCAGTACGTATGCTCTCCACACAAACAGGGACTGAACAGAACAAGAAAGTACAAAAGCAGGGGGTGTCTCATGATTTTTAGATTCACTACCTCATACTTTATAATCCTTTATATATAATTGTTTCTGACATCCACTGTAGCCTAAACTATATGGTTAGAGTATATATTTTGAACGTTTACTAGAAAAAGTTTAAAAAGGAAGTAAAATATATATTCTTAAATATAGTTAATATGTGGCTTAACTTGAATCCCATCCCTCCCTTTCTCAATTCCAATTATTACTTTATTTTAAAGAATATTTTAAAGTGTAGAAAGGAAAAAAATAACACTGGGAAAGAGATGAGTTTCAAACATGAATAAAATTCCAATGTCTCCCTCTCCCACCAAATCAAAAGTCTTTCTTTCTTTCTTTCTTTCTTTTTTTTTTTTTGAGACGGAGTCTTGCTCTGTCACCCAGGCTGGAGTGCAGTGGTGCAATCTGGGCTCACTGCAAGCTCCGCCTCCCGGGTTCCCACCATTCTCCTGCCTCAGCCTCTCCGAGTAGCTGGGACTACAGGTGCCGGCCACCACGCCCGGCTAATTTTTTGTATTTTTTTTTTTTTTTTAGTAGAGACGGGGTTTCACCGTGGTCTCGATCTCTTGACCTCGTGATCTGCCCGCCTCAGCCTCCCGAAGTGCTGGGATTACAGGCGTGAGCCACCGCGCCCAGCCCAAAAGTCTTTCTGAATGAGGTGGTGAAAGATGTCCATGATACTACTTTTCTTTTATAGACTGTGACTCGAAAGTGCCAAGTGATTTATGACATAGGACATTCTTGTATGTATATTGTTTTTACTTGATCCTTATTAAAATCCAGAGAAATACAAATTAGTCTATATTAAAGATGAGGAAAGTCAGGCCTCAGGCACAGGAGTTTAGCCTCCAAGATTCTGTGACTTTTCAGTTCTACCAGCCTTGAAATAGATAATATTTTCTCTCATGTTTTCTCTCTGCCCTTGAGTGGTGGTTCTCCCACCAGCCTTTTCCACCCCACCCTGCCCCAAACTCAACTCACTCTTCCCCCCTACATAGTTCACATAATCCCTTGGACTTTGCACTCAGCATGCTGCCTACCAGTTTCAGTTACTCTTTTGTTTCTGTCACAGCCCCTATCACGATTTACCTTTTATTTACTTTTCTGATTACTTTTCTTACATATATGTATGTGTGTGCATGTATCCCTCATTAGAATGGGCCCATGCCTGTTATTTATGGTGTTGACACTACGGTACTTTTAGTATCTAACACAACATTCTGCACGGAGTAGGAATTCAAATATTTGTTAAATGAGTCAATCCACAAATGAAGATCCTGGTTTAATCTAGTCATTGTTCAAACTTTTATACACACCAAAGGATTCTGAATTCTATTAAGTGCCTCTTGAATATTCTGTAAGAATTACACCAAAATGGGCACAGCACAGAGATGAAACAATGTCTTTGAAGAAGTTGGGAGACACCAGAATTTCCTCACATTTTCCAAGCAATATCATGCAAGCATTTGAGTTTGATTCTTTTATGTCACAATAGTCTCTTAAAACTCCTCTTCCTCAACCAATTTTTGTTTCAAAAACATTCACTTTCTGGATCCCACAGATTTAACAGCCTGTCTTTGCCAATTTAACATGTATTATGAACACTAAAGTTGCATGTAAATAAGAATATGGGACTTGAGGGCAAGCAGTAGTATTGGTTCTTTCACTAACTTGGTACTTTTTCTTTCTTTTTCTGGGCAGTCATTTAACCTCTTTTATCCTTACAATCTTTAACATTTTTAGAAAGTTAATAAAGTGTAATTATGTAAAAAATAACTACAAAAATAATAGCAAGCATATAAAATGCCATTAAAATGAGGTATCATTTTGAACCTATAAAAATAACAAGATCAAATAAGTGTACTTTATTTTATTATAATGCTAATTTAAGAAATATTTTTAATTAGCCATATGTAGCAAAATGTTTATATGCTTTGATTCAGCAATCCCACTATATAGATAAAATATTAAGTGATTTAAAACCAGGACAATATATGTTTCAACACTATATAATAACAGAAACAAAATAAATTCTAAAATAGAAGACGAATAACACAGACAAGTGACTATATAGTTAATTCAAACAATAAAATATACATTATTAAAATTATATGGTATAATAAAGTGGAAACAATACTATTCATGGAATATGAATCAGCAGACATGTAATACAAAAGTTCATAATTTCTATCTGCAGTAATATAACAATGTACACTTGGATTGCAATACACACCAAACAATGAAGCGAATTAAATTTTAAGTAAACCATTGAATTATCTCCTTGAGCTAATGATTTCCTTTAGCTTTTATTTAGTATTATAATTTTGGACAACTCTATCAATAAATAATTCCTGATGCAGATATGGGATTTGTTATTTCATGTGCCCTTTTTAAAAATTATGATTTAATTCTCTCATCTTATTAATGTATTCTTACTCCAAACAAAAATAATGTAAAATATTTACCTGTTAAATTTATTTGGGCATTTTTGATGAAACCTTGAAAACTTTTCATTTAATTTTTTACACTGGTAGTTACAGTAATTTTCTTAGATGAAATTATACTTGCTGATTTGAGAAAAGAAAAATTATGAATAAAATTATATATTCTATGAATGCCATCACATTTTTACATAGTATGATAAATATTATGATCTATTTTGTCAAGTACTTCTCTCCTCATCCATATACCTATATTTATTTTAAAGAACATAATCTGATTACTTGGAAATCATTACCTCACTTAAAAACAACACTATTTTAAAATAAATACACAGTCCAATGACCAAAGAAGACTTTTCAGACATTATACCTAGTGTAAACATAAGCAAACCTCAAACAAGACATGGCCCAGTTTGCAAAAAGCAACCTTTGAGGTGACTGTTTTTAAACTTCATTAACTCTAAATTTCCATTTCACCAGTAATGACACTTCATAGTTCCTAAGGACCATTCCCTAAGGGCTCTGCCTAGCTCACCAAGATACACAACCCAGTAACTGTGGAGTTGACTGTCCTTCATTTTGCTAGCTGAAAACAGTGTGGTGTTCTACCACAACTGTAGTTTTTTGGGTCCAGAACCAAACCAGAGAATTTCATTTGGTTTTCTAATTTGGTCCAGCTGTTGAAATAGATCACTTTTCTTTTCTATCTTTTCTTCTTTTTCTTTTCTTTTCCTTTTTTCCTTTCTTTCTTTCTCTTTGTTTCTTTCTTTCTTCCTCTTCCTTTATTTCTTTCTCTTTCTTCTTTCTTTCTTCTTCTTCCTTTTTTCCTTTCTTTCTCTTCCTTTCTTTTTTCTTTCTTTCTCTCTCCTTTCTTTCTTTCTTTCTCTTTCTTTTCTTCCTTCCTTCCTTCCTTCCTTCCTTCCTTTTTCCTTCCTTCCTTCCATCCTTCCTTCCTTCCATCCTTCCTTTCTTCCTTCTTTTTTCTTCTTTCCTTCTTCCCTTTCTTTCTTCCTTCCTAACCTTCCTTCACTACCTTTCCTTCCTTCTACCTCCTCACCCCCTGTCTTTTTCTTTCTCTTTCCTGGAACCATTCTTTGGACGCTCATCGCAAAATGGAAGTAATCTTAATCGAAAGAGTCAGTTTTCATTATCAAAATTGCTAGTAGCACACCGGCTTTATAGTGCAGATATCTGTGGATATTAACAAGAAGTCATGATGACTATATTAAATGTGGTAGTGCTGTGTCTCCTTGAGATTTCCCCACTCCCCTCTAGTATCCAAGTTACTCCTTCCGGTTTCTGCGGCACTCTGGCCGAACGCAAGTAGCAAAACATCCCTTTAATTCGACCTCCCCTGCCCTCCGCCACCATCACTCCAAATTAAGGAAAAGGAGGTAAATAAAAGCAAACATAAAATAAAAGTATCGTTTTGAATAATAGTTCCATACCTTTTGAATAATTGTTTTGAAAGTGAGAGACTAATCAAATAATCTCCTTTGTTTAACCATTCATTTATTCAATTAGCTCATTCAGTCAATACAGAATGCCCAACTGTGTGTCTGGAATCATCCTGCGTTCTGGGAACACAACTAGAAAGTAAGGGTCTCTGCTTTTAAGGAGTTTATGTACTTGGGAGAAGAAAGGTAATAAAAAAGTAAACAATATAGTTTCTTAAAAATAACGTGCTATGAAAAATCAATAGGATGAAAGATTGAAAGTGATGAGAGTATATGTTGTTTTATATTAGTATAAATGGTAGTAAGGGAAGTGACAAGTGACCACAGATCTGGAAGTATCTCAGACAGAGAGAAGAGCTAATATAAATATCCTGAAGTAGGTAAGGGTTGTCATGTCAGTGGTAAGAGTTAAGTGCAGAGAATTGGGCAAAGAAGTAATCCTGTACAGGCCCATCATTTGTGGTGTTGTCCAAATATAATGGGAAGTTCTTGAATGGTTTAATCATGGAGTGATATGATTCAATCTAGGTTTTATAAAGGAACTGAGACTACTGAGTGACGCAGTTGGGTAGAGAAAGAGAAAGAGAGTAGAATGGAAGCAGAAAAATCCCTCTGAATATTTCCCAGCCCAGAGGGGCAATTGCGGTGTTGAATTGGGTGGTAGCAGGAGAGATTATCAAAAAACAATATTGAGGACAAGTTTTGTATGGCACACTGGTAGTACTTGTCAATGGATTATCAAAAATACTTCCTAGATATTCAATGAATGAATAAATGCTGCTATATTATATAGGTAAGTAAGAACCTGTTCATTTTTACAACCCTGAAGCCATAAAAATAATATGTTCTCGTGGAAGAAAAAGGCTAAGCATACTAATACCAATTAGCAGCCAACACATTTGGAATCCAGGTACACTACTACTACTTAAAAATTGATGAGAAAAAACTATTCCTCTTGTTTAACACTCAGGGTGTCCACAATCAGTACATTAAACTGTTTCCTGGTGATTTGAAAAGATGTGCTGCACTCACATTTTTATTATTCCTTTTTTTCATTCATTCGACAAATATTTATTCACTGCCTACTATGATCCAAGTCCCAAGGAAGTAACATAAAGAAACACATAGGCAGAGTCAAAATTTTTTCTGTTAAAATTCTGACAATATTGCTTCGTTTTCTTCTGAGGTTTAGTGCTGTGGAGTCTGAGGTAACTATCATTGCTTTGTTTTTTATTTGTACAGAGTATGTTTCATTCATGTTTGTCCCCATTTATATTTGTGTGACTTTTTAAATTAATATTTATGTTCATTTCTGAAATTCAAATACTTTACCAGGTTTTATTTTTTTTTTAATGCTTCATTGGCCCACTTTTAGCCTGAACATTCAAACTTTCAACTCAGAAAATGGTTTTTTTTTCCCCTGCTTTGTCTTTGATACTCTTTCTGCACTATTTAGATTAGTTTCTTTTTGAAGATCACCAATTAACCATAAAGTAGACGTCTCTTTTCACATTTACTTTTCATCACATTAGATTCTTTCATTTTTGTGTCTTTTCTTTGGCCTCCTAGTAGATAACTAATATCAGAAATGTTGCCCATTTGAATTACTGTAGTGTTTATTCACCTCTGTACTGTTTCTGAAGCTATGCATTTTTTTATTCTCATATTGTATTTCATTTATTTAAACTCTGCCTACCATCCAGTTTTCTATTTTTTCTATCTCAATATCTCCTATTTCATACATACAATTTAATCAGCATTAACTTAGAGTAGAAGATAGAGCTGTCAACATTTGTTTCCTAAAAAATGATTTTCAAAAGAGGTCTTTCTTTCCACTACTTCAGTGTTTCCCTTTACGTTACACAATCTTTTCACCAGATTGTAACTATTTTGAAAATGTTTTCTCGTCCTTGAGTGATTTCTATCCAGTCTGGTATTTTGCCCATAAACAAAAGTTTCAGGTTCTACTTGACATCCTTTTCTTTCTTCCAGCTTTTAAAGAATAATCCTCTTAGATATTAAGTTGGAAAATCAAGTGGTGAGCAACATTTTGTATTTTTACGAGGGTTTTTTTGAATGTGAATCTACTGAGCTAAGAGGAAGTTTCTAATTCCATTACCTGGTCATCTTATCTTGCCAGACACAGTAAAAAGTGAAATTTAACAAATAACTTAGAGACTCAAGAGCCTATATGTGGTGCTTTCAGGAAACATGAAAACAAAAGCTTATGTAAGATATTCTTAAAATGAATTGGCTATTTCCAACTTCACATTGTTAAACATGAAATACTATATTCTAGGCAATTTTACATGAACTTCTTGAAGTTCTGATCCCAAAACTAGTGCCAAAAATAGTTTAATGGAGGCATAATTTAGGGATTTTAAAATATTTTGTTACCCTAGAAATTAACTTCAGATAAATAGTGTTTTTGATCTCCTCATTTTGCCCAGCAAAGGATCAGTATTTGAGCAGTAAGATAATACAGTGAGAAGTATGCATGGAAGACTCTTTAATTCTATTCCATGACTCCCCCATTTTATGAAAATTATTTTATGGCTTCTCCAATTCTTTTTTATACCTGAGTTTGGTTAAGGGAATTCTTCCTGGAGTCTGGCAGGACATTTATCAATAATGTAGTTCATTGTGTTGCTGAAAACATGCAGCTTCTGGTAAAGAACCCACCAAAAGTTTTCTCTGGAGAGCAGCTCCTCATCAGGGATTTCATTTTCTAGCCCTGACTATCACAAAAGGAGGTGCCATGATTAATACTCACTAATGTAATGTGAGTGGAAGTGATGGCTGGCATTTCTAGGTGAAGGTGTATATGAGATGGGATTTCATTTTTCACACTCCCATCTGCCATTTGCCAGCTGAATGCCAGGATGCCAAGCATCTCAGGGAAGGTGGAGCCACAAGACGGAGGGAGTCTGGACCCCAGCATCACCACAGAAAGGCAAGTCGCATATCAATGAATATTCACATTGGACTCTTTATGAGCAAGAAATTAACTTTTATTGTATTAAATCGCCAGGGGGTAGATTTTTTTTCCCTAAAACATCTACTGTCATCTTATAACTAGAACTAGTTTGTGTTTAGTTTCTTATTAAGAAGGTGGAAAAAATCAAATCAGTTGTTTCTAACTTCCCAATGTTTCTCAAAAATAATTCAGAATGAGACGAAATAGGTAACTAGATGTCCTTCAGTTTCCCCACCACTTTGAGTTGCCTTTTCCTTCAACACACAAGAAACATAAATTGAGTACCTCATCCTGCATGATGGTGAAACTTTTGGGGAATTTCCTATGTGTTTATAAAAAACCACATGAGATGGAATTTCAAGAATTACTTCATGTTGCTTGCACCTCACACCCTGAACTTCTTCATAAATCTCTTTTGGTCTTTTTATAATAATGAGTCAACACCAAAGGATGAATTTCTTAGGGCTGTCCCACGCTTTACACTCACCTTTCTCTTCAATCCACAGAGCACAGATACTATGTGGATTTAGGTATTAGGGAAACCATAACATGGAATAGGAAAATTCAACACAGATGCCGTGTATCACGACTTCTACAGCCCACTGGATATGTCCCTTCACAGCTGTTGGCTCCTGGCTGTCTCTATCTTTACAACCTCTACTTTTGTCATGTTGCCCATGTTGCTGAAGACAGATCTCATATGCAGCACTAACATTTCCCGTGTCTTGTCTTTTCTTATTTAAATCAATATACCATAACCTGAATACATTCAATGAGTTATGACAGATGTATATACTTGTAAAACTAATACTTTGTAGAGAACCTTACCATCATCACCTAAACTTTTCACTATCTCCTTTGCAGTTCGTATCTCCCTTGGCCCTCCTTTTATTACTAAGTGCTATTCTATCTTATGAATAAACTACTTTGTAAAATAATTTTATTCATCTGTGAATGGACATTTGAGTTGTTTCTAAGTTTTAGTTATTGCAAATAAAACTACTATGAAGATTTATGTCCAAGTCATCTTTGTGTGGACATGTGTTGTCTATGAAAAATACTTTTAAGTGGGATAGCTGGGTCATATGGTAGGTGTACATTTAACTTATAGTCATTATCAAAAATAATGTTTTAAGTGCCTATAATATTATGCCTTGTCAGCAGCAATATATGAGAGTTCCAGTGGCTCCACATCATTTTCAAGACTTCGTATCAGGAGTTTTAAATTTTAGCCATTTTCATAGGTACATAGTAATATCTTATTATGGTTTTAATTAACATTTCCCTGATGGCTATTATGTTCTTTTTGAATATTTGTATATTTTCTTTTTAAAGTTTTATTTATAATTTTTGTAGGTACATAGTAGGTGTATATATTTATGGGGTACATGAGATGTTTTGATATAGCCATGCCTATGAAATAAGCACATCATGAAGAATTGGGTATCCATTCCCTCAAGCATTTATCCATGAAGTTGCAAAAATTTGATTATACTCTGTAAGTTATTTTAAAATTTGTAGTTATTATTTACTATAGTCACCCTGTTGTGGTATCATATAGTAGTACTTATTCATTCTTGCTAACTCTGTTTTATATCCATTAATCATCCCTACCTGCTCCCCAGTCCCCCACTGACCTTCCCAGCCTCTGATGATCATCTTTGTACTCTCTATGTCCATGGGTTCAATTGTTTTTTTAGATCCCACATGAAGTGAGAACGCGCAATGTTTGTCTTTCTGTGCCTTTATTTCACTTAACATAATGATCTCCAGTTCCATCTATGGTGTTGCAAATGACTGGATCTCGTTATTTTTTATGGCTGAATGGTACTCCATTGTGTATATATACCACATTTTCTTTATCCATTCATCTGTTGATAGACACCTAGGTTGCTTCCAAATCTTAACTATTGTAAGCAGTGCTGCAACAAATGTAGGAGTGCAGATATCTCCTTGATATACTGAGTATATACCCAGCAGTAGGTTTGCTGAATCATGTGGTTGCTAAATTGAATGTTTATATATTCTCTTTCATGAAGTGGATATTCAATAATTTTCTTATTTTCTGAAAGCTGTTTGCTTGATCTTATTAAATTTTGAAATTGTGAAGATACACACGTACACATGAACACATACACATAGGCACTCTGGATAGAAATCCTCTGTTAAATATATGTAGTGTAAACGTTTTCTCTCAGTCTGTAGCTCTCTTTCTTTGTTCTTGAGATGTCTTTTGAAGAGCAAAGATTTTTAATTTGATATGTTTTAATTTATTACTTTTTTCTATGATAGTTCATGCTTTTCATATGTTATCTAAAAAAACTCTGCCTGTCTCAACCTTGCAAAGATTTTCTCCATTATTTTCTTCTAGAATTCTTTTTTAATTTTGGCTTTTAATTATACAGATGCATTTTGGGTTAATTTGTATATATAATATTAATATAAGGTAAGAGTCAATGTGGATATCCCATACCAATATCCAGTTGTGTCAACACCACTTGCTGAAGAGATTTCCTTTCCTAATTGAATTGACTTGTTATTTTGTTGAAAATCATTAGATTGTTTTTGGATGGGCTAATTTCATAACTGTTTTTCGTTCAATTGATCTTTATGTCTGTCATTTTGCCAATACCACTATATCTTCATGGAAAGACTTAAAAGTGAAAGTCCTCAATTTTTCCTTTTTATAAAGGGCATTGTATCCATTAGACTGTTTGCATTTTCATAGAAACTTTAGAATCAGCTTGTCAATTTCTATATAAAGGCTAATTAAAATTATGATTAGAATTGTAATAAATCTATATGTCAGTTATCAATACTGAATCTTTAAATAATGTATATGGTATATGTCTCAATTTAATTTCTTTAATTTCCATTAGGAATGTTTTATGTATTTTAATGTATATATCACACATATCTCTTAAATTTATTCGTGTGTCTTTTTTTTGAATTTAAGATAAATTTTTTAATAAATTATTTTCCAGTTCTTTTCTACTAATAAATAAAAATTAAACTGATTGCTATATACTAACACTGCATCCTATGACTTTGCTAAATTCATTTATTAGATTTAGTGGGTATTTTTTATTCTTGTCTTAGTATTTCTGATGAACACATACATATCATTTTCAAGTGAATATCATTTTATGTTTTCCTTTCCAATTTTCATGCTTTTTATTTATTACTTTTTCCTACTATACTATCTAGAACTTTCTATTCAAAGTTTAATAGAAATGATGACCACAGCCATTCTTGCTTTTTCCTGATCTTAGGGGGAAAGCATTCTGTCTTTCACTATTTACATACAGTATCTCAGTTAATGGCCCTAAATAACTTGAGTGGTAGGCACCTTATTATTGCTTCTCATTTTGATATGCCTAATGTCTCACAGCTTGTGAACACCAAAACAAGGACTACCCTAGGTCAGGTTGACCATAGGCTTTTATTCTCTCTTTTTTTTTTAATCGTTATTTTTATAGATTTAGGTAGTTACATGGATACATTCCATAATGGTGAGGTTTGGGCTTCTAGTGTGCCTGTAACGTGTAGAGTGAACATTATACCCAATAGGTAGTTTTTAAAACTTCACCCCTCTCTCATTCTCACCACTTTTGGAGTCTCTACTACCTATTATTTCACTATGTGTGTCCATGTGTACTCATTGTTGAGCTCCCACTTCTGAGTGAGAACATGCATTATTTGATTTTCTCTTCCTAAGTTATTTTGTTTAGAATAATGGCCTTCAGCTCCATCCATGTTGCTGAAAAATACATGATATTATTCTTTTTTATGGTTGCATAGTATTCTATGGTGTATATACACCATATTTTATTTATCCAATTATCCATTAATGGACACTTAGGTCAATTCTATATGTCTTTGCTATTGTGAATAGTCTACAATAAACATACAAGTGCGAGTGTCTTTTTGATATAATAATGAAGACTCGTCCTTTTAATTAACTCAGATGAAAATGAAGAAAAAAATCAAATAAATGAACAAAGACTTCTGGAAATATGAGATTATGTTAAGCATCCACACCTACAAGTTATAGGCATTCCTGGGGGAGAAGAAGAAAAAATAAAAGGCTTAGAAAATGTATACGATGGAAAATTTCAGGAAAACATCCCTCGTATAGCTATAGAATTAGACATCCAGATACAAGAAGCTCAAGAAAACACCTGGAAGATTCTCAGCAAGACAAATCTCATCAAAGCATATGGTCATCAGACTACCCCAAGTCAATGTGAAGGAAAAAAAAATAAAGCCATTAGAGAGAAACATCTAATCATTTATAAAGGAAATCTCATCACACTAACAGTGAGCATCTCAGCAGAAACCTTACAAACCAATAGAGATTGGGGGCCTATTCTTAGCTTTCTGAAAGAAAAAATAATGCCAATCAAGCATTTTATATCCTGCTAAGCTGAGCTTCATAAATGAAGAAGAATTAAAGTTTTTCCTAGGCAAGTTGCTAAGGGAATGTGTCACCCCTAGACTGGTCCCAGAAGAAATGCTCAAAGAAGTTCTAAATATGGAAACAAGGGGCAATGCTTGCCATCATTAAAGCACATGAAAATATAGAACTTATAGATACTAAAAAGTGATTATATAATTGAGACTACAAAGCAACTAGGTAATACTATGACAGGAGCAAAACCTTGTTGTCTTTTATTCTTAATGCCTGCTCTGTACTGCCTCAAGAGAAGCTGGATCAGAGTCTGCAGCTAAATTTCAGGCCTCCACCCAGGCTGCCTGCACCAGGCTTACAGCCCCAGGCACATTGTCTCTCAGCTTTGAGACCTGGTCTGTGCTAGACAACAGCTGAAGCCCATTCCAGATATCTCCTTTCCTGAGCCGGAGCTGCTTTTTATAACCGTTTCATCTGGCAAGGATATGAATCTCTGTGCATGGTGGGGGATGGAAGGCATGAATGAGAGAGAGAGGGAGTAAGGGAGTGGAGGAGTAGAGGGCGTGCCACAAAGAACACGGAGCCACTAAAAGAAATCTTTTTCTTCCCTAACTCTGTTAGTTCCTCAACTCTGTTTCCCCTGGCTAATGGATTAAGTCTACATCTAATCTCATAGCACTAGTCGCTTATTAATCAAATCCCTCTTAAATTATTTATTCTTTCTCTTTTTCTTATCATAAAATAACCCTATAGCACTGTTGATTGTGAAACAGCAATGAGATTATATCAGTGAATACACTTGTAAACCAAAAGCTGCCATATAAGTGCAAAGTAACGTTGCCATTGTTGTTATTATTGGTACTGAAAGAAATTCAGAGAATGGATACAGAACTGAAATAAGTTTACTATTTCTGAGAGTCACAAAGGACCAAGATTAAGGTGCCCTAGAAACCTGTGAAAAGATTGCTTTTACATTTTATTACCTGATTTTCATCTTTTGCCAACTACACCTAAGACATTCTTTCTGGGAAAGGAATTCAAAAGTGGATGTTAGTGTCTGGGAAAAAATGTAGGCTCTGTGAATATGACAGTAATTTTTAAACCTGGACTAAATTGTACAGCCCATTCATGAGTAGTTTGAGTTTTTGAACTAACTTTCCCTTTCAAAAAACTACTAACTCTAGTACTACTAGCATTTATCTTAGGTAGATATATCTCTAGTATACTTATCAATAGGAGTCACTGAAGCTAGGAAGGAATGATTTTTTTTAATCTATCAATCCAGATGGTGTGAAAGAAGAATCATCTTAATCAAAATAACAGCATCCAGAAACATCTGGTCCCATAAGCTTTATTTATCATTTCCTGAACCTCAGTAAAAGCTTTGTCTTGTGATTTGTAGGTGGCCTGGTATTTCTTACAATGTTCCAGATGTTTTTCCTGAAGTCAGGACAGCCACAGGAAATTTGTTTAACATTATAATTTTTAATCATGAACGGGTATGTAATACTTTTGACTTTCATTTCCTTTCAGAACCTTCTCAGATATTGTCTTTTTGTTCAATTTTAAAGTTTATTGAAATATATCACTTTCACATTCCAAAGTTATCTACTAGAGGGAAGAAAGTATACATTTTTTGTTTCTATTTTCTCTAGACCTAGCATGGTTCCTGTCATATTCTAAGTCCTCAATAAATATGTGAATTAGTGGAGTAAATGAATGAATGTTAAATTAAAATTTTATTTTCTCTCATATAAACATGTTAAGATTGGAAGAGGATAACCACACACACACACATACCTGGTTTTGTGGAAAGAGGAGGAAAAATAAATTACTTCAAGAAATTTTTTATATTTTTCACATATCATCGTCAGACCAAGTGGCAATATGGGTGCTTTATAAACTAGTCATCAATACAAACTTTTACAGAATTAGAAGGAGTCATTTTATGCTACAATTCCACAAGAAAATGGCCTGAGCTATAGAAGTTGTATGTGTTTTCATGATTTTCTAGTTAAACATGCTGGTATAGTGCCTGAGGCTCACTGAGACCTCCTGCAGTTTCAGGAATATGCTTTCTTTATGCTGTAAGACTGTTTGTTTATAACTGTCAAACCACCAGCAAGTTATCAACTCACATTCAAAACAGGCACCAAGCCACACTTTTGTTAATGTGAATTCTTGAAGAAAACAGAAACTAGACTGTTTTTGTAAGTTTTAAACTCATAAGTCAAAACACAGGGATTTAAAAAAAAAAACAATGATTTCTTTCTCAAGAGGTTTTTTTCTTTCCTTGGTGGTGTTCAAGCAAGAACTGTTTTGGAAATGCTGACAGGATCATAGCAAAGGCATCCAGAGGGAAACATATAATATGTTTATTTATCTTAGAAACCACAGAACATTGCAAAAGGCCAAATTGGCCCTGTAAAATGTGTTGCTAACATGTACAGTATGATTGCTTAGTTTGGATAAAGTCAAATCATTTCTGTGCCGATAAAGAAGGATCACAATCTATATTCTGGCATCTCTCGAATTTATGTCTACAGCTCAACCCTTTCCCTTGAACTCCAAAATTCTAGATCTAAATCCTCCTTGACACCTCCATATGGAAGTTGAATATGCATCTCAAAAAGAACAGATTCAAAACCAGACATTTGATTCTCACTTCTTCCAACTCAACCTCCCAGTCATTCCCATCTCAGTAAATGGTGACTTCATCCTTCCAGTGGCCCAGGCCAAAATTCCTGAAGTCATCTCTGTTTCTTTTCTTTCTCTCTCATGCCCCATCTGATCATTCAGCCATCCCTGGCCTCTCTACCATCAAAACAAACCCCGTATTTTGATCCCTTCTCAACAATTTTTCTACTATTATCCAGGTCAAAGTCTTCATCATCTCTCACCTGATTATTGCACTAGCATCCGAAATATTCTCTCTTGGCCTATTCCTGTTACCTTACAGTCTGTACATGCAAAGGGGTCCTCTCGAAGACAGTTGAATCAAGTCACTCCTCTGCTGAGACCCTTCTAATAGCTCTCTGTCTTACTCAAAGTAAAAGCTCATCTTTACAATAGCCTAAAAAGTCCTACAGGATGCGATTGTCATTACCTTTCTGACCTTGTATCATATATTATCTCTTCTTGCTCACTTCACTCTGCTCACGTTTGTCCTCTCCGCTCTTGTTGGAACCTGTCATGTATTTTCCAAATTCAGGGCCTCTTTTCTTGGCTTGCTCCCTTCAGTTCTTCATCTCCCTGCTCAAATGTCACTCCTGATAAGGCCTTTTTCCAACCATCCTATATAAAATAGCAAGTCTCACCCCCTTCACATCCCTTATTCCCCAGTTCTGCTTGACATTCCTCCACTTTAATTGTCATGTCCTGGAATGTCTCCTCCTGCTGCAACATCTGCTTCAGAGGGCAAGGCATTATGCACTGCTGTGTCTCTGCCACTAGAACATTGTCAAGCACACAGTAGGTTATTAATAAATATTGGCTGAAAAAATAAAGCAATATGTGCTAGTAGATATATCTGATCAAGACAAAAAAGTTGGATTATTTTGATATTTTTGAGTGTATTTGAAAATTGATTTGTGTTTCTATGCTTGATCCTGATGGCCTGAAAGCATTCATTCAGCCCTCACAGTCACTACAGATTGTGTGGCCTGGGAAGAGTCTCCTGATCTCCAATGCCTAAGTGATTGGTGGCAATCATAATACTCAGGAGGCAACTCACCCAGTCCTTTTCTGGTTGTCTTATACTGGAGTAGGGTGTGCATATGACCTTTCTTTTGGCTCAAAATTGTTCAACTTCTTTGAAGGTTGTTTTAGTTTCCTGAACGTTTATGCTTGTATATGGTTTTAATAAGTTTAGTGTTCTCCCTTTCTTGATTTTACTTTGTTTTCCACTATCATACTTTGTAGTGTGAAATTGACAGTCTGTCACAGACCTGTGATTTGAAGTAATTGTGACGGATGGTGTGCTCCCATACATAAACAGATCCACTAGAAGGAATGTTTTAGCAATAAGTGTGGGGATTTAAAATTGAGCAGCAAAATCAAGAGTGAAATGACTGCAATGTCGACTCAGCAACCTCGAATGTCTGCTGCAGGAGAGTCTGAAGGACAGTGAAGTCTTATGAAGAGTTGTTGTGTGTGTGAAGGGGCAGTCTTGGACTGGGACTGCCTGGAACATTGGATGAATGAGAAATGACTGTATAAAACATTTTTAGTTTACCTGAGGGATTAGGCATTTCTGCCTTCGTATAAAGATAAGATTATGATATCCTGCAGCTGCCTCTGCAATAAAATTGTGGAATAAAATGGTTTCTTGGAAAAGCATTATGGAGAAGGGTAAAGGAAAATAAAAAAAAAGATAATAGTGATGATTCAGACAAACGAATGTGCAGAAGAAGAGGAGATCCAAGTTATGCCTAATTTATGTCATGAGAATTGCATAGTAACATTTATTGCCAGATCAAAGTCTTTGAAGAGAAACACTTTAAAAGATCATGAATACTGTGTTCTGGAAAATCTGTGTCACTTGAATAAACTAAGATGGCTGTCCTGAAGACAGAAAGTGGTATGGCCTAGGCTAGCATAAATGTACAACAGAGGCTTTTCCAACCAGGAGAGGCCAGAGACAAATTCATAAGTTTCCAACCTTTTATGTGAAGCACACATAATCGAACAACAGTTTTAATGAAAACAAAAAAAATTAGACATTTAATAAGGAAAAAAGAAAGTGGATATTAATGATTAAGTTGTGTCTCCTCCCAGAAGATATGTTCAAGATTGAACCCCTCTGTGAGTCAGACTTCATTTGGAAATAGAGTCTTTGCAGATATAATCAAGTTAAGATGGGTTCATACTAAATTAGGGTGAGCCTTAATCCAGTATAACTCGTGTTCATAGAAGTAGAGAAAAGACACAAACACATGAGAGAGAAGGCCATGTGAGGATGAATATGGAGGCATAAATTAGAGTCATGCTGCCATAAGGCAAAGAACACCTAGATCTAACCAGAAGTCTAGGAGGAACAAGGAAAGGTCCTCTCCTAAAGGCTTTGGAAGGAATCTGACCCTGCTGACACCTTGATTTTGAATTTTTAGCCTCCAGAATTGTGAGAGAATAAGTTTCTGTTGCTTTAAGCCACCCAGTTTTTGGTACTTTATTATAGCAGCTGTGACTTCCTTACAGAGGCCAACAACCAGGAGACAAAAGACAGACATGGTATAATAGGAAACGAGAGGACTCTCTGCTGACTTATTTCTCCAAGTGTGGACCAAGAAGCAGCAGCATTCCTGGAAGTTTGTTTGAAATGCAGAATCTCAGACCTCGATCCAGACCTGACACATAAGAATTTCCCTTGAAATGATTATAGTTCGAACTGTGTGCCTGTAATAACAATGGCAGCAGCAACAACCATAGTTGAGCCCGTTCCATTTACTTTACTTTGATCTAAAAGTTATATTCTGTGCTCGCTAACTGAATGCACACACCAATCCATAAGACATGTACAATTAATATTCCCATTTTATGGACAAGGAAATGAGTCACAGAAAGGTTAACTAACTTCCCTTAGTCATGCAAATAGTAAGTGTTGAAGCCAAAGAAATCAGCTATATATTTATCTTTATTTCAAAGGAAATAAAGATACATATATATGTATATATACAAAAAGATATATATATAGGCCGGGCGCGGTGGCTCACGCTTGTAATCCCAGCACTTTGGGAGGCCGAGGCGGGCGGATCACAAGGTCAGGAGATCGAGACGACGGTGAAACCCTGTCTCTACTAAAAATACAAAAAATTAGCCGGGCACGGTGGCGGGCGCCTGTAGTCCCAGCTACTCAGAGAGGCTGAGGCAGGAGAATGGCGTGAACCCGGGAGGCGGAGCTTGCAGTGAGCCGAGATCGCGCCACTGCACTCCAGCCTGGGCGACAGAGCGAGACTCCGTCTCAAAAAAAAAAAAAAAAAAAGATATATATATATAAAGATATATATGTGTGTGTATATATATATAAACATGGGGGGAAGTTGTGTTGACACTTAAGAGTGCTGGAGAATCAGGCCTGTCTCTCATTTTGATACTGAACAAAATTAGAAGTAGCTTGACTACTGGAAAAATGTGTTGGATCTGCTTTACAGTTAAGTGTCCAAAATGGTCTTCCCCTCTTTAGATTTCTACTTATTTCTCACCACACTTGTCAGTTAAGCAGCAGGATATCTGCAGGCTTTTCCCCATAAGAGAAAGGCTGCAGCATAAAGGGTATATCGTTCAAGGCTATAACATGGAGTGTGCATCATTGAAGGCTACAACATGAAGGGTGCATCACTCAACGCTATACCATAAAGGGTGAATCATTCAAGGTTACAATAAGAAGGGTGAATCATTAAAGGCTATAGCATGAAGGGTGCATTATTCATGATTACAACAGAAAGAAGGATGCATCATGCATCATTCAAGGTCCTGCTCTGAACAACAACAAAAAAATGTCCATTTGTGGACATGCACCTTGAATTCCTGAATGTCTTCCAATAGAAACCACCCATTCAACTGTAGTCATGAGAGGAGGATCTCTTGGGAGAAGAAAAAGAGAAGAAAAAGAGAGATTTCCTCCCTCTTATTACAAATACTGGAAAATTCAGATTTTATGGTCCTGCAAGAATGTAGAAAGATGGAAAAAAGTAACTTTCCCTAATGTTAATATTAGCTCCGGATATGTCAAATGTAAATGAAAATTATTGCTTCTGTTTCAGAAGAAGAAAAATAATTTGATTAAGCCTCCTTTATGCCAACCTGTCAGAGATGTGTCCCGGCATACCTCTTTGACTTTGAACTTAGTCCCTGTCTTGAATAGTGCCTCCCCACCAAATCTTGCTCTTGAACTATTATGAATCTATGGAAACCCACCTCAACCATTATCTCCTCAAGTTTTTCATGTTCCACTGCACTCATCCTGCTACTATTAGCAGAAATGATTACCTCTCATGTGAGCCACTACTATACCTTGCATATATTTCTGTGATAAAATTTATTCCACCATATTTCAATTATTTGCTGTACTTAATCAATTATTTAAATTTACCCTGTAGTATTTCAATTATTTTTTCCCATATGAAACTATGATTTATAGGGCTTTTAACCATCAAATATCCAACTTCATAGAAGACAAAAACTATTTTCACATATTTGCTTATTAATTGTTGATAGCACAAATGTACAATTTGATAAATGTTTACTGTAAGTAAATCATCCCCAGGCTTGTTAAATTGTCTGCATTGATAGCTGTTTCTAAATTCCACAGAAAACATTTTTAACATTGGTGGTTTAACTAAAGAAAATACTTATGTCTAATACATCTAGTAATTGTAGAAATGTTCAGCCTGATTACATGAAGTCACATGATAGTTTTAATATTTATTCAGCAGAGGAGTAAATTGAAACATCAGTTCTCTAGACCAATCAGGAAATGTTTTTAAATTTATTTTTTCAAAATAATGACATTAGCAAAAATTTTACATAGCCTGTATTGAATTCACATTCAAATGAGGCTTTACCAGTAATAATGGGGATTAATACAGAGCTAGTGTTTGGCATTTGACTTTATCTCAAAGGAGCTAACTGTTTAATGAATTACAGAAGACTTGTACTCTTTTTATTTTTTCCTGGAAATTAAAAAAGAAAAGCTTTACTAAATATTGACATACATATTTACTCCAAATTTTACATTTAGTGAAATAAGAATATCTCTAGTAGCTCAGTTAACATCAACAGAAAGCTTCAAAAGATGATTCTGAAAATGGCAGGCAAAATTTCTTTTTATTGTAGGCAATTACTTAAACTGGAAATTTGGCTTTATGCATAGTAAGTCATGTGGGTAAAACATCCACATTGCAGTTAGGTTTCCAGTATCTAGCTTTTATTTATTTTTTAGCAATGACATTAACAAGATTTTGCCAGGTTATAAAAATGAGGGCTTTCTTGAGAATTACTTATAGTTTCCGAGCTGAATGGCAGAGCGCACATAGACACATCTGAAGGTGGATGGCTGTATCTCCCAGTACTGGACCGGGTTGCTGAAGAGACTCACACCCGAATAAGAAGCCTTTTTGGTGTTGTGTCCAGGGGGGCAGAAGTCACTTGATCCAACTACAGAGATATTGTTGTTATGAAGGTAGACAACCTACAACATGAAACGATAGAAAATAATTATTATTTTCTAAATATGTTGAGGCCCTTCAGGTAAACATTTTATTCTTTTTATTATTTTTTAATCCTTCACTTTTTTTTTTTTTTGATGGAATCTTGCTTTGTCACCCAGGCTGGAGTGCAGTAGCATGATCTCAGTGCATTGCAGCCTCTGCCTCACAGGTTGAAGCTATTCTGCCTCAACCTCCTGAGTAGCCGCACCATGCCTGGCTAATTTTTGTTTTTAGTAAAGATGGGTTTTCACCATGTTGGCCAGGCTTGTCTAGAACTTCTGACAAGTGATCCGGCCACCTCAGCCTCCTGAAGTGCTTGGATTACAGGTGTGAGCCACCACGACAGACCCCACTTTGAATAACTGACTACTTCTCAAATTAAACTTTTGATTTCTCCCTTCCTTTTGAAAATTTGCTTTTCCCGGCCAGGCGCGGTGGCTCACGCTTGTAATCCCAGCACTTTGGGAGGCCGAGGCGGGCGGATCACGAGGTCAGGAGATCGAGACCACGGTGAAACCCCGTCTCTACTAAAAATACAAAAAAAAATTAGCCGGGCGTGGTGGCGGGCGCCTGTAGTCCCAGCTACTCAGAGAGGCTGAGGCAGGAGAATGATGTGAACCCAGGAGGCGGAGCTTGCAGTGAGCCGAGATCGCGCCACTGCACTCCAGCCTGGGCGACAGAGCGAGACTCCGTCTCAAAAAAAAAAAAAAAAAAAAGAAAGAAAATTTGCTTTTCCCTTCTTTAGTCTTGTCTTCCCCATCTCAGTAAATTGCATACCAATCATTTCAGATGCTCAGCCTATATACATTGTCATTATCCTTGAGCTCCAATTCTCTTATGCTCTCTACATAATCAACAACAATTCTTGCTAGCTCAGCCTTCAAAATGTACACTTAATCAAGTTCTTCTCTCCATGTCTACTCCTACAACCTTGTCCAAGTCACCATTGTTTCTTTCCAAATGATTGAAGTTGCCCTGATTATTATTCCTGCTTCCCCTTTTGCCTTCCTAAATTTTATTCTTTTTTTAAGCTCTCAGAGCAATTGCTTTAGAAAGTAAACCAAATTATATGTTCTTTGCCTCAGAACTCCAGCGGTTTCCAATCTCATGCAGAATAATAAAATCTAAAGTTCTCAAAGGGGCCTACAAATCCTACATGATCTGACACCCTTCTACTCTGACCTCCTCTTCTCTTATTGTAAAAGCCAATCATCTGGTCTACTTGCTGCTCTTCTAATGCACAAAGCGTGATTAAGTTATCAACACTGTTTACTCAACCTGGAATAATCTCTAAGGTGTCTTCAAGGCTTGCTGCCTCATGTAAGTCGTTTTTTCTTACCAGAGAGGCCTTCCCTGACCACCCCATCCTGCCATTCTCTGGGGCAGAATTACGTTACATATTTTTCTTCATAGTATTATCAATATGTAGCATATTATGCTTATTTGATATTGTTTGTTTCTCTCCTCTAGAGTAAAAGCTCCATGAGACAGGAATGGTTCTGCTTGTTTATGGCTGTATCTCCAGTACTAGAACAGACCAGGTGTTCAATAAGTATGTGTTGAATGAACAAATGCTATTTCATATATCAGGTCTATATGACTATATTGGGTCTACATGAAATATTATGTTTTCAGGACAAAAAAATATATACACCTTTTAACAAAATCATATAGAATGAGAAAGTGCTGTGTAGTGAAAAAGAAAAAGAGAGCATAAAGTACTGGAATTGAAATAAAGAATCACAAACTCCAAGAAATTCTTAAATATTTAAATATCACAGCATTTACAATAAATAGACCTAGGAAGTTTTAACAAATATGTATTTTATGTAATATGTTTTACTTGATGAATACAGTGCAATATAATTAATCAGAGTTTTTTTTCTGAATTATGTTTTACAATCATGTTTAGGATAATGGTAATTTGGCCATAGATTTTCTTAGGGTCACTAAAAACCAGACTTATACAAAGAATGTTAGAAATGAGTTTACACTTCACTTTGAGGATATGAGTTCTGTAGGTCAAGAAGCAACTTCTCTGAAATCATACAAGTAAGGTTAGAATATAACACTAAGACAACAAGGTCTTTTTTTTTTCTTTTTTTTTTTTTTTTTGAGATGGAGTCTCACTCTGTCACCCAAGCTGGAGTGCAGTGGCACAATCTCGGCTCACTGCAAGCTCCGCCTCCCGGGTTCACACCATTCTCCTGCCTCAGCCTCCGGAGTAGCTGGGACTACAGGTGCCCGCCACCACGCCTGGCTAATTTTTTGTATTTTTAGTAGAGACAGGGTTTCACTGTGTTAGCCAGGATGGTCTCAATCTCCTGACCTCATGATCCGCCAGCCTCTGCCTCCCAAAGTGCTGGGATTACAGGTGTGAGCCACCACACCCAGCCACCAGCAAGGTCTTAAGTGAGCTATAAAACCTATGAAGTACTCCCTTAGAAAATAACTTGAAAGGCTGGGCGTGGTGGCTTATGTCTGTGATCTCAGCACTTTGGGAGGCCGAGGTGGATGGATCATGAGGTCAGGAGTTCAAGACCAGCCTGACCAACATGGTGAAACCCCATTTCTACTAAAAATACAAAAATTAGCCAGGCATGGTGGCACGTGCCTGTAATCCCAGCTACTCAGGAGGCCGAGGCAAGAGAATTTCTTGAACTGGAGAGGCGGAGGTTGCAGTGAGCCAAGATTGTGCCATTGTATGCAGTCCAGCCTAGGTGACAGAGCGAGACTCTGTCTCAAAAAAAAAACAACTTGAAATATTGCTCTACCCATTAGGACATTCACATTCATGTGCTAGTGAAAACGGCTTTGTTTTTGTAAGGGCTTAAAAGCGAATTAGTAGATGTCATATAAAAACAGAAACAAGGAATATTAAAGTGAAAGCAACACTTATATGTATGGTTTATGATTCTCATATTTTGGAAGTTTTTTGTTGTCATTTAACATATTCCAGTAGTGATTAGCAAGTAAAGGAAGGGGTGTTTGGTGAGGATTTATGGTTAATATTGAAAGTGAGAGAAGAAAATATCAAGACGTAAGTATCAGTCTGTGTAGAACAAAATAAAAGTAGATTCCAAACTCATTCTATGGGGTCAATATTTTCTAAGACCAAAGCCAGACAAAATTCATCATAAGAAAAAAAAGTGTAATCAAATACCTCTTATGAATATGGACAAAAAATATTTCACAAAATGTTAGGAAGCTACATTTCACAACATATAAAGTGATTTTATACTATAGGACCAAACATGATTTATCTCAGGGTTGTAAAATTGGTTTAACATATGAAAATCAATCAAAGTAATATCAATGTAATACACTATATCAAAAATATAAAGGCCAAAATACGCATTATTATCTCAATAGATGCAGGAAAAACATGTAAGAAAAAAATTCATAATAAATGTTTTCAGTAAACCAGAAATAGAAGGGAACTCCCTCAACTTGATAAAGAGCATCTATAGAAGACCGGTGGCTAACATAGTAACTAATGGTAAAATGAATGCTCCCTCCTCCGAAACTAGCAAATAAGGCACAGATGTCTAATTTCATCACCTTTGTTCAACACTGCAGTGGAGATCCCAGCCAATGTAAAGGGTGGGTTGTGGGGGAGGGGGAGACCTAAAACAATCCAAATAAAATAACTAAAGCTGTCTATTTTTAAATAATATATCCTGAATATAGAATATCCAAAGGAACTCACAAAAATTACTGCAACTAAAAAAAATTTGGCATAATACCAGGATAGCTTAATATATAAACATCAATTGTATTTTTATACATTAGCAGCAAACAAATAAAAAAGTTAACAATTCAAAACAGCATCAAAAATAATGAAAAAAATGAATGTAGTAAAAGAATTGCAAGGCATGTATGCTAAAGATGACAAAAACTGTTGAGAAAAAGAAAAGAAGATATAAATAACCCTTGTTTATGACTTGGAAGGCTCAATATTATTAAGATAGTAATTCTTCCCAATGAACTGTAGATTCAAAACAATACGTTTCAAAGCCTTACAAGAATATTTTTCCAGAAATGAAAAAGTAGATCCTAAAATTGATATGGAATGCGAAGGAACCAGAATAGCCAAAATAACTTTGAAAAAAAAGAACAAAGTTGGAGAACCTACATTTTCTAATTTCAAAACTTAATCAAAAGCTACAGTAATTGAAGGGTATAATAATGTCATATGACTAGACATATAGATTAATGTAATAGAATTGAAAGTCCAGAAATAAACCCTTACATTTATGATTGAGTGATTTTCTTTTTTTTTTATTTTTTCTTTATTTTATTTTATTATTATACTTTAGGTTTTAGGGTACATGTGCACAATGTGCAGGTTCGTTACATATGTATCCATGTGCCATGTTGGTTTGTTGCACCCATTAACTCATTATTTAGCATTAGGTATATCTCCTAATGCTGTCCCTCCCCCCTGTCTCCACTCCACAACAGTCCCCGGAGTGTGATGTTCCCCTTCCTGTGTCCATGAGTTCTCATTGTTCAATTCCCACCTGTGAGTGAGAACATGCGGTGTTTGGTTTTTTGTCCTTGCGACAGTTTACTGAGAATGATGTTTTCCAGTTTCATCCATGTCCCTACAAAGGACATGAACTCATCATTTTTTATGGCTGCATAGTATTCCATGGTGTATATGTGCCACATTTTCTTAATCCAGTCTATCATTGTTGGACATTTGGGTTGGTTCCAAGTCTTTGCTATTGTGAATAGTGCCGCAATAAGCAGACGTGTGCATGTGTCTTTATAGCAGCATGATTTATAGTGCCTTGGGTATATACCCAGTAATGGGATGGCTGGGTCAAATGGTATTTCTAGTTCTAGATCCCTGAGGAATCGCCACACTGACTTCCACAATGGTTGAACTAGTTTACAGTCCCACCAACAGTGTAAAAGTGTTCCTATTTTTCCACATCCTCTCCAGCACCTGTTGTTTCCTGACTTTTTAATGATGGCCATTCTAACTGGTGTGAGATGGTATTTCATTGTGGTTTTGATTTGCATTTCTCTGATGGCCAGTGACGATGAGCATTTTTTCATGTGTTTTTTTGGCTGCATAAATGTCTTCTTTTGAGAAGTGTCTATGATCGAGTGATTTTCAACAGTGACAAGACAATTCATTGGAGAAAGAATATTATTTCCAACAAATGACATTGGGACAATTGCTATCCACATACAGAAAATGAATTAGACTCATATCATATACTGGGATTATCTCAAAATTAGATTATAAAACCAAATACAGGAGTTAAAATTACAAAATTTCTAGATGTTAAAGTATTCTCAGAATCTACACAAAATATGGTCTATGAAACAAACAAAAATGATAAAATAGATTAATGATTCCCTGTGGCTGGATATGAGATATTATCTCATACCAGTCAGTTTGGCGATTATTAAAAAGTCAGGAGACAGTAGATGCTGATGAGGCTGTGGAGAAATAGGAGCGCTTTTACATTGTTGGTGAGAGCGTAAATTAGTTCAACCATTGTGAAAGACAGTGTAGCAATTCCTCAAGGATCTAGAACCAGAAATACCACTTGACCCAGCAATCCCATTACTGGGTATATACTCAAAGGAATATAAATCATTCTACTATAAAGACACATGCACACATAATGTTTATCGCAGCACTACTTACAATAGCAAAGACATGGAATCAATCCAAATGCCCATCAATGATAGACTGGATAAAGGAAATGTGGTACATATACACCGTAGAATACTATGCAGCCATAAAAAGGAATGAGATCATGTCATTTGCAGGGACATGGATGAAACTGGAAGCCATCATCCTCATCAAACTAACACAGGAACAGAAAACCAAATACTGCATGTTCTCACTCATAAGTGGAAGTTGAACACTGAGAACACATGGACACAGAGAGGGTAACAAAACACACAACAGGGGGTAGGGAGTGAGCGGGGGAACTTAGAGGATGGGTCAATAGGGGCAGCAAACCACCATCGCACACGTATACCTGTATAACAAACCTGCACATTCTGCAAACGTATCTCATTTTTTTTTTTAGAGGAAATAAAGAAAAATGATGAAGCCATGTCAAAAAGAATCAGGAGCTAGACCAAAGAAGCTCCTCCCAGTCGATTCTTGAATAATTTGAAAATTAAAATTAATAATGACAGTAAAAAGAAAGAATTTTTATTTTACTTGTGGCTTCAAACTCCCCCTACTCACTATGGCACCACCAACACCACCACCCCTACTGAAAAAAAATAGCATTACAAAAGACTTAAAGTTTCATCTCCATACTTCTAAATCAAAAACTTTATTGAAATCTAGCTAATGTATGCAGCCAAAAACCACATGAAAAAATGCTCATCATCACTGGCCATCAGAGAAATGCAAATCAAAACCACAATGAAATGACATCTCACACCAGTTAGAATGGCCATCATTAAAAAGTCAGGAAACAACAGGTGCTGCAGAGGATGTGGAGAAATAGGAACACTTTTACACTGTTGGTGGGACTGTAAACTAGTTCAACCATTGTGGAAGTCAGTGTGGTGATTCCTCAGGGATCTAGAACTAGAAATACGATTTGACCCAGCCATCCCATTACTGGGTATGTACCCAAAGGACTATAAATCATGCTGCTATAAAGACACATGCACACGTATGTTTATTGTGGCACTATTCACAATGGCAAAGACTTGGAACCAACCCAAATGTCCAACAACAATAGACTGGATTAAGAAAATGTGGCACATATACACCATGGAATACTATGCAGCCATAAAAAATGATGAGTTCATGTCATTTGTAGGGACATGGATGAAACTGGAAATCATCATTCTCAGTAAACTTTCGCAAGGACAAAAAACCAAACACCGCATGTTCTCACTCATAGGTGGGAATTGAATAATGAGAACTCATGGACACAGGAAGGGGAACATCACACTCCGGGGACTATAGTGGGGTGGGCGGAGGGGGGAGGGACAGCATTAGGAGATACACCTAATGCTAAATGATGAGTTAATGGGTGCAGCACACCAACATGGCACATGGATACATATGTAACAAACCTGCACATTGTGCAAATGTACCCTAAAACTTAAAGTATAATAATAATAAAATAAATTAAAATAAAGAAAAAAAATAAAAAAAGAAATCCAGCTAATGTAAATTGTGCTTTTTGATTTAATTTTTTATGGTATTTTGTCATAGAAATTCTAACTAAGACACTGAAAAAAAAAAAAAAAACTTCTAAGAAGTGCTTCCTGCTTCCTAGCATCCCATAAGCGGGGTGGGGGTCTTGCTGTCTGGATATTCCTCACATAAGCAGTGGCTTTGCATTACCTGAATGTACTTATGCTCTGCCAGCCCACCAGGTACTCTGGTAAGCTTGTTGTTGTCCAAGTGAAGCTCCCTCAGATGAGGCATGTTGGCCAGAGAGCCATTGTCAACGGCAGAGATGCTGTTGAAACTCAATCCCAACCTGCAACAGAAAGCAGAAATGAAAGCAAATACCACACATGGATGCCTTTCTTACAAGCACTGTGTAATTAATCAAGTCTATAGGAAAGGACATTTTTCTGTTTTTGCACTTACTATTCCCAGTTCTTGGAGTGCTCTCTCCAACCTCTCTGAGCCTGGACAAAGTCCATTTATTGTTAAGTTCTCGGCTCAAAGTTACTCTCTTTGAGATTCATCTGACAGAACGTGATTGGACATAGTCTCCTATTTCTTATAATATCCTAAGTTCCAACATCAAATTATGGACTACCGTAGTATTGGAACATAATATTCCTAGTAGTTTATTTTTAAAAACTGTTCACTTATTCAAACATTTATTTGTATATTTAATAAACAAATGTTCTTGAAAACTTATTATGTGCACGATATTATGCTAGGCATTGTGAAGGACAGAGGTCTCGTGGATCAAAAACCACTTTTCCCATCAAAGAATATTTTACCTAGTAAAGGAGTTGATTATACACACACACATGCATATATATATATATATATACACATATATATATACATTCAAATATATATTTT
The DNA here is from genome assembly GCF_028878055.3 of Symphalangus syndactylus. Lineage (NCBI taxonomy): Eukaryota > Metazoa > Chordata > Mammalia > Primates > Hylobatidae > Symphalangus > Symphalangus syndactylus. The sequence goes on from NC_072435.2 coordinate 86,413,477, forward strand.
ATATTTATTTATCCACCATGAAATTTATATATGAAAACAGGAATGAGTAAATCTGGCATGATACTGTGCTTCTCTGTAGGGACAGTCAGCAATATGTACAGATCAAAAAGAACATAGTGTTACTTGAAGACAAATGAAAACGTTTGCCAGATTGAAGTTATGTTTGAAACCAGGACAAGTACTAGTATCACTTATTAAAAAAAAAAAATCGTTAAGAAGGGCCAGCAAAAACAACAAAAGCTTTTCTTTTGTTGATCTACATTAAATGTCCAGAGATATTTTATTTTAAACTTTTCAGAGAAGAGGGGATTGGAGAATCTCATAATTATTAAAATAGTAATTTGTGTGATGCTCAATATTTCTCCGTCTTGGTAGATTTCATTTTAATGCATTTTCAAATTCTAGAAACTGTGTTATAATTTACTTAACCTTCTGTTTGATGCAAATAAGTTAGAACATATTAAATGCACATACTGATTTAATCACACAGTTTGTGTATAAAATATAACTAATCTATAAACAGCATAGTATTAATAAAATATGAAGCTGATCTTGGTGGTTTTAGTAAGGGTACTATTTCATTAGCTTCTTCTCAAGAAACAATTGGATATGCTGAAGTTTGAGATTATTAGAAACAACAACAGCCGCGAAATGTAGTACAGTCAAAAATCAATCATCGTGTTTGTAATTCTTATCATATAAGCAGTAATATGCCTAGCCATTGTTCTGATAGAATGTCATGAAAGAATATTATTACTTAGCCAAATTATTCAGTCCTTTCAGGCTAGCTGCATCAACTCTGCTGATTTTATTGCCATCAAGATGTAATTCAGTAAGGGAAGGAGGAAGACCTGGAATGTGGAATTAAAGATGTTAAATTAGCAGATAAATATTGTAAGTACAAAATGTGGGTAGACTTAAAGAAGACATATGCCATCAATTTTCTAAAAGACACACAGTTTCAAAGAATCAGCTTTACTTATCTTTTTTTTTCATCCCTTTTATAATAATGTGTGCTTTTGGAAGTAGTGGAAGCCCTTGCTATTTTTCTCTTAGGTTGACTTTAACAAAAACCTGGATGATTTCTATCATGTAGTCGATTTTTTTTTGTGGAATAGAAGAACTGAAGTCAACGCTGAGTCTCATTATTCTCTTCCACCTTTGTTAATGGGCTAAAATTGACGTTGATGAAAGATAGTAACTATAAAGTGGGAAGGTCACTATTCGAACCATAATGAAGAGATTACGTATAAATTAAACCCATGTATAAACTTAATTGTCTATTCCATTAATGAGAATCATTAAAAATTAACACTGATATGCTGTGCTGGTCTTAGCCTTAATTGACTTTTCCATAAAAACATCAAATACCTTGCAAAATGTCTGTGTAGAAACAGCTAACATTTACTTATGCCTATTAAATCCAGAATGTTTATGCAGGAGGAGTGGAGAGGTCTATAATCAAGTGATCTGCCATATGTGGAGCACCTGGGGTAATAATTTTAGATCCAAAGTACCCACTAAACCTCTAGATAGTACTTGCACGGCTGTGATTTCCAAAGATTGAGTATTATAAATATAAAATTTTAAATATTTTATTTTCATTTCCTCCTAGCATCTGAGGATGTATTATATTTATACAGCTTTTAAAATAACATATTGTTCCACTTAATAGCAATAGATACAGAGAAAATAGCAAATTGGTTATGTGTAGAAAGAACATCTGACTGGCAGAAAGACTTGGCTATTTGTCTATAAAGACACACAATTGAAAAACCATAGGTTTCATTTTGTCTAAAATTTTTATCACATCACACTGAATTCTGTCAATATTGTCCATTTAATAGAATAGTTTAGTCCATATTTGACTTGAAAATGATTCTTAGTTTCCTATGGTAGCATATTTTGTGTTAGAGCTGCTAGGAAAAGGAACATCTATTTATTGTGTGTCTGTTACGCACCGAACATTGACCTTGGCACTTTTCCTACTTCAAATCCTTTAAGCCTCTCAAAATATAAATTATTGGTCACTAATCCCTTTTCACAGATAAAGAAATAAGACTCAAAGTTACAAAGTAATGCAAAGTTACAAAGTAATTACAAAGTAATGCAAAAAGTATATTTTTTAATGCAGTGCCTCTAGTACACCAATTGCTATCACAACCATCAGCCTTACTTAGTTTCAAAGTGTCTCCCTTTTTGGGATGTCAGTTTCCCAAATTTAAAGTTATAGCTAGGAAGAAGTTTGACTATGGGAAAAAACTTTGCAATAGGTTTGAGATAGACAAATTTATAAAGTGCATCATTAGCTTCTGCCACTGTGGCATTGAGTTAAAGAACCCATACTCTAGTTCTTTTATTTATTTGTTTGTTTATTTATTTTAAATTTTCTTTTTTCTTTTCCTTTTTTAAGATAAAATATGTTGAGGTTTACATTGGGCCAAGTACTTGTGTGTACATTACAAGCCTTACTTCTATAGAGTAAGCCTCATAATAATCCTAGTAGACAGGGTTATTAATAGCTCCATGTAACATTTAACAAACCTGAGGTTATAGAAATGCAGAATAATTATCCTAAAGTCACAGTACAACTAAATGACTGAGTTAGGTCTCTCACCCAGGTTGGTCTAAAAGTATGATTTTTATAGTCTCTACATTACTTTCTACTGCCTTTCCATTTCCATAAGTGATAGGAGAAAATATCACCAGGAGGTTGCTGATATTCAGGCATAGGTATCCCAGCCTAAGCAAGGTGGAATCATGTATTAGATAAGCATAACGATGAATAGAAAGGAGGACTTAATATGCCAGCAGAGTGAAATAGTTAAACACACGAGTTCTGACATCAGCACCACACAACTCCATCTCTGCTGCTTCCTAGCTCTAAGAACTTAATTATAATTTTCTTTACCTGTTTAAGCCTCATTTTCCACTTTTATGAAACAGGAATGATGACACTACTATATAAGGATGTTGTAGGAATCATATAGAAGACTCCATGACAAGCATTTGACATGATACCCAGAACTAAATACATGCTTAATAAATTGTAGTTACTTAACTTTTCTGCTAAGTGGTGGTAAATAAAAGCACGCTATAAATGATGAGGAAAGGATACCTGGGATAGATAGAAGACATAGCAAAGTAAAGGAAAAGAGATCATGAAATGATAAAAGGTATCAGTGAAGGATATTTTGGAGCATGGATTAAGAGGTTCAGCAAAGTCTGAGATTGTGCTAAATGTAAGTCATCTGGCTGCATGAAATAAATTTCAGCAAGAATTTTAATAAGATCTATCTATATCAATCCCCAATTTATATGTATCTGAGATATAAATATCTCATTCCTGCACTGGGGATAGCAAAAGATTACTTGTCACATGCAACAACTTGGAGACTCAACATGAAAGTGCTTTATGAATTATAAATCAGTCTTTATCATCTATGTATCTGTCTATCCCAGTAGTTGCTACTAAGGAAGTCAAAAGCATGCTCTGTATTCAAAAGACCAGGGAGAGGGCAAGGGGTGGTAAGAAAGCATCCTATGGAATATGCACTCTCAGGAATTGAAATTTCTGTAAAAGAACAATAAAGGACAACTGGTGTTTTCTGTGGCCAAATGCCTACATTTTGCATGCGCTCAAGAACAAGGCATCTAAGTTGAGAAAGGGACAGACAGGGGAAAACTAGATAATATAGAGGGCTTTGGTGAGACTGAAAAACCCAGAGTAGGGACGATGTGCAAGTTAGGGGAATTTATTATTGGTGGTTTGATGCCTTTTCTAATTCACAAAGACTGGCTTTTCTGCCTCTCCTGGGAATCCCTTGGAACAATGAACTTACCCTTGTGACTATGTGGTCATTGCTGTGTATTTGTCTGGCTTGGTTTTAGAGAGTAAGCTCCCAAAGGCATGTAGCATATCCTATTCCCTGCCCTGTCTTAAGTGTGTGGTACATCGCCTACACATACTGATTGTTCAGAACATTTTTAATGCATAATATAGAGTTATATTAATTCCCTACTTATCTATATGCTAAATATTTCTCTAATTATTTATTTAACTTTAAAACAACTCAATGAAGTGGATAGCAGTATTATTTCCACTTGACAGATAAAGAGATAGAGGACAAATGAATAACTTTTTCAAAGTCTTTGAACCATTTTATGGTAATTTAGGCTCAAGCAAACTGACTCCAAAATCTACACTCTTCACAACACACAACTACCACTATCATTCAGATATTAATAACCGGAGTGTCTTAAAAAGGAAAAAAATTCTCTAAGCTATTGCAGACTCAAGGTAAAAATTGGATCAATTTCAGAGGTACTCCCATATATCTTTTTTTTTTTTTTTTTACAAACACCAAGGCATGCTATTTTTTAAATAAGTATACTTTTTCTTTGTGATTTCACAATATTATAAAATCACGTGCATTAAGTTGTGTCTTAGACTAGACATTAAACGGAGTCTAACCATCTCTACAGTGAGCCTGGTTGGCCCCGTGGTCATCCAGACTGAATCACTGGATATAACACTAGCAGTAATAGAGAATTTGCTGGAAATATAAACATTGGATGAAACACTAGCAGTAATAGAGAATTTGCTGGAAATAAGGTTGGCCTCTTAGGTGACAATTCCAGTTTACACAAGATTTTTTTTTTAATTAAAGCCTTTGAATTTAAATTTTTCAAAGTGTTTTGGAGAATCTTCTATCACCTTGAGGAATGCTGGTGATATTGGTATCAGCAATGCGGATGTAGGAGAGCTTCTTCATTCCCTGGAAAGCCCCATTTTCAATTCCTGAGCTCTTCAGCGGATTGGTGCCCAGTTCTACAAATGTAATAAGTGCAAGGCTTTTAGAGGACATTTTAGGATATTACTAGTCACTGTAGTATCTGTTTCAGCAAGCAATCTATAAAGAAATAGGGATTAATATCAACTTGACCAAAAAAACAAAAGTGAGATTAAAGAGCATGCTTCTCAGGAGAATAGCAAAATGGGATAAAAATTTCCCTTATTAAAACAAACAAAAGCCAAACAAACAATGACTTATGAATAATAATGACTTATGAAAAAGACTATTAGTGAAAGCAATACCAATAAAATTATTTAAAATGCATACACAGGTTTGTCCAGAAATCAACTAAAGCAAGTTTACAATTCCCATCTTATGTTATTTATTATTTTCCTAAGGTATTTTAAAATTTTGTTAAAGAATTTCAATCTAGCATTTTATAAGCCAATAATAAAATTACAATTTTTACTATATGTTTAGAGAAACATTATAACTATTTTTTTTTTTTTTTTTTGAGACGGAGTTTTGCTCTGTCGCCCAGGCTGGAGTGCAGTGGGGCACTCGGCTCACCGCAAGCTCCGCCTCCCAGGTTCACGCCATTCTCCTGCCTCAGCCTCCTGAGTAGCTGGGACTACAGGCCCCTGCCACCACACCCGGTTAATTTTTTGTATTTTTAGTAGAAACGGGGTTCACCATGTTAGCCAGGATGGTCTCGATATCCTGACCTTGTGATCCGCCTGCTTCTGCCTCCCAAAGTGCTGGGATTACAGGCATGAGCCACCGTGCCCAGCCATAACATATTTTTAAAGCAAATGATTTATGAGTGTTTAGAATACAACAGCTCCCCAAAATGGAAAGGTATCTCAAAATATGTGTAGTTAAGCACTATTTAAACTCATCTTTGCATATTGTGCATGTGGTAGGATAACTTCAGCCCTAGGCTTTTCTCCATATTCTCGGATACTCAAGGACATACATAAAAACATCACTGTAAGGTCCAGATTCAAAATCCCAATTTCTCTTGCCCTGTTCTTATAAATCACATATGCTCCAGGCATGTAGCTTGTAGCTAATTTACCTTCCTGCACTTAAAACCCGGTTGAAATCTCTTAAGGTAAAAACTTGAGTTTTGGTCTTAAAGTTATAAAAATGTCTGTACCTATGACAATCATCTGGTTCAGTCCATTGAAAGTAACTTTTCGCACTTTGGTGATCTCATTCTCATGGGCACGCAGCTCCTGAAGAGTTTTAGGCATTTTTTCTGGCAATTCCTTCAGCTGATTCTTGGACAGATAAAGTCGTTCCAACTTCACCAAAGGTGTAAATGCTCCAGGGCTAACTTTGCTAATTTTATTGTTGACAAGAATCAATGCCTGTAGATAGTGAAGAAAAACAACTCCTTAAATTCAAAACCTTCCACATACATGTAAAACAAGGGCATGTTTGTTCATTCCATTCATAGGGATAGCAGAGAAAGCTAAAAAATTGCAAGAAATCAGAGAAATAATTAAGTAAATATTGTTTCTTTACTTAAGAAGTCTATAGGCCAGGTGTGGTGGCTCATGCCTGTAATCCCAGCACTTTGGGAGGCTGAGGTGGGAGGATCACTTGAGGCCAGGAGTTCGAGACAAGCCTGGTCAGCATGGCGAAACCGTGTCTGTATCAAAAATACAAAAATTAGCTGGGCGTGGTGGTGGGTGCCTGTAGTCCTGGCTACTTGGGAGGCTGAGACAGGAGGATCACTTGAACTTGGGAGGCACAGGCTGCAGTGAGCCAAGATCACACAACTGCCCTCCAGCCTTGGTGACAGGGAAAGACTGTCTCAAAAAAAAAAAAAAAAAAAAGTTATAATATGAGGACCTGAAAATCAGGAATGAAGAGAAGGGAAGTGTAATAAGATATATAATATATACATAAACATATATGCACTCCACTCACACAGACATGTATGTATGTGTATGTACATGTATATATATGTAATTTTTAAATAATAAATACTCCTAACAATTGAAATGACCCAAGATACCTGAAAATAATCAATGCCACAGACATCCATCCCGCAGTCAGCTTTTTAACCTAAAAAGTCCATCTTCATTGATCATGAATATGGATTCCGCTATAAAAGGATGATACCAATTTATGCTATCACTAGCAATGCAAGGAACTAAAATTTTCCCATAGTCTTGCAATATTTGACCTTATGTTTCTTAAGAGTATAGCCAAAATAATATCATGTTGTAGCTCATTTCTTTTCTTTGTATTTCCTTGTCATTTAAAAAGGTTAAAGTATTTTTTATTTTCCTACCATTTATTGTATTTTTTGGAGAGAGGAGATTGCTTGATCACAAATACTTCTCATGTTTATTAAATTTTAATATAGTTTAATAATTGATTTAGAAAATAAAGATATGGTCAATATGACACAGAGAGCCTTAACATATTTTTCTCCTGATTTTTTTGCCTTTTTTTATGTGTAAAGGTTTTATATGACAAATATGTTAATATTTTGGGTAATTATTTGATTTTTATTTCTGAGTTCTCATTATATAAGAAATTACCTCTAATTCATTATTATTATGCTTATAACAATTGCTAGGCCTATTTTTGGACTATTTTATTCTTTTTCAATTATCTATATGTCTAACAAAACCACATGGTTTTATTATTTCAAGCCACTTCATTAACTAATTATAAGGAACTTAAAATAACTTATTAAGGTCTAATTTTGCATTTTCAATTGTAGTATATGTTTTGCATATATGAGAATGTGGAGGGGCAAAAGGGGTCCTATAATAGGAAAGCGAGTATTTTTAGTCTCAGAAATGCAAGAGTGTTTTCTAAAGGTAATAGCTGATTAATTAATATATGTATATCCTCATATAGTTCACATTACTTGATGAATTAAAACTTCTTATTAAGTAATATAATCGTTTAATCCTGAAAGATGCATTGGTTAATTGATACACAATCCTAACACATTGCGATTAATAATCAAAAGTTCAAAAACTTGTGGGAGTTAAGGTCATAAAAAAATTGACATTAACAAACAAAAAATCAGGGAAAAGCCAGAGCCAGCTGAGTGGAGTGAGGTGACATATATCATTACAAGACATCCAAAATTGTGGATGCCTAATGAAAATCACAAAGGAGATATTCAATTCCTATCCATGGAGGAACATTTGGAAGTGTGATATAATTAAATGTATTAAACATGATCTGAAAAGTCTGTATTATGTTAAATGTTTTTAAAACCTGACTTTTAATATGATTTTTTTTCTCCAAAGCCGTTTATGTAGGTCTTACACTGTACCAAATATTGTTCTAAAGACTTTTTTGGTGACTGTTATATTTATAGGCAATTATTAGTGCACATACTCAAGCCAGAATTCTGAGTTTAGAACCTCAAGCTCCGGGTCCTACTTGGCCTGTGACTATGAGCATGTAACTTAACCGTTCTGTGCCCATTTAAAGGAGGTATCAAGTGTGACTACCTCATAGAATAGTTATAAGAATTAAATAAGTTAATGTATATAAGGTACTAAGAATAGTTACTAGTATATATAGTAACTGCTAAACAAGTGTTTGCTTTTTTTCAGTCTTTGACAATTTTTGCTGATTTTTAATTAAAAAAATTTTCCTTACTCAACTTATTAAGCTTCAATTCAAAGAAAATATATTAAATGTTGGCATTACCACACTTAATTTTCCATTATTTTATAGAACAATTATGTAGTTTTTCCCACTATATATAGGTATAAAATTACTCTTAGGCAACACGTACCACTCATAATGAAGCACATACAGGGAACATGATTCTGTTAAATTCTTTCTGTTTTAATCCTTGCTAAATTTCCATTTCTCTCCTTCCTTAGGTGTGGCTTTGCTAGGTGAAATTATGATGTTTATTTGCAAAATAACAAGGATAGAAAGGATCATGAATGAAAGAGTAAGAGAAAAATAGCTGTTTAACATCCTCTGAATGGTTGAAGGCTCTAATGAACTCTCTTTATTCATCTGATGTATACTTTGAAGTAGAAAGAAAGAGATTGTCAAGATGATGACTGCCTAAAAACATACTTAGAAGGAGTCTTGGGACAAGAAACAACACATTATTACAAATGCCAGATTTAATGAGAATGTCGTGGACACTAGATGTCACTTACTTAAGGATATAAAGGGTTTTTTAAAAAAGCATTCCAATTATACTTAAATGTACAGGAAGTTGAGATGACAGGAAGAAAGTTTCATCCTTTAAAAAAGTAGCTATAAGGCAAACTTATGCAAATAAAAGTTTTAAAAATATTTTAGTAATCTAAATTTAATAATATTCATTTTTTATGGTCTCCTTTTTAAACTTATGCCAACAGTTGCTTAAATAGTCATTGAAAACCTTGCTGGTTTCACCATCAGCTCATTCCCAGTGAAACCTTAAGGTGAAGTCAGGGAGTTGGTGAGTAAGGTTCTAATCAGCGGAAAGAGACCCAAAAGTCGGTACCTCCAGCTTGTCCTTATCCTCCATTGTTTCAGCTGTTTTTTTCACTCTAGCCAACTCGTATTTTTGTCTCTTATTTTGTTCTGCCTTTGCTTTCTTCTTGTACAGAAACTCCTTCAAACTTCTGCTGATCGTCTAAAACTCCTTCCTCGCATATTCTCTCAAAACTGTATCTGGTAATTGGATAAATAATGATGCCTAATTTTTTCTTATACTTGAAGTCCCTAACACTCACTACTCATATCATATTGTGCTTATATTGTTGGACACGTCAATAAATTGATCATAGCACTGTTTTATCTACCAATTTTTTTTTTTTTTTTGAGATGGATTCTCACTCTGTTGCCGGGGCTGCAGTGCAGTGGCACGATCTCGACTCACTGCAACCTCTCCCTCCCGGGTTCAAGCGATTCTCCTGCCTCAGACTCCCGAGTAGCTGGGACTACAGGAGCGTGCCACCATGCCCAGCTAATTATTTTCAGTAGAGACAGGGTTTCACCATGTTGGCCAGGATGGTCTTGATCTCTTAACCTTGTGATCCACCCGCCTTGACCTCCCAAAGTGCTGGGATTACAGGCGTGAGCCACCGCACCCAGCCTTTCTGCATTTTTTTAAATGGTTCCTTGTAGAGTCTTAAAATTTTAGAAAAAAAAATTTCTTCCTTTAAAAATATCTGGTATATTTTCTTCTAATGGCTAAATGTTTACTGCTTTTCCCATCTTGGCTATTGTAAAGTTTATAACTAAATGGTACCTTCATTATAGTAACTCTGTAATAATTATGACCAGTTGATTCTATTTTATATTATATTATTTCCCTTGTATCTATATTTTTTATTCTAATGTATATCAGATGATTTATATTTATACTTTACTAAGTAGTGCCTATTCTCATGATATATCCTCCTCAATTATTTTCTGTAATGACTAGAATAAATAAGTAGATAATGAAATTCGAGTTTGGTATGTTTATGCTCCCAACATTAAGAATATATTCCTATGACATTCCTTATACGAAGCTGTGAACTCTAATCTCCACAGGCAGGTAACAAATCATTAGGTAAGTCTCTCTATTTTCTGAAAATTCTGATTCTTTAAATTTTATTTTTAATGTTGAATAAAAATCTGCTTCTCTAAAACTTCTACTCACTAGGACGATTCTGTCATCTTGTAGTTGAAGCAAGTAAATACAATTCTTTTTCTTCAACATGGCCCTTCAAATATGCCACTAGTGACCCTCAACACTCAGTTTAGACATCCACATCTCCATCCACGGTGCCTCTGAGACCTAATTTCCAGATTCTTTATCTCGATGGTCATCCTTCTCTAGATGTTCTTTAATGCCTTTCTTAAAATGCCAAGAACCAGACTCAATGCTTCAGAGTGGTCTACCAGAATGGAAGTTGACACAGTGAGATTTCCAGAGTATATATTTTGGACATTGAAGTCTGGTTTATTTATATTCAATGTGCACTCATATTTTGATGGAAGTCCACATCACACTCATCCCACAGATAGAGAACTGGGCGAGAAAATGCATTTTATAGTGATTCTGGTGTTCTGTGTGAACAAACAATACATTTACTCTTACAGAAGGTTCTCTTAGCAAGGCTTACCTCTATTTTATTGGGTTGGTCATTTCCCTTGTATAGTATATTCTCTTCCAACTACCACAATATTCATTCTTTGCCCTTTTTTGGCCCTTCTTCATGTCCTGGGAAGCTGACCTCTGGGGAATGCATTAATCAAATGCCTTTGTCTTTTGGTCTGAAGTAGACACAACCACACGAGACACAGGCAGGAAATTAAGAGGTGGAACTACTCAGCTCTCCCATGGCTCTGAGACACTCAAATTCTTCTAGACCTTTGTGGGACTGGGTGCCTCACAGTGCCTTGCTGGGTTCCCATACCCCTTTGCAAATAGAGGTTTCAATAACGTCTCCTCCATGAAACCCCTTTGTGAGTGGCATCTCTTTTCTGATGAAATCCTGACTGATAGACTGAACATTATGATAAGGTAGAGAGATAAGAGAAAATCAAAATAAACATACAGATAAGGACACAGCAAGCATAATCCTAAAGATAAAGCAAGAAACATATATATGAAGATAGAATTATATTTCACTAAATGAAATATGAATAATTATCTTTTTTCACTTGATTCCAGTCTTCTAGACTTTAGAACATCATTCACACCTCTCTTAGAAAATGCATGAAAACAAACAAAAGAAACAAAGAAATAAAATAATACTAGGATCAATCCATTTTGTGTTTTTTCCCACTACTAAAATACAATTTAATTTGAAAGACAATTTTTATTCCTGAAAACATGAGAGGGAATTAAGATCTAAAGTATTTTTATGAAGAAAATACCTAAGATATATGGGGTATATGTAGAAAAAAAGTTGGGTAAATTGTTAGTGGTTAATAAATATGATGCTTTGCTTCCCTACCACTGCTAAAAAGGTGAAGTTAATAAACACTAATGTGCTTCTTTGTTGGTACATAGTACTCTTGGCCTTATCTAGGTGGTGTTTTGAAAAATACCTTGAGTCCTATCTTATTGTGATTTAAAAAAATTAGTTCTTACGTGAAGGTTCTTCAGGTTCTTAAAGTCTCCATCTTTGATTTCGGTTATTTTGTTGTTTTGCAGGTCTAGCAGAGTTGTGTCAGGGGGAAGATCCTTTGGCACTTTGTCCAGACCTAGCATAAGAGTAATAGGAGTGTGCGGTGAGCACAAAGGACATGTGGCTACAGAATCATGCAACATATATTTACCAAGAAATTAATGTTATGATGATCATTTTAACAGTAACAACGTATTTTTCTTCTTCTAAGAATTACATTCATTGTAGGGTAAAATTTTTGCTTTATCTTTTGCAACCAAAAAATGACTTTTTGTATTTAATAATAAACTCAACATGATATTTTCCTCATGGAATTACTCTTCTGCATTAGGGGAACATTTGTGTTGCATTAGGTTGTGGCTCAAATCTATACGTTTTACCTCTTTGTTGTTGTATTGAAAAGTAGTTATTTTGATAAGTAGTCAGCATGAGTGATTTGCAAATCTATACATTTTTACATAAATACCATGTCAATAATTACTCTAGCCAAATCATCAGTAATAAAGATCTTTTTGATAAACCTAACCCTGTCACAGATCTACAGTTAAAATCATATAAACATATAATCAACTTGTGGCAGGATCTTGAAAATTTATCCAACATTTTGGGATAACGTTTCTTTTAGTTTTCATTGGAATGCCAAAACAATATTCATTTCAGTTGATATTTTATGACCAATAGGTATATGGCTAGTTAGAATGAAATAAATTTGGTAGTATGACATATCTGAAATTAATTTTATGAAGCATTACTTTTGGACTTTAGATTTTGTTCTGACTGAATTATTGTTTTTAGTTTGTAAATGTAAACTCATTGAATTACCAAATGGTCCATGGTATTAAAAACATTTTAATAGTCATTCAGCTAGTCATATAAGGATGAACCAGAATTATACAAAAGGCAGTTATTTTGAATAAATCATCTTGAATCATAATAGAGAAAAATATTAAATAAGGCCTTTTGCCTTTCTTTTTTCATTGTTTCATATTGAAGTAGGACATTAAGTAAAAATTTGATATTCTATTAACTCAAATTAATGTGATCATTTCCGTATTTTAAGACTGTATAACATAAATCAGAAATATTTTTTAGCCTTTGTTAGAAGCAATCTCTCCATCATATCTGAAACTTGAAGTACTGAAGATTATTTTTTCATAAATTCAACAAGCCTTTATTGAATACCTCCTGGGCACCATGAATTTATTAGATCCTGGGAATATAGCAGGACCAAGGCAGGTATTACCCATGACTTCATAAAAATATAATTCAGTTTACTGTTTTCAATTAAAATAAAATTACTACAGGGTATAATAACTGCTATGTCGAGAAAATAACTTTTCAATTTTTTTTATGTAAACATACCTGTAAACCACCGTGGTAGCCATATTTTGACTGTCTTCATTTCTTCCATGAAAATTACAGAAAATATACCTGAAGCTACCTATTTCTGAGTCTTTTCCAAATAATTTTTTATTTATAATATCACTGCTCCATTAATAGTTGGGGTTGCGGGTGGAATCTTGTTCTTAATTCAGTGACCACCTATCTTTATAAATTTAAGTATCAAAATATAAGTAATTCTGAACTTACATAAATGTTACATAAATATATAACTCTTATAGACACAGCTCCCATAGAAATAACAAGAGTTAAGTGTTTTCAGTGATGAACAGTAAAATACCAGAACAGCTACCTTGTAGGAGGTTGTTTAATGACACTGTACAGTTGTAATTACCACCATTTTCAGAAATGTCAATTTGCTAATTTCATGCAATTAGGAATAGTAGACTTCTGCCAAATCTTTGATAATTAGTGTTCTCCAACCCAGAAAAGACAAACTTCTTTCCATTTGGAACGTAGTTACTACATTTTATCATTCCTTCTTGGACACCTTCATCAAAGTCCTAATTTCCACTTGGGCTTACTTTTATTCATTGGTGAATTTAAATTCTAGTGACTCTCATTTTGTTAATGGGAAACTGCAGATAAAATTTCAAATGTGTAGGGAAAGAATGATGTGTCTGGATGGCTGACACTTTTGATCATGTTGTCGTCCTAAAATTTTATAACACTAGGAATTACTTAAGGTAATTTATATACATCTTATTTCTAGAGATTCAGAAAAAAGGAATGCCATCCTCAGGATTCTAATTCTTGTAGTTTAGTTCTTGGAGAGCCATTTCAAAGATTAAAATTATAATTCTACAACCTGCTGCGAATTAGTAAATTTATGTTTATTGGGGGGATTTCACATATTAGTATTTTTTATTAATAATTTAGTTTTAGAGTTTATTTTTAAAAATGAAAATATGTTATTATTTACCTTACAATAACCCAATGAGATAGGCAAGGCAGTATGGTAATCTCATACTTTCAATTCTTTTAAAAAGTTTCATAACATGAACAAGCTTATCTAGTTAGGAATGACAAAATGTGAATTAGATGACAACTCTCCTGGCTTCCAGCATGACTTTCTTTTCTGGCATACCTATCTGTACCCCCTGAAATAATTGTTCTGATATCATCAGACCCAGTAATATGCTTTACCTGTAAGGGGTAGATAAGGCATTGGAGTGTTAACTAGCTTGCTCAAAGACAAGAGACAGAGCATAATGGAGAATTTACCCTAGTTATTATGGGTTCTCTGAATGTCACAAAGGGAAGGGCCCTTAAATGTCAGCTAGTCTATGGTTCCCAAATGCTGATTAGGTAGACTCTGTGATGAGGTTGTTAGCAATCTATATCAAAATAAAAAAACAATAAGAGCAGTGTGGTAAGTTTTAATGTAAATTATCTCATACACACACACACAGACACTCACACACAAACACACACACACACATTTCTGAGACCATCTGAGACCAGTTCCTGCCTTCACTTCCATTTCTACTTTTAAATACACCTTCTTTAAAAAATGATTATGATAGCAGATGGCAGGCTCTTCTTTTGTTAGGTTTGGTATAGACTTTAATGAGAAATTAACTTGTTCAACATTCAAAATTTTAATTATCCCAGAAATCAGAGAATTTTAAGCCAGTCTAATCTTCTCATTTCATAGGTAAGGAAACAGAAACCCAAAGAAGTTAAATAGCTTATCTAAGGTGCCTCATGGCTAAAGTAGATCAAGAACCAGGATAGTTAGAGTCCTCACTCCAGAACTATGGTTTTTTTGTTTGTTTGTTTTTTGTTTTTTTGTTTTTTTTGAGACAGAGTCTTGCTCTGTCGCTCAGCCTGGAATGCAGTGGCATCATCTCAGCTCACTTTAACCTCCACCTCCCGATTCAAGCGATTCTCCTGCCTCAGCCTCCCGAGTAGCTGAGACTACAGGCATTTCCCACCAATGCCTGGCTAATTTTTTGTATTTTTAGTAGAGATGGAGTTTCACTGTGTCAGCCAGGATGGTCTCGATCTCCTGACCTCATGATCCACCAGCCTCGGCCTCCCAAAGTGCTGGGATTACAGGTGTGAGCCACTGTGCCTGGCTGTGGTGTGCCATTTATGCATGTGATCATTGTGCATATTTTCTAATGCTGATCTACAGCTATTCCTTGAGCATATTATACTCATTCCTAGCTACTCATTTTTGTTCATGCAATGCATATTTTATGTAAAACTCCACTTATTCATTTATTTCTATCTCCATTCTAACAATCCCTTGAAGCATATCCGTTATCCCTCTCCTCTGTAATATTCATCCTGACCACCCCCGTGTAACAGTAATCTTGCACCTCTGAACTTCTTACAGGCTATAGATTTATAAGTTTAAACTATACTGTCCTGTATTTCAGGGTCTTTGTTTGTTTTGTTAGTTTATTTATTTTTTTCCTGAGTAAGGAGGACTAATTACGGTTTCACATCAGCATTTTGCTCTGGCTGCTTTGAAAACAAGAAGTGCCTTTCTGATTAATTAATTTTAAAGTCTATCTGCCTTGTTGTCCCATGATGAAAAGTTTATGAGTATGGCTTTGAGATCATTTCTGCCATGTTCTGTTATAACCATCTCCCTATAACCTGCTATCATAGGAGTTTTTATTTTCCTCAGAAGTATTAGGATACAACTGGTTATAATAATTATATTTTTTCCTGTTTCCGGGAATATTTTATAAATGAATGCTACTTACTATCAAATATGTCATCCCCATTATCTGCAACTGAAAATTGCTCTCACTTTCTTCAGTGTCTTTGCCATATTTGTGAAGCACCTTTTGTCACATACATATCTCAACAAGACTGATTTTTCTGTCTTACAGAGTGACTACTCCAGCAGTAAGAGTTTCTCTACATGGCATATATATCTCCTGGGAAAGGATCAATTAGAAGCTTCTAAATGAAGAAACAAATCCCCGTTCATAGATTTGCATTTTCGAAAACAAACAATTAATCCTGAATCTGATTGATCCTCTAAATTCCAAAGGAAAATGAAGAAATTGTGAATCTGTAGTGTAAAGGAGAGTTAGGAGATGTTTTAGCTGGGTGCTGTGGCTCTTGCCTCTAATTCCAGAACTTTGGGAAGCTCAGGCAGGTGGATTGCTTGAGCCTCTGAGTTCAAGACCAGCCTGGGCAACATAGCAAGACCCCATCTTTACAAAAAATTAGCTGAGCATGGTGGCACAAGCCTGTAGTCCCATCTACTCGGGAGGGAGGATCCCCTGAGCCCGGGGAGGTTGAGGCTACAGTGAGCTGTGATTGCACCACTGCACTCCAGCCGAGGCAACAGAGTGAGACCCTGTCTAAAAAACAAAACAAAACAAAACAAAACAAAAAAGTTATTTTTAAAAAAGCAATGTATGTACTTCATCTGGATCCTGACTCATATAAATGAGCTATAAACTATGGCTATTTGAGAGCTTTATTTTTCAGAGAAACATAGTGATATGTGTATTGTTAGATACAATCATATATCTGGAATTTGCTTCAAAATGATATGGAAGTGGATGGAGATAGAAAAATAGTGGCATTAGTTGACACTGGTTGAAGCTCTGTGGTGGGTACACAATGGGGTCATTTTATTATGTAGAGTTTTCATATTTAAACATGCTCCTATAACTTTTTTTATAAGATTGTTATGTGAATTTCAATTCTGGTTCCTCTTCTTGATCTTTAAGATTAGAAGACATATTGAGGCCGGGCGCGGTGGCTCACACCTGTAATCCCAGCACTTTGGGAAGCCGAGGCGGGTGGATCATGAGGTCAGGAGATCGAGACCATCCTGGCTAACACGGTGAAACCCATCTCTACTAAAAATACAAAAAATTAGCTGGGCGTGGTGGCAGGTGCCTGTAGTCCCAGCTGCTGGGGAGGCTGAGGCAGGAGAATGGCGTGAACCCGGGAGGCAGAGCTTGCAGTGAGCCGAGATCGTGCCACTGCACTCCAGCCTGGGTGACACAGCAAGATTCTGCCCCCCAAAAAAAAAACAAAAAAAAAATTAGAAGGCATATTGTTTAAACCCTCTGTCCTCAGTTTTCTTAAGTCTTTTACAGAATTTTTGTGAGAATTCAATAAGCTATGCTACAAAATAATCTCCTACCATAGTGCATAGCGGCGTATCAAGTATTGCTACCTATGATTATTATTAATAAGCAAAATAGAGGGTGTTGCTCTCACTATCTTTCTGATTATTCATCTGTAACTCTTTCTTTTCTGTACAATTAGAATGCATATTATCCTAGAGGCTGAAATCTGTTTTTCAGGTATGTCAAACACAAGGTGTTCATCTAAAGATCTTGGTCCTGAAATGTTTTTTTCTTGACAGTTATTTCCTGGTCTTTCTGCATTCATCATTGTTCCCATGAAGTTCAGGGCCTTTGGGGTGCTTGTCTACCAAGTTCAGGGCCTTTGGATAAGCCTTCAGTTTAGGAAGCACATGATCCCCAATGAGTAATTAGACTCCTCAAAAACTGCTCCTGGTCAATGTAACCCTATCTTAATGGTAGCAAATGCTACACTCTTTCGCAAATCTATAAAATATTACTCTTTGTACATCATTAGAGTCAGAATGGCTTGGGTTAAAATCAACTCGGCTATTAAGGAGAGATGACCGCAATCTGCAAGTTAGCATTCCTCAGGCTCCATTTCCTCATCTGAAAACACCAAGCCTGAAGTAAATTGTGGTAGAAATACACTAGGACTAGAGATTATTTTTGATAATTAAAAAATGCTTATTTGAACTAAACCTAATCTTCAAAAAATATAAAAACGGATAGTATTCTATGAAACAGTTATCCTACCTTAATTTTTTAAATTTTTAAATAAACAAATTTAAATTCTGCCTTTAACCATATCTGATTGTATTAGTTGCATGTGATTTTTAACTAAATAATTCCTATTGATACTGATGAATTTTATGGTTATTCATAAAATGATATAGAAAGTAAAATGTTAACATTTTAAATTATATGTATCAATTAGCCAGGTTCAATTTACGTCCAAAAAATGTTCCATAATGAAAACAAAGTCATCAAGATATGACTTAATACTTTTCTTACAATCTTAAGTAGAAGAATTAAGTAACTATGAAGTTAATTTGTAAATTAATTTAATTATAATTATTTAACATCTTAATGTAGTTTGTAATCATTAAATAATGACCTTCACGAGGGATACGTAATATCTGTGGGCTTTCTCTACGTAATACATAATTATGCTCAAACTTCTCATTAGAAATGTATATAAATCTAAGTAAATATGCAGATGATTATATTTTTCAAAGATGGCATATATTAAATTTTCTGTCCTGCATGCTTTTCTACAATATGCATTTGTCCCAATACCATTAGGAGGTAGCATCTAATTCCTCTCTCTTCCCTTTGAATTCAGGATGGCCTTGTGATGCCTCTAGGAATCAATAGACTGAAACACTATAACATTTGAGACAAGGTCAGAAAAGATTGTACAGCTGCTACCCACTTTTTCTGGGATGCCTGCTCTGGTACA
This sequence comes from Symphalangus syndactylus, assembly GCF_028878055.3. Lineage (NCBI taxonomy): Eukaryota > Metazoa > Chordata > Mammalia > Primates > Hylobatidae > Symphalangus > Symphalangus syndactylus. Next base: position 86,432,324 of record NC_072435.2, read on the forward strand.
GCCAGGGGCCATAGAAAAAAAGAGAGGCTGTCTGAGGCAATCCGGAGGATAGAACAGCCAAGCTTGTGGGCGACAGCGGCAGCAACTGTCAGTTATGGAAGTGAACAGGTGTCCAGCCCAGGCTAGCCTTCTTATGACTATAATCTCAGCTAACATTTGACTACAAATGCAAGAGTGACCCCAAGTGAGAACAGCCCTTCAGAGCCCTTCCCAAATTTTCCATAACTCAAGTCATGAGCAAATTAAATTATGTTTTTAAGCCACCATGTTTTGGGATGAAATTCATTCAGCTGCAGTAACAGGAGCATAGGGGTTCCCTACATTTATTTTTCATTGAGCAGCCTTTATTTAACGTAATTCTAAATTTTCCACTAAAACACACTATTTTCAAGGTAGCCTGGATTAGATATTTTCTCTCCCAGTTTTTGTAAGGAGCTTTATCTTCTTTAAAATCTAGTTATTTATTAAAGCAAATAAGACACTACTTAAGACATTACCAAAAAATCATTTCTGAATAAAGACTAGTAAGAAATAGACTTTTATTTTCTTCCCTTCTTTTGGTTGTCCCAGTGATGAACAGCATTGTTCTGCTAGCAAATGTCAGCAATCTGGTAAACATCATGTTGGACAAAGGCCAGGTCGTCTTAAAACATCATGCTTTTTTTCTGCCATGTGGCAGGAGTCCAAATTCTAAGATTTATTCTTATTGACTTTCAACAATTTTTTTTATAATTCTGTATTCAGCTTCATCATTGGGACATTGGTGGTGTACTTCAGTTTTTGGGCAAATGACCAAAATAATATTTAGGAGCTCCAGCCCCACCAAAAACTTTTCTGCTCAAGGCAGGCATGTTTCCCTTTTTCCATCTTAAAAATGGCAATCTGACTGTGTTATCAGTTAGACCAGGCTTCAGACATAGACGATTCTTCTCTTTAATTCTATTCTCTTTCCAGTCAAACTCAAGGAATTTCTAAGCTTCCTGGTTTTACAGTTGTCCTTAAAGGGAAGGAGCAGGGATGCACTGAGAAATCACTTCTGTTTCTCAATCAGACATGTTCCCTTCTCTTTTCAGCTTGCTAGAGTCAAGAATATTGTAGAATATTCATCCAAGCATTAATTCAAGAACCAAGCCATGCATATGTTCGTGTATTCATTCATCAATCATTGAGTGATGTTTAAAGAGTCTACAAAGTATAAGGCAGTTTGTTGTGTAGAGGCTGTACAAAGATAAATTATTGCAATACTTCATTTCTAGTGAAGAAAAAAATAAAATAGATATATAAAAAGATAAAAGATATTGTACAATCACAGATATGTATATATAATTGATTATTATAGAATAATCAAAGCAAATGTAGATTACAGTAAAAAAGGCAGAAGTAGGCAAGCTACAGAAGTTAAAGCAGTCCACAGACTAAGTCGAGAGTAACTGAGTCTTGAGTGTTACAGTATATGTGCTAAGGGCTTTCTCTTTTTATTAAGACTGAATTGCAGACTCATTTTTTTTTTTTTTTGAGGAACTATGTAATCTTTTTCCACTCTTTTGAAGGAGAAAAGTTAAGATTAGAGGGTCTCATGGTTTTCCTCTTTTACTCAGGGAATTGATATTTTAGCTAACCAATTCCCACCATATCCCCTGGAGCTAGGGATGTTCTTCCAAAGAAAAATGAATCACAGCTGCAGTCTCACGAAATGCCTTGATCCCACACAGCTGCCTCTCTCTCCCTCCTGGGGACCGAGAAGGAAACCAGGGCTATGTTAGTTGTCATTCAGGTCAAGGAGACAGACGCTCCCTTTGGCCTTCTTGACTCCCTCTCTTTCTCCTCTCCATCTTTAATCCCTTGATTCGGGAGACTTGTTTAACCAGGTCACATTGAGCATTACTCTTGCTTCATCTGAAGATCACCCATACTCCACTCCTACCCAATGTCAATTTAGGCAATCCAGTGGGCATACTTTGTGCACAGCCTCCTTCCCATATCACGTTTTGGAAACACCCTTTTGGTGCATTCGAAACTCTGAATGAGGAACACTTCACACCCCTGCTGCTGCAGAGACAGACATAAACGATAAAGGCAACTGAGCCTCTAGCATTCTGTCTGTTCCTCTGCAAAATAGTCCTAATTTATTTTTCTGGGTTGATTTCATGGGAGAAGTCTAATGGTTCATTTACCTCTTGTATAAGGTCTGCTTCTGGAAAACCAGTTTCCCCAGCCAAGCAAGAAGCTGTAGTACAATAGGTCCCAAGTGGTAACCTCTGACAAAATTTCTCACCAGTTCAAGAAAAATGATTATGAAGAAGAAGCAATTATATAATTTAAAAGGTTGTACTTTTTCTGATATTTTTAAAAATTAAAACATTATTTGCATTATAAGGTACATTATTAGAAATCAGTAGTTATTTGTAATGCTTCTATATGGCAAAATTAAATGTGTTTCATGTTCTGGCACCATTTCTAGAGGGTTAAGTGTGTGGGAGTATGAATCATTTATGATTATAAAATAGCCAAATGTTTCATTGTTCTCAAATCAAACAAACTCATTTTGTTCAAAGGAATATTGGTTTGGAGAACATTCAATTGCCTAGTAAATGCACAACTTTTTTTATTCTTGTCTATCTACATTTGGAGATGATGTGGCCCTCTTTAGAGAGGTGGAGAGAGATGGTACTATTTTGTCTCTAGCTTGACAACCCGTATACTTACTAGAGACTCTTAATAAGTCTCTAATAAGACTCTAAATAAGTCTCTAATAAGTATATGGCTTATTTTCACTGAGTATAATATGATATAATTTGAATTGAGAATAATAAGTCATTGAGAGTCTCTAATGAGTATATGGCCTATACCTATTATTCTCATTAATACATAAAAATAAAAGGAACTATCAGAAACAGCCTCATGTTCTTAGCCAACTTTGCCTGAAATGGTAAGTGAAATGTAAGTTACTATAATAAGTATTTGTACATATATTTTTCTATTCTTACCCAGTGAAATAAGATATATTTCCATTTTTCAAATAAGGAAACAAAATTTTGAAAGTTTCAAGGTTACAGGTAGTAAACGGCAAAGCAGAATTTGAGGCCAGAGGTGCTTAACTGCACAGCCCAAGTTCTTTCCACTATCAAATTGTTTTAAGAGGCATTTCAACTCTTCTGAAATTTGTTTATAAGAAATATGTCAAGAATTATTATTTTAATTTCGGAGACTAGTCAAAAGTCAATGCTTGTTCTTATTTGACTTGTCAGGAGTGATTTGTATTTCAGTAATGAGGTGTTAAGTCCATACCAAATTATACTACCTGGTGACACTTGATCCAAAGATGAATGGCTCAGCCAAAGAGTACCTAAGTAAGGAAAGCTGTCTTCCTTCAGGATGCCAAACGTATAAAATAGAAAATCCAATCAAAATCAGAACATTTTAAAATTTTTTGGTTTTTAGAAGAATGAGTTACATTGTGGATTTATTATTATAAAGTAACCGAAAGACTTCTGAATTTGCTAACTCTACATTTATTTTTAATACTGCTTTTTGAAATAAATGCTATAATTAAGAGGGAACTGGTTTATTTCTTAACATGATAGATAAAAGAAGACAAGATATGGGTCTCATAAAACTGTGGTTCCAATTACAAGGTAAGCTGCAACAGGTTCAACAAAACAATTTGGCCAATATCTATGAGGAATTCATGTTTACTGTCTCAATCCCTCATCCTCTAAAAAAAAAAAAAAAAAAAAAAAAAAAAGCACATTTTAATACTCCTGTGATAAATTAGAACTAGGGACTAAAACAGTCCATGCATTTTTCCAGAGGCATCAAATTACCCTGCAGAGTAATTACATAATTTTAATTTCATAGGTTTTTACTTCTTAGCTTTGAAAGAATTGTTTAAAATTTTGATGTTGTTTAACTTTGCCAAGAATATTTCTCAGTGGTAAAAAGTAGTCAAACATTTTGATTTAAAAAGTTTATTTGTATTAAACATTATTTCGATAATAAGATGACAAAGGACTTTTGTCCTTCAACACTGTAGCTTCTCTCTGCTCATTAAGTGTCTGCTGAGGATAATCCATCAAGGATAATCCTGAAGACAATGTTAGTCTTTGATACAGATAAGCATTAACATTTGCCATCCCCAACTGCATTGCATTTATTTTCTTTATTACAATAATTCAAGCTTCATGCTTAGATCACTAGAGGACATAACAAATTAAAAAATCAACTATATTGCATTTACAATGAATGAGGTGGTCCATTTCTCCTGCTTTCTTTCTTTTTTTCTTCATGTGTTACTGCATATAATCATCATATAATTTTAAAACTGCATGAAGCTGCTACTATGACCCGGGTACCTCACACAATTAATAGGATTTCTAAGACTGTGATTTTTCTGCAGATGGAGATGTCAAGGCTCTCAACAGCTTGCCAGCATCATAAAGTAAGGAAGAGTTAGATAATAGTTAAAAACATGAAATGAGTTCATTTGTTTTATTTAAAGTCAAGTGAATTTCACTTCCCTTTAAGAAATGTATTTTCTTAGAGATATCTGATTAAAACTTTTATAATATATTTAAATATTCATCTGTAAATTTTAAAATATTGAAAATACCTTGCATGAGACCACTGCTCATTGGAACTTAGTTCTCTTAGTTAAATATGGTTTTAAAAACAAATTATTTTTATAATTTTAGCTACTTCCTTAGTATATGAGTCAGTAAACCTAGTTATAATAAAGGAATGATGTACACTTTGAGCTCCTAGAAAAAAGATAACATGTAGAAAACTTTCTCATCTGAAAACAAAACAAAATAAACAAAACAATATCAACAGCAACAACAAAACTATCATAAAGATCCCAAGTCAGTGAACTTGCTGTTTCCTAAGACTACATTTTGTTGTTGTTGTTTCGCTTTGAACAATTGACTTATGCCTTTTTACATAACACAGAATTGGAAAACTGGCCCAATGCTTTCATCAGGGTCAAGCTTTATGAGCTATTTTTCATGGAAGCAAAGGCAAACTATATTTACGAAAAAATAAAACTTCACTAAAGTGACTGGCCAACTCTTCTTTCCTTAAAAATATCAACCCTTCATTTTTGATAATATATGTAGCGAGAGAAATAATAAATTCTTTTAACTTTTTCTCAGAGGCAAAGTGAAATTTAACCAGCATCACATTTTTGGGGAACTTCACCACTTTAGTAACTTCAGAAAAGATTATCCTGTGTATATCCATCAAATGGTGATTTCTTCAGATTTTTTTCAACCCTGTTATTTTCCTGCCCAAGACAATAATGCAGGTCATGTCTAGATGCTTATAAAGTTTCTGAAGAGTAATCCAATCTCCCCTGTGGTGAATACACAATTCAAAAAGTAATAGTCACCACCACTAGAACATAAGATCCACAAGAACTGGGGCCATATTTGTCTTCCTCATCCTTTCCTCCCCATGCCTAGAGCAGAGCTCATCCATGATGGGTTCCCAATATAGCTTCTGAATGAGTGAACAAATGGATCCATTGGAATTATCCCGTGGCCTTTTGAAAGCCTTTATATAACATTTGTATTTGGGTTTTAAATGGCTATACCATATATGTGTTGAAGAAGCTATTTCAAGTGTTTTTCAGTTGTTACTACTGAATATACTTTATGTTTTTTCTGGGTTCCTATAGGTAGTTTATTCCAATTGTAGAAGCTGCATTTTTCTTCTGCAAACTACTGCTAGAAAGCATGTTCTGAGTAAATATAGGACTTCTCAAAGAAGTGCCTGATCATAGTATGGGATTTCCTCCAGAAGGAAGTACACATGGTGGAATCATGATATAAAGATTTTTTTTTTTTCTTTTCATCTCCAATAAGAAAATACACCCCTTCAAAAGGAGGAATGTGAACCAGCTGCCATGTAAACTGAGTTCATTCCCCTTTGGCCCATCCACTGAGCTTCAATCTTTCTGGAGATTTATCTTCTAAGTGTAATGCTCTTGGAATTTCCAGACCACATTTTTCTGAAAAGATGATAAATCAAACTGTCTTTAGCGTGTTAGGCTAAAGATATATGTAACACAATTATATTGAATATTTACACCATACCTTAGTGATAAATATTTCCTTTGAAACTTTCTAAAGAATATAAGCAGCTGGATTACAAAATGTCAAAAGTAAAGACAAAACTAAGACTCAGAGATTAAGGGAGTATTTTGATACTTGAAAGATAAATTTTGTCATAAAATTTGACGTGTTTTGCTTTTGATAACTGCATATTTTACAATTTAGTAGTGTTGAAACTCTGTTGTCTGGGCTAAGTGAACAGTAGAGAGACTGACCTGATTTTCTTAATATCTAATATTTTATAAAAGCACATTATAGAATTAAGATTAAACCATTACTCTGAAATTTTAGAATATAAGACTTTTTTTGTTCAAAATTTTATTTTGTAGAGGGATATGAAGCTCAGAAATATTTTTTTAAATGATTTGTCCAAGATTGCAAAGTAATGGAGGAAAAAAGGAAGAGGGACAGAGAGGGAGAGAGAGACAGAGAGAGAGAGAGAACCACAACGCTACTTTCCTTTCTATCCTGTTCTGCTTCCTTTACTCCTCATTAGGTGGCACTGTCTCTCACATTTAGAGAGATTAAAACTGAAAATGAATGCTAAACTCTCAGAGTTGCCATTCCCAAGAATAAAACAAGTAAGGTAGGCAGAGAGAAACCGCATCCCACTCACCCAAATCAGAACACTGGACCACTCGAAGATGGCATTGACAGCGGAAGGGGCACACTGGGCCTAGCGGGGGCTCGAAGTCGCCGTCATCAGGAACTTCTGGGCCTATCCCAGAAGCCTCATCTTCTAGCATAAAGTCAAATAAGCCTCTCTGTTGAAACGGTCCGGCCCAGGAAACTTGTGCAAGCAGAAGGAGGATGATAGTGGCCTTCATGATTTATCTCATGTATTTTCACAACCAGGGAAACTAGGAAACAAATGAGAGATTTAAGAAGAGTAGCACTGTCTAATCTGTGTGTTGTTTCTTATATAATATGCCACAATAGAGTGAGCACAGAGAAAAGGTGCAAAATAATATTTAAATTGTTATCAGGAAGCAGAGCATTAAAAATGTATTGAAAGATGATCAAGTACATTATAGTATCATTTGCACAGCTATTTACTTAGGATGAGAAATCTGAATATTATTTAAATCTGCTTGTTTGAATTTTGGGTCTAAACTAAGATGATATACTATATATTCAAATCGTTTGCAAAATTGTCATGATAATAAATCATGTTGGACTTTTCAATGCTCACTTAACACATGGTCAGATAAAATTATCTCTATCCACATAGGAGATCTCCAATTTCTGCTTCAGAAATATCTCTGGAAGCCAGTCACATCTCTCCATCCTACCACAATTATTTTGGTCCAGGCCCTTCTCATCTATCCCTAAACTACTACAAGAGCTTCCAATTCATCTCTGCCTTGCATGTTTCCTCTATTTCAGTCCATCTTCCACTTTGCTGCCTGAGTCATCTTCTAAAAATTCAATTTTATCTTATTAATTTCTACTACAAACCATTTATTAACTTCCTATGGCTTATCAATACTGTCCACAGTCCCTGTGCTGTATGTCAGACCACTCATAAATTGGTATGAATTAATCGCTCTAGCCACATTCCTTTTCATTGTCACTCCATTCCGAGTCCTCGCCTGAACCCTGACAATCAAAGCTACTTGCCACGTAGAATACCGACCTTGCAAGAGTGTTGTAAAGATTAAATGAGATAGTGGGCTTCTCTTCTGTGTCCCCTGGCTCATCCAGGCAGGATGCTGCTTTCTCCCTCTTCTCTGCTCCCAAAACACGTTGCTCTTACCTCTTTTAAAGAACTTATCACATTATATTGCAATTTGTTTTGCGTGCTTGGTCTGTCCCTCACTAGACGATGTACTCCTTTAGGGCGTGTCTTATTATTCCTTGTTCTGTACCCGGGCCTTGCACAATATTTTGCACACAAATGACTCAATTGACCATCACTTTATTGACAAGACAATTTATTCCATTTGTTCCAAGCAATCAGTCCGATTTTTTAAAACACAAAATTAGCTTTTTCTCAATATCGAATTTCTGATAAAAAAAAAGCAGATTGAAAACCTCAACTTGGTATAAGCAAGATTGGCTTTAAAAAATAAATCAATTTCCTAGTTTCTCAAACATTATTTTTAATAAGCTAATAAACACATATGGAAAATTCTAACTGATTTTTATATGATGTATGTATGATCTCATTTTGCTAACAGGGCATTTTGTAAAAAACCAATTGTTGTTTTGATAAATGTATTCCATGTTTATCCATTCATTCCACAAGCACGAATCTATGTTGTTAAATCAACTGAAGTGCACTAAATAAATCTGAGTGACAAAATTTTAATAAATCTGAATAACAAAAGGTACTTGATTATATAGCAACAAAGTCATTTGGGAGACGAAATATTTTTTAAATTCCATTGAAACTATTCTGATATCTCCAAAGCATAACAGATATTTAGTCCCATCATCTCTACCTTGAATTTTACACTTAGACGAATCCATATTAAAGCTGTACGTTGGTAAGTAGAATTTTAGAGCTGTTTTGAGTCATTATCCAATTTTAACATAGTTTTTTAAAAAAAGAAGAAAGAAAAAGAAAGAAAGAAAGAAAGAAAGAAAGAGAAAGAGAGAAGAGAAGAGAAAAGAAAGATCTTCGTATGTTCCAACCTTAAGGTATCTTCTGGGAATTTTTGCCTAGATTCTCTAGAGAAGAAACAAATGTTTTTCAGTTTCTTACATGTTTGTTCTTAGTTTATATTTACCACTGATATGTGTCTAAGGCAGCACATGTTGAATACAGGCTTGTGGCTTTTCATTTAACAAAATATCATAAAGATTATTATTCACACTGCCACTTTAAGTTCAACATTAAGCTTCTTCTAGCAGCCCACTCCCATTCAGTTACTGAGTATCCCTTTAAGAGAAGACTCTTGTTTTGGCAGCCTGTTCCTTTGGATTGTATCTGAGGGAGTGGTTTCGTATCTGTTTCCCATTAAAAATGCAATGTTTATGGTTTACCACAAGCTTGCTAGCCTTGCATATTTAATGTCTTACAAGTTTAAAAGAAAAATGAAGCAAAGTAATTGCAGATTTAATAAATAGCAACGACAGTTAATGCAGATGTCGCTTTGTAATCTTTTCTCCAGAGCAGAACATGCCTGGTTGTTTCACTAACAACCCGCAAAAGAAAATGTTGAGTATTAGCTGAGAGAAATAGTATTATAATTTATGTTTGTTTACTCCTGTTAAAATGGTACAAATGCTCCAAACAATATTCTTTTTGATTGAAGCCGAATATAGACAAGCAGCTTATAACTTCAATCACCGATTTTTATTTCACTTTCATTTGCTCGTATGTGTGCGTGTGTATGTGCATGTGTGTGAGAGTGTATGTGTGTGCATATGTGTGTGACAGAGAGAGAGTGTATGTGTGTGTGTGCATTTAACCCTGACTGTACTGTGAAAAAATAATTGCATGTCCAGAAACTGTGCAAAATCTTCCATAAAATCATCTGTTTTAAATTAGTGTCATGGTACTTGAAGACCCAGCATCTTAAAACATTTAATGTGGGCTGTCAATACTGATAATTCCTTTAGTCATTTCCTTCTTTCCTTAATTAATCAGAAATATAAAGAGCAAAGTGCAGCTGTCCAAGTAGTAATGAAAGAGATTGTTATTGAGATGATACGCTGTTTAAATTTTATTGAAACTGTTTTAAGTAGTCTGAAAATGCATGACACTGTCCAAGATGCTAATTACTAACGTAATATCACTACTCCACTGAAGCTAGTTGCCATAGTTTACAAATGTTCTACCAAAAATAATAATTTCTGGTTCCTAAAACTACTTAAACCCATTAAATGAACTATATCATTCAGATCAACATTTGCATTATGTCATCTATGCCTTTGGTGTCGCTTTCAAAGTCAAAATTTAACCCTCAAGAGATAAGTGAAGCTATAAATGCAAAACAAAATTAAAATCCTACAGCACTAGATGATTATAAACTTCAATAATAATATATGTAATTTAAAAATAAAGAATAAAAGTAGCATTTATCCACAAACAAGGGTTACTATAGGAGGCATTTGGCTCTTTTCTGGTTAGAAACAGCAACAGGAAAAAAAAAAAGCCACAGGTATTTACATCACTGGGAGCCCACTTAACTAGTGGTCACTGTGTTACCCTGTTCTGAAATTAGAAAATTAACCCACATCCTCATTTTATGGTGAATGTATCTTAAAATTTCACTTGCAGTGAAGATACTGACTGGGACACTTTACATTTAAGAAATTATACAGCTTTTTTAGTATCTTAGGCATTTATTAACATAAATATTTTCAATGTTTATTTTCATTTCTCTGGTGATAATTTCTATTCATTTCTGGGGTTGAAGAAATATACATTAGGTATCTTCAGCTAATCACCAAAGTTCAGTTCTTCTGGGCTTTTAAAAGTTCTTAAAGCAATAAAAAATTCAGGAGAAAAATACATTTTTAAATATATAGCTCAATTACAGATATGCTACTTTAGAATACTTTTCAGTTACCACCTCTTAAAGAGCTAAACATTCATTAATACAAACACAAAAACATTAATATAGAGAGTCGTGGTGTTAGGTTACAGTTTTTTGAGAAGCATCTTTGCAAAAACAGAAGAGAAAGAAATAAAACAATGCATTCAATCATTTTATCAAATATTTAACTTCTGTTTTCAAATAATACTTGTTTAAAATTTTGCATAAAAACTATAAAAGTTTAACAGTTTTTTTTTTCCTTTTCTTTTTCTCACCAAATAATCCCTTTTGCTCTCAACTTGACCGAAGTTTTATTAGTCTGTAGCAGAGTTCAGGACAATTATTGAAAACCATACCTTTTAATCCAGGAATTTGCCACAGGAGCCCTCAAAGCTGAGATGTAATTACACTAAATATTCAGCCCAAGTGAAAGAGTTTGCAGGTGTGGAAAAGAGGAGGGGGTAGGTGCTGCTCTGTGACTGTCACTAGGTTGAAAATCTCCTGCTTCTACTCCATAGCACAGTTAAAAAATAAGGTTTCCCTCAATGAACACAATCCGGCTGACACCCACATTAGATCATATGGTAATGATATGTCTCTTGTATTGTAGCCAGAAACTTTATCGGCCTTTTTTTTCCTCCCATTTGCTTTATTCTTTTTGCATCTGCTTAAGATTCTAAACTGCTTATGTAGTATAGTGGAGCAACTTGATTTGAAATTTGTCTTATTGTAGATTCATTTCCCTAAGATATTGTAACTAAAGGGTTTGTTTCCCCACCCCCCATCTCATTTCATTCTCCACCCTTTCTAGCCTTGTTTACAAGTAGCATTTATTAGACTTCCAAAATGACATTTTTTTTCTTGCTTTCAGGATGTGTAAGTCCAGAAAAATGGAATGAAATTAATCTTGTAGTTGTTTTAAATGTGGACTGCAAAAATAAATGAGTAGCCTTATGTGAAACTACTCATTCGGATTCTTACTTGCCTTGGAATGTTTGTGTAAATTCAAGCACTATGCTGTGGAGTTTTTCTGCATATTTTGGACATATTTCTAAAGTGTCCTGAAAGAAAGTCATGGTTTTATATGAAAAGTATGTCATCTATCACTTTCATTAATCATAGTTTAAAATCTTTCTCATTGTCCACCAGTTTTTAAATAAAATACATAGATAACCTGTAGTTGATCACAACATAGTTTCATCATCTATATATGAAAAATTTGATTTTCATAGATTGTACTTTTATGTAAACTAGAACTTTGAAAAGGCAATAGAGTCTATGTGTCTTTCCAAATTTCAGTAAATGAAAAGAAAAAAAGTGCAACTACAAGGAAAGGTATTTATTTAGCCACTGGAAATATTTTTGAGCTTTTATAATTCCCTTGCTGGATCTGTTAGTTGTCTCTGTGTAGGTCTCTGTGTTTTGACTTGTATCATTATGCTCTGGCCCCTAGGCTGTTACCAGGTGGAAACTGGAAATCAACAGCTGTGAAACACGAGAGGATCCCCCTCCCCTCCTCCAGCCTCCTTCCTTCCCTCCTCCAGCCATCAAAGTATATTCTTCCACAGTAAATATTCTTTTTCCTCAATAAAACTTAGAGAAATTAAATTCTCGAGTGGTATCTAAGGAGGGGGAGGGGTGCTACCACGTTATAGTTTGCCTTATTTCCCAAGCCCAGCCTCCCAGATAAACAATTTACCCTACTCTGCATCTCCTTAACATTTAATAACCACATATCTAGTTATTCTGATAGTTTAGACAAAGGCAAGCACTATTGTCCCTGGACATTGGTGCAAAAGTCCATGATCCCCTTTACTTGGAATTTATTAATTTCCTTTCTGAACTCTCCTTATATGGCATTTATCTCTTTTTGATGACATATAATCACTCCTGCCTCACATAATAATTATTTATGTACGTGTCTTACTCCAAGGGAGGAATGACATTGTGTTCATATTTGTAGAATCCCTGCACCCGAAATAGCCATGGTATATACTAAGTTACCAAGACACATTTGCTAAATTAGTAAAGACAATCAAATGATTGGCTATGGACTGTACCCGGACTGGTGTTTTGCCCCAATCCTAGCTTACTGTTTATCAAAACCTAACCCTACTAAAGTGTATATGACAAATTATGGCAATCATTATTACAAGACAGAGAGAAAAGAAAGTATTAAACAAAAAGTAGAAGAAGAAAAATGAGGAGGAGGAGAAAAAAAGACATAATGCCTTTTTATGCAGATAATTTTACTTTTATAAAAGCAGAACCATTATGGTTAAGATTTAGATCTGTTCCTTCCCGCCGATAGTAAGCTGTATGAACTCAGGCAACTTACTTAACCTCTCTGAATTTCAGTTTCCATATCTGAAAAACAGATACAAATTCTTACCTAACTCATAGTGTTGGAGTGGAGATTAAATAAGGCAATATATATAAAACACTTAACTCAGAACTTAATCCTTATAAGTGAAAATCTCCATAAATGCAAGCTTTTATTATGTTTTGACATATATTTCAAAACAATCCTTTGAGTTAGACAAGATAAGTCACATTTACTATTTCTGTTTTACAAATGAGAAAATTAAAGCCCAGTGACTTGCCCAAGTTCACAGAGCTGGCAAGAAACAAAGCAGAAACTAATATCCAGGTCTTCTCACACCTAATCCAGTTTTCATTACTAAACTATACTAAACTATAATATATCTTAAGAAAGAGCAAGAAAACTCTTACTGTATAGAAAATTAATTATCAACGTTTTGAGATAACATCTTTTCAGACTATTTTACAAACCATGACCAAGTTACAATGCTTTTAAAACTTTATTTAATTTGTTCAGGAACAAATAAAAATTTTCTTTTTGTTGTTGTCGTTTGGAAAGAAACTCACCTCCAAAATCTCAAGCATTGTACCAAACATCATCATATTTAAAAGCTGCATCTTTAATCACAAGTTACATCTATTATACACAAGTTATACTCATTTTTCAGTAGAAGAAACCATGTCCCAACAAAGTCATATGCAGTTAAGTCACCAAAAGGTCATGACACTATGACCAGAAACCAGGCCTCTTGCAATCCAACATGAAATGAAACAATTTTAAGGCTAGAAACAGCACTGTGCACGATTGCTTAAACTCATTCTGGCTTGGAATGTTTGGGGTAGGATTCCCTGAATCCCTGGCTGACATATAGATATGTGAAATATTCCAATTCAGAGCACATCCCACATCTACTGTTAAACTACTTAAACTTTGATTTCTACTGACAGCCCACTAGCTAACAGGGTTAACTGTATTCTGCACATTATCAAAGTTCATTTCAGGGCCATTCTCTCTCACTGACATCACATACAAAGTATTTAATTGTACCTGCCCATTAAGGATATGAAGAATGCCAGAGCTTAGAAAGGTCTCCTTCTGACACCCCTTTACTTTCTAAGAGGTCTAGAGGCAAGCGATTATCTTCACAATCCTGATGTGACTGGTTTGTCTGTAGACTGACTCTTCAAAGTCAGATCTGGGTCTGGTGTGAATTGTCTGGCTCTGTAGTTGCCACTGAAGACAGAGTTCTTCCGCAGCCAAGAAAGATGGTTAGGGTGGAACTTAGGGCACTTTGAATACAGAATAGCTTGAAAGAAAATTTGGTGTAGACAACTTTTACCTTGGCTATCTTCCCATGCCTCTATTCCTCCATCCCTCACCATTGTGTTTGGTGTCCTAGTACCTTGTACAAGTAACTTAACCTCTTTGTTCTCCAGGTTTTTAACCTATAAAACGTGAATAGCCACAGTGGTATCCCCTTCATGGGTTTATAGTGAAGTTCAAAAAAGTTTAATACATAAAACATTTAGAACCGTGCCTGACACATCTCAAACAACACTTGTTGTTGCTTCTGCTGCTGCTTCTCTTGTGTTTTTTGTTATTAACAAACCTTACCTTGGACACTCCAGTACAGTAACCAGACTGCACGTCTTTTATAGTCCAGTGGATTTTCTGCCTAACAACACAAGAAATCAGCTAAGCTATGATATAGTTTGGAGTTAGATAAGCTTTGGTTTAAGCCTTGACTTTGTGTTGTTAAATAACAGCCTGGCTTTCTTTATGCATAACATTTTATTGGGCTCCAAGTCCAGCTGAAATCCATTCATGGACTTTATAAGGAAACAGAGACTCTAGTTTAAGAATTTCTACTCTGAGCAGTAAAGTAGAAATGGGAATAGAGACAGGGAAAGGATAAGTAATAAATTAAAATAGATTAAAAAGTATCAATGAGATATTCAGTTCCTTAATTTCCTGACTCTTCTTGAATGCTCTGGGGCATCTCTTTTGTCAGTTGTAATTAATTAAAAGATTAATTATTATTTCCATAATACTGATTAGTTTGTACTTGGACAGTACATCAACATTTATTGAATATCCATTAGTCTGCATAAGGTACATACCTCTCTGTTAAATACAAGGAAATTTACAATAACTCATCAATCAATTAAACAACAAATATAGACTGAGGAAGCACTGTGGGAGGAAGTGTTATACCAGGCCCCATGGAAGATACCAAGAAATACAAAGTACGATGTGAAGGGCATAGCCTCAAGGGAAATATGTTTCATAAGGAGATACGGCATAAACTATAGATTTGTATAATAATATTTTAGCTCTAGCATACCAGAAAACTTATAATGTATAATTCCCGGCCAAAGTAAAGTATGATGTAATTAAAATAATTGTCTTAGAAAGTCAGAGAAGGGATTGAGGGAGGGATCACTTTACATTTGAGTGGTTAGGTAAGTGTTTATAATGAACAAGGTACAATTTGAGCTAAATCCTGAGGGATGAAAAGAATGTGCATGGAGAGAAAAGAAAGAAATGGCTTTTTATGCTGGCAAAATGACACTAACAAACCTTGGCAATGGGAAAGCAGAAGACAATAAATAAATCAATGTGACTTAAGCAGATACTTTCTTTCAAAGAAGCCTTGAGCTCCTTTATTTCTTTGAACGTTCAGTAACTCTCATGGCATCTGACATGTCAAAGTCACACAATAAATGAATGTCCCATGTTTATGGAAATAACTAAAGGGAGATAATAAAATAAATGAGGGTAAGGTCTAACTGTGGAAGGACTTGAAATTCTCCCATGGAGTGCTTATCCATTTATTCATTCATTTGTTCATCAAATATTAATTTGGTGATGAATATGTGCCAATTATTACGCTTGAATCTAGATGTTATCAAAGGTAATTGAATGAGGTAATAACATGATCCAATTATTATTTTAGATAATCAAATCTAGCAAGTACATGTAGGGTGGTGAAACTAGAGTCAAGGAAACTAGTTAGAAGGTTATAGTTTTAATCTCAGTATATTAATATCTTAGTAAGGGGAAGGAAGATAGAAGAGCATGACGAAAATAGAGCTACTTCTTAGGAAGATGATGTAATATATTAAAAAGAAAAGTTTGGAGCACTCATTCTGCACCAGGCAGCATGGTACATAGTCAATTTTAAAAGCACAAATAATGTGTGATGAGGCAGCGTACTCTGAACACTGCCCTCTGCACCACTCTAACCAACACTTCTGCCGTTGTAAGTGATAGCAGGAAAAGTTGACTGCTTTGTTTGCATTTTCATCTCCAAAGATGCTTCCAATGGAAAGGAAGAACAAACAAAAATGATTATGCTAACTAAACTTCTTGATGTATGTGAAAATTATAAGAAATTACTCATTCTATGTGAGTTCAACTTTACTTTTAGGGTACTAAAATAATGTATCATCTTGAAAGGGACTCTGGTCCGAGCAATGTTGGAGAATCACACAATCTGAATTACAGAATGACAGAAAGAAGGAAAGGTTCATATGGAATTTTCCCCTGATTGGCTGGTTTTTCACATGGGAAATGACCTTGTGTTGAATGAAAGCTTCTTGCACTGAGTGATGGCAAAAATTTTGACATTTTACAGATGAGGTGATCTTTGGAACTGTGTATACTGGGAATGAGGGAAAACTACAAAAGAGAATGATAACAGCCAGACATTACCTGGAAGACCCCTTCCCGGGTCCTGCTCCTGCCTTTTTGCATATTAGTTGAATATGCTGCTGAAACCAGGCCTGCTACCATATACCTGCCAAAATAGACCCTTTAACAATGCCCTACCTCCTTTTCCAACAAAGAAAAATGCCCTGTGTGAAGTCAGAAGTTAAGGTCAAGCACAAGATACGATATAATAGAATAGGGTGGAATGCCTGACATATGGAAAACAAAAAAGACCCTGTATTTGTGATTTCCTTCGACAAAGATCTCTTCTCTTCACTAGCTTTTCAGGAAGGTAGCATAATGCAGCAGTTCAGCATGCAGACCAGGGGCCAGATTGCTTATGTTTGATTCTCAGCTCTGCCACCAGCTATCTGTGTGACCTTAGGGACCTTCTCCATGGATAGTACCTGCTTCAGATGAGAATAAGATGAGTCAGTATATGTAAAGGTTTAGAGCAAAACTGTCATATAAGACAAACTCTGTTAAGTTAATGACACATAAAGAAAATTTCAGGATGGATTGAAGATTTTAAGAGATTGTTTTCTTTTTCTACTTAGCTTTTATTCACACTCTAACCTGAAAGTTATGTCCTGTTTAGTTTGGAACATTCAAATGCAGGTCATGTCTGTGCAGCGTGTATTTACTGTAGAGCCCCTATTTGGTGTGTAAATATTCTCCTTTCAATTTACCCGGTATCCTAGGAAAAGTAAATGCTCCACCACAGGGTACAGCCTTGCAGAATTTAAGTAGGCAAATGAATGAAAAGTTTTATTCTAATGTTGGTAGTATAAAATAATGACTTAGTTTAGGAACTTTTTCTGAGATAGTTTCAGCCCCTTGAGAACTATTTGATTTGATTCAAGTTGCTCCTTGAAAGGCAATAATTCATCCCTTGCAATTTGCCTTTTTTGGATTATTTCTCTAATAATTCATGACGTGATTTTTTGATGCAGATATATATTAACATGACAACAAAGTAAAACATGCTATTTGAATCATGAGTGTTTTTATTTTTGGAAATAATCCTGTATCTTGTATAAATCCATTTCCACTACCTGAGAAAATAGGCTGCTTCAAAATAATTTATGTGCCCATTCTTTATAGAATAATGTCTGAGCTTATCGTTTATAAAAGCATTAAATCACCAATATGCAAGCTTCCTTTATAATTATGAGCCTATGGGGGCAACAAGAGAAAACTGGGGCAGGATCACATTTGGTGTTTCAGGTTTAAATCTCTTTGGAGCTTTCTTCATCAAAAGATTGGCTTCTTATGAAACATCTTCATTCCTGGAGGCCATTTTCAATAACTTTTCTAGCATTACTCATTGTCTGTGACAATTCAAATCCAACTAGAAACAGAGTATTTAATTCTTTCCATGGGCCAAGAACCATAGAAGTTTGAGCTATCAAAACACTGTCCAAATAGGTGATTTGTTAACCCTCTGAATGATAAGAACATTATGTGCCTGTCACTGGAAAGTAAAACCACATAAGGAAAGCTGCTGAGAGATTACAGGAAATACTGTAAAGGTTTTTTGTTTTTATTCCATGTAGTTGCAAATCTTGACTGCTGCTAGCTGACAAATAAAATGTGGTAGTACCAATGTTACATTAACTCGTGCTTAATGATGCCATTGCAAATGCAGTGGTTTAAATGACTCCTTTGTGTATGTGTGCTTTTCATTGTGGTAAAAATATACATAACATGAATTTAACCATTTTATATTTAAGTGTTCATGTTAGTGGAATTAACTATATTTACATCATGCAACCATCACCACTATCTATTTCCAGAAGTTTCACTACATCCCAAAGACTCTGCATCAATGAAACAATAACCTCAGATTTCCTTTGTTCCCACCTCCAACCACTTATACCCTCTATTCTACTTTCTGTCTTCATAAATTTGCCCATTTCAGATACCCTATATGAGTAAAATCATACAGGTTTTTAATTTAGAGAAAAAAAAAGCTTTCTGTATTCATTTCTTTGTTTTGTGCTAGAATTGTTTTTTCAAATTTAAGTGGGAGGAGAGTGAAATGGGAAGAAACTATCAGAGGCAAGGGAGGAGACAGCACTATGAGGCTTCAAGGGAAAGACTTCTAGGAAGACAGGCATGGCTTTAGTCAATAAGCACTGGGAATTTGCTATGGTTCTTTAAAGGTGCAATTTGGAGAGGCTTAACATTTTTTTTTTATTAAAATCTGTACCAAACAGAAACATAGCAATTAAAATGTACAACTTTTCTGTAAAAATAATTCTTCAAAGAAGCTCTAATGTCACCAAATGTTTGTTTACAAAATATGCACTGTGGACATAATTTGGAGACCAGCTAAGGTATTTGGAGGGATGACACTGACTCCCTATTAACAGGCCGTATTTTAAGTTCTCTAATCAGTATTGACAATAGGGCTTCAGTAACATACCTGTCTTGTCACAGCAGTTTTATGAAAAAAAGGAAAAGACGTATCTTGTGATTATAAAATACAGTTTAACTAACTTGACATAGTCAAATAAAAGCTTTAATCTTGGTCTTATGAGAAATATTTTCCAAAAATACAACTATTTTATGAACAACTTAATATCTTCCTAAAATAATAATATCTATTCCTATTTTTTTTTTTTTTTTTAAATACTGAGAACTTTGGGCAGGGCGCGGTGGCTCACGTCTGTAATCCCAGCACTTTGGGAGGCCGAGGCGGGCGGATCACGAGGTCAGGAGATCGAGACCATCCTGGCCAACACGGTGAAACCCCGTCTCTACTAAAAATACAAAAAAATTAGCCAGGCGTGGTGGCGGGCTCCTGTAGTCCCAGCTGCTGGGGAGGCTGAGGCAGGGGCATGGCGTCATGGTGTGAACCTGGGAGGTGGAGCTTGCAGTGAGCCGAGATCGCGCCACTGCACTCCAGCCTGGGTGACAGAGCAAGACTCCGTCTCAAAAAAGAAAAAAACAAAAACAAACAAACAAAAAAAACTGAGTACTTTGAAATTAAAAACAAATGACTTAAATGTATAAATTTAAGCAACAGAAATCATGTAAATATTATGTAAAGAGTTTTAGAAAAAAATCAGTACCAGACAAAAGTTGCCTAAGGTTACTTTCATTTGCAGTTTTAAAACCATAATTTAGCTCAGCCCACAGTTAAATCATGCTAAGCCATCTTAGATGTGGCTCCCAGAATGCAAACTCCATAAAAGCAAGGATATTGTCACTTTGGTTCACTTTTGTATTTTGCATGCCTAAAACAGGCATGGCACATGATAAACCTAAATAAATAGCTGTTGATTATTAGCCCTGTAGAGGTCAAGATTCTTCAAACCCCCAGGCATATACATTCAGTTTTTCCATGTTACGTCCCTTTAAGCAGCTAGAAGAATCTGTCTTTGCTGGCAAAAGCCTGTTAGCTTGGCATTGGTTCAAGTCCAAGCTCTACTCAAGCTGAGTATCCCTTCAGAATGGTAATTTTTGACATCTCAGTCCATTCAGTGCCATGCCAGGTTCCAGAGTTGAGATTTCACCATCCCAACTGGCTCTGCTCAAAGTTTCACAAATGATCCCCCAGGCACCCACAAATTAAATTGCAAAACCCTACTTGTCTGTACTTCCTGTTGCCTCTCCACTTTTATTTCCGTATCTCAAGGCTTTTGCCAGAGGCAGGATTTCCCCATAACTGGGTAATCCTCAAAATGCAGTCAGTTGATTAACAACTTCATAACCTTTTTAAAGTATTCTAAATGATAAAATCTGCAAAATCATATCCTTATAAAGTAGTTATATTTTACCTGATACATTAAAATACATATGTAATAATTATGAAACTATTTATCTATGTATCATCTAAATTCATGTTGCCTACTACCAAATATATAGATTTTACTTTTGTTGAAAAATATTTAACATCCTTTAACCTGATGCCCTTAAAACCAAATTCCAAGACATTGTATTTAACTTAACATTGGTAACAATTAACTCCTAAAAGACATCAGGCGTATAGATATTTGGAAGTTTTCTCTCTGAAGATCCCTTTAGTTTGTTGAGATCATATCAGACACACGGTCTTAGTTCACCAACCTTGTGAGGTCATTCAAACCTGTGTCTTTAATGTTACAAAAGATTCCCAATAACAGTGATATAGTTTGGATATTTGTTCCCACCGAAATTTCATGTTAAAATGTAATCCCTGATCTTGGAGGTGGGGCTTGGTAGGAGCTGTTTGGATTATGGAGGTGGATCCCTCGTGTCTTGGTTCTGTCTTTGCCATGGTGAATGAGTTCTCTTGAGATATAGTCATTTAAAAGCATGTGACATCTCTCTCGCCACTCCCACCTCTCACTCTTGCTCCTATTCCAGCCATGCAAAGTGCTTGCTACCTCTTCACCTCCTGCCGTGATTGTATGATTGTAAGCTTCCTGAGGCCTCCCAGGGAGCCAAGGAGATTCCGCACCATGCTTCGTGGAAAGCCTACAGAACTGTAAGCCAATTAAACCTCTTTTCTTTATAAATTACCCAGTCTCAGGTATTTCTTTGAGGCAATGCAAGAACAGCCTAATACAAAAAGCCTTCTAAAGGTTATACTGGTCTTACGTCTTATGTGTTACTTCTACTACATATGGACCCCGAACATTCAAACTTCTTAAAATGGTATAGAGGTTTATCAAAAAACTAAAAACAGAACTACCATACAATCCAGCAACCCCACTTACGGGCATATATCCAAAGGAACTGAAATCAGTGTGTCAAAGAAATGTCTGTATTCTCATGTTCATTACAACACTATAAGTATGGAAGATATGGAATCAACCTAATTTTTCATCAATAGATAAATAGATAAAGAAAATGGTATATATACACAAAGGAGTACTATTGAGGCTTAAAAAAGAAGAAAATCTTGTCATCTGTGACAACATGCATGAACCTGGAAGACATTATGGTAAGTGAAATGCTCCAGACAGAGAAACACAAATACTGCATAGTCTTATTTGTATGTGGAATAAAAAAACGTTGAATTCATAGAAGTAGAAAGTACAACTGTGGTTATCAGAGGCTGGTGGTGCAGGTTGTGGGGAGGAGGCAATGGAGAGATGTTGGTCAAATGGCACAAAATTTCAATTGAGGGCTACGCTTTTCAGCTATATTGCACAGCAGTGTGACTATAGTCAATAATGTATTATATTTTTCAAAATAGCTAAGAGAGTAAATTTCAAGTGTCTCCCCAGAAAAGTGAGGTGATAGATATGTTAATTCACTTAATTCAATCATTCACATTTTATTCATAGTGAAAACATCACATGATACCACTAAATGTATAGAATTATAATCTATAAATTAAAATAATATTAATTAAAATAAAACAAAACTTCCAGTGCCCTCCCACCATCCCACTTCCCTCTGCATAGTCTAGTCCATCCAGGTTGCAAAATGACAAAGTTTTTGTACAAAGAGGAGCATCCCTTAGAAGAGCACTGCTCTGAGGATGAGAAGATCCAAAGGAAATATTCAGAACTAGCAGGAGGTAGTAGAAAAGCCTCCCAAAGCTCAGATGGGAGATCTGGACAAAAAGAAATACATGATGCTTTCTCATCTCACAGTTGGTCAGTTCTACCTTTTGATCTGGAAGTGAACTCATCTCAAATTGGAACTCACCTTATATTCAATATACTATCAAATTACATTGTATTGACAGTATATTGAAATAATAGACTTGGCTAACAGACTTACACATGACTGTTTATATATTTTTCATAGCATATAAATGCCAAATGGGCTATATTATAGCATTTTGTTATAAAGTATAATGAATTGTAATATATTGTAGGGGTTTTCAAACATGCTACCCTTTGAGGGTTGAGGGAAAACGTGGCTGATTCTTACCCAAACCTCCCACCACTAAGAAAAGGTGTATAAAAATATAATAGTTCTGAACAGTCATTTTATAGTATGCATATGAAGAAAGCATATATGAATTTCTCACATTTACAAACATCTCTGAAGGAAGGGATACAATATAAAATAGAATACATAAACAAAAATGTATAAAATTACATGTATCATGTCAATTTATTTTTATTTGGCTCTTAGTCAAATTAAAGAAGCAAAATTTTTCTAGTTTCTAAAGCAAAATTAAGGCTATTGAATTTACATATTTCTTATTTTCTCATTAAGCAATTAATGCTACAAATGTCCTTCTTAGCACTTTCACTGCATCCCACAGATTTGTATATGTTGTATTTTCATTTATGTTTCAATACTTCCAATATTTATTAAATTTTCTCTTTAGATATCTTCTCTGACTCAAATGTTACTCAGAAGTGTGTTGTCTAATTTCAAATATTTGGAATTTTGCCAACTACCTTTCTGTTTCCTTTCTATTTTAATCCCATTGTATTTGAGAAAATACTTTGCATGTCATCTAATCTTTCAAACATGTTAAAGCATATTTTATGTTCCAGAATGTGGTCAATCTTGATTAATGTTCCATGTGAGCTTGAGAAGAATGTACACTCTGCTATTGTTGATTGGAGTATTCTATAAATGTCAATTAGCCCAAGTTGATTGACGGTGATGTTCACCTTAAATATATTCTGATTTTCTGCTTGATGATCTATGAGTTATTCAGAGAGGTGTTGAAAGTTTCTGCTATAATATTATATTCGTCTATTTCTCCTTTCAATTTTGTCAGCTTTTGCCTCGTGTTTTGGCACTGTTTTGGGGTATATACACATTTAGAAAAAATTAAAATAGACTTTATCATTATGTAGTGCCCTTGTTTATCCATGATAATTTTCCTTGTTCTGAAGTATACTTTGTTAGAAATTAATTCAGCTACCTTAGCTTTCTTTTGATTATTGTTAGCATTGGTATATCTTCATCCATGCCTACATTTTGAACCGATCTATTTATTTTTAAAGTTGGTTTATATTACACAACAAAAAGTTAGGTCTTGCTTTTTTATCCACTCTGACAATCTGTATTTTAAGTGGTGTTTTGATCATTCATATTGAGAATTATTATTAATATAGCTGGGTTAAGATCTAATATGTTTGTAACTTTGTCCTTTTCGTTGCCTTTTTTCTTTTTTTTCCTTTCTCACTTTCTCTGGTTTTAAGTGAGCATCTTATATAATTCCATTTAATCTCCTGTCTTAGAATATATATATATATATATATATATATATTTAAATTAATGATTTCCTTAGAGATTCCAATATACATTTTTAACTAATCTAATTTTCATTCAATAACACTATGACACTTCACTTGTAGTACAGGTTCCTTATAATAGACTATTCTCAAATCCTTCTTCCTCTCCCTATGATATTCATTTCATTCATTGCACTTACCCATATGCTATAATCACACAGTAACTTGTGCCTATTATTATTTTTAAGGAATGGTTACTTTTAGATCAAATGAAAATAAGAAAAATAAAATATTTTTATCTTTTTTTATCCCTGAGGCTCTTCTTTTGTGTATGTAATCAAAGCTTGTGACTCATATAATATTATTTCTGCCTAAAGAAAAATTTTAACAGTTTTTGCATGCAAGTGTGTTGACCATGGGTTCTTTAAATCTTTCTTTGTCTGAGAAAGTCTTTATCTCTCATTCACTTTGAAGGATAATTATGCTGGATATAGAATTAATGTCTGAGCTTTTTTTTTTTTTCTTTCAACACTCTAAATATTTATCCCACTACATTCTTCCTTGCCTACTCAATTAGTCCATCCTCAGGGTGCTAATAAAGACATACCTGAGACTGGCTAATTTTTAAAGGAAAGAGGTTTAGTGGACTCACAGTTCTACATGGCTAGGGAAGCATCAAAATTGTGGTGGAAGACAAAGGAAAAGCAAAGGAACATCTTACATGGCAGTCAAAAGAGCTTGTGCAGGGTAACTCTCATTTATGAAACCATCAGATCTCATGAGGCTTATTTACTAACATGGGAACATTACAGGGGAAACTGCCCCCCTGATTCAACTATCTCCACCTGGCCTGACACGTGGGGATTATTACAATTCAAGGTGAGATTTGGATGGGGACACAGCCAAACCATATCACCTGCTTTGGGACAAGAATTCCACTGTACTCTTGTTCCTCTGTAGGTAGGATGCAGCATTTTCCTCTGAAATGTTTTAAGATATTTTTTCTTCTCTGTCTTTTATAGGGGGAAGTAAGGGTTCAAAGTTGAATATGATTTGCCTGGATTTGTTTTTGGTATATATCCTGTCTAGTGTTCTCTGAGCTTCCTGAATTTATGATTTGGTGTCTATCACTCATTTTAGAAGGTTCTCAGGTATTATTGCTTCAAATATTTTTCTTCTTCTGGTACTCCAATTATGTGTATGTTACAACTTTAAAATTGTCCACATTTTAAAACTTACTTATTTTTTTCTCCTCAATTCTTTTTTCTCATTGAATTGCAGGTTAGGAATTTTCTGTAGACCCATTTTCAAGCTCACTGATTCTTTCCCCAAATGTATCTAGTCTACTAATGAGCCTGTCACAGACATTCATTTCCGTTACAGTGTTTGCAATTTCTAACATTTCTTTTGGATTCTTTTTCAAGGTTTCCATTTCCCTGCTTATATTACCTAACTGTTCTTGCATGTTGTCTATGTTTTCCAGTAGAGCTTTTAACATTATCATAGTTTTTAAAAAATTCCCTGTCTGATAATTCCAACGTATGTGTCATGTCTGAGTTTGGTTCTGATGCTTACTTGCCTCTTTAGACTTTTTTTTTTTTTGCTTCTGCCTTGTCATTTTTTACTAAAAACTAAGCATTTTTTATTGATTGATAGGAGTGAAGGTAAATGGGTTTTTAGTGTGATGATATATGTAAATTTTCTTAGGTATTGAACTGTATCAATATTTGATTTGGCTTTAAGTGACAATGTTTTAAATGCCCCTACTGTCCTTGTTTTGTCTCCCTGCTTGGCCTTGACTTTGCTTAAATACTACTCCTTAGAGAGGTTATGTGCCTCACAGAGCTTACAGCTGTAATCCACTGTTGAGCCTAATAAGAAATGGGGGAGATAAATCATTCTCTTCTACAATTAATTCTTAGTTTTACTGGCCTTCTCAAGTTTGTTTCTCCTGGCATAGCTTCCTACCTCCTTGATAAAACAGGAAGGCCAAAGGAGCTGGAGTGGCAGGAAACCACTATCCTCAGCTAGGATACAACCCTGGTAACGTCTTCTCCGCTGGATAGTAGTTCTTTGTTACAGAGAACACTCCAGACTTACTATACTATGACCATCCTCTGCCCATTCCAGAGCCATGAGGGACACTTACTTACATCTTCAACTTGAGAACTTGGTAAAGTTTCGAAAGGAAAAACCCATGAAAGTGTAGTCTACCCCTAAGACTACAGAACCCAGGAGTTTCTCACTTTCATGTTAGTCCATATTCAGCTTCCAGCAACCAATCAAAATTACCATTGAAGTGTTTATACCCAGGCAGGACTCCAGTGACTTTTGCTCCAGTTAAGCAGATCTCAGCTGTGACTCTCTGAATTCACCTATCTGTCTATATTTTATGTGGCATTTTGCCCTGAAACCTAAGCTTTCTGCTGGAACCAAGAAAGATGATTGGTATTTCAGTTTGTTTAGATTTTTTAAATTATAAGGATGGAAGTGACTTCCAAGTTCTTTACATGCTGTTGCTGAAACCATAAATGCCATTTATTTTAAATTAGTGAACTTTGTCTTTCTTTTTAGCTTCCAAAATTCTACTGCTATAGTCTGCTTTCCTCTTTTCATTGTTCTTAGATCAATAGATAGATCATATAGATATAGATACAGATGATATAGATATAGTGGTAAGAACATGTAATATGAGATCTACTCTCAACAAATTTTTATGTGTACAGTACAGAATTGTTAACTACAGGCACAACATTGTAAGCAGATCTCTAGGAATTAATCACCTAGCATAACTGAAACTTATATCTCTTGTATAGCAACTCGCCATTTCTGCCTCCAACTGTCTCCAGAAAACCGCAATTCTACTTTCTATTTCAAAGAATTTGATTACTTTAGGCACCTCATATAAATGGAATCAAGCAGTATTTGTCTCCTATGTCTGACCTGTTTCGCATAGCATAATATTCTCAAGGTTTGTCTATGTTGTTGGATATGGCAGGATTCCCTTCTTTTTTAAAGCTGAATAATATTTCATTGCATGTGTATATCACATTTTCTTTACCCACTCATCTGTCAATGAGCATTTAGGTTATTTTCACATTCTGTTATTTTAAATAATACTGAAATGAACATAAGAGTGCAAATACAGTACACAAAGGTTCCAATTTCTTCAAATGCTTGCCAAAATTTGTAATGTTTTGTTTTTTTGGCAACAACCACCCTAACAGGTGTGAAGTATTAGGTTGGTGGAAAAGTTATTGCAGTTTTGCCATTAAAAGTAATAACATAACCACAATTTCTTTTGCACCAACCTAATAATATTGTGGTATTGATATAGATTTTCTTGATGATTAATGACGTTGAGCATCTTTACATGTATCCATGGGCCATTTGTATGTTTTTTTTAAGAAATGTCTATTCAAGTCCTTTGCTCATTTTTAAATCGGGTTATTTGTTTTCTTACTATTGAGTTGGAAGAGTTCGTTATATATTTTAAATATTAACATGTTATCAGATATGTAGTTTGCAAATATTTTTTCTGACTTTACAGGTTATCCTTTCACTCCATTAATGATCTCCTTAGCTGTGCAGAAGCTTTTTAGTTTTATGTTATACCACTTGTTCATACTTGCTTTTGTTGCCTGTGCTTTTTTGTCATATCCCAGAATCATTGTTAAGACATACCATGAAGCTTTTCCCTATGTTTTCTTCAAGACAAGAGTTTCAGGTCTTACATTTAAGTCTTTAAACAATTTTGAGTTGACTTTTGTATACTGTATAAGATAATGGATCTGATTTCATTCTTTTGAATGTGGATACCTAGTTTTTCCAAGGCCAATTGTTGGAGATAATATTTTTCCCCATTCTGTATTCTTGGCACCTTTGTCAAAGATCAATTTAATTTATTTATATGGATTTATTTCTGTACTCTCTATTATGTTTCATTGGTTTATATGTCTGTCTTTATGCCAGTATCATACTATTTTAATTACTGTAGTTTTGTAATGTGTTTTGAAATCAGGAAGTGTGATGCCTTCAACCTTGTTCTTTTTCAATGGCCTGAGCATTCTTCATGTGATATTTGTCTATTATCTCTTCTTTATTCCCTTGATTGAAGCTCTTTACTCCCTTGATTGAAGCTCTCTGTCACTATGTCTCAAATAAACTATTGTTATAATCTGCCTCCAATATTATCTTCCCCTAATCTATCATCCATAAACCTACCAGAGTGACATGTGTGACTTAATAATGTCTTTATAGACCAAGCATGGTGCCTTATGCCTGTAATCCCAGCACTTTGGGAGGCCGAGGTGGTGGATCATTTCAGGACAGAAGTTTGAGTCAGAGTTCAGGTCAGAAGTTCGAGACCAGCCTGACCAACATGGTGAAATCCCGTCTCTACTAAAAATACAAAAATTAGCCAGATCTGGTGTGGTGGCACACACCTGTAATCTCAGCTACTTGGGAGGCTAAGGAAGGAGAATCACTTGAACCTGGGAGGTGGAGGTTGTAGTGAACTGTGATTGTGCCACTGTACTCCAGCCTGCCTGGGTGACAGAGCAAAAAAAAAAAAAAAAAGAATGTTCTTATGATATGTGTTGCTTAAAATTCATGAAACACTGCACAAAGATTATAAATAGAGGCTAAACTTTGGATGTAACCTTTGGCTCAATGATTGTTATTTATCTGATTGAGCAATTGGAAGATCTTACAATGACCCAATAGTCATATATTTATTTGCCTAAAAATGTTCCTACTCTTAAAAAAATCTTAATTCAGATTTACTCATTTTTTATTACTCATCTGATCTCTGTAAGCATTAAAATTTGAGATTCCCATTCTATATGATTCAGTGCTATTCAATAGAACTTTCTCCAATAATGGAAGTGATTGATATTTTACTGCCCCAAATGTGGTCACTTGCCACATGTTGCTATGGAGCACCTAAAATGTGATTAAAGTGACTGCAAAATTAAGTGTTTTATTATATTTAATTTTAATTAATTAACATTTAAATTTGAGTGGCTACATGTGGTCAGTGGTTCTTATTGGACAGTACTGAAACAAACCACACTGCTTGGAATACGAGATTAATGTTAGAGTTTGATTAGGTCTTTGGTCTTATTTCTTACTACGTTCTTCCATGTCCTACATAACTCACTGGTCATAGTGAATCACCTGAAATGTCCCAAATGCATCACAGTTTCATACTTCCTCCTAGCCCATGTTTTTCTCTTCCATGAATTAATGAAATTCACTTAGTTTTTAACACTCATTTAAAAATAACTTCTCTATAAAGACTAAGTTAATATTTGTCATTGTCTTGATCTTTACAAGTAGCTGTTACTCCTTTTTGTCATTTACACCATCAGGTACTTAACACAGAATTGTCTCAAATCAACTATGACATTCCATTGTGTTTGTTTTTTCATATGTCTCTCTCTTATTAAAAGAGACTGCACTTAGTACACTTCTCAAGAATAAAGATAATGCACTATTACCTTTGTTACCTAGCACAGTGGGTACTCTATACGTACTAAATAAGTATATGTGGAATAAACCAACACAGAGACAGTCAGGACTCTGATGCAAATCAATTTGGAAACTGGTTACATGATCTTACCAATATCTATTCTAAAAAAAAAAAATTCCATTAAATAAGAGCCATATTATCAGAGTCTCTAAAAGTTTGATAGAGAACAGTATCTCTTTCATTTTATAGGATATACAAAAATAAAATTTGAAATTAGTTGTGTTGATGCAGAGGTATGATCATAGTTTCCTTTAAATTCCACCAGTGTATCTCTATGACTATATATATGAGAGATTATTTGGAGATCATAGTAAAAGTTGAGATTTGGGAAACTGTGAATCTCAAATTCAGTGTTAACTGTTCCTACTACACCCATGGTAGACCTTGATTATCATATAGGGAAACATAGAGGAAAAGGAATATATTCATCTATGCACATGTACAATTTTTACTTTTTGAAACTTTTATAGGTTTTAGTGAGAGAATATAAGGATAAATGGGTTCAGGTATTTCATAATACTATTTTGAACAATTGTCATTGTGATCTAAGATTTCGAAAATTTCTTATCATTTGATTGCCTTTTTACCCCTCATTGTTTTTTGTATGTAATTATTGATAAAAACCTGGTTGTTTGCTAAAAGAAATTCATTTTCCCATAATGTTGCATGGAATATAGAGCTATGAATCATAAAGACACATAATTTATGTATTTGGAGGAACGCATTACTGCATGTTTTCACTTGTATTAAATTATACCCCGAAGATAACTGTAAATATTATTCAAGCTGGTTTTTTCTGGTTGACATGAAAACACAAAATTCCTTGATTTATAGTGTGGATGGAGATTAGCATTCAGAAGTAATTTTTATTCTTAAGAAAAAAAATAGCTTGCAGAAAGTAATTCATTTGTTTTAAGAGAATTTCCATCTATGAACATAAGAAATTGCAATAGCCATAAAACAGCTCTGCCAGACACTTAATTAAGTTTACCGTTTTGGAAATTAATTTCTTTAGGGCCTACTTATTCTCACATTCATGCATTTAAAGCAAAATATGTTGACAGCTACATATTCTACATGGCATGGTTAACACTATCAATGAGGGTAATATTCATTAATCACTCAAGATTATTAAATCTGATTTTGTATCTGTTTCCTTACTCTCTTTTAACCACTGCAAATATGTGTACATTGGTTTTACAGTGCTATTGAGGGACAGCTTCTCTGATAAAGCAGAAATTCTCTAGGTAAATTCTTTATTGGAGGGGGCAGGACTTGGGCATTTGTTACTGTTATAACAAATGCCTAAAATATTTGGTATTGAATTTGGGACTAAATAGTGGTAGCCAAGAAAACAGATTTTTTAAAAGGCTCAAAAATGGAAGGGATAATAATACAGGAAGCTAGAAAAATGGCAAACTATGGTACCCATTTATAATAAAAATTTACTGCTATAAATTGGAAGATAGTAAATGGACGCAATGAACTTACAGATTTGGGAAGATGACTTCCAGGCAAAATGTTGAAGCAAGAACTAATGGCTTTATGCAGCTTATGATTAGTTACTACAAGAAAGATGGTCTTTTGTGTTAATCAGACCTGAATATGAATCATAGTTTCACTGATTCACAGCTAAGGCACTATGAGCAAATTTTCCTCTCTGAGACTTGGTTTGTAAAATTTTGCTTTAAATAAAGAAACGAATACCCCCCATCCCAGAGAATTATTGTTGGGATTTCACATTTAGATAGATGTGCCTACCACCTGAAATATCATAATTCATTAATAGTCCCAAACACCACAGTATATTAAATGAATGAATATACTACAATATGATCGCATGCAGCCTTTACAGTGAAATAGAATAGAAGAATCTATCAAGCCCCACCAAAACCTCCACAAACTACAATGTACTGTCCATGAGGGCAGAAACATGTTCTGCCTTGTTTATTGCTCTATCCCAGGCTCAAAATGATGTACATAATAGACACTCGATACACATATAAACATTGGGTAAGTGAATCAGAGAAAATTTTAATTTCTAGAATTAGAGAAAAGGGGACTGGTGGGACCATCTTTTTGCTTGAAGATGGCTTATGTAATTGCATTTGCCTACGTTGAGTTAATTGCAGAGACTGTGGCCACCTGATAGTGACATGTTTTCTAAAAGAGTCACTACTACTCACCTCCAACACTCTGGCACTATTTTAAAATAACAAACAAACAAAAAAATCAGAATTTTTATAGACATTTACCAACTTAAAATATTTGCTTAAAATTCTTGGGGTACACTTGAAAGTCTAAACAAAACATAACACTGGGAACATATGCCACATAGTCCATCAGTTTGCAATGTCTGAACTTTCCCTTTGACTTTATATTACAATCATTTTAATATTCTTAGCATGGCGTATATACTATTACAAGCGTGCATATTTTGTGTCTTAGAGTCTGCCCTTGAAAAATGAGAAAGCAACAACTCCTTCCTACAATTGTTAGGAAGATCTGGTGAAATAGTGACTTCAGAGGGAAAGGTTTTTATAAATGGTAAAGTGCTCCACAGGAGTCATTGATTATGGGTGTTCTTCCACAGCACTTTTAGTAGGCCCTTATGGTTCACCAAGGCTACTAACACTTATCTCTAAGTAATTACTGTGGTGTTTTTGTACTTTCTCATTTATATAATTTTACATTTATTGCCTTTCCATGAGCCAGAGGCTTACCAGCATATAACAACTTCTGTTTGCATGACAAAAGAACAAAGCAAGTACTTCTCAAAAGTCCTTTCAAGAAGTGAAAGCAAATAAAGCACGTATTGGGGGTTTACTTAGCAAAGCTTCTAGTTGCATTTGGACAGTTTAGGTGCTGGCTCAGGGTGTCTATACATGGGTGAGAGTGACGGCTAAAATCCTACCTTTAATCTGCCTTTATCTGCCCACAGGGTATCTTTTTTTTCTCTAATTCACCTGCCTAAAATGAACTCCTTTTGATTTCCCACCAAAGCTCCCTTCACAAGGCCTTGTGCCAGTACTGAAAGTGATACTACTACTGCTCATAAAAGCAACTTACGGCTCTATTAAAAAGAAAAAAGGTGAATATTTTAGGTAAGTCTAGACCAAATTAGGGTATTACGTTATTATTAAAATAAATTAAAATTTAATTCTGAGACAACTGGGTCTCAGCATTCTTCATTTACTTGAATTAGAAAAAAAAAAATCTGTAAAAGCTTACAAAATGATCTGAAAAGCTATGTTCTCTGAAACTGGGCAATACAAGGACAGAGGGTTTGTTGCCAGTAGAGTTAGTGACTAATGTCAGAGAAAAGGCTCTTTGCCTATATGAAAAGAGATTTCATTTACATAGAAGGAAATCTGCAGGTTAAAGATTTAAAAATCCAAAACCCATGTTTAAATAAAACCTTGCAATACCCATGTGCCTGTTCTGAGTAAGGCTTTCCTGGAGCCAGGAGGCCATATTTAAATTTCAGTTCTTCAGAAATAGCTGTAATTTTGTGAAAACAACCTCATCTGTTGATTAATACCACCTTTATTTATACTGCATGTGTTTTTCCTGGATGATTACTCAAATTTTTTGAAGCGACTCAGTGAATGAATGCATAAGAAAATATTTATTGCTGATCACATGCACTCACTTCAGGGAATTTGCATTTCATAGAAGAGTGTGTTCCAGATGTGTTTTATAAATTGCTTCTCTTAGAAACATTGGTAGGGAAACAAATCTCAGACCCTTAAGTCACCACCTCAGGACTCCACGTCGTGACTGAGGGCGATGGTACTGGTCTTAGGAGGCAGAAGCTCTTTTGAATTCTGCTTAAGTTCTAGCCTCAGACACAAAGGAGAGACAAAGGTGGTCAGATGTGAGTAAGTGAGCGGGCAAGACGTGTTCTGAGGATCCAAAATTCTGAGTCAAAGCATAGCATGGCATCTTCCACAAACTATTTCTTAAAAAGTAATAAAAAAAATACGGCATGGACAAATTTAGAATGCATTGCTATATATTACCATGAAGAATAAAAGGCTGATCAAAATCATTTACAATTTCCTAATGCTCCCCCACTTGAAATCTATGGCCGTTCACATCCTCTGGTTGGCACTGGTTCCCTTGCCAGGTAGACCCCAAATAAAAGGCCCAATTTATATCAAAAGTAACAGCAAAAACCACAATTATTTTTGCACCAATCTAATCTAATACGAAATGAAATAAGCATTCATAAGGCCCTCCAGTTCAGAAGGACTGCTTCTGTCCCAAAGGCCATAATTAACCTAAACTACTAATAGCCATTTTTACTAGTTTCTAAAATAGAACAAGTTAGACTTAATTTTGGATTTTTTTTTTCACAAAATGGTTTGGTTTAGTGTTAGATTGAAAGGTAGAGCTAAATGGACATGATACATTGTTTTGGAGTAATCTTTATTTTTGTAACCAGTTTTTACTGAGGGAGCCACAGAATGACTGTGTGGTTTAAGATTGCGTATGAAGCACAATGTGTTCCTGAAAAAAATGTTACAGAAATGTTCTTTCTTTGCCATTTTATTCAATTTCTCCAAAAGCAGGCATTTCACTGAGGTAAGAGGGTTCACTTATTCATACTTCTCTCTTTAAAGTCTCCTGTGTTATATTTTTCAAAGCATATCTGTGGCAAATTACCTTCCATTTCTGCACAACATCTAGAATTTCTGCCACCTCCTCACTTTCTAATCCAGCCCTTAGATCTGAGCCTTTGATTCAATCCTTGTCCATTTGGATACAGAGAGACAGTGCGGTGTTGGGGAAGAAGTGTTTGTCTTTGCAGTCTTTATTAGTTTTCTATTCCCCCATAAATGTAGTACCTTGAAACAACCCAAATTTACTATCTTACAGTCCTAGAGGTCAGAAATCTGTCACTGGTCTAAAATGAAGGTGTGGGCAGGACTGCATTCCTTTCTGGAGACTAAAAAGTCTGTCTTCTTGCCTTTTCCAGCTTCTGTAGGCTACCCACATTCTGTGGCTCATAGCCCTCGTACTTCTTCGAAGCCAGTGACAGCTTTCTCACTGCACATTGCTGTGACACTGATTCTTGTGCCCCTTTCTTCTACACTAAAGAACCCTTGTGATTACATTGAGTCCACCTAGATATGCTTCCTGTTTTGAGGTCAGCTAATTAGCAACCTTAATTTCATCTGCTACCTTATTTCCCCTTTGCTATGTAATGTGATATACTCACAGTTTCCAGGGATTAGAGCATAGGCATCTTTAGGGAGACCATTTGTGTGCCTACCACAGAGTCTGATCCAGATTTGAATCCTTATTTATCTGATACTTGGACAAATCACATTACCTATCGAAGATATAGTTTTCTGATTAGAAAAATTAGAACATTCGTGCCTTGTAGTAATAGTAACTACCACATATTAAATGTGTTCCTGGCATTGTGCACAGTTAGAATTAATTCAAGTATTTTAAGTATATATGCACTGAGAGTGCTTCTCTATTTATTTCATCATATTTCCTTCCCTCTTTATCTCAGAGCTGGAGGAGGCAGTGATCATTGGTAAATGTGTTTGTCCTCTACAGATTTCAAACTTTTTATTGAGTGGGCCATTCTAACACCTAAAGTGGGAATAGGAATGGATATAACAAACAGAGAGTATTATCAAACCCAACTGGTCATTCACCTAAGCCACATCTTCCAGTCTAGGTTTTATTAATGATAAATCTGACATATATGTTCCATCACTTTATTTTCTTTTTTTTTTATTATTATACTTTAAGTTCTGGGTACATGTTCAGAATGTGCAGGTTTGTTACATAGGCATACATGTGCCATGGTGGTTTGCTGCACCCATCAACCTGTCATCTACATTAGGTATTTCTCCTAATGAGACCTCTCTCCTAGATCCCCACCCGCCAACAGGCCCTGGTGTGTGATGTTCCCCTCCCCATATCCATGTGTTCTTTGTTCAACTCCCACTTATGAGTGGAAACATGCAGTGTTTGGTTTTCTGTTCCTGTGTTAGTTTTCTGAGAGTGATGGTTTCCAGCTTCATCCATGTCCCTGCAAAGGACATGAACTCATCTTTTTTATAGCTGCATAGTATTCCATGGTGTATATGTGCCACATTTTCTTTATCCAGTCTATTATTGATGGGCATTTGGGTTGGTTCCAAGTCTTTGCTATTGTGAATAGTACTGCCATAAACATACATGTTCATGTGTCTTTATAGTAGAATGACTTATAATCCTTTGAGTATATACCCAGTAATGGGATTGCTGGGTCAAATGGTATTTCTGGTTCTAGGTCCTTGAGGAATTGCCACACTGTCTTCCACAGTGGTTGAACTAATTTACACTCCCACCAACGGTGTAAGAGTGTTCCTATTTCTCCACATCCTCTGCAGCATCTGTTGTTTCCTGACTTTTTAATGATCACCATTCTAACTGGCATGAGATGGTATCTCATTGTGGTTTTTATTTGCATTTCTCTAATGATGAGTGATGATGAAATTTTTTTCGTATGTTTGTTGGCTGCATAATTGTCTTCTTTTGAGAAATGTCTGTTCACATCCTTCGCCCACTTTTTGATGGGGTTGTTTGGCTTTTTTCTTCTAAATTTGTTTAAGTTCTTTGTAGATTCTGGATAGTAGCCCTTTTTCAGCTGGATAGATTGCAAAATTTTTCTCCCATTCTGTAGGTTGCCTGTTCACTCTGCTGATAGTTTCCTTTGCTGTGCAGAAGCTCTTTAGTTTAATTAGATCCCATCTGTCTATTTTGGCTTTTGTTGCCATTGCTTTTGGTGTTTTAGTCATGAAGTCTTTGCCCATGCCTATGTCCTGAATGGTATTCCCTAGATTTTCTTCTAGGATTTTTATGGTTTTAGGTCTTACATTTGAATCTTTAATCCATCTTCAGTTAACTTTCGTATAAGGTGTAAGGAAGGGGTCCAGTTTCAGTTTTCTGCATATGACTAGCCAGTTTTCTCAACATCATTTATTAAATAGGGAATCCTTTCCCCATTGCTTATTTTTGTCAGGTTTGTCAAAGATCAGATGGCTGTAGACATGTGTTGTTATTTCCGAGGCCCCGTTCTGTTCCATTGGTCTATTTATCTGTTTTGGTACCAGTACCATGCTGTTTTGGTTACTGTAGCCTTGTATTATAGTTTGAAGTCAGGTAGTGTGATGCCTTCAGCTTTGCTCTTTTTGCTTAGAATTATCTTGGCTATGTGGGCTCTTTTTAAAGAGTTTTGAAGTAGTTTTTTCAATTCTGTGAAGAAAGTCAGTGGTAGCTTGATGGGGATAGCATTTAATCTATCAATGACTTCGGGCAGTATGGCCATTTTCATGATATTTATTCTTCCTATCCATGAGCATGGAATGTTTTCCCATTTATTTATGTCGTCTCTTATTTCCCTGAGCAGTGGTCTATATTCAAGATGAGTTGAAACACTCCTTCTGTACAGAAATTCTGGATTCACTCTCTAGTCTCCACTGGAACTCAAACACAAGCCTGAGACCAAAGGCTTTATTCTTAACTGTTAATAATCTTCACCTTAATGCTAAAATTATCTTAAGGTGTAAATCATTTTATGAGCCAGTGTCTCACAAATAATAAATGTTCTGTAACTGTGAATTCCTTCACGCTGCCCTGTGAATGAGGGGAAAATCAAATAAACTAGAGATTTTAACCAATTATATAAGGCAATTGTTAAATTAATTAGCTTCCAATGTGTAGGACAAAATAATGTTTAGTTTAATAGGTGATTTGTTTGTTCATTTTATCATCGGTTCCTTCATTCATATGTATAGTAATTTTTATTTTTGAGAAAATATGAGGTAAAATGGATAAGACTGAATTTGATTTTGAGCATGGTGTTCATGTTTTAAAATGAAAAACATAGAATGTAATTCAACTGTGCCCTGTATCTCTCAAGACTTGTGTTTCCTTCTTTTTTCCCCTGATACAGAATAACATAATCAAAAGATATGAAACTGCCTGAAATCTATAATAAAAAATTTTTAGTACCCCAACTTGGTAGTCATGATTTTTACTGTATTGTTCCCAATACAAATTCATCCTTATATCTTATAACCATAACATATTTTGACAAGACTCTAACAGACAGCATCTAATTATTACACTCTGTATGGTAATAAGTGGGCAAGGTTAAAATAAAATTTTATCAGTTTTTAAAAAATATTTATTAGTGGACAAGATAAATCTCCAGTATTATTAGACTTTCTTGGAAAAGCTAGCTACTAACACTTAGGAACTAATGATATATTTTCTCTCCTGGAGCTGTTGG
The DNA here is from genome assembly GCF_028878055.3 of Symphalangus syndactylus. Classification (NCBI taxonomy): domain Eukaryota; kingdom Metazoa; phylum Chordata; class Mammalia; order Primates; family Hylobatidae; genus Symphalangus; species Symphalangus syndactylus. The sequence continues at coordinate 86,469,932 of NC_072435.2, forward strand.
TAAATTTCACAGATCAGTAGATATTTCTCAGAACATCATATGCAGGACGAGATCAGCCTTCTGCGAAGGGATTAGTAGGCATACCTATTGGTGTTTTTGAGAAAAAAACAGTGACAGATGTTGTATCATCATTTACCCTTTTGTTGTTGGGCAGATTTATATAAGCATCACACTACCACGTAGCTAATGTTAAAACCAGAATTGCCACGTGCAGAAATATACACTGTTAGTTTAAGAAGTATGAATACCTGCTGTATCATCTTATGCTGTAATAGCTAAGTATAATGTGGAAATTTTACCCTTTTGGAAAAATAACTTGAAAAGCCAGTCCTGGTTTGATTTTCTCAAATCAAATTTTTCTAAGCTCTTTCATACATAGGTTCCTTTGATATTTGCTCAAGGGTACTATCATTTTTGATGTGGGATTGTGTACTGATGAAGGGTTTAGGCTCTGAAGTCAGAAAATCTGAGCTTGAGTCTTAGTTGCATCCATACTAGATGCAAAGCCTTGGGGAAGTCATTCAACTTCTCTAAAATTCAGAATATTTACTGTAAATAAACCTCAGACAGTTTCCATAAATTTTGTGTGAGAAAAGTCATTCTAATTTCTTAACATAATATGTGACATATAGCAATACTTATCAGCTATTTTTATTACATCGTATTTGTTGGGATTTGAACAGAAACTGCACATTCAAAGTATTGAATTTAAAGGATTAATAAAGAGACTATATGTTTGTGGCCAAATGATAAAGAAATCAGGTTAGCTTGGCATGGTGGAGTGTGCCTATAGTCCAAGCTATTTGGGAGGCTGAGAAGGGAGGATTGCTTAAGCCTAGAAATTGGAGGCTGCAGTGAGCGATGATTGTGCTGCTACACTACAGACTGGGCAACAGAACAAGACTTCATCTGTGGAAAAACAAAACAAGAGGAAGTTGTTGATCATCCAGGAACCTGCAACAGTGGCAAACAAAGACCATCTCTGCAAGGAAAAAGGGAAGGGACAAGGGTTATCAGAATCCAGGGAAAGCTGTAATCTTAGAGGCGGGTGGTGTCACTGAGTAAGTGCTGGTAACAATGGAGTAAGTGCTGGTAACAAAGCTTGATATAATTTGAATCACAGTTGCTGGGAAGAGGAGGTTGAGGCCGATAAATTCCCCCTCTGGCCCTGTTACTTCTTCACAGTGCATCCCATTTTTTAGACCCAATGGAAGCCAGAGACTAAGAAAGCACCCTGACAAAATCCAGAGAGGTCAGCCCTCCGGGCACAGGACAAGACAGATATTAGAATGAAATGATTAGTAGGAGCAAAGAGATAGCCAGCATGGTTTTGGATTTAGCAGTTTCCTCTTGGTCTCACATCTTCCCATGCATGGATTGGGACAATCTGGGCCTACTTACCAAGCAAGCACTTGCTCTATCCTGTCCAGGATGCAGCTGTGACCTCCATTCAGCCTCACTACTTGGGACACCAGGACTCTCTCTCTTTTTTTTTTTTTTTTAATTATACTTTAGGGTTTTAGGGTACATGTGCACAATGTGCAGGTTTGTTACATATGTATCCATGTGCCATGTTGATTTCCTGCACCCATTAACTCGTCATTTAGCATTAGGTGTAGGACTCTCTCTTAATCATATGGAATTATTCTTTGAAGTCAAGGGCCTTAGGGTCACAAGTCTACACAGCTTCCCTGTACTGAAAACCTTCTCAGCCTGGCCTGACAGTGGAAAACCATTGCCAAGTGTGCTTTGATGTAAAGACAAGGCATCAAATGATTCTCTTGTGTCATTTCCGATACCAGCAGCTCTGAAACCAGCATCCAAAACATCATCACATTCTCCTCTCTACAGTCTCTCCCAAAGATATATTTTTGGGAACACAAGTAGTACTTAATCTCTTTTTGGGGGTCTTTAATAGAAAACTCTGAATATAATAGGAAACATTTATGAAATATAAAGTATTTGTCAATAGTTTCTGTATCAGTAAATTTTATTTACAATCTCCTTCTGTGTGAAATGGTTGGTACATTTAAATTGTTTCACCCACCTAAGAATTTCAGATGGAACAAGATAGTGTCATGGTATGTGATTAAACAGAAAACACATTTTTCATAACATCTCTTCTTCATTGCTTTAGAGGCAGCTAGGTATAATTGGAAGCAGAAGATTGAAGTAGATTTTTAAGTCAACTACTTGCTAGTTCAGAGAGTGCATTTCACTTCTTTGTGTGGTCATGCTTTCACTGGTAACATCATAATACTAATACTCACCTTGATCTAGAGATAAAATTGCATAACATATAATAATTTTTATGTAAAATTTATTTGGTATGATCACTCTATTTTTTCTCTCTTTTTCTTTCTCTCTTTTTCTTTCTTTCTTTTTCTGGCAACATGAACCCTGCCATCTTTTATCTCAAGGAAGACCTGGAGTTTTGGTCATGAGTTATCTGTTGAATAGCTTTGAGGCTTTGAAGAAGATGCATACCACTAGAAGATATATTTTTTAAAGCATATTGAATAAAATACATTCTTCTTTCATTTCTAACTCTGTGAAATTAACTATGATATGCATACTAATTCCTTTTTGAGATATGCTTTTTACAGCTCCTTGCTAAGTCAGTAAAGAATGCTATTATTTCAAATAATTTGACTGATTACAGTAAATGATGTTATGCTGTTAGTATTACTTTAATATTTTACCCTCATCATAGAAGAAAACTGATATAATATACCAGGTGGAAATCTACTTACTTCTTGGGCTTCAGGAATGCAAATAAAATAGCTATGTAATAATAAGGTCCAGCTGCACTTTGGGGTTTAGCAGAGGCCCCAGTTGGGATATGACATCTGAAAGATTTTTCACAGCATATTTTTCCAGCTGAAATTTGTCATGTCCAGATACAGGATCTGCCAAATTACAAAACTTTACACAGATGCTAGATTTTGAAAAGAAGGGATTTATACATGTTATGAATTCTTCAGTAAATGCCACTCCCCAACACCCCCAAGAAAGCAGTCCAGCAACTGAAAGAAATATTGTTTAATGAATATACAAAATAAGCAGATTATACCTTGCTCTAAGAATTCGTCTTTATTTCTCGTATGAAACATACCAAAAGCTCCTGATAGAAGGTATTGCATATATGAGTGTGTGTGTTTGTGTGTGCGTGTGTGTGTGTATATATGTATATGTACACACACACATGCGTGCATGCATGTGTTTGTGTGCCTATTTTCAAAATATGGATGATTATTAAAAAGACCAAAAACATTTAGGAAATGCCCATTTATATTTTCACTATTGTTCATCAAACCTTATGCTTGGTGATTCTACATCATTGACTCTTTCATACCACCTGAGCTGTCAACTGGTGTAGTGAAAAGTGATAAACTGAGTCATGTGAACTTAGTTAAATCTGCATTCTTCCACTTGCGTGCTTTGTGGCCATGGAGACCATCACTCAGCTGTATGGACTTAAGCTTTTAAAATGAAACAAGACATGTATAGAGAATCTTTAAGAATACTTTAAATTCCGAAGTGTGTTGGGACTTATTATTCTAATTTTAGAATTCAATTACTCTTGGCTTACATTAACAAAAAAAGTCTCTAAATAATTTGTTTAAATTTTTGTGGACTTCATTTTTTTTTTTTTTAAGAGGGAGTCTCGCTCTGTCACCAGGCTGGAGTGCAGTGGCACCATGTCAGCTCACTGCAACCTCCGCCTCCCTGGTTCAAGCGATTCTCCTGCCTCAGCCTCCCAATTAATTGGGACTATAGGTGTGCGCCACCATGCCCAGTTATTTTTTGTATTTTTAGTAGAGATGGGATTTCACCATGTTGGCTGGGATGGTCTCCATCTCTTGACCTTGTGATCTGCTGGCCTTGGCCTCCCAAAGTGCTGGGATAACAGGTGTGCACCACACACCCGGCCTGGACTTCATATTTTTAAAAATTTACTTTAGATTCAGGACGTACATGTACTTGTTACATGGATATTACATGCATAATGGTGGGAATTGGGCTTCTAGTGTATCCACCACCCAAATATTGAACATTGTACCCAATAGATAATTTTTCGACAATCAACCCTCCTCCAACCCTTCTCCATTTTGGAGTCCCCAGGTTCTATTATCTCCATCTTTACGTCCATGCATACTCATTGTTTAGCTCTCACTTATAGGTAAGACCAGGCAGTATTTTATCTTCTCCTTCTGAGTTAGTTTACTTAGGATAATGGTCTGTAGTTATATCCTACAAAGGACATGATTTCATTCTTTTTTATGGGTGCATAGTATTACATGATGTAAATATACCACATTTTCTTTATCTAAGCAACCACTGGTGGACACTTAGGGTGGTTCCATGACTTTACTACTGTGAATAGTGCTTTTTATAAACATACGAGTGCAAGTACCTTTTTAATATAATGATTTCTTTTCCTTTGGGTAAATATCAAGTAGTGAATTGTTGGGTTAAATAGTAGTTCTATGTTTAGTTATTTGAGATATCTCCTTACTGTTTTTCATAGTGGTTGAACTAATTTACATGCCTACCAACAGTTTATAAGTGTTCTCTTTTCTCCACATCCACGCCAACATCTTTTGTTGTTTGCCTTTTTAATAATAGTCATTCTGACTGGCATAAGATAATATCTCAGTGTGGTTTTAATTTGCATGTATCTGATGATTATTGGTGTTGAGCATTTTTCATGTGTTTGTTGGCTGCTTGTATTTATTCTTTTGAGAAATGTCTGTTCATGTCCTTTGCCCAGTTTTTAATTTTTTTAATTGTTGATTTGTTTGCATACCTTGTAGTTTCTGAATATTAGTTCTTTGTCAGAGTTAACAGACAACCTACAGAATGGGAGACAATATTGGGACATCTTTTTTTAGCGAAGTCATAGATCATAGAAAAATTGTGTATAGAGTACAGAAAATGTATTCTGTATATATTACTGTATATTCTCTTCCCTTACAGTTTCTCCTGTTATTAACGTGGGGCTTGACAAATGCATAACACCATGCATCCGCCATTACAGTATCATACAGAATAGTTTGAACATCTTAAAAATGCCCCATGCGTAGGTAAATCTATCTCCACTTGTTCATTCCTGTTTCCCTCTCCCTGAATCTTTGGACACCACTGATCTTTTTACCATCTCTGTAGTTTTTTGTCTATCACAGAGTGCCATATGGTTGGAATCATTTGGTATATAGCCTTTACAGACTGGTTTCTTTCTCTTAGCAATATACATTTAAGGCTCTTCCATTTCTTTTTGTGGCTGATAGCTCATTTCTTTTTATTGTTGAATAATATTCAGGTGTATGGATATATGATATTTTGTGTATCCATTATCCTACTGAAGGACATTTGGTTGCTTCCAATATTTAGCAATTATGAATAAAATTGATTTAAAAATTATAGGCAGGTTTTTGTGTAGACATAAAAATTTAACTCATTTGGGTAAGTACATAGAAGCATGATTCCTAGATTGCATGTTAAGCTTGTGCTTCGTTTTGTAAGAGACTGTCAAACTGTCTTAGGAAGTTGACATATCCTTGTGTATTTCCACCAGCAATGAATGCAAATTTCTGTAAACACATCTTCATTTTAAGAAATACAGTCTAAATAAACTCATTCAAAATAGCTTCTGAGTGTGATAGTTTAATAAACATCAATTAAATTATACTTACTTCATGTTACAGAAATTCTTGTTTATACAAGAAAAAGGCATTTGATATATGTCTCCTTGTATTGTTTTGCAGACTTCACCATCCATTAAATATCTAAGATATTCCATTTACGTGTGTATGTTTTTGCATAAGATCCTTTAAGAATACTTAGCTAAATTTCATAATGCTTAATCCATTTCATGTATATTTATATTACTGTAAATTATGTATATTATTGGCGAGTCTCTGAATTTCTATACTTTTGAGATAATCATAAATCATGTTGTTATTATTTAATCTCTGTACTTGGCCTGTACTTGGTATGAATATTTTCTCATGATCAGATATGTCTTAGAGAGATTCAAGAATTATAGCACTTAGGATTCCATTTAGTAAGAAATTGAATTTTTTTAGCATAAAACCCTTTTACAATATAGCCCATGATCTCCTCTCTATCTTCATTTATTTCCACCCATCCTCATATCAAATGCTCCAGATAAAAAGAACTACTTAATAATCCCCACTTACAGTATATTTGCTTTAGTCTCTAAGTTCTAGAGGCCAGAAGTATACAGTGGATTTGAATCTGGGTCCTGCAGTCAAAGAGCTTGTTTTGAGTTCCCTGATTTGTAACTTTGATATTTGAAATTGGGTAAGTTATTTCACTTTTATCAGCCTCAATTTCCCCATTTATAAGAAGTAGTTCATAAAACTGTTGTAGAGATTAAATGACACAGTATCTGCAAATATTTCAGCACAGCAAAGACGTAAACACAATACATATTGAGTATTATAATTATTAATAGAAGACCTGTTTCTTTTGACTTTCTGCTCTTCTCTTTCTTTGCCTCAGTTATTTAAAAAAGACACCTCAAGTATTATTTCCTTCCAAGACATTTTCCTTAGAAACCCTTCATTAACAGGCTGAGTTCTTGCAAGGTGGATCCTTCTCTTTCCAGTATCCTAAAACTCATCTCCCTTTTATTATTTTATTTTTAATTGTATTTTGCCTCTGCCACTAACATGTAAATTCCTTGATGTTACAGACTCTGTGTTACTCCTTTGTTATGGCTAGCACCAGGCATATAGTCAGTGTATCCCTTAGGAATCTTCAGTAAAAATAACAGAATGCTTAACTCATTCTCAGGCTTAAACAGCAGAACTTAATGGACTAAGTAACTGAAGACCAGAGGCACGTCAGATTTTAGGCACTATGTAACCCAATGTTATGATGCCATCACAAAAGACTGAATTCCTTTCCAAGTCTCCTTGGCACCTTTCTCAGTGCTCTTTCAATCTAAGGTTTCTTTCTTTTGGTGTTACAAGATGGCCGCTGTCATCTGCCAGTGGTTAAAAGACTGCATTCATAGTAAGCAGAAGGAGAATTTTTTTTTTTTTTTCTGAGGAACTCTCTTGGGAGAATAAGAAAGTTCTTTCTCAAAAACCCTCAGAAAACATCTCCTCCCATCACGTTGGCCTGATTTGGGTCATGTTCTCATCCCTGAAGCCAGGAACATGGGTTGTGCCTATTGCATTAGTTCAGTTAGAACATACCTAAAACAGAAATTATCTTCCCCACATTTATATGAGTTCCATAGAGAAAAGAAAATACTAGAATAAAAGTAGAATTACTATTACCAAGAAAAAGGAGGGATGAGTGTGCTAAATATAAGAACAATATCCTCCCTTTTCAAAGGCACAAAATTGGATCTGAAAATATCTTTGACCTGGATGCTATAGGGTCCATGAAAGAAGGTGATATACTAAAGCATGATTTGTCCCACTTTTATCTTTTTGAAATGAAATTTAAATTATGTGCATGAGGGTTAGCCTTCAATATGTACAGTTTATGTTGTATATACTATTTGAATTTTAATATGAGCTTTACGAAAGCAGTGTCCTGCCTTATTTTGTTTACTGCTGAATCTCTAAGTCATACAACAGTGCCTAGCACATAACAGACATGCAATAAACATTTGGTAAATGAATTGATATTTCCAATGTTTGGGATTTACTAATGGAGAGACCACGAATGCAGAAGTTGGGGTAAAAAGAAATCACATTTGTTCTGTCTTATTATTGGGATGGCCAAAGCACTGTGTTTATGAGTAACTTACATGGCACTAAAAAACAGGGAGCAAATAAAGACAATGTGTTCCAAAGAACTTGTTCAAATCATGTGAGCAGCTGCATCATAAGATGACTAATGAAGAAATTAGAAGCACTGAGGCAAGGACTTTAGACCTGTGTGATGGAGGAGAGCAGAGTTAACCCATGCTAGACTGTTCTTAGTATAGCAATCTGAATGTTGAAACATAATGTTCAACATAACACTCTTCTGCACAAATACTGGCAATGGCTCCTCATTTTCATTAAAATAAATAAATAAATAAATAAATAAACATCTCAAAATTCTTGAGGCACATGAGGCCTTCAAGAACATTCTCCAACATCATCACCACCACTGTAACGACTTCTTCTTCTTCTTCTTCTTCTTCTTCTTCTTCTTCTTCTTCTTCTTCTTCTTCTTCTTCTTCTTCCTCTTCTTATTCTCCTCCTTCTCCTTCTCCTTCTCCTTCTCCTTCTCCTTCTTCTTCTTCTTCTTCTTCTTCTTCTTCTTCTTCTTCTTCTTCTTCCTCTTCCTCTTCTTCTCCTCCTTCTCCTTCTCCTTCTTCTTCTTCCTCTTCTTATTCTTCTTCTTCTTATTCTTCTCCTTCTTATTCTTCTCCTTCTCCTTCTCCTTCTTCTTCTTCATTTTGTACTACTCGCACACTTATTCCCTCCTGCCTTCTCTTTGACTGAAATACTTTTCCCTTACATTGTGCAGTTGTTTCTTCAGTTACATTTACAGAAGCTCTAACATGACCACCCAGTTTAACACTGCATCCTATCCCTCTTTCCACCTTGATACTTAATACCCCTCACTATATTCTACCTTCATTTCCATAGCATTTATTATCTTCTCACATACTATAGAATGCACATTTATTTTTATTTTATTTCATTTTGTTTTCATTTCATTTTGTAACTTCCCTATCAAAAAGGAAGCCCCAATCAGGTAGTAGTTATTATCTGTTCACTTATTTGTTCTGAATTCATAGAACAGGACTTGGCACATATAATAGTAACTTTGATATTTGAAATTGAGTAAGTTATTTCACGGTTTTAACCATTTATTCATATCAGGAGTTCACGTTTATCCTATAACAGCACCCAAAAAGGCAAATTTAATCCCCTTTATCTTTCCACATGCTATTAGTTTTCTAGGTCTCTTGTATGTTACAAAACATTGCTGCCAAATAAAATGTATTTTGAACATATTTAATACTCAGATTATTTCCCTGCATTTTAATGAAATTTAACTGTCAAATGGAATTAAACAATGATATAATAGGTTACTTCATAACAAATTTTGGATTTCTGAACATTTGTCCAAGTTCCAGACATAGAAACAATTTTGGATAGAAGCTCAAATATATGTTTAATTACTTTATTGTATGATATGTTATGTTTGAAACTTGCGTTTTTCTAGAAAGATCCTGCTAGGGCTTGGGGATTGTATGTTTGACTCTAGAATGGCACGTCTTTTTCTGTATTACAGGTATCTCTAAAAACTTATGATCCTACATTTATTTTTTTAAATAACACTAGCCAATAAATAATCCTTACTTCTATGGAATACTAATTTATAAAAACTGTTGCCCATATAAGAGATAAAATTTCTGCTTCCTGTTTTTTTCTGATGGAAGCCTTTCTTTCTTTCTTTTTTTAAATTTTATTTTATTATTATTATACTTTAAGTTTTAGGGTACATGTGCACAACGTGCAGGTTTGTTACATATGTATACATGTGCCATGTCGGTGTGCTACACCCATTAACTCGTCATTTAGCATTAGGTATATCTCCTAATGCTATCCCTCCCCGCCTCCCCCCACCCCACAACAGTCCCCGGTATGTGATGCTCCCCTTCCTGTGTCTATGTGTTCTCATTGTTCAATTCCCACCTATGAGTGAGAACATGCGGTGTTTGGTTTTTTGCCCTTGCGATAGTTTGCTGAGAATGATGGTTTCCAGCTTCATCCATGTCCCTACAAAGGACATGAACTCATCATTTTTTATGGCTGCATAGTATTCCTTTCTTTCTTAATTCATTAAGTGATACTAATGATAGCTTCTTACTCAAAAACTTGTCAACTTTTTCATGATTGATGATTATTCACAAAATCGAGTTTTGTGATTTTGTTCTGCATGGTTTTATTCTACAGAGATTCATTCCCTGAAGACATTAAGTGTTTTGCTTTGTTTTATAGGATTGTTGTTTTTCCTTAATCTAGGCCACGATTTTTCTGGGTCTGGCTCTTGGACAGCCTCCTGTCTTCCCTGTGACATCCCATAGTTCTCAGAAATCTCTCACCTGAATTCATCCAAGCTTTGCTCCTCAACATGGCAAACTTTTAATTGTCTTATGTCAGTAATCTATTTAATTCTTTTCCTCTTCAATTAACCAAAATTTTTCTTATTCCTCATATAATTTACTCATTCCTTTACCTAACATTTCAATACGTATTTGGAAAAGAAAATATATAGATAAGTAATCATATTAACAAGAGACCATACAAAAATATTATTCATCTCCATGATACTTTATATATTCACATAATCATGTGTATATACATTTATTCTTTAACTCATTTAATATTTATTTTAGTAACAATTGAGAACTTGTTTTATGTCATGCACTAGGCACATGAAATACATTAGTGAATAAGATGTATTTTACAGAAACTATGAAAGATAATACATATTTGTAGTGTTAAGCTACTTAGTTATGCAATTTTTCTCTGCTGGCCATGATGCTAGCTAGGGTGGCTCATTTTGTGGCAGGGGAAGCAATGGAATACACTTCCCAGATGGCTTCACTCACATGGTTGCTTTATGGGGCTAGATTGTCTTTATCACAGCACATGGTGGTTTCAGGATATTTCTAAGCCTTATGTGGTATGGAGCTTTCCCCAGAGCACCACAGCAGAATTTCCCATCTTTCTCAACCTTTAGACCAACACTGGCATAGCATGACTTCCTTCCACTAAGTCTTGAGTAATTTGTGGCACAGCAATAGCTGACTAATTCAGGATCTCCACTTCAGACTATTTCCTGCCAATTCCCGAGCTCACATTGCTGCTAGTCTCAGGACTCATTGACAACTTGGTGGCCCATAAAACTGAAGTCTGAAATAAGATAGACCTGATTTCTAGTTACAGATTGATAACTTTCTAATCATGTGTCTTTGAGCAAGTCAGGCCAGTGAGCAGTTTCAAACAATCTATTTCCTTATCTCAAGAAAGGCCAATGATGTTTATTTCATTTGGATGCTGTGAGGATCAAATAAGACAGTAATAAATGTAAGCCTTCTTGTCATTTCTGTTCACATTATCATGTGATCCTTTAGAAGAACTTCTCTACCTACTAAGTTGACAATAGAATTGGGGAGTGGAGTGCAAAAGCTGATGTGAGAAGACAAGTTATTACCTGCTCTTGAAACCCAGACAGGTCATGATAGTAGCTTGGAGAGAGAAGGATTAATGTAAAATATATTGTAAATTTAAAAAAACAGAAATTCCCTTTGATGACATCCACAGACACATAACTTTTTTATAACTTTTTTTATTTATAACTTTTATATCCTTTTAACAAAATTCCACATCTCTAGGTTAAATATTTCACTTTCTTTAAACATTTCTCATAAGCGATGTTGTGTTATTCTTTTGTAAATATATTTTAATCCATCTAAATCCTTCTAAATGAAGGTACTCAGAACTGAAAGAAATAGTCCAAGAATTTACCAACCAGTACAGAGTTGGATGGTGCCACCCTAGGTTTACCTGTGGTACTGTCCTTAATGAAGATGGAAATGATATTCTTTTGGTCATGAAATGATCTGATATTGAATGTGCAGATAACCAAAAAAGGGGCTAAGATATGACCCCTTATTTTGTGACAGTGAATTCAGTTGACTGTACATGAGCAAAGGTGTCATATTTATCCTTGATCAGCTTCACCTCATAACACATCATATCTCAGTGCATTGGGATCTTTTCGAATATTTTTTGCTTACAGATTTTGTCCACAGACATATTTGTTCTTCTTTACAACTTCCCATTATTTTCAATCAACTTAACCTTATGAAATTTATTGCTAAATGCATGTAAGCCTTTATCCATATCTAAATGGAAAGATAGAGATAGGTATAATATAGTCAGCATCAAAAATGTATTAGAACATATGTGAAAAATCATATCAATATGTCTGAACCAAATAACTAGATAGACATGATTCAAATTTGTTGTATTTACGTTTTGTTCATAGCATACACTGATCCGAAATTCATTAACTCATAAATTTGTGTGTGTGTACTATATACTCTGCTAGGTGCTGGAATACAGCAATGGACAAGGCAGAGTAGGTGTGTGGCATTACAGGGTTAATAACAAGAAAACAATGACAACCCATGACATGAGGGTGATTCTATTTCACTGACTTATTTTTTGCATGGATTCTACACGTGTAATCAATTTTAATTGTTAGATTTATTGAAACTTCATCATATTAAAATGAATTTCATAATATTTTGTTTTACCACCAAGATAAAACAATTTTTAAAAATAATTTTAGACTGCTTTTGAAATGGCATCAGCCTATTTCAGAATGTTTTCTTTTTACAGCACATGTATAATATTGGAAGTTTTGTTTTTCATTGATTTTATATTTATATAAAATATATAATCAATTTAAATCTAGCCGGTACCTCTTATTGTGCATCAGCATTTTTTAAAGGTTGACATCATTATAATGGTTGCATAACTGTGGCTAGTAGAACTATTCCATTGCAAGTTCTATTTTCTTTTTAAGTTGGTTATAATTTTGCCTTTGTGGTGCAGATAGATTATACCCAAGTGTCTATTTATAAAGAGAAAGGTCACTGAAGATGCAGAGTGCGTTCACTGGACTACACTGACCCAAAATATACTACTACAACTTAGTGTGTAAAACAAGATGACAAAGAGAGATTAAAGATATTTGGTCACACGTGTCCCATGTTGTAGGGGATGTAACTGAGTTATGACTAAATTAAATGGCTTCTACAGGGTAGAGCAAAGACTCAGACTCAGACCTTCTGCCTTCTGTTCAGTGGTGTTTCTACCATTTAACGTTTATACTAGAAACGCATAAAATTAAGTAAGTGGACAGATAGAGATGAAACAAGATTGGCTGTGTGCTGCCTCTGGGTCACAGTTTCATGGGTTCATTATGCTATTCTCAACTTTTGTTTTTGAAATTTTCCAAATAAAAAATTCCATACAAAAAATTAAGATATAAGCACAAAGAGCTCGTTTCTAATTTAGTATGCCATTATAATTTATAACATAGAGGTAACAGAGCATAACATATTCTTGAAAAAAATAAGTACAGGTTACAAATATTTACCAATTAAAAACTTCCATAATCATTTCAGGATTAAGAAAGTAGAAGCTATTCTAAGAAACTGTACGCTATAAAGTCACCATTTCAACTTTTAAAGAAAGTTATTTTTGTTTTTTATGTTGGTGGAATTTCTTTTTTTTTTTTTGAGACGGAGTCTTGCTCTGTCGCCCAGGCTGGAGTGCAGTGGCGCGATCTCGGCTCACTGCAAGCTCCGCCTCCCGGGTTCATGCCTCTCCGAGCAGCTGGGACTACAGGCGCCCGCCACCACGCCCGGCTAATTTTTTGTATTTTTAGTAGAGACGGGGTTTCACCGTGGTCTCGATCTCCTGACCTCGTGATCTGCCCGCCTCGGCCTCCCAAAGTGCTGGGATTACAAGCATGAGCCACCGCGCCTGGCCTGTTGGTGGAATTTCAATACTGTTAATAGTATTATTTATATAAAGTTTAATATATGGACATGTGTGATTTTTTAATATCCCATATTGGTTTATTTTATGCTTAAGCTACTAAAAGAACAATCCAACAGAGTTACCTAATTGGGACCCTATCTGGGCAAGAATAGAATGAATCCAAACAGATCAATAGAAAAGACATACTCATTGAAAAGTAAATTAGAAGATACGTCTTGTGATGTCTACGAATTTGGTACAATCTCACACAAAAACTTCCAAGAACTGATGGCAAGTTGAATGGTTCTAAGGTTCTACATCTCTAAAGAAAGCTTGGGCTTTTAGCGACCCTAAATTACGCTAAGGCCACAAAGAATATTAATGCATTTTAGAAAGTTACTAGAAAAAAGATTTTAAAAAAAGAGGCTTTTGTATATTTTAACCAACTAAAAACTTTAATAAACAGAACTAATTATTCTCCATGAATTAGGGTTACTCAATTCGTTTCCGTATAACAATACTGTAGAAGTAAATACCTGCCTCACAGAAATCCCATGCTGATAATAGTCCTGAACACTGATAACAGTAACAGAGTTTTCCTCATGTATCATCTGATGTCTATGGTAGAGAACAAAGGAATGGAAAAAGTTTTGCCAACAATTTTAAAGACAGTGTATTACTGACATGTCTTTTTCCCAGAAAAAGGACTATTCTCGTGGTATAAGTCACCAGCAATTCATATTATTCTAATTACTCACTTTTAAGAACACAATGTGTCATGAAACCTGTGGCTGCAACTTTGCAGACTTATTTTTTCCCCAGAGTTTACAAAATGAGCAAAAATATACAAAGCCACTGAACATTACGACTTTGACTTTCCAGAATTCTTCTTCAGAACCACAAACCCTCTGTATGTCATCTGAAATGATCCAAAAGTTGCCTGCCAAGTATACACATCCCCAAATTCTCAGTCGCAAACACAGATATTTCATGAGGAGCCAAACCTGGGACAGCACTTCTGGGTTCTTTAGAACATGGAATTGCCTAGAATTGAAATTAATTTATGCAGGGACTCCAAAACAGGTTACAGTTCTTTTACTCTTCTGGGTTCTCTTAACATATGGCAAATAATTGTGTTTATTCATCCATTCTTTTATTCGTTTTATTCATCTAACAAGTGCTTATCCAGTCCCTCCTCTATGCCAGGTGCAGATAATAAAATGGAGATAAGGCAGAAATCAAGGACATTTGTCTTCATGGAATTTATATTCTGGTGGGTGTGGCAGAAAAATAAGCATGTGAGCAAATAAATAAACAAGATTCCAATTAGCAGTAGGTGAAAATGCAGTCTCAGCTCCCTTTGTATCAGTTGAGTGAACTTGATAATGTTTCTTAACCTTTTTGATATATTAATTTTCAAGACATCAATAAAGCAACATTGATCCTAGGCTTTGTGTGAGGACTAAGCCAGATTATGCAGCAAAGTGCTTGAAAGATAACCAATGCTTCACTTGCACGTTTGCATAGAGTATGTGCCGAGATGTCTGACATGCTATTTGCAACATGGAAAAAATGAAAACAACCCAAATTCTCTCAGAGGGAAATGGATTAATAATATATACTATATTTATTTGGTCGAATGCAGCCCAGCTGTTAAAAGACAAACTCTAGATTTAAAAAATATAATTTGAGTAAAAATAAAGTGGCAGAAAACATATATTACGATGCTATGAACAGTGCAACCTTCATGAACATATATGTATGTATGCAAAAATATTTTAATGGGACAGGAAAGAGGTATTAAATTCATGATAATGAATGTATCCTCAGGGAAGGAAGAGGCAATAGATAGAAATGAAAAGGTGCTAGAAAGATTCAAAGAATACGGCATCTTTATCTATAATGTGCTATTTTATATTAAAAAATAAGGCACATTGAAAAATCAAATGAATGACAGAGAGAATGTGCTGGAGAGATAATATCAATTGTATGGATAATTGAGATTCTATATTTAAAAAATGTCTGTGAAAGGGAAACTTTCTGTACATTTGTGGCTGTCCTTTCTACACGGCCGTTACTTTAAGTTTGACAGTTCATTTTCCCTGGCTCAGCAAGCAAAGTCCTGTGGAATGAATATGCCATGGGCTTTCTTTAGCTCCTGTTTTGGGGGTAAAACACATTTACTTAGGATAATCAAGTATATTTTCTAAATAGTTCAGGTCTTTCTTTCTTTTTCTTTTTTTTTTAATTTTGTGTTTTGTTTATACATTTTTTTCAGCTAGGGACTTCTTCACATCTGGTCACATCTGGGATACAGAACAAAATTCCTGACCGCTGTTTCTGAGCTTAATTCAAGAAGTCAGTCTGTTCCAGGGCATTGTCACAGAATAGTTGACAGGATCTTTCCCCCCCTTACATACTACAAAGACTTGATTGACTTTTACAGACACCAAGTGGTTGTTTTTGGTGAGCTCCTTAAATTACTAAATACACACATTTGTTCAACGTTGTCAGCCTAATTTTTTTTCAGTTCTGATGGTTTTTAACTTTTACTGAATATTCACAGACTGTGCACGTAGTCACTAAATGAGGTTAAGTTTTCCATCTCATATAAATAGCTACTCAAGTAGATGTGGACTGGGATAGGTGTCCCCCAAACCAAAGCTATTTGGCAAAGATCTGATTTTTCTTTCACAAGCAGAATGAGAGGCTAACGTCTTAATGTACCATATTCACTGCATGAAAATTATATCGTGCTTTAAATATAAGTCATTAATCTCTCGTTCCTGTTAAAAGTAATACTGAAATTAGGCAAACCAATCATTTTTTTTTTGGTGCAATATCTTTTCCTTGCTGGGTTCTTATCAATATCCAACGGAATACATTTTTTCTCTTTTGGAGGGACCCACATTGCTTATAGATATTTTTGATATATCTCACAAGATTCAGGGAAAATAGGAACATCACTAGGGCATATTCATTTACTAAAGCAAGTTTAGAATAATCTATCTAAGAGGAGTGAAAAACTCTTCTCTGTTTTCTTCCAATAACTAGAAGATAGCTTCAGACTCCTGACTGTGGAACTGCTTGCAAAAGATTAAGGGCAATGTTTAAAAGTATTAAGTTTATTTGCTTGCATGGTTTTTTATTCCACCTCCCCAAGTCACATTAGCCATGCCACACCCAAGACCTTAGTTTTGCAATCACTTAACTCCTGATGTAGCAATTAAGATTATAACAGCCTTGAAGAAGATTCCAGAGCCTTCTGAAACCTCAGTTTCAGACTCTAGTTTTGCAATTGCTTAACTCCTAATGTATCAGTTAAGATTATAAAAGCCTTGAAGAAGGTTCCAGTGCCTTCTGAAACCTCAGTCATACTTTAGTCACTGCAATAGAATTCACTATTAGAAAATAAGCAGAACACTCTCTCTTAGCTCCTAGAACTTTTTAAAAAAATGTTATATTGAATGCTCATTTCTATCTTGCTGACCCCATATTTTCTTAACTTTCAACATGACTTCTCTCATCAGGCCAAATGACTTTGCTTGTTCTTCCTTATAACTCTTTTGGTAATTCTTACCTTTGTGCTATAAACCCTCATGGAATTCCCTCTTCATAGTTTTCCAGTAATCCTGATTCAAGAGAATGTTTAAACCCATACCTCATAGAAAATTCTAAATCTTCCTCACTTCTCTAATAAATTCAATGTTTTGCATGCCCACAGCACTTTGTATGTACAGATTTCAACATATTATCTGATATTTATTCATCTTGTCCTTAATAATTGTTCTGTAGCTTAATGAAGGCATGTTTGGTTCAACCTCTTATATCCTCATTGTCACCATTAACTTGAGACAGATAGAATGTATTTTTCCTCTGCATAATGCCATTCAAATCACAATTATTGAACACTGACCATCTGTGAAAGAGGCAAAGAAAAAAATAATTAAAATTATGAAGAATTTCAAAACTTATAGTCTGAGGAAACAAGATACAGTCTTTATTTAAAAAATAAAATGTTTAAATATTTCCTAATAAATATAGAGAATATACACAATGTGGCCATATAAATCTTCTTAAAAATAAATACTTGGGGGACTCAACATAGGGAGAAATTACTTCTAGATGGAGATGAGGAAATACCATATGAAGAAAGTAGAATTTGACTTGGGAGAAGTTTTAACTTATTCATTCAACACATGTTAAGTAGTTAGTATTCATCAGACACTATGATAAACTCTGGGCTGAACAGAATTTTGCTAGATGGAGAGAAAGGAATGAAAAGTTTATTAGCAGATATGTAGTTTATAAAGATGTTTGAACAATGGTAATGGAGCCAGTCTAGTGTCCATTTATACATTAAGATACTCAGCAGTTATACTATTTCTATATACTGGAAAAATTTAATTATAGGATAAAGAGATTGTGGTTAGAGACTAGACTACAGAAGAATACAGGGGCCAGGTCAGGGAGGCCTCCTGTGATATCATAGGGAATCTGAAGTTCAGGATACATCTAGTGGGGAATCTTTGAAGAATTTTAAATTGGTCTGAGATTTGATCAGAATGGTCAGCTTCAATGGTCAACTTGATCCTTGAAGTAATGAAGATGAAGAATGAGACAGTTAGTTAAAGTTAAAAGGTTAGCTTAAAAATAGAGTTAAAATGTAATGGAGGCTACCATAAACATAAGACTAAGCAGGGGAGTCAACAACTTGCTGAATATGTGATTCAGTAATTCTTTCCTGGTTTCTTGCCTTTGAGGGGAAAAGCATGAAACTTGAAAGATTATACTTTTGTGTCTTCATCCAAATTCCTCTGAAGAGGAGCAGTGACACAGGAGCCAGGAAAGGCTCCCGGCCATACCACATGGGCACCTGCTGTCTGCAAAGCTGTGACCATAGCTTTGCCCGGATGGACAAAGGGGAAATTGGTTGGCCTAAAGTGATTATAAATTGGCCCTGGAACCACTTAGTCAGAGTTAAGTAGTAATTCTCTTTTGGGAAATGTTCCTGTTATTATAACTGTAACGTAGTCAAGTTCTACAAACAATGGCTCATAGATTCACAGTGAGAAGTTCTGTTCAACATTTAAGAAAGTTCTGCTTTACTTGTCCTGTGCTTCCATTATAGACAATGTTCAGAGGCAATTGAGAGTTGTGAAATCTGCATTCTGAAATTCCCTCTTCCTAAGATTTACTATGAAAACGTTGGCACCTCAGACTGTGTTCCCTTTTCTCCTCTGAAAGCTTCTATGTCACTTTTAAGTTTTAATGTCTAATAAGTCTCAATATAATACATCATAACCATTTAATTTGAGGAATTGAGTAACCCCAAATGTTTTAACGTGTCTGTTGTGTTATTGTCATTTTATCACCTTGATTTCACTCAACCTAACTAGTCTTTTCAGTTAGACTCCTAACTCCAGTCTTTGACTGTTTTCCTCTTGCTTTTGCCTTGTTTGATTTGTAATACTGATTTCCCTTCACCACTGACAACCACTTTTAATTACTTTTTGTATATACTGCATTGGGTCTCAAATCACTGTTTTTTCTTTTCCCTTAACTCCTAGTGAAATTTTAACCTGTTAAGTAGGTGTTTCCTAATTTTGTATAATCATGTAAAACTACCTACACCAAAACATTCCACCTGAATTCATTCAATTTGACCCAGTTAGGCCAAATGTATTATGCAATTAAATATATAATCTAAGATACAAATGCATACAAACATATCTGATATATTTGTAGTCAGTGGTCTTGTTTAATCCATCACAGTATTACCTGTTTAAGGAAAGTAATTATATCAATTTTAATTATCTTAAAATAATGTAGCACTGATCTATATCCAAATTTCTTATAGATGTGAACTAAATATGAGATAAAGATGATATCACAACTTGGTACAAGACTTGTGTCTCTTTTTCAGTTATTGAGCTGGCTAAGCTTTTGTCTAATTTCTTCTGTACACATGACTAGATAGGATTACATTTATGAAAGAAAAATATACAGCCAAATTAATGAATATATACAAAAAGTGTCTGATACTACAAATACCATTTTTTTCTGAAAAGAATAGCATATTTTTGAAGGAGTATCTGAGGAATATACATTGAATGAGATGAAAACATTCAATTTAGTGTTTCAATGTAAATATTGTAGCACTAAAGAACTACATAAAGTTTTAATTATAACATCCATTTGAAGAAATACCATTTTATTTTGTTGTACCTTGTAGATGTCTAAGGGGTTGATAAAAATGTGTCAACACGATGAGGGAGACATTAAAATGTTGTGCCAAAAATAGACTTTTCCCACTAACATTGGGTTAGTGAAACTCAACATGCCAACATCTATCTCCAGCTACAGATTTGATCGATTTTATTTTTCTTTTTTGGAAGATAAAGTTGTTATTGACCCCGGCATAAGTATACATTATTGGGGTTTGGTTCATTCCAAACAACATACACTAAGCTTTGCTAAGTAGAGGTTTAACTTGAAAATGATGTAGAAATGCCAGTTTGGTTATAGACATATGGGAGAAAAAAGAAGATTCTGCCTTTCCTGTGACAGTGCCTTCCACATCAAACACAGTAGGTCAGAGAGGTTGCTGGTGTCTTTCCTTTTTTGTTTTGCACCTCAGAAGACTCCCTCTCACCCTCTCCTTTCATTTTCCTCCATAAATAAAGAGGGTCACAAAATCACAAATTTAAGATGTTTTAGTTTGAGTAACTGTAGGCTTAATCTCTGTGTGTGTGTGTGTAAATACAGGAAGACGTGTGGCATTTGGCGAGACACCCTATGTACACCTGATTTCATGAGGATCATGATAGTCATCCATCCTGCTGAGATAGTAATCTGTGTTTTCTTCTTGTTCAATATCCACTCCATTTGAAGAAGCTTGGCAGACACTTCATACTCAGGAAAAAGCCATGTAGTGCATTCTGCCCCAAATTTCCCTTTCCGACTTTCTTTTTGGAACCCAAGATATGTCAAAATAATATGGTGAGCATCAAAAAAAAAGGGGGAAGAAGCATCCAGACAGAGGGGAGATAATTTTGCCTCAATCCAAAGTAGAAGCTAGATGTTCACTGGCTCTGTGAGCAGTGCAGACCAAGAGCCATGAAATACCCAGGGAAATAAACAGGAAACAGATCAAGGAAGACTACATTGGTGCTAGTACTCCCAGCCCTATCCAATGTCTCTTTGCTCGGGAAGACATTGAAAAAACTTTTGGGCAGCAAGGAACCCTGGGATCTTGGACAATTGATGTCTAAGTGGTAACTCAGCATAGACAAAGGGCCCTCGGACCTTGAATAATCTGAGTGGGAAGAGAGATATAAGCTAATAACTAAAACTTAATTTTTTGCCAGAGACAGAGAATCAATGTCAGACTTATTCTTATCTAAAGGGAAACATGACATATGATATTTCTTAACGTTCAATTTATGGAGAAAGTATCACATGAGATACAATAATAGTATGTGTCTCTATGCTGAACCCATTGGTAAAATCATAATACTTATTTGTAGTTAATAAAGAGCAGAATAATAATTATTATAAATTTTAGCATTAACTCATTAGTTCAGGCTAATTATCCTGAAATTTTTTAAGAACAAACACCATGATCTTCCAGTTTGTCCCATGTTAAGGTAGACAATGCCACTACGGTGTGCATTCCTTATGGTAGATACAACACATATCCTGCTTTGCCAGAGGTAGTCCTGGTTCATGCAAATTGTCCTTGGATAATTATTAATAGTATCCACTTTCACACTCAAGAGTGTCCTGCTTTGAACGATAAATGATTTGGTCATCCTGCACATAAAATATTCTGGCTTTGGAACAGTTACTTTATTATTATTTTTTTGCTGGACATATGAAGTTGTTCCTACTTCTTCATAGTATGTGATTAGTATTTTCTAACTCTCCCTTAAGCAGGAAATGTGTACTAGTCTGTTTAGATATTTATAAGAAACAAGAAAAAAAAACAGCCAGAATAGAGAGGCGAAAATGTTGTTATAAATTTTTTAACCTACTTTTTAAGTTTAATAAGAATTAATTTTCTGATCTGTAGTAGAATACAGAAAAATCAGTGAGAAATTTCAGCCTGGTACCTTTTCTGATTTTACATAAATCAAGTACAAAAATGAGAAAAAGCTTGAAATGTCATTTGATACTATGCACAAATTAGTACAAGATATTGTACAAATTATTTGTATTTCTCAGATAACACAGAACTTTCAATTACTTAAACAAACAAAAGTAATGGGTGGCTTTTTCAGTGCCAAAAGGGTTAGATGCAATGATATCTTGTGCTCCCATTATTAGGAGTGAAAATTATGAAACATAAAATAATACTGTAGAGAAGAGCTATTAACCAGAGGTATACACCAATTTAACCAGAATGATAATCATGCTTCCTGAAAGCTCTTGGGGAAAATAAAGAAACATTTAATCATTGGTGGGGAAATTTTTTTTAAAAAAATCATTATAAAACTGTTTTACAAAATAAAGCACTTAAAATAATAAAAAGTAACAGAATATTTCATCAAAGAGTGTTGAAAAAACAAATGAAAAAACTACCACTCTCAGAATGTTTTTCACTGTTAGTTACAAAGTTAAAAAGAATATCAATCCAAATGTGTCATCACAGTCTAGATTTATAGTTTCATTTGAACTATGGAATGAAAAAACATTTTGCAGCAAACTTTTAAAATAAGGAAATAAAATGTTGATTATCATTGGCAAAACTTCAACTGTTCCATATAATAATGCTTTAATAATTGATTTTAAATGAAAAATTCATGATTTGGAAGATAATTTAATAGTTTTGTTGAACTTGTGAGCTACAAGAAGCAATATCTGCAATAATATATCAAACTCAAATCATCATTAAATAAACAACATTATTAGTGAAACATGACTATAGGAAAGCCTCATTATTGTCTGTAGAAGGAAATGTGTAATACTCTGGAGAAAGTCTGGAGCTTTGTCAAATATTTGAATATAAATTATTGATGTTTTTATTTCTACTGACAATTATTGCATTCAATTATAGAATAATGTAATAAAAGACATAAATTAGGTAACTCACTTTAGCTCCATTTTTGTTTATGAAAAACTTGTATGTGTATTTGCTATTATACATCAAATAAACAGCAGAGATAATTAAATAATGTATCTGACGATATGGGAACTGAAATAATGAAAATTGAAAAATATTAAAATCTGACACACAATGATCTGCTCTCATGAACTCTACAGATTGCCATTTATTTGCTACTAATCATTTATTACCTTGCATAATTCATAATACATCATATCTTGTTCATTTTATTTACCAATACCAGTAGGATAAAGTACAATTTATAATAGAAATGCTATTCCAATAGCTCTTTGATATAGCATTATTATGTTTCATCAAAGGTCCTACAAAATTAGTTTACTGATACAAATGTAACTCAGTAGAAGGTGGGTATCATCAAATATCCTGAAAAAAGTCACCTAGGAAATATGTGATTCATATAGGTAGTCTTGCACTTGACACAAATGGGGAGAAGATCTTCAATTCAAAGGTAGCCATGGTTCCACTTACAACATTTAATAGATAGAAATTGGAAACAACACACATTTTCAATGACAGGGTTGAGTTAAGTAAATTATGATAAATCCATACAGTAAAACAGCAAACCCCCTTGACACAAGTTTATGTACGTAAAAAAACCTGCACTTGAACCACTGAACTTAAAATAAAAGTGAAAAAAAAAAGATGGCTGATAAGAATATTTTATAAAAGTTAACACCCCACTGTCAACATTAGACCAACGAGACAGAAAGTTAACAAGGATATCCAGAAATTGAACTCAGCTCTGCACCAAGTGGTCCTCATAGACATCTACAGAACTCTCCACCCCAAATCAACAGAATATACACTCTTTTCATCACCACACCACACCTATTCCAAAATTGACCACACAGTTGGAAGTAAAGCACTCCTCAGCAAATGTAAAAGAACAGAAATTATAACAAACTGTCTCTCAGACCACAGTGCAATCAAACTACAACTCAGGATTAAGAAACTCACTCAAAACCACTCAACTACATGGAAACTGAACAATCTGCTCCTGAGTGAATACTGGGTATATAACAAAATGAAGGCAGAAATAAAGATGTTCTTTGAAACCAACAAGAACAAAGACACAACATACCAGAATCTCTGGGACACATTTAAAGCAGTGTGTAGAGGGAAATTTATAGCACTAAATGCCCACAAGAGAAAGCGGGAAAGATCTAAAATTGACACCCTAACATCACAATTAAAAGAACTAGAAAAGCAAGAGCAAACACATTCAAAGCTAGCAGAAGGCAAGAAATAACTAAGATCAGAGCAGAACTGATGAAAATAGAGATGCAAAAAACCCTTCAAAAAATCAATGAATCCAGGAGCTGGTTTTTTGAAAAGATCAACAAAATTGATAGACCACTAGCAAGACTAATAAAGAAGAAAAGAGAAAATAATCAAATAGACACGATAAAAAATGATAAAGGGGATATCACCACCGATCCCACAGAAATACAAACTACCATCAGAGAATACTATAAACACCTCTATGCAAATAAACTAGAAAATCTAGAAGAAATGGATAAATTCCTGGACACATACATCCTCCCAAGACTAAACCAGGAAGAAGTTGAATCTCTGAATAGATCAATAACAGGCTCTGAAGTTGAGGCAATAATTAATAGTTTACCAACCAAAAAAAGTCCAGGACCAGATGGGTTCACAGCCAAATTCTACCAGAGGTACAGGTAGGAGCTGGTACCATTCCTTCTGAAACTATTCCAATCAACAGAAAAAGCGGGAATCCTCCCTAGCTCATTTTATGAGGCTAGCATCATCCTGATACCAAAGCCTGGCAGAGACACAACAAAAAAAGAGAATTTTAGACCAATATCCCTGATGAACATCGATGCAAAAATCATCAATAAAATACTGGCAAACCGAATCCAGCAGCACATCAAAAAGCTTATACCATGATCAAGTGGGCTTCATCCCTGGGATGCAAGGCTGATTCAACATAGGAAAATCAATAAACGTAATCCAGCATATAAACCGAACCAATGACAAAAACCATATGATTATCTCAATAGATGCAGAAAAGGCCTTTGACAAAATTCAACAACTCTTCATGCTAAAAACTCTCAATAAATTAGGTATTGATGGAACGTATCTCAAAATAATAAGAGCTATCTATGACAAACCCACAGCCAATATCATACTGAATGGGCAGACACTGGAAGCATTCCCTTTGAAAACTGGCACAAGACAGGGATGCCCTCTCTCACCACTCCTATTCAACATAGTATTGGAAGTTCTGGCCAGGGCAATCAGGCAGGAGAAGGAAATAAAGGGTATTCAATTAGGAAAAGAGGAAGTTAAATTGTCCCTGTTTGCAGATGACATGATTATATATCTAGAAAACCCCATCGTCTCAGCTCAAAATCTCCTTAAGCTGATAGGGAACTTCAGCAAAGTCTCAGGATACAAAATCAATGTGCAAAAATCACAAGCATTCTTATACACCAATAACAGACAAACAGAGAGCCAAATCATGAGTGAACTCCCATTCACAATTGCTTCAAAGAGAATAAAATACCTAGGAATCCAACTTATAAGAGATGTGAAGGATCTCTTCAAGGAGAACTACAAACCACTGCTCAATGAAATAAAAGAGGATACAAACAAATGGAAGAACATTCCATGCTCATGGGTAGGAAGAATCAATATCGTGAAAATGGCCATACTGCCCAAGGTAATTCATAGATTCAATGCCATCCCCATCAAGCTACCAATGACTTTCCTCACGGAATTGGAAAAAACTACTTTAAAGTTCATATGGAACCAAAGAAGAGCCTGCATTGCCAACTCAATCCTAAGCCAAAAGAACAAAGCTGGAGGCATCACGCTACCTGACTTCAAACTATACTACAAGGCTACAGTAACCAAAACAGCATGGTACTGGTGCCAAAACAGAGATATAGACCAATGGAACAGAACAGAGCCCTCAGAAATAATGCTGCATAGCTACAACCATCTGATCTTTGACAAACCTGACAAAAACAAGAAATGGGGAAAGGATTCCCTATTTAATAAATGGTGCTGGGAAAACTGGCTAGCCATATGTAGAAAGCTGCAACTGGATCCCTTCCTTACACCTTATACAAAAATTAATTCAAGATGGATTAAAGACTTAAATGTTAGACCTAAAACCATAAAAACCCTAGAAGAAAACCTAGGCAATACCATTCAGGACATAGACATGGGCAAGGACTTCATGTCAAAAACACCAAAAGCAATGGCAACAAAAGCCAAAATTGACAAATGGGATCTAATTAAACTAAAGAGCTTCTGCACAGCAAAAGAAACTACCATCAGAGTGAACAGGCAACCTACAGAATGGGAGAAAATTTTCGCAACCTACTCATCTGACAAAGGGCTAATATCCAGAATCTACAATGAACTCAAACAAATTTACAAGAAAAAAACAAACAACCCCATCAAAAAGTGGGCAAAGGACATGAACAGACACTTCTCAAAAGATGACATTTATGCAGCCAAAAAACACATGCAAAAATGCTCATCATCACTGGCCATCAGAGAAATGCAAATCAAAACCACAATGAGATACCATCTCACACCAGTTAGAATGGCAATTATTAAAAAGTCAGGAAACAACAGGTGCTGGAGAGGATGAGGAGAAATAGGAACAATTTTACACTGTTGGTGGGACTGTAAACTAGTTCAACCATTGTGGAAGTCAGTGTGGCGATTCCTTAGGGATCTAGAACTAGAAATACCATTTGACCCAGCAATCCCATTACTGGGTATATACCCAAAGGATTATAAATCCTGCTGCTATAAAGACACATGTACACGTATGTTTGTTGCAGCACTATTCACAATAGCAAAGACTTGGAACCAAGCCAAATGCCCAACATCGATAGATTGACTGGATTAAGAAAATGTGGCACATATACACCATGGAATACTATGCAGCCATAAAAAATGATGAATTCATGCCCTTTGTACGGACATGGATGAAGCTGGAAACCATCATTCTCAGCAAACTATCGCAAGGACAAAAAACCAAACACTGCATGTTCTCACTCATAGGTAGGAATTGAACAATGAGAACACATGGACACAGGAAGGGGAACATCACATACCGGGGCCTGTTGTGGGGTGGAGGGAGGGGGGAGGGATAGCATTAGGAGATATATCTAATGTTAAATGACGAGTTAATAGGTGCAGCACACCAACATGGCACATGTATACATATGTAACTAACCTGCACGTTGTGCACATGTACCCTAAAACTTAAAGTATATTAATACAAAAAAGAATATTTTATAAAAGTTTTAATAACACAGGAATATGTTGTTACTCTATGATGTTAAATTGAGCAAACTAAGATACAAAGCCATATATACAGTATAATGTTACTTTTATATATAAGTGGGTGTGGGGACACGTGTGTAATTATACAAAAAGTTTTAAATAGGCCGGGCGCAGTGGCTCACGCTTGTAATCCCAGCACTTTGGGAGGCCGAGGCAGGCGAATCACGAGGTCAGGAGATCGAGACCACAGTGAAACCCCGTCTCTACTAAAAATACAAAAAATTAGCCGGGCGTGGTGGCGGGCGCCTGTAGTCCCAGCTACTCGGAGAGGCTGAGGCAGGAGAATGGCGTGAACCCGGGAGGCGGAGCTTACAGTGAGCCGAGATTGTGCCACTGCACTCCAGCCTGGGCAACGGAGCGAGACTCCGTCTCAAAAAAAACAAAAAAAAAAGTTTTAAATGTTAAAGTGAATATCCTACAGCTGGTAGTTATCAGGGACCACATTATTGTATTTTTCTGTTTTTTTCTCTTTTATTTTCTACCTTTTCTACAATGAGTATGTAAAATTCCTAATCAGAAATACACATTCATCAGTCATAGACTCTTTTACACACCTGTTGACAAAGCTGGAAAATGAGATGTTATGGTAGACTGCCCAAGGAGAATCCAACCCACAGACCAAGGTTATAATTAACAATATAGTTAAAACCTACTAACCACTGTTACCACCAATTATTATCTCATTGCCAACAAGAAAAAGTATTTGACCCAGTTCAAAATATTCTCATAGGTTTGAGAGCTTGACACTGTAGTCTCAAAATTTAATATGTATTTTCTCTATTGCTAACTAGATACTTATTGGTGATTGAAATCCTACCTTGCACATTTTGTTGAAAAGCTTAAATAAAAGAATATAGGAAACACACATAGCCAGTGGTTGCCTTATGATAGATGATAAATAACTGTTAGCTAATCATTGATTTTCTAAAATTTATGCTTAATTGCAGAAAGCTGTCTGATCTCTTAGGACTGAGACTTGGGCCTTCAATAGACAATACATTTAGTAACTTTTACGTTTCCATTGATATGGCCTTGGAGTTCTACTAGATGATATATATCAAGCCTGAACACTGATTAGTCAGTGTTAAGATTTTGTCAATTCAGAGTATTTCAGTGCAAACCTACCAGATTGTACTACCTGAGAGTAGTGAGTAGAGGAAATTTCAAGTAACCTCCAAAAAGTAAGGTAAAATGTAACCAAAAGTTAAAGCAAAACTTCTAGTAAAATAACAATAGCAGACTGTATAGTTATAGACTGTGAAAATTAAATAGCCATAGCATACTTTATCTCTTCATTTAATCATTAATTAATATTATTCATTTTATCATTGATTAAACAACTATTTACTAGTTCTCTATTAAAAGTGAAGAACATTTGGGATATATTTCTGAACAAAATAGACATTGTTTCTGACTTTGCGGAGTTCACAGTCTAGGAGGTGAATTATCAATAATAAGGTACAATTTTGAGCATGCATAAGAACACTTAAGAACCATGAGTCCAACAAAAAATGATGACAAACTGAAATAGCGAAGAAAAACCTAATGTATTCAGAACAATGTATGCTTGTTTGGACATTGAACTTTTGAGCTGTACCCACAAATAACAAATATCAAACATTCTTTATGCAAACATTTATTAAATCCTAACAACGTACCAGCTGTTGTAAAAACAAAAAGATAGAGTTCCTCTGTATTAATCCATTCTTATGCTGCTATAAAGAACTACCTGAAACTGGGTAATTTGTGAAGAAAAGAGGTTTAATTGACTCACAAGTTCTGCAGCTTAACGGGAAGGATGGCTGGGAGGCCTCAGGAAACTTACAATTATGGTGGAAGGACAAAGGGGAAGCATGCACCTTCACATGAGGCAGAAGAGAGAGAGGGAGGGGGAAGTGCCACACACTTTTAAACCATCAGATCTCATGAGAACTCACTATCTTGACAACAGAAAGGTGGAAATCCACCCCTTTGATTCAATCACCACTCAACAGGCCCTTCCTCCAATTTGACATGAGATTTGGGCGAGGACCCAAATCCAAACCATATCACCCTCCGATATAGACATAATGGGCATATGGAATAATCATGATTGTTACTATTAGTTTTGAAGATCAAGAATAAAGGTGATGTAGAAAAGAAAAAGAAATAGGGAGAAAAAAGGGAAACCACTTTTTATGCATTAAATACCTTAGGCCTGATACTATGCTTAGCACTTTACATATTATTTAACTTAATACCTATAACAGCTAAGGAAGGTATATATAACTATTCCATATTCATGAAGAGAAAACAGGATAAGAAGACAGGTACCTTGCCAAAAGCTATCAGCTAATTAGTGTTAAAGCTAGAATTTGAAGCCCAGGCAGGATTATTTTTTCACTTACTTTTTTTTTTTTTTTTTGCTTTTTACATTTCTATTTTTATTTTACAATTAAAATAAGCAAAATAGAATGTTGTTTTGATTGCACTTCTTTGCTTATTAGAAAGTTGAAAATTTTTAAAATATGCTATCAGCTATTTCCACTTTTTCCAATGGAATTGTTTGTTAATATCCTTAGCCTCTCTTTTATTGGAGTTGTTACGGGTTTTTTTTTATTATTTTACTTTAAGTTCTGGGATACATGTGCAGAATGTGCAGGTTTGTGACATAGGTTGTATGTGCCATGGTGGTTTGCTGCACCTTTCAACCCGTCATCTAGGTTTTAAGCCCCACATGCATTCGGTGTTTGTCCTAATGCTCTCTCTCCCCTTTCTCCCCACCCTCCAACAGACCCTGGTATGTGTTGTTCCCCTCCCTGTGTCCATGTGTTCTCATTGTTCGACTCCCCCTATGATTGAGAACATGCGGTGTTTGGTTTTCTTTTCCTGTGTTAGTTTGCTGAGGATGACGGCTTCCAGCTTCATTCATTTCTGTGCAGAAGACATGATCCCATTCCTTTTTATGACTGCATAGTATTCCGTGGTGTATATGTACCACATTTTCTTTATCCAGTCTACCATTGATGGGCATTTGGGTTGGTTCCATGACTTTGCTATTGTAAATAGTGCTGCAATAAAAATACATGTGCATGTGTCTTTATAGTGGAATGATTTATACTCCTTTTGATATATACCCAGTAATGGGATTGCTGGGTCAAGTGGTATTTCTGGTTCTAGATCCTTGAGGAATCGCCACAATGGTTGAACTAATTTACATTCCCACCAGCAGTGTAAAAGTGTTCCTACTTCTCCACAGCCTCCCCAGCATCTAATGTTTCCTGACATTTTAATGATCACCATTCTAACTGGCATGAGATGGTATCTCATTGTGGGTTTGATTTGCATTTCTCTTATGATCAGTAATAATGAGCCTTTTTTCATATGTTTGTTGGCTGCATTAATGTCTTCTTTTGAGAAGTTTCTGTTCATATCCTTTGCCTGCATTTTGATGGGGTTGTTTTATTTTCTTGTAGATTTGTTTAAGTTTCTTATAGATTCTGGATATACTTATATCTTAAACCATAGCAATTACATCATTTCCTTTGTGTCTTGAAAACATAAAAAATGTCTAGTGTAATGGAGTGAAAAATTACGTACATTGTAAATACTGTGCATGAAAATTGCCAACAGATATTCAATTTCAAAATAATATCTAGGAAACATAGGATCTGTTATAGTTCAGTGGACAAAATAATGAAAGAATAAATGAATGAATGAATGAATGAATGACCAAATACTGAAATTTAGGTAATTTTAAAATGTCTCAACATCTCTCAGCTTAGTTTTATATGGGTTGTCTGGTTTTCACGTAACTTTATACTATAGTAAGGCAATTAAAAATATATATTAATAGCACCATTTACACATCTTAGGGCAAATCA
Source organism: Symphalangus syndactylus (assembly GCF_028878055.3). NCBI lineage: Eukaryota > Metazoa > Chordata > Mammalia > Primates > Hylobatidae > Symphalangus > Symphalangus syndactylus. The sequence goes on from NC_072435.2 coordinate 86,500,801, forward strand.
AGTATTATTTAATGACCAAGTTAAGAGTTACATTTTTAAATCTAAAAAAATATATACACCTTTAGGTCATCATTTCCCTTGGAGGAAGAGAAATTAAGCTAACCCCTATATAAATGAAATCCATTTTATAATTATCCTATGATTTTCACTTATTATGTATTTTATATTTGAGGCTTTAAACTGGATAAATGAAAATCTGTCAGTAGTTGAGAGTTTGAAGAGCCTGTTAGTTTAGGTGTAGAGCTATGCAAAGTACTTTTTGCTCCTGGCAAAAACAATGGGAAAAAAAGCATTAGTCCCTCCAGTGTGATTTTTTTGGTACATCCCACTCTAGGGAAGTCCAGAAACACAAAGTGAGATCAGAATTTTTTACTAATTTCTTGCCCTTCTGTTTCTCTCCATTCTGGCAATGAGCTGTGGAAAACATGTTTGTGCAAGGCCAATGTGAACTTTTTCTGAACCTCTCAAGACGTCCACTCTTACTCACAGAAAAACAGTACTTTTTGGTTCTTTTTTAACATCAACTATTCAAGCCACGAATGAATTGTACAATGACCTCTCCCAGTCCCTGCCCAATCAAAATTCATTTTCTTTTCTTTACTTATCACACTTTAAATAATATTATGCCAACATCTAGATTTATAGGACGCTTAACAGAAGACACAAAATCAGTTTTGTCGTCAGAATGAAATGGCTGATACTCCTAAAAATGTCTCTTTTCTGTCTCCCAAGCTATTTATGCCAAAACTATATTGAAATAGAATGATGCTTAATTGACTGAATACGATGAATTCTTTTTTAAAAGGTCAATGTCTTTTATCATGTTTATCTTTCTTAAACTCCAAAGTTTTTTGATCATTTGAGAGTGGCAATGCAAAAGAGTTAGAGATTGTTTATTTTATTTTATGAATGGGAAAAAACTGAAATGAAGACAAGAGGCAGTATTTGTTTGCACTATGTTTATTAGAGTCCCAGGAGTTTTTCAAAGATTTAATGTTTTTTTCTAATACAGTGCTTCTCAAAGACCAGTTGGGTTAATAAAAGTGATAATCTGCACAATAGCTAATGCAAAATAATTTACTCACATATAAACTAAAAAGAAGGATCCTTCTAGGAAGAGAGTAATACACTGAAGGCAAACCAACAGTATCTCTGAAATTAAGGAAAGGGCAAAGAAAGCAAAGAGGAATTATTCTCCCATCCGTCTCTCCACAAATCCTCTGCTTCAGTGCTTGAAGGGATACTGCACAATTTTCAGGGATTATCTCTTGATGTTATGGATTTTCAACTAAGGGTATTATTACGCTCTGGAAAAGAGAGGCTTAGACATAGGAACTGTTATTTTTTCCACTCAATTATTTCACAGAGACCTTGGATTTTTAAATTTTATTTTTAGAAGTAATGGGCCGATAGCATTACAGTCAGCATAGTTATTTGTTTGGAATATTTTTAAAAATATCATCTTGAGATTTATATTATTCTTTGATTTTTTTCTAAACAAAATGAGTTTAGAGCTTAACATTATGGCACATAAAACATAAGCTACATGATTTGGGCACCACTGATCCAGACCATATGTCCGACTCAGCTTAAATGTGATATGGGCTGCTGTTTCCATTGTGCTGTGCCTTGAGAAACATCAGGTTTCCACTCCAATTTCCTTATATATTTTCCAGTGCTTACAAGTACAAAGAATAATTGCTTTGGAATTTTTTCTGAAGCTCTCCCGTTTGCTTTCCTATCTTCAAGAAATCTCTAAATTCATCCCTTCCTGATACAGGAGCATATATCTTGTTTTATAGGGCATCAGAGAAGAGTCCTTTACTTCCTAGAATAGAACATTACAAGGTTGAATATTTCTTTATGCAGTTCAATACTACATGGAATATCATAGTGCAGGGATTAGTAAACTTTTTCTGTAAAAAAAAATTTCAAGCTTTTTTACCTCATATAGTCTCTGGTGGGACTAGTCAACTATCTGAATGTCATGCAACTTTCACATGTCATCAAACATTATTTTTTAATTTTTTAAACCTGTAAGTGGTTAAGTATATTACAATCATTCTTAGCTCATGGGTCACACAACAAAAGCCTAAGGCTATATTTTTTCTTGAGTCATAGTTTGCCAACCTCTGACCTAGTACATTGGTTAGAAACCGAAAGACTGAAATTAGCCATTCTTGATTAGAACGAAAATTCCACCATTTATTGTACAGCCTTAGGCAAAAAGCAAAAAAAAAAAACAAAAAAACAAAACCCTTGAGCGTTAATGTATCCTTTTTTAAAGGCACGACAATGCCTATTTAATAATGTTAAGAGTTAAATAAATTTAAGTTCTTAACATGTACTCATTGAAGTCACTTTATTGTTGTGCTAAAACGTTTTCAGGTAGAGAAGTAAATCTGTGTCACCTTGTTTCTTTCTCTGTATAAATAGACAATAGCCAATTCCTACCTTTGGTTAACAACTTTCAACAAAACTTGAAGCTTCTTCCTGTCATTCTCTTTTCTGCCTCAAACCATGCTGATTCTTCTAGCTTTCACTTAAAGAGATGTTTTTCTCCAACTCTTTAATAATAATCTGAGATTATTTTAAACCCTCTGAAATGTTTCCTATTCCTCTGAAATTATGGTGCCAGGAACAGACTGAGTTTTATGACAAAGTCTGCAGCCATGTATTCAAAGTTTTTGCATAACCACATGAAACATTCCCAGAGTAAGCATCTCTGATTAATATTTTCTGAAAATATGAGTATCATACCTAATAATTTCTCTTTCCGGGGGTAACGTGCTTCGCATATTTTTAAATATTCATCTTGCTATTTATGATTGTAGTGGTATTTACTGTTTTATTTAATTCAAAGTCCTGTTGATATTTTACAGGCTATACTGTTCGATTTCATATTTCTTCAATGACTTACCTCAGCCATAATCTTAAGAACTGCCCTTTAGACGGGGTGGCAAGATGGACAAATAGGAACAGCTCAGGTCTGCAGCTATCAGCGAGATCAATGCAGAAGGTGGGTGATTTCTGCATTTCCAGTTGAGGTACCCAGCTCATCTCATTGGGACTGGTTAGACACTGGGTTCAGCCCATGGAGGGCAAGCCGAAGCAGGGTGGGGTGTCACCTCACCCAGGAAGTGTAAGGGGTTGTGGAACTCCCTCCCCTAGCCAAGGGAAGCCGTGAGGGACCATGCCCTGAGGAATGGTGCATTCCAGCCCAGATACTACGCTTTTGTTCGCAATCTGCAGACCAGGAGATTCCCCCAGGTGCCTACACCACCTGGGCTCTGGGTTTCAAGTACAAAACTGGGAGGCCATTTGGGCAGACACTGAGCTAGCTGCAGTTTTTTTTCATACCCCAGTGGTGCCTGGAACTACAGCAAGACAGAACCGTTCAAATTGGGTGGAGCCCACCTCTGCAAAGCGGCTGTAGCCAGACTGCCTCTCTAGATTCCTCCTCTCTGGGCAGGGCATCACTGAAAGAAGGGCAGCAGCCCCAGTCAGGGACTTATAGATAAAACTCCCATCTCCCTGGGACAGAGCACCTGGGGGAAGGGGCAGCTGTGGGCGCAGCTTCAGCCGACTTAAATGTTCCTGCCTTCAAGCTCTGAAGAGAGCAGCAGATCTCCTAGCGCAGTGCTCAAGCTCTGCTAAGGGACAGACTGCCTCCTCAAGTGTGTCCCTGACCCCTGTGCCTCCTGACTGGGAGACACCTCCCAGCAGAGGTTGACAGACACCTCATACAGGAGAGCTCCGGCTGGCATCTGGTGGGTGCCCCACTGGGACGAAGCTTCCAGGGGAAGGAACAGGCAGCAATCTTTGCTCTTCTGCAGCCTCCGCTGGTGATACTTGGACAAACAGGGTTTGAAGTGGACCTTCAGTAAACTCCAGCAGACCTGCACCAGAGGGACCTGACTATTAGAAGGAAAACTAACAAACGAAAAGGAATATCGTCAACATCAACAAAAAGGATGTCCACACAAAAACCCCATCCGAAGATCACCAACATCAAAGATCAAAGGTAGATAAATCCACCAAGATGATGAAAAACCAGTGCAAAAAGGCTGAAAATTCCAAAAACCAGAACGCTTCTTCTCCAAAGGATCACAACTCCTCTCCAGTAAGGGAACAAAACTGGACAGAGAAAGAGTTTGATGAATTGACAGAAGGAGGCTTCAGAAGGTGGGTAATAACAAACTCCTCTGAGCTAAAGGAGCATGTTCTAACCCAATGCAAGGACGCTAAGAGCCTTGAAAAAAGGTTAGAGGAATTGCTAACTAGAATATCCAGTTTAAAGAAAAACAATGACTTGATGGAGCCGAAAAACACAGCACAAGAACTTCAGGAAGCATTCACAAGTATCGATAGCCAAATCAATCAAGGGGAAAAAAGGATATCAGAGATTGAGGATCAACTTAATGAAATAAAGCAAGAAGAAAAAATTAGAGGAAAAATAATAAAAAGGGACAAACAAAGCCTTCAAGAAATATGGGACAATGTGAAAAGACCAAACCTATGTTTGATTGGTGTACCTGAAAGTGATGGGGTGAATGGAATCAAGTTGGAAAACACTCTCTTCAGGATATTATCCAGGAGAACTCCCCCAACCTAGCCAGACAGGCCAACATTCAAATTTGGGAAATACAGAGAACACCACTAAGATACTACTAGAGAAGGGTAACCCCAAGACACATAATCATCAGATGCACTAAGGTTGAAATGAAGGAAAAAATGTTAAGGGCAGCCAGAGAGAAAGGTCGGATTATCCAAAAAGGGAAGGCCATCAGACTAAGAGCGGATTTCCCAGCAGAAACTCTACAAGCCAGAAGAGAGAGGGGGCCAATATTCAATATTATTAAAAAAAATTTTTAACCCAGAATTTTATAACCAGCCAAACTAAGCTTCATAAGCAAAGGAGAAATAAAAATTTTTACAGAAAAGCAAATGCTGAGAGATTTTGTCACCACCAGACCTGCCTTACAAGAGCTCCTGAAGGAAGCACTAAATATGGAAAGGAAAAACCAGCACCAGCCACTGCAAAAACATACCAAATTGTAAAGAACATTGACACTATGAAGAAACTGCATCAACTAACAGGCAAAATAACCAGCTAGCATCATGACAGGACCAAATTCACAAATAATGGTATTAACCTTAAATGTAAATGGGCTAAATGCCCAAATTTAAAGACACAGACTGGCAAATTGGATGAAGAGTCAAGACTCATTGGTGTGCTGTATTCAGGAGACCTGTATCACATGCAAAGACACACACAGGTTCAAAATAAAGGGATGGAGGAATATTTACCAAGTAAATGGAAAGCAAAAAAGTGCAAGGGTTGCAAAAAAAGAAATCAAAGACCTCAATAAATGATGAGAGCTACTATGTTAATGAACTGTGATTCAAGATATGAACAATCTTCTAATTGATCTATATGTTTAATGCAATTTCCAGCAAGATTTGTATAGACATAATCAAGCTTATTCTAAAGTTTATATGGAAACACACAGATTCAAGAATAGTTAAAACAATCTTGACAAAAAATACAATGGAGGGAATTACTCAACCTTGGAACCAACCCAAATGCCCATCAGTGTTAGACTGGATAAAGAAAATGTGGCACATATACACCATGGAATACTGTGCAGCCATAAAAAAGGATGAGTTCATGTCCTTTGCAGGGACATGGATGAAGCTGGAAACTATCATTCTCAGCAAACTAACACAGGAACAGAAAACCAAACACCGCATATTCTCACTCATAAGTAGGAGCTGAACAATGAGAACACATGGACAAAGGGAGGGGAGCATTACACACCGGGGCCTGTTGGGGGGTTGGGGGGTAGGGGAGAGACAACATTAGGAGAAATACCTAATGTAGATGATGGGTTGATGGGTGTAGCAAACCACCATGGCACGTGTATACCTATGTAACAAATCTGCACGTTCTGCACATGTAACCCAGAACTTAAAGTATAATTTTAAAAAAATATTGCAAATAAGAAACAACTGCCATTTTATTTGTTTCTTTTATTTTTTAATTATAAACATTTGTAATTTATAAATTATCACTTGTAAGGATACCTCTGATTGTACTTTTATAACAATATCTACCTTCCTCTACCTGTCCCCCCATTCATAACACCTGGCATCTACTAATCTGTTCTTTGTCTCTACCATTTTGTCAATTCAAGAATGTTATATCGATGAAATCATATATTATGTAGCCTTTCAGCACTGGCTTTTTTACAGAGCACAATTTCCTTGAGATTTATCTGAGTTGCTTTTATCAATAATACAGTTTGTGTCTTTTTATTCCTGAGTAATGTTTCATGGTATGGTTGCATCAAGCTTGTTTATTCAATGGTTGAAGACCATTTGGATTGTTTCCAGTTTTTTTGCTATTATTAACAAAACTACTGTGAACATTCGTATACATATTATTGTGAGCATTACTCTTCATTTCTCTAGAATATACACCCAAGGATTCGATTGTTGGGTCACGAAGTAACTATATGTATTTAGTTTTAAAAGCAGCTGCTAAACTTCTCCCTAGAATGGCTGTACCATCTCACATTCCCAGCAACAATGTATGAGTGATCTAATTTGTATGTCTCCTGACCAGCATTTGGTGTTGTAACTATTTCTCATTTTATTCATTCTGATAGTCCTGTAGTAATGTCTCATTGTGATTTTAATTTGAATGTCATTAATACATAATAATTTTGAATATCTTTTCTTTTTCTTATTTGCTATCTGCATATCCTCATTGGTTGAAATCTATTTGGCTATTGCCCATTTTCTAATTGAATTGTTTTCTTTTTAATGTTGAGTTTTGAAAATTCATTATATATTCTAGATACTGGTCCTTTGTCAGATAGGTGGTTTGCAAATGTTTTCTCCAAGTCTGTAGTTTGTTTTTTCATACTCATAAAGGTCATTGTCAGAGGAAAAGTTTTTCATTTTGATGAGGTTCAATTTATCAATCATTTTGTTTTACATTTAAGTCTGTGATCCATCTTGAGTTCATTTTTAGAATAACATGTAATTTAAATCAAAGTTCATATTTTGCTTATGACATACAGTTGCTCCAGCACTGTTTGTTGAGAAGGCTATCCTTTATCTAGCAAGCTGTTTTTGAACTTTATTGCAATCATGTTGGTATTCCTTTGGGTCTATTATTGGATTTTCTACTCTTTACTATCGATATTTGCTTGTTTCCCTATGCCATAATATATCCTCTCATTTATTATAGCTAGATAGTAAGCCTTAATATCAGGTAGAATAATTCCTTCTATTGTATTCTTTGTCAAGATTGTTTTAGCTATTCTTGAGTCTGTGTGTTACCACATAAACTTTAGAATAAGCTTGATTATGCCTATGCAAATCTTGTTGGAAATTGCATTAAACATATAGATCAATTAGAAGATTGTTCATATCTTGAATCACAGTTCATTAGCATAGTAACTCACATCACTTATTTAGGTCTTTTATTTCTTTCAACAATATATTGGGATCTTCAGTGTAGAGATCCTGTATGCATTTTCTTAAGTTTATACATGAGTTTCATTTTATTTGGAGTGATTAAAAACGGTATTGTGTTTTTAATTTCAGTTTTCACATGCTATTTGTTAACATATAAGAATGAGTTTCTTTGTGTTGGTTTTGTATCTTTCAAACTACTGAACTAACTTAACAGTTCTACTTTTTAAGTTTTATAGAGATATCTTGGAATTTTCTTCTAAGACAATCATGTCATCTGCAGATAGGGACAATTTTATTTCTTACATTCCAATCCGTGTAATTTTCATTTCTTTTTCTTCCCTCACTGGAGTGACCAGAACTTGTAGTACTATGTTAAATATAGGAGGTAAGAGTAGACATCTTTAATATGTTCCTAATCTTAGGGGCAAAGCTTTTAGTATTTCACTATTATGAATACTGTTAGCTATAAACTTTTTTTTTTTTTTTACATTTTGCTATGTGTTCCAGCAAATCTTCTGTAATTATAACTTTCTGAGAGTTTTTGTAATTAATGGGTGTTGGAGTTTCTCAAATGCTTCTACTTCAATTAATTATATATATATATATATATATATATATATATATGTCTGTTTTTGGCATTTTGATATAGTCAATTACATTGATTTTGGAATTTTGAACCAGACTTTCATTATTTGAAATAAATCTCATTTATTCACAGTGTATAATTGTTTTTATACATTTTTGGATTGAATTTGCTAAGGATTTTTGCATATATACTCATGAGGGATATTGAGCTGTAATTTTTCTTTGTTATTTTGGTGTCAGAGTAATTCTGACCTCATAATATAAATTAAGAAGTTTTTTCTCCTTTTCTTTTTTCTGAAAAAGATTGTATAAAATTGGTATTCTTTAAATGTTTGTTAGAATTCTTCACTGGAACTATCTAGACATGTAACTGTTTTCTTCAGAAGACTTCTAATTATGAATTGAATTTATTTCATAGTTAAAAACTAATCAAATGATACATTTCTCTTTGGTTGGGATTTTACAGTTTGTGGCTTTCAGTGAATTGATCCATCAGTCTACTTTGAATTTATGAGTAGAAGCTGCTCATAGTACTGCATTTTAGTCTTTATATGGCTGATATTTGTGCCTTGTGTCCTCTCTTTTTAAATTTTGGTCAGTCCTGCTAGAAGCTCATCGATTTTATTATTTTTTCCAAAGAACCAATTTCTGTTTTGTTGATTCTGTTGTCTTCTGATTTCCAATTACATAGATTTCTGCTCTTTTACTTATTATTTCACATTTTACCTGCCTTGCATTTATTTACTCTTGATTTCTAGTTTCCTAAATTTTGCACAGAGGTAATCGATTTAAGACCTTCACACTTTTTTTTTCTTTTTGCTAACATAAGCATTTTGTGCTATAAATTTCCCTTTTGTAACAGCTTTATCTACATCTCTACATCTCACATATTTTGATATGCTGTATTTTTTATTTTCATTCAGTTTTATGCATTTTTATTTCCTCTGATACCCCCTCTGAATCATGGATTATTTAGAAGTGTATTGTTTAATTTTCAAGGTGCAGAGATTTTCTTATTACTATTAGTTTTTAGTTTAATTATGTTATGATTAGAGAACATACTCTTTTTAATTTCAAATTTTTTTAAGTTGTTGAGGTTTGTTTTATAGCTAGGAGTTGATATATCTCGAGGAATGTTCCATGCATGCTTGAAAAAATGTATATTTAGCTGCTGTTCAGTGAAGTGTTCTATAGATGCCATATTTTTATAGTTGATAATGTTGTTCAGATCTTCTATATTTTTGCTGACTTTGTTTTTACCAGCAGTTCTATTAAGGTTGATAGAAGGTTTTTGAACTTCCCAATTATCATTGTGTCTTGTCATTTTATGAAGATCACTTAGATACTATTTTAATTACTTCACAATCAGAAAACTTAGTGGAATGTGATCACGAAAGTTTTCCTTTCGCTGTTGAAAATATCCTTCTCAGAAAATAGAGTGAAAAAGTAAAAGAAAGTTGATACATTCCACATAGTTAGTGACCAAGTCATTTGCAAAAATTTGGAGTTCATAGTAAATTTTGATGTGGGGGAGAGCATTTGGAGGTTTCCTGGAGTCCAAGAAAATGCTGAAGAATTAAGTTCTGTGTAGTCCCTCTAGTCCTCTATAACATGCACATATTATGTGAAAATTGCACCACATTCCTTAATAGACAAAGTTGGCTTGACTTTATGGGCTAAGTATTGAGTAATAGTAGTTTTACTATGGCATATAGTGAAGCAATCTAAATTATGAATGGAACCCAGTTTATCTAACTTTTACATTCTGTTTAATGGGTCCATTGGCCTATATATATGTCTACCATTACCATTTAATTATAGATATTTCTATTAAATTTAAAATGAGAAGCCTTTTTTTTTTTTTTAGTTCAGGCCTGTGCGTTTTACAGCCACAAAAAAACATATTACTAAGGGATAACTTAGAGCATATTCTTCCTGATAGTGTTATTATCTAATGAATCACAGCTGATTTTTTCTTGGCTTAATAGTCTCGGAAGAAAGTTTTATAATGTGTCCAGAGTTCAATAATTGCTGAATCAGTTAATCTTTATATAATAGAAAAATAAGAAAACTTCGCTGTAAGCATGTTGAACAAGGTTTTAATTAAAAGCAGTTCTACGGTTGGCAGCAGCCTCTGTCCCAACTGTGTTTTTACAAAATCCTCCAAAATATTTTAAAGTAATCTCTATCTTTACTTATTATAAAGAGAGTTATATTCTTCTGACTAACATGAACAAGAATTGTTTTCAGCTCATATAATTAATAGGGTAACAGATTTCTCACATGCTAAACTCAGCCAGCAATGGGTGTGTGTGAAATAAAAAGTTCGCCCCTCTCTCCCTAGTGTATGACCTCAGCTTTGGACAAGATAATAGAAATGGCTTATGTAAAAGATTAGTTCCTGATGTTAATGGACCTAAAATCTACAGAATGTGCTGTTTGTTCAAAAACAGACATGGAATTTGCTCTTATATTCAGTGTGTTATTTACTTGCATACATTGTGCTATGTGTTTGAAAATGACCTTAAGCATAAACTTTATTAGTAGCATCCAACTTCCACCCCACTGTTGTCTCTGGCAGCACTTTCTTTTCATCCTTTCTTACCTATATTTATGGTAAATGACAAACTGACTTTTTAAAGAACTGGCCAATCAAAAAAAAAGCCTGCAGCAATTTCAATTTCCAAAAAGAAAGCACTAAGTTTGAGGTTTTACAACCACGGTAAATGTCTTCAGTTCTGGGGTGACTTTGATAAATTACTTTAAAGGAGTTTTGTTATAAAGAAACAAATCCCCAGGATATATAGTTCTCTCATTGCCTCGTATCCTTATTTTTCACATGATTGTCCTGGGACTCTTTGAGAACATCTGGGAGAGCTCTGATTACAAAATGTGAGCTGTTTTGAGCACAGCGCAGTTTGTAATTTTGATTCTCTTTCATGCTCAATCTTGTGCTCTCATCCCCTTTTTAATCCATTCGGATAGATAACATGTTCTAAGATCTCTTTTAAATGGGTTAAGTCAACTTCAGTTCCATGTAGAAAGGTTTTCTCATCACGTAAGGGAAAGTCTGATATAACAGTTTTTATTACAACACAGTTGATACACAGGGCAGGGAAATTTAATATAAAGAAAGACAAGAGATACATTACAGGGATCTTGAGTTGCACAAGCATTTTTTTACTTTATTAATTCTTTTATTGTGGTAAGAACACTTACATGAGATCTACTCACTTAACAATTTTGAAATGCATAAGCTTTTACTGTTGATGTTGTATAGCAGATCTTTACAACTTATTCTTCATGATTAACTGAAACTTTACCCACCGATTCGTAACTCCCCATTTTCCCTTCCCCTCAGCCCTTTACAGCCACAGTTCCATTCTTTAATTCCGTGACTATTTTAGATAACTCATATAAGTAGAATCACGCAGTATTTGTCTTTCTGTCCTAGCATAACGTCCTCAAGGATCATACATGTTGTTGCACATTACAGAATTTCCTTTTTTTAAAGGCCGAATAGCATTCCATTGTATGCATATGTCAGATTTCCTTTATTCATTTATCTGTCCATGGACATTTAGATCCACATTTTGGCTATTATAAATAATATTGCTACGAATATAGGCATGCTAATATCTCTTCGAGATCCTGATTTCATTTCTTTTGGATAAATACCCAGAAGTAGAATTGTTGAGCATACATTGTTGCTATTGTTTTTTGAGAAGCTTCCATACTGTTTTCCATAATGGTGTCACCATTTTGCATTCCCTATTACAAGGATTTCAATTTCTCCACATCTTTGTCAACACTGTTGTCTTTTTCAATTTATGTAATAGGCATTCTAACAGGTATGTGGCGATATTTCATGGTGGTTTGAATTTGCATTTTCCTGAGGATTAGTGACATTGTGCATTTTTTCCATAAACCTGTTGACCATTTGTCTGTCTTTTATGGAGAAATGTCTATTCAAGTCAAAGGCAATTGTACCATCAGGTATAGTTCCTGTAGAAATTGGTTCATATACTTATTAGAATCTTTTACTCAAAATCTCAACTTGAAATTTATCAAAGTTAGAGCCTGGATCTATTTATTACTGTATGGATTTCCAGTGCTTGCCACAGATATTATTACACATTTCTCAATAAATTTTTCTTCAACTTATGATTGATAGATAAGTAGGAGATAGATTAATTCTTAGTAGGAGATTGATAGTAGTAGGAGATAGATATTTTTAGGTTGGAAGCTTCATTACCATATCAAAGATATTAAGTAAAATTTAAACACCAAAAGTTAAATAGGCAGACAGAATTTTTAAGAATCTGTTTTTGGCAGTTATATATGATATTAAGGAAAAATTACTATTACCAGCTTGATATGTTACATCCCAGTACTTACTGGTACAATAATAATCATAACTCTCACATCTTTTTTCTGCGTGTCTAGAAGTTTACCACTAAGACAATGAGGCAGCAGCTAGCTCTATGCATTCTCACTTGTGGATTATATAGCAAATAAGCAACTTATAAAGTAAGGCACTTTTAGTTGTATAGGAAATAAAGAAAGTAAAAAATAGATTTGGGGAAGTAAGAACCTAAGAATTCACCCCGATATTGCAAATAACAAGGTTTTGGTCCTAAAAAATTATGACTTGACTAAGCTATATGATTATTTTGTTGTCAGAGATGGGACTACATCCAAACACCTTAGCATGTTATTCTTTCTATAAAGCAATGTTGATTCCCTTCATGAAGATCTTAAAATAAAAAAGAAGGAATATAAGCCTACATGTTGGTGCACGAAAGCAAAAAACACTGAAAAATACCTATTCGAAACCAACTCAGTTTATTTGTGCATTCATTCAGCCAGAAAAACATTCATTAACAATCTCAGTCTCAAGACTGCTTACACAAAACATCGTTTCTGGCAACAAGAGCTTCCTATTTAGTGAAGGATGCAGATAAGTAAATAGACTGTTACAAAAAAGTGGTAGCAAATTCTCTGATAGAAGGAATCACAAGATCTACAAGATGGCATATCTTATCCAGATTGGGTCATTAAAGCAACCTCCAATCTTTTTTTTAAAATGGCCTCTAAATTTTTAAAAATCATGTACTACTGCATGTATTTTAATTTTCATATGTAAAATCGGCAACATGGAGTCTTCATTTCATATCAGTCGGTTCTGCATACATGGATTCAACCAACTGATCTAAAATATTCAGAAAATAAAATCAATAGTTGTATAAAATATAAATATATATTTTTATATATTTTATATAAATAAAATCAATATGGAATACATGCAGACTTTTTTCTTGTAATTATTTCATAAACAATACAAAATAAAACTATATATCATTTATATCATATTAGGAACTAATAAGTAATGTAGAGGTGACTTAAAGCATACAGGAGAATGTGTGTAGGTTATATGCAAATACTATATTATTTTATATCAGAGACTTGATCATCCTTGGATTTTTGTATCCCTAGGGTGTCCTGGAACCAATCCTGCACAGCTGTTGAGGGATGACTGTGTACAGATCCAAAAAATTTCATTTTTAGCATAATATAACTTTAAGAAAAAATAAAATTATTATATATCTCTTTTAAATATTTCCCCTGAAGTTTAAACCTTAAAGCAATTCCATATCACCATCATTTATTAAAATCTATGTAAACGAGCTCTTCTTTGGAAGGCAGAAATTGCCTATCATTTATTTTAATCCTTGAACTCATCTTTCCATTTCAATTATAATACACTTTAGCCCTTGAAAATATTTTATTGATTGTCCTAACATCATTCCTGTGATAAAAATATGTATATAGATAATATAAATTTAAAGTATAATGTAAACATATAATACATACATAGACTTTGATATATAATATGTAATATAATTAAGCGTTACTATACAATTTGTATTAATAATATAAATAAATTTAACTTACTTTTCCAATTTCCTGGAATTGTATGGCTCCAGCTATTAAAATATTTTGTCTAGAGTTATCATTGTAAGGTGTATTATTACCAACTGACAAAACAACGGAAATATGTGACTGAATGAAATATATGAGAATTATTTTTTATCTATTTTTAATGAATACTGTTATTTGAATAAAGCAGATTACAACATTAACTTTACTCCTCTTTTTAAAACTATTTTCATGAGGTTAAAGCTTATAAATTATTTTACATAAACATGTATGTGTGAATGAAAAGAATATTCTAGAACAAAAGTACTAATTTTTAAAACTTCTTTTAGCTTAATATGCCAAAAATTATGTAATAGTCTTCCATCAAATATTTTTAATGAATCAGCAGCTCAACTAGGCATTTCCTCAGTTTTGTTTAAAGCAAATATTTAAAGCTATCAGGCATAAAATGGGTTTGTTACCAAGAGCCATTCTCTTTCTGAATTTCTGAAAACTATACATATGAGGATATTCATTTTGCTTACTATCCTTTCATTTACAGGATTTATAAATTAGGCCTTATAAATTAGGAATTGGGCTCCTAGTGTCAAGTTTATAATAGTTGTATTAATAATTGTTTTTAATTGCATTAATGGTAGAATTTACAACATTCTATAAATAATTGGAATGAATAATAAATATATATCTGAATGCAATGAATTTGGGAAGTATGTAAATTTCCCTAAATTTAAACATGAAGATAGCAAGAATATGCTTACTTTTATAAGAAACCACAAAACTTGTTTTCCAAGGGACTGTAGCAGCTTGCATCCCCACCAGCAGTGCATAAGAGTTTCAGTTATTCCAAGTCCCTGCCAATACTTGCTATCATTAGCTTTTTAAAATTAGTCCTATTAGCTTTTTAAAATTAACCCTTCTAATAGTTGTGTCATATTTTATATCGTATTTTAATTCATATTTTTATGATGACTTATAATGTTGAGCCTATTTTATAATTTACTTATAATTTGTTAATAATTTATTTTCCTCTCACATGCCTTATTTGATCATGTATGTGTTGAATTATTTTGCCCTTTCTGAAAAAGATCAGGCTGTCTTACTACTGAATTTCAAGAGTTCCTCATATATTCTAGAGTTCTTTATCAGATGTATATTTTGCCATATCTCCCAGTTTGCAATATGCCTTTTCATTTTCTTAAGAGTATCTTTTGAAGCACAAAAGATAGCTAGTTTTTACGAAGTCCAATTTATCAATTTTTTAGCAGTCCACACTTAAGTGTTTACCTAAGAGTTACGAAAAGACATTACAATGACTTGTACTTAAATGTTTATAGCATTTTATTTATAATAGACAAAAATTGGAAGCAACCCACGTGTCTAGTAAATGGATAAACAAAATGTTGCATATTCACACAATGGAATAATACCTACCAATAATAATAAATGAACTACAAATACGTACAATAACAGATAAAGCACAAATGTATTATGCTAAGTAAAAAATGTTCACCAGAAAAGACTACATTCTGTATTATCTATTTATAGGAAATCCTGCAAAAGACAAAACTATGTTACAGGAAGAAGGCAGATAATAGCCCCTAGGCGCCAGAGGTAGGGAAGGGAGATTGACTAATAAAGGGCACAAGGGAACTTTTTTGAGGAGATGCAAATATTCTATGTCATGACTGTGGAGGTCATTACATGAATGCATATATCTGCCCAAACTCATTAATTGTATACTGAAAATTGGTGAATTTTATGTTTGTAAATTGAAAAACAGTTTTTTCTTAATTGGCTAAAAAATTAGTATAGATTTACACCATTTTTTATGAATTTTAATCAAAAACACATATCTTACTTTCAGTATATGTTCCTTTTAATCAAAAAATAAAATTGGTGGAGGCAAATGTATAAAGAACTAGAGGCAAGCTCATTAAAAAGTCAACTTCTTCACTACCCCTAGTCTACCATATATTAATTTAAAAAATTTCATAGCCCCACTTTGCCCAGAAGAGAAATTTAAAATAAAAGACAAGAAAATTAAGCCGTATATCAGGTATTAACCTTGACTAAGGAGGCTTCACTAACTCCAACTCTTGTAATAGGTTTTTTGGTGTTCTAAAGAATCTTATGTCCTGGAGCAAGATAAGACGGATGAGTGACTGAAATTGTCAAAAGCTCTTTTACTAAAATTCCTTACTGGATATCAGATGTATAGAATATCATTGCCTCTGTAACATGACGGGGCACAACCAGAAAGACTGAGTGTCCTGTTGAGGTGAAGCACCCTGACCTGAATGTCGATTTCTAACAGTTTTCATCTGAAATGACACATCAGAAAGAAGGAGCACAGAATCCTTTTGGATGTCAGCAGAGGCAGAGCTGAAACCACATAAAGCAGGTGTAGAGAAGAGGAATGACATCTTACAGTCTTCAAAAAACTAGCTGCTAAGATGTTTGAAAGAGCATGAGGATATACAATATTGAGCAGAAGATGATACTTTATACTCATATTATTTCACTTAAAAACCATGTATATTCTTTCCTACAGTCATTAATCACTAAGGAAAAAGAGATAGCCCTCCAAATGATCATTAAGGGAGGAGGAATTTCAGCTAAGAACATCACCTGTCCTATTTTCTCACAATTTCAGAGTCTGATCAATGACAGTGGTGTCAAACCCCTATAAGCCTTAATAGGGAAGGGACCAGGTTCAAAAGGCTGAAAAAGAGACCCAGAGCCAGCAAACCATACATGGGGATTTATTAAGGATTTGCACACAGGACACAGAGTCCAGTGATGACAGGTCAGATAGGAGAACTGCCTTATATACAGAAACGGTCCTGTGGCAGCAGGCTAGTCAAGACATCTGCCTTCCTACAGTTCAGTAGCAGCAGGTTAGGCAGGAAAATTGCAACCGCTTTCAAACAGCATATAGTTTATATAGCCTTTTTGCTTAGCACATTCCCCTTAATGACCTCCACCTGGCAGCCTTTATTTAACCCAAAACTCAGGGCTTCAATCCCCTGTACAGCTCACGTTCTGTGGGAAAAGCCAGGGGTTCAGCTATTCCTCATAGACAAGGAACAAATCTCCAGGCTGGACATTCCCAGATTCCCTAGCTCAGACTACACATTCAGATGCATCTACTCTACAGGGTCATCCTAAGGATATGCTTGTTATTGCTTTCAGATGTGTTTACCCTACAATGACCCACATAATGCTGCATTGCTTCCAACTTTATAAATAGAGCAGCCTTCTCTACCTATACCATGGCCATCTTTGGGCCATTTTGAATTAGCTGCCTTAGGGATTTCTTTCTGTCTTTCAATTCCCTGAAATAAAGCAGTTTTTCTGACAGTCTATGCCTTCTGTTCCTTATGTCCTTTAATGTTATCCTTTCTCTTAAAATCCTGTCCTGAGAAGCTTAGACAATCTCGCCTCCCCCAGATTCTTTTTCACAGTTATCACAGCACACATGTACTTTATATTTGAGGTCAGCTTGTACTATTCTTACCCCTTATATCTGTTTTGTTGCATATTATCAGGAAGTAAGTAGATCCCTTTCCAAGTTGAATCTTTATCAGTTGAACACCTGCAAGGGTAACAGTTGTTTGCAATTAACGAATTTTGAAGCACTCTTTCCTCCATGGGTTAGCCTGCTAGGTGAACATAAGCTCTACCCAGTGGTTATGTCTTTCTACTCCCTACCCAAGGTTTGAGTCTGTATCTTCTCCATATTTTCTCACTTATACGCTGTGATTACTTAAGTTGATTTTAATGATTTTTTTCTAATATTTTGGGGATTAAATGAACATTAACATTAATGAAGAATCTAATTTGGCAAAGATTTCATAACCATCTAATATGTGTAGGATCTGGGTTACACACTGTCCAGGATATAAAGATAATTAAGATGGAATTCTAATCTTCAAGGGAATATCTAGTACAAATTGGAGAGGATGTGTCAAAAATAATTCTAACATGAAATAGGTGATGTATGTAGTAAAAGTATGAAATTCCATGTAAGCAACTAAGAAAAAACACATCGTAGGGAGGGCTTGTTCAAACACAGATTTCTTTGTCCCATCTCCAGAATTTATGATTTAGTAAAGGTGGGATAAACCCTGAGAATTTGCATTTCTAACAAGTACCCAAGTGATGCTGATGCTGCTAGTTGAAGGACCACATTATGAAAACCTCTGATCTGGTTTATGCCATCTCATTATACAGATGAGAAAATTGAGTCAGAGAGAGTGAAAACCTGCCCAAATGTGCATAGCTTGTTATAGTGGAACTGGAATTAAGATCCAAGTCCCTTGGTTACAGTCGAGGTTTCCTTTTCTTACTATATGCTTTTTTGGAGCAATACCTGGAAGGAGGGAAAAGATTTCCAAAGAATACAGTTAAGAAGGGCTTCCCATGCCAGATGAACATGGGCTTTCCTGCAGGTATGTCAAGTGATTCAGTTTGTCTAATGTGTCAGCTATGGGTAGAGGTGGACTGTGAGCTGTAGCAGCATTGATCAGTTCAGCTGTTGTGTGTTGAGTGAACTTTGGGAAGAAGGCCAGCAGACAGCTAGGATGTTGCTATAAAACCCAGTTCAGAGGTAAGAAAAGTCATAGCTAGTGTTAATGGAGTAACAATGAAGTAACAACTTGTCTACTTGTGATTAGGAAGTAATCAATTCTTTACCTTTTTTAAGCTAGAAAATATGCTTAGTAATAAACTCAGAATAAGGAACTGATATTCCTGACTGCAAAAGAACACAAGTGGAAAGGACAGAACAAAATACATATTCAACCCTATTTTCATTATCAGGATTAACTCTTTAATGTTGCATTAGAAACACACTGTGAATATTCCAGCATCAAAATGAGTTGGAATGATCAATAATTTGAAAAGAAACACTAATTCTCTAAGCAAAGTCTTAAACCTCTTTATTAATAACTCAAAACAGATAAAAATCATATTCACATCTTCTGGCTCCTGATATCCATCTTAATAAGTCACCTGAAAAGAAAAAAAAATTAAGGAATACTGAGTTTAAAAATTTAAATATATTCTCATTAAGAGGTCAAAGATTTTTTTAAAATTGTCAGAGACAATTTTTAATGAATATATAAATTTTCATGTTTATGCTTTTGCTAAAACTACACAAAGGATTTTGTCCAAGAGGAAATTAAAGGAGGATTTTGTTCAAGAATTTAATTTCCTAAATCTGAGTTTTATTTTTTTTTTTATTTTTATTTTTTTGGCCCAGAAAAGGCCAGCAAAAGATTTCAGAATCAGACTCATCTGGCATTTTTTTCTGTGGAAAAACTAGAAACTAAAGGATCCATTGTGTAACTGAAAGCCTATTTACTTAAGGGGCTTGAATTCATGCCTGCAGGATGGTATCTTGATATTCTATCCCATCTTTTGAGAAAGATCAAGGAGTCAGAGGGAGTCATGAGATGGAAATAAGTATCTCTTATATTCCCTAAATTTAATTAATAGTTTTCAACTTTTCTGAAAAACTCATATAATTTCCACTTGCTCTATGGATGAGGAAGATTTTGGATTTGTCTTTTGGGTCAATTCAGATCCTCCAGGTAGAAGATGCCAAGACAGAAGTGCAAGAGATTTTTTGAGGGAAACACTTGTGAATGACAAAGGGTAGATGGAGCAGGAGTAGGCAGGTAGAATAGGCCTGATACTTGGAAACGGAGAGAGTAGAAAGAGCTTCAGATTATAGTACGGATCCGAGAAAGTCTCAGCCATGCTGATAGGAAGTCCCAAAGCAAAGATTTTCCATTAGCAGAATCCCGCATGGGTTAGAAATGGACCAGCATCTGATATTCTCTATTATTGACATAAGCCAGTTAGAATATGACTTTGGTGTGATCCTTGTTACTGATCACAAAGGTTCAGCAGCTGAAACAATGAACTAACTATACTTTTAGCAGGTTCATCACCTACAGAGCTGCCCCAGTACAACCTTCACTTGACACAAATCTTCTCCGCATGTATTTGGGAGTAGATCCTCCATGCTGTTCTTGTTTCTCTCAAACTTCAATATCCGTTGCTGCAGTGGTCTCAGGGTTGTAACTTACACATATCATCATTTCTCCCCTCCACCCTCCGTTCTAAATTTCCCTCTACCTCAGCTGTTGCCTGAGTATGTCTTAGTGAATTCCTGGCATTTTGACCTAAACCCTAATTCTTCAGGAGGCTGAGCCTCTGGTAATCTCAAACTAGTATTGCTGCAAGTGGACATTCATAGTTACAATTAGACATGGGAACATAAAGTGGTATGCAAGTGAATCATCTGAGTTCCATACCTATTCCTCTCCACCCTCACTATGTGAAAGCAGACTTAACTCCTCCTGCTAATCAATTACCCTGGCCAAGATGGTAGCCCCTCTCTTCACCTACTGGACCCTGGACACAAGGAGTTCAAAGTGCACAAGGGGAAGCAATGGTTTATAATTCAATGGGGGCAGTGTTGTATGCCTTGGTATACACCTTAAAAGAAATCAACATATCAAAGGGATAGCTGCACTTGCTTGTTTATTGCAGCACTATTAGCAGTAGCAAAGATGTGGAATAAACTAAATGCCTATCAACAGACGAATGGATAAAGAAAATGTGGTACATATATACAATGGAATACTATTTAGCCATAAAAAATGAAATCATGTCATTTGCAGCAACATGGGTGGGACAGAAGGTCATTATCTTAAGTGAAATAACATATGCACAAAAAGACAAACAACACATGTTCTTATTCATATGTGGGAGCTAAAAAACTTGAACACATGGAAGTAGATGGGAAAAATAGACAACAGGGACTGGCAGAGTTTAGTGGGAGGGAGGATGAAGAGAAGTGGGTTAAAGAGTACAAACATACAGTTAGGAGGAATACATTCAATGTTTGATAGCAGAATAGGATGGCTATACTTAAAAACATGTATTGTACTTGGGTGATGGATGCCCTAAATACCCTGACTTAATCACTACACATTATATAGATGTAAAAATTTTCTGTGCCCCATACATTTGCACAAATAAAAAATATTCCACCATTGGAACCAAGAATTATAACTGCAGAGTCAAGAGTTGTGAAGACAGGGTACACAAAGTTCCCCAGTTGGTCACTGGGAAGAATATTAAGGGGATCACTCCTTTCTTTTATCCCTTGGTTCCTGGACATATATTTTTCCTAATGGAAACATAATATCACGCATGAGACTCTAGTGTGTATGCTGTATTTTAGAGAATGGCACCCTGTCTTCACAGAGTATTTCCTTCAAGTTGGTGCTTCAATTGTGTCTTTACTCATCAATTTCAATGCTCTGTCAGGCTAGTTGCTTCTACACAGTATAGGAGTGGTATGTGATTCAATGCACACTATGTGAATGCCACAGTCACTCCTGTATCTATTTTGCTGTGAAGTGAGCCTGTTGGTCAAATGTCATTCAGTGTGAAATTCCCTGTTCCTAGATCTGGCTACATGAGCTTCTGGATAGTCATGCTGGTTGAGGCTCCCCTGGGAGATAATGCAAACTCATATCTAGAAAATTATTTTATTCCCATAAAAATCACCACTGGCTTTTCTAGAATAAAGGGAGACCAAAGTAGATGACTAGCCACCAGTAGCAAGTTGGTCTCCTGAAAGAATAATGTCATACCAAAGTCTCAGCATTAAGTCTGGCTGGCAGTTTGGGTGATTAGGGTTATCTGTAGTCTTAATAAATGAGAGTCCATTGAGCTAGTGCAGTTTCTACTTTTGCCACCATGCTATTCTTTTCTGTGCCCATTTGACCAGTTCCGGGTTAGCTGAAGACAAAGGTTGGCTGAACCATTTTTTCTATTCATTGCTCACTGCTTCCTCTAACGTGGATCATTTTTGATAGATAGTAACATGATGACAAAAACCTTCACACTTCATGCCGATCCCCATGTGTCCATTCACATGACCCCACTCCAGACATCTCTGGCCTCCCAGTTCTTGCCCTTTCAGTGTACTCATCATATAGCCCCATTTATTTTTGGCTTGTACCATAAACCATGATAACCTCTACATAAAACAAGCTTATGCTTTTTCCTCTTCTTTCATCTGGGTGTACCCTGACACATATATGGTCATAGGTGAAATGTAAACTGAAACAGGGTCACTGATGCAACTCTGGCAGATACCACTGGGATCTGGGCTGCCTGTCCATGAAGGTTATGCAGGACTTCTGATTCTGCTCAAGCTCAATTCCATTTTCTTCAGAGAGTGAACAGCTACTGAGCCCTTCTGACAATATACTTGGCAAGTCAAACAGAACTAAGCTTATAATGAGAAGTTGCAGAGACACAGCCACTTGGTACCATGTAGTCAATTGTTCTATGTCTTCCTGGGCGCAGTATTTTCCCAGGAACTATTTTTCAAAATGAGTGTAATTCTCTCCTGATGACATGGCCATAATCCAGAACCCCAGAGGCATCTGTTATGCTTCTTCCACTGGGGCTTGTCATGAGGCCACACTGCATCTCTTCTGACAACTCTTCAAATTCAACTGTGCTGGATTACATGACCCAAATGGCAGAGCTGTTTGCACGGCAAACTAAATTCAATTCAGAACCTGAACTTCTCTTGGCTCTACTGGGAGGTGGTGGCCTTTCATGTCATCTGGCATATCAGCCAGAGAAGTAAACCCTGGGGTCAAATCTGTTGCTTCTGGAACCCAATAGCCCTTCCAAGCATTGCTTCCTTCTCCGTGGTAAGGTATCAAAATACAAAAAAATTATATTTTACTCTGTAGTTGTATCAGCCTGTCCCTGACCCCTGGTCCCTTGAAAATGTTGCCGAATTTCCTGGAACCTTCATAGAGTTTATCTCATTCCCTCTGGAGTACTTGGGTCTTATCAAAGCAGCCAGAATCTTCATAAACTCTTGCTCATGCCGACTGATCAGCAAAATGTTATCAATGTAATAAATCAGTGTGATGTTCTGTGGAATACCAGATGGTCTGTATCTTTTTGGACTACATTATGACAGGTTGAGAGAATTAGCATAGTCCTGGGGCAAAATTGCAAATGTATATCATTATTTGTTTCACATGAATATGAACATTCTCTGTTGTTTTTTATTAATTCATATAGAAAAGAATGCATTTGCCAAATAAATGACCATATACCATATACCTGGGGCTTTATTTACTGGCTTTTGCAAGGATTACATGTCTAGTATAGCAACTCTGATCGAGGCAAATGCTTTGTTGGACTTTTAGTAGACTATAGTCATTCTTTAGCACTTGTTCAGATTTTTGCAGAGACAAGAATAGCATATTAAATGAATATATAAGGAGCAGCATCACCACTGTACCATTTTAGATCTTCAAGGATAGCATAATCTCCTTCTCATCCCCACCCTGGGACACAATCTATATATTTTTAATTGAATAACTTTGTGTGAAGGCAGGGAGGGATTGTGGACTTTCACGTGGACTTCCTTGCTATCATAGCTCTTATTTGAAAGGCCTGAAACCCAATGTGAGGTGACTCTAATTGTCAAGCATGGCAACGTCAATTATCCATTAAGTAACCAGGAAAATAAACCCGCCTGTCCTACTGAAAGCTGTAGTTTATCAAGACTCCATCCTTTATTACCTGGTCCCTGTATGTCATCTCTGCAATGGGGGGGCTGCAATGAGGTTCCAGATTTCCAGGTATCATATCCACTCAGGATATTTTTCTTAGACTGATATATAGACACCCAAGTAAATGACCATATTTCCCTTTTCAGACAAATAAGAAATGGAAAGCATACAAACAAAAGCATAATAACTATCCTGGTATAAATGCAATAATAACTCATGTTACTTACGTTGCTTACCTTAGAAATTCATTTATTCATGCAGAAAAAAACAATAAGAGTCTAATTTGGAAGAGAGTCTGTGATAGACACTTGAACTTATATAAAAACAATGGAAAAAAGTACAGACATGAGGCCCAGAGGTCCTGAAATTTGTCAAGTTTGTCATTAGAGCATATAAGTTTAAGAAATAATTTTTTTAAATACTTTTTGGTAATTTAAAAGAATAAAAGCATATTCTATGTATAATATTGGTTTATATTCTCTTAAAGTGTAGCAATTTCTCACGTGAATACTTATTTTTTGTATAAAAAAGGACTGATTCTAATCACTTTATAAAAATAAAGACAAAGATACTTAAATAAATGAATTAAAATAATATGGATATTTACTTGTGACCACTATACATGGCTCTGCACCACTTCATGAACCACCATTCACAGGAAAAGGACTACGATGCACTTAATACTCCCTATGGTTTGCAGTGGCCTGCCTGCACAATTATAAGTAAGAGCCCTACAATTTTGTTGGCTGAAATCATGGTGTAGTCACAGCCTATTATGCAGAAAACAGTGAGAACATTTGCCTCATTCTCACATTTTAAAGTCTGAAATTTAAAATTTTGATAAATCCAGATGAGGTAATATATACAAATTTTGTGATATATGAACTATAAAGCATTAATTTGTTAAATGAAAATACTTAAAACTCATAAGGATTTTTCAAAACATTACTATTGTGATCTTTAACAAATAGAACATAAACAAAACAGAACATAAACAAAATTAAACAAAGCAACAATAAACAAAAACAGAAAGGGTCCAAGCTTCAAAGCATGCCAGTGAGGTAGAGCAATTATTACTATTATTATTTCCATCTATCATTTTAAAAATCAAGTCAATTACTTAAGACCATATGCTGAACCATAAAAGCAGCTTTTTAAATGTTAGCTGGAGGTCAAGTTACGTCTCCATGGAGAGATAAAGAAACAAAACAAAAGAATGTTCTATCCTGACAAGGAGGATGCCAGTGTATAGTTTCATCGGTACTTGTGATACAGAAAGGCATGCAATTACCCCCTTTTTCAAGAGATTCAGACTGGTGAAGGAAGATGTAGTAATTAATTATAATTGTAATGTATTATGTATATAATATAACATGTATTATATACTCTGTGCAGTATCATGATGATTGCATGTGCCTACACAAATCACATGTCCGTGAAACCAGCACTGCATGGGGGATTCTTCCCTGAAGATAAGCTAAGGATGAGTACCATTGAGCCTATGGTAGCAGGAATCTCATTGGTACCCTAGCATTCATCCCAGCCCATGTGCTTTGTATAGGATCCATTTTTGGTTGAAGTGGAACTGACCTCTTCCTTCAGATCTAAATGGATCCTACTTGATATAAAGCAATTCATATAATCTTATTTCCATCACCTCAGTGAGATATGCAATAACCCAAGTCTAAGCCAAACAGGGTGAAGACCAGCTTCTAGATTAGACTGATTTGTTCAAATTAGATTGAAGCTTGGAGCTATTATTAATTTGGGAAAGAAAGCCTTTCTCTTGGTGGTATGGTATTTGGAGGTGAAGCTTGGAACTTCTGTATGCCATTTTTCTACCAAGAAAAATCTGAGGTGAACAGGCCCTGAAGAATGACCATGGTCTACTAAAAGCTCAACAAAGTAGTTGTCCTGATCAGAGTTGCTATGCTACACGTGTAATCCTTGCAAAAGCCAGTAAATAAAGCCTCAGAGGCCAGTTTGGGGACATAGCTCTCATATGTCTGCATGGCTAATTCATTCAAGTCTTGCTTTTTTTTTTTTTTTTTTTTTTTTTCTGAGACAGAGTTTCACTCTTGTTGCCCAGGCTGGAGTGCAATGGCACGATCTCCGGCTCACCGCAACCTCTGCCTCCTGGGTTCAAGCAATTCTCCTGCCTCAGCCTCCCAAGCAGCTGGGATTACAGGCATGTGCCACCACACCAGGCTAATTTTGTATTTTTAGTAGAGACCAGGTTTCTCCATGTTGGTCAGGGTGGTCTCGAACTCCCAACCTCATGTGATCCACCCGCCTCGACTTCTCAAAGTTCTGGGATTACAGGTGTGAGCCACTGCGCCCGGCTCAAGTCTTTTGTTTTAAGCCAATAAAAATCCACTATGGTGGCCAGGCATGAGGAAAGAGGTGAAAGTGTAAATTAGACTACTAAGCATTTTAAAACAGGATTTCAGAAAAAAAAAGAAATGAAAAGGCAGAATATTGGATGATCAATGTAGATACAGGCCATGCAGATGTAATAGAAGAAGGGAAAAAAAATGCTCTAAGAACAAAACAGGAAGTGACAACTGTTATCTGGCCATTCTCAGGCCTGAGTATTCCCATTTCTCCCCTATTAGGGACTTGTTGAATGTTAACTATTGAAGAATTTTGAAGAAGAGGGCAAACAGGCAGTCCTAACATTTGGGGCAGTGTGGAAAAGGACAGAGGAAAACAAAGAAAGAAAAAAATAAGAAAGAAAATTACAAACAAGAGACTACTCAGTTATTTAAATATACTTCTATAAAACATAGGGATAAAAAATGACATAAAGAGAAAAATTTATAATGATTTTGAAAAGAATGTTTTCTCTATTCATCATTGATTAACTTTTTTAACATTCTTCCATTAGATATTTTAAATCTGTGCCACCTCATTAAAGCCCCGTTCAATTCAGGAGTTGCCCATTTGAAGCAAATAGTTTCTTCTAATGCAGAAATGTGAGACTACTGGAGACCAAAAGACTCAATATTCAACAATTCCAATTATAATAGTACCTCCCACAAGAATCTTGTGTCTCATCTCTTAAGTCTCTAAAGAGAAGTTTCCCGGCCGGGCGCGGTGGCTCACGCTTGTAATCCCAGCACTTTGGGAGGCCGAGGCGGGCGGATCACGAGGTCAGGAGATCGAGACCACGGTGAAACCCCGTCTCTACTAAAAATACAAAAAAATTAGCCGGGCGTGGTGGCAGGCGCCTGTAGTCCCAGCTACTCGGAGAGGCTGAGGCAGGAGAATGGCGTGAACCCGGGAGGCGGAGCTTGCAGTGAGCCGAGATTGCGCCACTGCACTCCAGCCTGGGCGACAGAGCGAGACTCCGTCTCAAAAAAAAAAAAAAAAAAAAAAAAAAAGAGAAGTTTCCCCACATATTGAGGCTAAAACCCTCATCTTCTCTTTCCATCTCATGTCTAAATCTTGATTTATCCATTTTCCTTTCAAACTTTTATTTTGTACAGGATACTTTTCATCAACTTAGATACATGGTTAATCTTCAGATTTAATAACTTTTTTCCAATACACTATATTTCTTTCTAACCAGCATTTTGGGGAAAAAAAAGTCTTCACCTGCTTCTTCCACTCATATAACATTACTGAAGCAACAGTGGCAGGGATAATAAATGATTCGATGGCTAACTCTAAAGGACTTGGTCGGTTACTACATTTTTTTTAAATTATTTGTTCTATGCCCTTGGTTTCTATTTCTTTTTTGTTTTCTTCTTACATGTCTGATTAATTTGCTGAAAATATTTTCCCTATTTAAATTTCTGTTTCTGAATACAGATCTCTTGAATTTCTAAAACCTATATGCTAATAATTTTTGACTTTGTTTCTCTACTTTAGACTTTTCTGCAAAGTGCCTGACCCATAAAACCTATTGTCTACTAGGTATTTGCAGTCTAATATTAGGTTGGTGCAAATGTAATTGTGGTTTTTGCCATTACTTTTAATACTTCATTGGAAGGTATGTTGTCTCCACTCATCCCTGAGCTTCTGTCTCTCATTTTCTGTCTCAGTCGGGGCGCTTAATCCCCCAAGCAAGAAATTTAGGAATCAAATAAGCATCTATTCCTTATTACCTATCTTCAGTTAGTTACTAAGCTTCTATCATTTCTTGCATGTTCTACTGCAATAACTTCTTATTCAACTGGTCTTTTAGTTTCAGCCTTACCTTCCTCCATTCTTTCCTTCGCAGGCTGCCAAGAGAAATCTCTCTAACAAGTGTAAAATATAAGTCTGATCATGTCATTTCCCATTCAGAATTCCCCAACAGCTTCCCATAAGTGAAGGATTGAAACTACATTGTTGCTAAACATCTCTGGCAGGCATACAAGAACCTGCATGCCTTTGTTCCTACATACCTGTCCAGCCACATTTAACTTATTAAACAAACTGCTTAAAATTCTCCAAACACTTAAAGCTGCTTCAAATGCTTAAATTTTTGTGCATGCAATTCCTTCTGGAAAAAACTGACCACTTTTCTGTTTCTTTTCAATCTTAGAAAACTTTAATGCATCTTTCGAAATCCAGCTAAACTCATCCAAATATGTGTGATCCTTGTCCACTTTTCCCAACTGTATTATCACTGTATCTTAAACCTACTTCTAGTACTTTTCACATCATATTGCAATTTTTGTACACTATCTTTCTCCCCTGCTACTCCATGACCTTCTTGAAGGTAGGGACTGTGTCTTATCTAGTTTCTATTCCCGGCACCTATAATAGTTTGATCCATATTTCATCTTAATAAATATATGTTGAAATCAATTCAATTCAATGCATTCAATATTTCTTTAGAAGAAGACATGTTATAGGAATCTACTCCACTTATTAAAGGAAGGAAAGAAACTCCCCAGTAAAGGTTTATACAGGGACCTTGATTATTGTGTCACATAACTGAACCAAGGACCATGTATGTAGACCAGTGAATATTTTATGTAAGCTTCCAGGGAAGCTTTTATGTAAGCTTCAGATGATGGGAGATCATGGATTTATTTTGCAGGCTATACAAAAGGGTTAAGATTTCTGCTATAAATAAACCAAGAATATAGGCTTCTGTTGCTCATTTTCAGTAAGAAACAGTACATGAAGGCTAAGGATTGTCCTGTTAAAAACATATCAGCATATATCAACAGCTACAGGAAAAGTAGCAGATGAATTTAGGGTTTGAGCCAGAGACAAAGTATAGGAAAGAGATTTGTTGTAAGGAGAAGATGATGCCTTTAACATAGATTCCAGTTATTGTTTTAGTCAACTGATAGTGAGCAATTTTGGTAGAAACTGGAACTAACTTAAGAAATTCTACAGATATTGTTAAAGGTGTATACACAAAACAAATTAAGTGCAGGGACTTTTACCTTTTATTATAAAAGTGTAGTCTTTGGGAGTAAATTCTAACTGAATTTTGGTAGAATTTGATAGGATTGAAAATAACAAAATCACATATTATATAAGCAAATACAAATTAAGGACTTTTTTCCCTTTAAGTTCAGAAATTGAGGATTTGGATAATTAAATATACATTTTAAAATATGGAATTTAAAAAGACACCTGCAATAATATTTATTTTGTATACCCACGTGCTAAAACCCCTTCCTATTTTTGGTCATTTCTTTGCCTGGTGGGTCTTGGTTGGGGCAGAGACTGACTTCCACAGAAGTGACTATCTTTTTTTCCTGGCCTCCCTTGCAACTAGAACACTGGTTCTGTTAGGAAGATGCAACCTCACCAAGTTCTGACTCTTTGACTCAAAGGTATTTAATGCAAAGAAGCAATACTGGTCAGAAATCCATTCTTGCAAGAGTAGGGCAGCAAGTGAAGCTACATCAAATTCCAGAAGAGGAAATGGTGGTGATTCTGCTAGCCTGTCCAACTTCCAGCATCCATGGTTTGCTGGGTACAACAGCTGAGCCTGTGCCCAATGGTGGCTGCATAGAGATTTGTATAGAATCAATTATCTGACATCATTTTAGAGATTGTTTCTGATGGTGTGGCCTCTAAACACAAGTTGTGTAAGTATTCTAGAATACGGTTCTTTCCTGCATAAATTAGCATGGGTTGGTTCATGATGCTTAAAATTAAGAACTTTGACTAGCCATCTACCTTTCTAACAAATCCAAAACTTTAATCTACTGATATTCACTGAATGCAAGAAACTACGCTATCTGCTTGAGTGAAGGGATAGCGTCAGGGGTAAATACTGAAATGTAAGCCACAGGCCTGTTCTCCAGGGGCAAGCAGCATAAAACAACTGTAAACTGAGAAGGATGATTTTAGGGATAAATCAAAGCACAAGCCTTGCAGTACAGAAGAAGTAACAATCATTTTTCACTGATGGGGTATCATGTAAGTCTTCATGAAAAAGGTATATCTTTTACTAAGTCTGGTAGGATGAATAGGATTTTTGGTAGGGCAATGCATGGAATGAAGGAAGTGAAGATTTCCACTGGGGGATGCTGGACTTAAGGGACAATATAATCAAAAGCGAAGAAGAGAAAGTAAAAACTGAAAGGACAAAGATATAGACTACTGCATCACTCAACCCTAATGAAGTACCAACAATATGGTCCATTTTAAAAACAATTAATGGTCCAATTATTTTTAGAATAAAGAGAGTTCGTAGGCACACACATGGGGGGTCCTGAGTGTCTCCCACAAGCTTGAGTACTGAAAAAATTTTACAATGCTTCTGGGAAGTGAAAACACTTTGATTTTTTGCAGACCCCAAGCTCCTTGGGTAGTATCAGGTGTGCTAAGCCTGTCTCAGCCTGGTCCTTGTCTCATGTTGTCCAGAGATACAAAAGTTCATGGGTCATATAACTATTTTCCATTTTTTCAGGAGTGGACATAATTTCTTCAAAATAAATAATATTAAGGATTCCAGTACTTAAAACAGAACAAGAGAATCTTCTCTGGTGGAAGGGGAGGCAAGGACTCTCACAGCCTTCACCTCTGGGTCCCCTCTTCACCACATATAAATTTAGACACTTTACCTTGAAACTTCTAAGAATTTGGAGAGCCAAAGTTCATAAAACACTGTGTTATAAAATAGCATAGCAAGAATGAGAGCTTGCCTTAGAAAGAGACATGATGGAGGAATCACACTGATGTATGTTTGCTTTCTAAATGGGCTAGGTCGAGGACTCTTCGAGTCACCTCCTCTATATTGTGATATAAAGGGGAGAGGGTGAGCAAATATGCTATATATACAGGGAGTTTATGGAGACTAAGCTTAAGAAGGAAAGATAAAATATATGTTATAATTTGGGGGATAAAGATATTTTTAGACATCAAACTATTCAGACTGAGGTAAAGACTGCTCTGAAGGTAATAAGAAAAAGTATGATGTTATTTAGTTTATTGTTAAAAACCAAGATAGAAATATGCAAAGTTTGTTTTCACTGGTTATGGAAGAAGAATTAAAAATATAGGCATAAATATATTTTTCTTTCATAATAAAAAGTATGGTAATTATAACTGAAACAGTACTTTTTAATGATAACAATGTAATACTATGAATTTCTTTGGGTTCAGGATACTTTGAACATTATGAACAATACACTGAGCTATGATTTTGATGATTCTAGTGCCAGACCACCCAGGAGCTATTTGGACTCAGCAAAGGGTGTGTTCTGTTTGGATGGTATGTGTGCATTTTCTGGGAAAAAGAAGTTTTCAGAGTGTGGTATCCTAATCTATACACATTTGCCCTGAAGCATGTAGAGTCCAAGCATGTTTATTTGCTCTTCTATGCCAAACCAGGGAGGGCAAGACATTTTTAAATCTCCTTTAAGGCAACAAATCAAAGTGCTTCCTTGGAAAGGGTCTTAGATTATCACCCAAGAACCACACAAAAAACTAGCTGTGCATTTTCCCCCTTTGCATTAAGTCTAAGTTGTTCTTCTGCTCAATTCTAGAAGAAATTAGGGGACTAAAATATGATGGTCTAGAAAAAAAGGGTATCAAGACGACAGGGATAAGAGATATTAGTTTTCTCATTGTATTAGAAGAATTTTATTTTTAAAAAAAGTATGTGTTTCACGTTCTGCACATGTATCCCAGAACTTAAAGTATAATAAAAAAAAAAGAAGAAGAAAAAGAAATCTACTCTTCAAGGACCATTAAGCATTCCATATTTTCCATGGCATTTTCATTAATTAAAAAAATTAAAAGGAAAAAAAGTACATGCTTATTTATTTATTCTTCTCACCATGTTGCCAAGCAATGTTTCAGTCCCGGTCAAAATCCCTACCTTCCAGTAGGGTGAGAAAGCCAGTAAACAGAGAAAGAGCTAAGATAACCTTAGACTTCAATAACTGTTACAGACAAAATAAACTCAGTGATGCAATAGTAAGTAGGAGAGGGTTTTCTTGTTTTTAATGTTTTAGCTGATATAATTTTACCTTCATTATAAAGAGGGTTGCCAGGGAATGCCTTTCAATGAGATGCTATGGGAGTACAGTGCTGAATGAAGTTAAGTTTCACGTCATGTGAAAGTTCTAGGAAAAGAATAGTTCAGGCAGACACTTGGCAAATATAGAGCTCTGAGCAGGAAACAGTTGGGCATGTTTGAAAGCAGAGGAAGGAGTCCAAGGTAGTGCCGTTGCGGAATGCGGGCATAGAGAACTAGGCAGGGGTTAGACCATGCATGACCTTTTGGGTGTTGATAAAGGGGATGAGTTTAATTCTTAGATTATTTGGAAGACACTTAAGAATTGTAGTTGGGAAATGACTTAGCCTGATTGGCTTTCTAAAAGGACGCTTTGGTTGCTGTGTAGAGAATGGAAAATGATAGCCAAATACATGGGGGCAAGGAGATTAACTAGAGGGTACTGCTAGAGGCTTAGTGAGAGGTAATGGTGGTTTGGATTGGGAGTGGCCGTGGAAAATGAGGTTTATTCCAGAAGTATAATGCTTTGAAGATGAGCTTGAGGGACTTCCTGGAAGCTTATATGGGGCAAATGGGCTAAGTAAGGGCTCAAACAGGCCGGTATGGTTCTAAAATGACCATAAGAATTTTGTCTTAAACAAGTACGTGTACTTAGCTACCATTTACTTAAATGGGAAAAGGTATGGAGGAGAAAAATGTTTGTAGAAGAAATCAAGAGTTCTGTGTTAAGCCTGAAGATGTTTCCAGAACATTTACCTCAAGATGTCAACCATACAGATATCTCGCTCATATACTCATGCAGCCAACTCATAACACAGAGAAAGCCAGCATCATCCTTCAGGCTCACACCTGTAACTAGAGGGTACTGCTAGAGGCTCAATGAGAGGTGACGGTGGTTTGGATTGGGAGAGTGAAACTCCATCTCTAAATAAATAAATATATAAATAAATAAATAAATAAATAAATAACACAAATATTCAGGACATGCTAGAAGCAGTGCTGCCGTGATTTGGGTCCAAATTTTGCCTCAATACTCAAAAGTATTTTCCAAACATAAACTCCATTGATAGTCTCTAGGACTTATCAACATTAGAATTTTTCCTCTTTTCACGCATTCTAATCTATAACATGTAGCGTAGTTCCATTATGTCTAGTTGGAGCTACTTTATTCCTTACATTTCACCTCAGGTGGCCTGCCTGCTGTTATTTTCAAAAGATTAATCCTGGGGGTTATATTGCATAAGACTGCTGTTTATTTGACCTGAAACATTCCTTCAGTCCTGACAGACAGACAGGATGTGGCCTAATAGGAAAGGGTTCATGAAGCTCCAGCCCTAGTACAGCTGGCGTCCATCCTCTGCCTGTCACTGCCAACAGGGCTGGGAGATGGCCACTCTCCTGAGCACACTGGACTCTGCAGCTGGGAAGGTGCAGCTCTCTGGGAACAGTCAGAGTTGAGCCCCCATGGTGGGTGGCATGTTTATCTTTTCCCTTGAAAAACAAAAGGTCAATGAGGAACACATGTTTCTATGACAACAAGAAATTCAAAGGGGATGCTAAATCCAAGCAAATGTGAATGCAAGGGAAGAGGAAGAGAAAAGTTGGCCCAGTTTGAGAGGAAGTGATTTGGTAGTACATTGAGTCTCTTTTTATTTCAACTTAATTCCCATCTGAATTTACATGTGATGGAAGGCTGGTGAAGAAAATATGTGAAAATAAGAATAATCCTCTAAAAGAATGTAGTCTGTACACCATTGATGAGGGAGGACTGAATTTGGTAAAACTAGTGGTCTCAGGTTGGTAAATGATACTCTCAGTTTTCAAAATAGGTATTTTATTTGTTAGCATTGGAAATGACTTAATCTAGTCTGCCTTCTGCCCTGCTGAAAAATCACATTTGCAAATACTATCCTTAGAAAAAGTGTATTTTGTCACTTGTGTTTTCAATGGTCCCATCCATTTTATCCTTGCCATGATTTTGTCACGTTTCAGTGTAGGGCCACCAATATATGACATTGGGGAATACTTCACTGACATTACATAGTGAGATGGGAGGAGGAGAAAAGCAAAAAAGAGTAAAAATGAAAAAATCAAATGGAAGGAACATCCTATTCAGAATATTTAATATTTAAAAGAAACAGAGAGTGTGTTATAAACATGAAGAAGAGTAACACCCCCAGGACAGCATTTGGTGTCATTTCTTTCCATGCATAAAAATGGAAAGAAGTACTCCACAGAGTATTCAAAAATATTCTTCTCTAAACTGCCTTACAAGTAGCAAGAAAGGACATCAAATAGAATTTTTTGTTTTAAACATCACAAATCCAATGTGTACTTATTGTGAATTATTAAAAGAATTCACAAAAATATGGAAAAGTGAAATTCCTTTCACTTTTGTGCCCTCATTACTGCTCTAGAGAGGTAATCTCTGTTCAAACTTTGTTGTGTCACAAAGGGTTATTCCAATCGCACTTTACGGGAACTTGGAGAGGAGGCATATGAGGTAGTGGAAAAGTATCAGGAAGGAAAGGTGCGTCTCAGGTCTGCCATTCTGTGGATTTTGGAAAATCTATTAAATTCCTTGGGACTCTGATTCCTGATGTGTAATACAAAGTGGCTCCCAGGAAAGATGGAGTAGAATTTACCACCATTTGAGAGATTGCTGGAAATCTGGAGGGATATTTTGACAATTTTATTTGTCATAGTGACTATGAGAGCCTTCTGATGCCTGTTTCCCTCAGAATGGGAATGCTACACATCTCCAAAGCACATTGTAGAATTTTCCCACTTCAAGTGTCAGGAGTACCCCTACCACAAAACAACAACAAAAAAAAAAAAAAAAAAAAAAAAAACCTGGAACATTGCTATGGTCTCTTCCAGCTGACAAGACCTCACAACGTAAAGTTGTTGGTGATACTGAACAATACTAACATTTACAAAGCAAATTTTATTTTTAAAAGAAAATTGTAAATCCCACAATTATCTAGATTAAAATGACTTTTCTTTGTGCTCTAATTCAATAGAAAAGGTAGTTTTTAAGTCTATAAATGGCTTTATTATTTTGGTGATTTCTCAGCTTGCATTTTGCTATAATTTGCATTATTAAAATATTCTGCTGTGGAACCAGTTTTGACGATTTCCCTTTCTTTTTTTCTTTTCATATTATGTACATCTTATTAGTTTCTGAATTTTTCATAGAAGTTTGCCTCTTTTATCACACATTACTAAAGAAAACACTATAATAATACACATTAAGGTACACTGCAGCTTCAAAGCTGATACTGCATCCAAGTGATTTTTAAATGATTATTTAATACTCTATTATTTTCTAAATTGCTTCACATGTTCCAGGGAGGCTCAGTAGTCAAATCCTTTTCTATTAATTTTATTTCAAAAAAGCCAGGTTTGTACATTGGCCTTATGATAGTCATGATAATAATCAAAATATATAAAACTGTTTTGCATTTGTACAGTATAAATGGAAAGTTATAGCTTATTTCTTCACATGCTTTCACAAATATTATTTTTTATGATCCTCCCAACAAATCTGAGAGACTGTGTAGGCCAAATAGTATTATTTTCCATTTGTAGATGAAGAAGAAAAGAACACTGCAGAGTTAACTTGGCTTCCAGAGAATCTTCTTATACCAAACTCATTTTCTTCAAGGGTTTAAAAAACACTCATGTAAACTTTATTTTTTTTTCTTCAAATACACTTAATCTGACAAGGTTCTTTCACACAGCAATAAATAGCATTTGCTATCTTTGAGAGAATGCCAGCTGGTCTCCTTCCTAGCCCTGAGGTAAACAGAAGGCTGCTTGCTTGTCTTGAGTCTGCTCTTGCTAATTAGAGGATTTGTGTTCTGTTTCCCTTTAAAAGGCTTCTGGAAAATGGTAGTTCCCATTTTTCTCAACCTTCCACGTAGTTCAGTGTTAGAATCTTCTCCCTGAGTGCCCTTCTTTCTTCCATGGGCATGACAGTGAGAAAATACAAAAGAGCTACAGAGCAAAAGCAAAAGAATATTTGGATAAGAAATTAATCCATATATGGAACGAGAGCCATGAGAAGTTTTCATTTCTATTTCAAATCTAAACTAAAGAGACCCAGCAAAATCTTTTTACTTTGGAGACTTACTGTAAATATTTTTTTAACTGGTGTTTTTAGTTGGAAATCCTGAAGATCAAATAAAGACTTTTCTTTCTCACTCACTTCTGCTGAACCCCTACTACAACTTATTTGGCCAGGGCTAAAATATTAAATCTAGAGTTTTCACAGCCCATTGTTTTCCCATTTCAGCTAAAGAAGGTTTGGTCTCACCAACAGATTTCTGGACAATTTTATGTAAATGGATGTCGCAGCAGGTCAGGGGATAGAATAATGGCAATGGGAAAAAAAAATTTGTAAGATCATCATAACTAAAGGTCAAAAGAGAGTTTGGAGT
Organism: Symphalangus syndactylus; assembly: GCF_028878055.3. Taxonomy (NCBI): domain Eukaryota; kingdom Metazoa; phylum Chordata; class Mammalia; order Primates; family Hylobatidae; genus Symphalangus; species Symphalangus syndactylus. The sequence goes on from NC_072435.2 coordinate 86,537,304, forward strand.
AGTTTAGAATGGAAGAAGAGAGTTTTGGGATAGCCACTTATTTGTGGGAGATAGGCAAAACTAAAACATATAAGGAAAAGTTATGTATTAGAAGTTTTTCTATGTGTTAAGAATATATTCTTTCTTTTACCCTGCCTGGTAATTTCAAGAGAGGCTTCATTAAAGATGCAAATTACTTTTAATTCCTTGGGTAACAGGCTGTTGCTTGTTTGAAAGTGATATTGGCACTAAACGCTAAGAAAGCTAGGTATTATGTGTATTACATTTGAAGATTGACATTTTCTTTGTGGAAGAGTCATCGGTGTATTTATCATATCCGTAAAAACATTAACTGCCTGATTTTCGAAGTTGAATTTTTTTTTTGCATGACTGCTATCAAGTAAGACTAAGAAGTAAAATATGTGACAATGAAAGACAAAGACAAACCACAAAAATAGTTATTATTTTTTCTTTTTACCTTCTGAAACTTTTCTTGGTACTGGTAATCACATGTATTTAAAAATGGAAAATTTGGAAAATAAGAACTATTCATTTTTTCAAGCTAATTCAACATTTGAATATTCATTCTGTTTCCAAAATGTAGATAATACAAAGGTAAGCGGAAACATTCTCTGCCTTTAATAAAAGAAGTTGTATAAAAATTTATTCACACACATTGCATAAAATAAGGAAAATACCTGTCACACACACAATAATATAAGTCTGCACAGGTAAGAGAGCTCAAATAAGAAGCCCTTCTGAATTCATGTTGTTACCTTAATTATTATTCACTGAGTACTGAAAGAGTTTGGGAAAACAAAACAAATGCCCATTTCCCGCTTACTCCATGAGAGTCATCTTTAGGTAATTAGGGTTTTTCCAAAACATAAATTATTTATTTCTTCCTACAGTCACATATGCAGACCAGAAGTCTCAAGTATCCCAGAAATGAAGTGGCTTTCAATCATCATCGTTTCTACTAAGAAAACTTCCTGGAATTTAGGAAAACTGGGTAGAAACTCTCCAAAGTCCTCTCAGCATCATTTTTTGTCCTGTCCAGATGGATATTCTTGATGAGCATTTTTTACATCATTCCCTCAGGCAGTTTGATAAATTGTTGCTTTTATGCCTGCTATGGCCCCGTTCTGAAAAATGAAGTTAAAATGATATTTATAATTATTCCCATAATTGGAGCAGGGCCAGAGCTCTGTGTATTTCACATTTAGACTAGTTACAAAAACTTGGCATTGATTGTGTCTCCACCACTAAATCTGAACAAATAAGATAAGTGATTAGCGGGTATGGTTTTAAAATTAAATCTTAAAGGCTAAATCACAAAACACTTTTTGAAGCTGACAAATCATTGAGTATTTTGTAACTGATTAACTGTCAGTCATCCGCAAAATCCTCTACCTTTAACTTTGACTCTCTGCCTTTATTTTATTGCTTTAGTTGAATTGAGTCTCACCTCTGAGAACACTGCTTCCTCTGCAGCCTTCTCAAGTGGTAACTGTTTCTCCCACATCCCTCAAAACCCTAGACCAGGCTTTTTTCTCTCCCCATCACTCCAGCCAGTTGTCCTCTCTGCTATTCTAGAAGCTGCTCATTTCAGGCTATATTCCCTTTCTCCTCCATGAAAACACCTTCCTTTGTATGTCATTTTATCATAATATAAACATACAGTCAGATGTAAGGATTTCTGATGTTCAATAGCACAGTAGGGTGACAAGAGTTAGTAACAACATATTGTGTGTGTGTGTGTGTGTACATATATATATATATATAAATGTGTATATATATATAAATGTGTATGTATATCTATATACACATTTTTTTTTTGAGATGGAGTCTCACTCTGTCACCTAGGCTGGGGTGCAGTGGCGCGATCTCGGCTCGCTGCAAGCTCTGCCTCCCAGGTTCATGCCATTCTCCTGCTTCAGCCTCCTGAGTAGCTGGGACTACAGGTGCCTGCCACCCTGTCCGCCTATTTTTTTGTATTTTTAGTAGAGACGGGGTTTCACCGTGTTAGCCAGAATGGTCTCGATCTCCTGACCTCATGATCCACCCACTTCGGCCTCCCAAAGTGCTGGGATTACAGGCGTGAGCCACAGCGCCCAGCAACATATTGTATATTTCAACATAGTTGGAAGAAAGGATTTAAAATGTTCCCAACACAAAGAAATGATAAACGCTTAAGGTGATGGATATCCTAAATACCCTGACTTGATCATTATACATTCTGTGCATGTATCAAAATATGACATATACCCTATAAATATGATTTCAATATCCACATCCATACCCTTTCCAATTTTCTGACCTTTTTCTTCCCTGGCATGCACTCCTCCATTCATGTTGCCCTTCACACTGTCTCAGACCCTTATTATCATCAAACTCACGCTAGCTTCCTTACAATTTCCCAAACACATTAAGCACAACCGCATCTCTGGGTCTCTGTACTTGCTCCATTCTGCCCTTAGAAATGCTCTTCCTCCTCATATCTGATGGCCACAGTCTTACCACTTCAATTCTCATCTAACTCATTCAAGCTTTCCTCACATTCTTTTTCAAACAGCAACTCTTCCTACCCACTTCTCCTGCCCTACTTCGTTACATTGTTTTCATACCATTGAAGACTCTCTGACATATGATTTATTTGCATATTATTCATTTCTCCACCCATATTAGACTGGAACTGCAGAAAGGCAGAGATGTTTGTCTGTTTTTTTCACTGCTGTATCCTTAGCAACTGAAATATACAACATATATATGCCACATAGTAGACAAATAGTAGATATCTGATGAATAAATTATTTCCCCTTTTTTGAAAAGTGTGGTGTGATATATTTTCATGGTTTAATTAATTCAATTTTTAAAAATTGGTCTAAAGGTGTGATAATTATAGAAATAATTCCAATCTAGAAGTGTGAGTGACTATTGTTTACTTAGATTAAATTGAACATGGTTTTTGCTCTTCACCATGTAAATCCTGATCTCAGATTTTAAGTAAAGTGGTACTTCAATTGTGTCAGATATAAAAATTATTTCAGCATTTTTGCCAATCTATCCTGTTTATAAAATAGCTAAAATTCTGTCAGTTTTTTTGTTTCCACAAACAGATACTGTTTTCTTAAAGAAAGTAAGACTGATTATCCTTTTCTATATCGTATATTGCCTTCTTAAAGAAAATAAGACCGATTATTTCAGAAGAAAACCAAGCACATACCCCATTGTCCCTAAGACTGTATTTCTTGTTGAAGTCCATAAAATAGGATTTTGCTTTGAAGTTGTCTTTTATTTATTTATTTATTCTTATTATTGTACTTTAAGTTTTAGGGTACATGTGCACAATGTGCAGGTTTGTTACATATGTATCCATGTGCCATGTTGGTGTGCTGCACCCATTAACTCGTCATTTAGCATTAGGTGTATCTCCTAACACTATCCCTCCCTCCACCCCCCACCCCACAACAGTCCCCAGTGTGTGATGTTCCCCTTCCTGTGTCCACGTGGTCTCATTATTCAATTCCCACCTATGAGTGAGAACATGCAGTGTTTGGTTTTTTGTCCTTGCGATAGTTTGCTGAGAATGATGGTTTCCAGCTTCATCCATGTCCCTACAAAGGACATGAACTCATCATTTTTTATGGCTGCATAGTATTCCATGGTGTATATGTGCCACATTTTCTTAATCCAGTCTATCGTTGTTGGACATTTGGGTTGGTTCCAAGTCTTTGCTATTGTGAATAGTGCCACAATGAACATACGTGTGCATGTGTCTTTATAGCACCATGATTTATAGTCCTTTGGGTATATACCCAGTAATGGGATGGCTGGGTCAAATGGTATTTCTAGTTCTAGATCCCTGAGGAATCGCCACACCGACTTCCACAATGGTTGATGGCAACAAAAGCCAAAATTGACAAATGAGATCTAATTAAACTAAAGAGCTTCTGCACAGCAAAAGAAACTACCATCAGAGTGAACAGGCAACCTACAAAATGGGAGAAAATTTTCGCAACCTACCCATCTGACAAAGGGCTAATATCCAGAATCTACAATGAACTAAAACAAATTTACAAAAAAAAAAAAAAAACCCCATCAAAAAGTGGGCAAAGGACATGAACAGACACTTCTCAAAAGAAGACATTTATGCAGCCAAAAAACACATGAAAAAATGCTCATCATCACTGGCCATCAGAGAAATGCAAATCAAAACCACAGTGAGATACCATCTCACACCAGTCAGAATGGCAATCATTGAAAAGTCAGGAAACAACAGGTGCTGGAGAGGATGTGGAGAAATAGGAACAGTTTTACACTGTTGGTGGGACTGAAGTTGTCTTTTCAAATAAAGAAAAGCATGGATTCCTAGATGAAGATACTCACTATAATCAAACCATCACTGTCCATGTAATCCACTCCCCACTACATCTATGTATTCTCAAAAGAGCACACAAGTAACTTTTCTCTCTTTCTGAGCACTCGGGATATGTGCATCACTACAGGGCCTGTTAATCATTGCAAACTCTCAATAAATAACAAATCCCTGGTGTGACAATTGTTGGCCAAAATGTTTAAAAAGAAAATAGCAAAGTTAGCCAAAAAAAAACCTTTCACATCAAATTTCTTAATTACTGCTTGTATACCTTGATTGTGAGTCAGATGTGGCTTAAAACTAATAAGAACTTGGTTAATACTCTAGAATCCCCTTCATAGCTCAATAATAAATTTTTGGCAAAAGCAAAACATATTTCCCTCAATCACTCTAAGTATTATATAAAGATAACCACTACAGCAATAATAATATTTATTTTTAATTAGTTTACACTATGTACCAAAAACAATGTTATTTATATACTGCTATAATGCTAATCTTCATTGGAGTACTATGAAAAACACTTTCAGAGAATGTAAGATCTAAGCTGAGATACATGGTTTAGTAGAAAACAGTTCAATCACTTGTTTGAACTTTGGGAAGGGAGGAATGATCCAGGCAAAAGGAATAGCATTTTAAAAGCCTAGTAGTCAGAGATAATATAACAAATAATACAGATTATTTCCTATGCAATTAATGCATACAGTTTTCAAGGGCTCAAGTATAGGCTATAGTGCAAGAATGTGTTGGAGTGGATGTGGACCAATGGCCAGAAGAGAACTTCAAACTTAGTCAATGATTAAATCATGTGTACCTCTTAGTCAAGAGGTAAATCATGTGTAATCATGATAAAGCATGTTCAAGCATGTGTAAGCTACAGATAATTAAAAACTTTGGATTTTATCTAGGAAATATGGTAATTGTTGCCCTGTGTATTTGTTTTTATGTTTTCTTTTTCTACCCCTCCTTTTGTTTCTCTTCTTGTTCTCTACTCTGCCTTTTGACTCTTCCTTTTTTCCCCTTATGTCTTCTTCTCCTCACTCCTATATTTCATTTAGGCATAAGAAGTGTTATTAATATATTCAAGAAATCGTTATTGGACATCTACCTCATGTAAGCTACTCTGCTAGACACTGAGGAAGTTTATTCAGCAAGACAGACCTGATTCCATCCCTCATAAAACTTACAGTCTGGTGGACAAGACTGGCATATTCAGAGAACTGAAATAAACACAGTGTTACTTGGAGTTCAAAGTAGGGAAATGTCATGAGATGAGTCAGAGAAGAAAACAGGAACAGGTCAGAGGGTGTGTTGTAAATTAGATAAGTAATTTTGGGTTTTATGCTAAGAGCAACAGGAGGATGTTAAAGTACTTTTCAAATTTCCTCTCCTCTTATTCATCTTCATTATGGTTTCCATTCGTCTATGTCACTGAAATCGTTTTTAATATGGTTTCAAAAACCTTAATAACACTCAAACTACCGGACATTTTCTACTCTTGACTACGCAGCATCATTAAATTGCCTCTTTCCAGAACACTCTATTCTGTTGACTTTCATGACACTAGATTCTCTTGCCACCTCTGTGGCCACATTTTCCTTGTCTTTTTTTGCCAATTTGGCTTGCACTTTTCTGCTTAGCCTTTAAATGTTGCAACTAGTCATGGTTGAATCCCAGGCCCTCTCCTGTTCTCACTCTGTACAATATTCCCATGCTATCTTATCCAGAATCATGCTTCTTTTACTTGTAGCTCCATTCTATACAACTTTTCTGAATTTCAGTCTCAAATCTCACTGCATATGGTAGATCTCTATTATAATTTTACACAAACACTTCAAACTTAACATGCCTGTCCATAGAAAAGGAAAAGAAGAGGAGGATCAGGCTGGGGGTAGGTAGATATGTGTGACTGTGGGTGTCAGTGGCTTAGATATAGCGAAAAAACAAAGGGTCTGTGAAAATGCTTAGAAACCCCCTGGAAGCCAGGGGATTAAATACATTTTCCATGAGAACACTGAAGCGACCTAGCAAAGTGGCAGAAATTGCCACTTTGAGCTAGATACAAGGTTTGATATCATATATTTTCTACTATTGATCCTTTTGAGATGAGAAAAGAAAAGAGATGTGGCTGACTGCATTTGAGTACTAAGAGAGAAAACAAAATAAGTGAAAAGTAAACAAAAAGTTTTTAAATAAATAGACCATTTAAAACGACATAGGGCAGCAAAATGATCAAGCTATCTAACTTAATATTTCACTAGTTCTATCCATTTAATGATCAATGGAGAAATTAATTTACAAACTTAAAAATGAGATTTTAATTTTATACTATATTAAAAATAAATTTTAAGATTTGGAGAAAGTAGCTGATTTCCTAAAAATGTAATATACCGTTTTTAATTCAGGTAGAAGAAAACTTGAATAAATCAATGACCATAGAAGAAGCCAAAGAAGGAATTTAAAAAACAACTTTTTTTGAAAGAATCACCTGTTGGTCCAGTTGGCTTTACATCTTATTTTTTTTTTTTTTTTTTGAGATGGAGTCTCGCTGTGTCACCCACGCTGGAGTGCAGTGGCATCATCTCGGCTTACTGCAAACTCCTCCTCCTGGGTTCACTCCATTCTCCTGCCTCAGCCTCCAGAGTAGCTGGGACTACAGGTGCCCGCCACCATGCCTGGTAATTTTTTTTTTGTATTTCTAGTAGAGATGGGGTTTCGCTGTGTTAGCCAGGATGGTCTCGATCTCCTGACCTCGTGATCCGCCCGCCTCGGTCTCCCAAAGTGCTGGGATTACAGGCATAAGCCACCGCCCCCAGCCCACATCTTATTTCTTAATAACTATATTAGTCTGCTCAGGCTTCCATAGCACAGGACCACAAATTAGGTAGCTTAAACAACAGAAATTTATCTGTTAAAGATAAGACCAAGATCCTATCAAGTTTGGATTTTAGAGAGGCCTCCCTTCCTGGCTAGCACATGGCCACCTTCTCGCTGTGTCTTCAACGGCCTCTGCTCTATGCATGTGTAGTGAAACATGTCTGATGTATCTTCCTCTTCTTAGAGGGACACCAGTCCTACTGGATTAGGACTCCACCCTTATAACCTCACCAAAGGGACTTTCTTCAAATACACTCACATTGGGGGTTATGAAATAAACACAAAAATTTGGGAGGAAATAAATCAATTGCCTTTATAAACTAGGTAATCCCTGTTACTTACACTACTGTAAGCCACAAAAGAAAAAGGAAAAAGAGAAGGAACATCTCTATCAAATAACAGAAAAGAACGGTTCCCAACTTCTTTCATGAGGCCAGCATCAACTTAATAGCAAAACCTAACAGTCATTAAAGTAAAATGATAGTACGAACCAATCTTACGCATAACTGTCAAAGCAAAATTCCACTCCCACAAAAATAGCAAACTGCATTCAGCAATACATTAAAAACATATACTCAAAACAGTGCAAGATTAGTTAACATTTAAAAATGTGTAATAATTCAATTCATTGAAAATAAAAAATTATCATCAGGTCAATAGATGGAATAAAAGCATATGAAAAATTTCAGATGGATTTATGATTTTAAAACTCAGCAAACTATAAATAGAAGGAAACTTCTTACTCTGATAGTGATTATGTAGTTGATGGAGAAATGTTGAAAGCTTTTCCTTTGAAATTGGAACAAAAGGACAATAATTATTTAACATTGTTTTGGAGATCTTGGCAAATGCAAAGGGCAAGTAAGTGAAACAAAAGGGATAGTCACCAGAAATAAAGAAATAAAATGTTTATTATTCGTGGAGAACTTGATTTTGTTGTAGGAAATCCAAAATAATCTACAGAAAAACTATCAGAATTATGAAAAAAAATTGGCAAGGTCACCAGATACATCAATATGTAAAAAAATCCATTGTATTTTTTAGTCTAGCAACAAACAAATGGAAAAAAATTAATAAGATTTACAATAGTATAAAAAAGAAATAAATCTTTAGAAAAGTGCAATATCTGTGAAAGAAACCAAAAAATAGTACTGACAGAAATGAAAGAAGTCCTAATAACATAGAGGGATACAGGAGGCTTAATGTTGTTATAATGTCAGTCCCTGAAATTGATTCATAGATCCTATTCAATCCCAATAAAATTCTTAACCGGTTTTCTTTTCTAAGGTAGATAAGCAATTTTCATGACTTTTATATGGAATACAAAGGGCTGAGACACCCAAAACAAGCTTGTAGAGAAGAACAAAGTCAGAGAACATGAACTATGTATTAAGTCTTATTATAAAGCTACTCTAATTAAGAGTTGCAATATTAGAGCAAAAATAGACAAATCAACAGATGAAACAGAATGAAGAATACAGAAATAAACCTACACATTTATTAATTATTCATTTGTTTAACAAATGTAGCCCATATACACATATACAGATAGATACATAAATATACATATGTATCCATATATAGATACAGCTAGATATTTCTATGTGTCTATATATGTGTGTATATATATATATATATACACACACACACAGAGAATGTTATAAATATGTAGATATAGATATATCTGTCTCCTATTGGTTCCATTTCACTAGAGAACCCAGACTAATACATTTATGATCCCATTTATATTAAATTTAATATTATAAAAATTCTTCCTACAGGGTTATAAGTCAGTTAATTAAATGAGAAGAGCCCAGCATATGTGCAGGTCATGTTTTTTTTCCCTCCTAGAATTAATTTTCACATTGTTTTCTTTGTGATAATTAATCAAGATGTATACTTATGACTTATGACTTTACCATATGCAGATTTACTTCAACCAGAAATATTTTCAAATATATAACTCTTGGAAATAAATAATCAAAACTGATTTTATTTATGTATTATGTTGTCTGGTATATACAAAATCTAAAAAAACTACAGATAATATATACAAATAGTGTGTGGAGTTTGTTGGTTACAAGATTAATATATAAGAATTTTTTTTCTAAAAATAAATATCAGCCAGGGCATGGTGGCTCAGGCCTGTAACCCCAGCACTTTGTGAGGCCAAGGAGGGTAGATCACTTCAGTTCAGGAATTTGAGACCAGTCTGGCCAACATGGTGAAACCCCATGTCTACAAAAAATACAAAAAACTAGCCAGGTATGGTGGGGTGCACCTGTAATTCCAGGTCCTAGGGAGGCTGAGGTGGGAGAATCGCTTGAACCTGGGAGGCAAAGGTTTCAGTGAGCCTAGATTGTGTCACTGCGCTCCAGCCTGGGCAACAGGGTGAACCCTGTTTAAAAAAAAAGTCAGTCATAATAACACAAAAATATCAAATATATCTAGGAAAATGCAACAAAGATTATCATGACGTCTTCACAGAAAACTATAGCATTATTGAAATAAACTAAAGAAGACCAAAATAAATAGAGGGATAAATTATACTTATACATTGGAAAACTCAGTATTTTTAAGATTTTGATTTTTCTCAAACTAATCTATAAAAGCAATGTTATTCAAATAAAAATGCCAATGAGTTTTTGTGTGTATGTGAATGTGTGTGTATGTGTGATTTGAAAAACCAGTTCTAATGTATATGTGGACATGTAAAAGGGCAAGAATTGTCGTTGACACTCTTAAAGTGGAACAAGGTGTGAAAATTTACTGTTAGATATCAAAAGTTTGTGTTAAAGCCTGATAAACAGACATGCTGACAAACCCAATGGAATAGAGAGCCCAGAAAACTAAATATTCTTGTATAGATACTTGGTTTATAATGAGATGACACTGAGAAGTAGAAGAACAACTATCTTTCCTTTAAGGGGTAATTGTCAAATGTGTATCCACCTGATCCCTAAGAAATACCATACTACTAATCCTAGATGGTTTGAAGATTTAAAAGTGAAAGTAAATTAATAAAGTTTCTCAAAGGTACTATAGGAGAAAATTCATCAGTTTAGAGTAAGAAAAGATACTTTAAAGAGAACACAAAGCATGTAGTAATTATTTTTTAAAAGAATTGATAAAATTGACTACATAAAATTAAGAATTAATTTTCATCAAGAGACAGAAAATAGAAAGGCAAGCCATGGGGGTGGGAGAATGGATTTGAAATATATGTAATCAATAAAGGAGTTCTTTTTAGAATATACAAAAAGTTTCTAGAAATCAGTAAGAAAACATAATTGAATGGACAAAAGTACAAATGAACTTGAGCAGGCCCCTCAAAAAAGAAGGTATCTAAATAGCAAAAAGGAAAAAAGAAAGAAAGAAACTCACCTAACATACAAACCAAATAGATATGAAAAGGTACTCAACATCATCAGTAAACCAAAAAGTTTCCATTAAAACCTCAATTAGACTTGAGGAGTCTGGGAAGATGGTGAAGTAGGAAGCACGATAATTCTGCCTCCCCACCTAGACAACAATTACACTGGCAGAATCTGTCTGATATAATTATTTTGGAATTATAGAGTCTATTGAAGGCTTACAACATCCAAGGGAAGGCTTGCTTGGTAAACTGCAATTAATTTTGTTTAATTTCCAAAGACATGAATAGGTTGAAAATGAAAACATGGAAAAAAAATTCTGTGCAAATAGTAACCAGAAGAGAGCAAGTGTGGCTAGACTAACATCAGACAAAACAGACTTTAAATAAAAAAAGATTATAAGAGATAAAAAGGACATTATAAATTAATAAAAGATTTAAGACAGCAAGAAGATAATTATAAACATTAACACACTAATAACAGACTGTAAAATATATAAAGCAAAAATTGATGGAATTGAAAGAAGGAAATAGTTCTACAGTAATATTTGGAAACTTCAGTGCCTCACCAATAATAGATAAAACGACCAGACAAAAAACAAGTAAGAAAATAGAGGACTTGTATAATACAATAAACCAACTAGATCTGACACATATATATAGACTATTCTAATTAAGAACAACAGAATACACATTCTTCTCAATTGCACAGTGTAATTTTCCAGGATAGAGCATATATTAGGTCACAAATTACATCTCAATAAATTTAGAAAGATAGATATCATACAAAGTATCTTCTCCAAATACAAGATAGTTAGAAAGAAATAATACAAAGAAACTGGAAGATTAACAAATTCACAGAAATTGAAAAATGCACTCTTAAAATTAAATAATCAGTGTATCAAAGAAGAAATCAGAAAATAAATTAGGAAGTATGGTTAACAGTAAAATATTGTATATTACAAAATAGCTAGAAGAGAGGTTTCTGAATGTTCCTGCCACAAAGAAATAATACATGCATGAGGTGATGGGTACATTACCCTGAATGGACCATTATACAACATATATATGTATTGAAACATAAAATTGTACTCCATAAGTAAATATAATTGCAAAGTGTCAATTGTTTAAAATTAATTTAAAAAGAGATGTCTAATTTCATAAAATAGAAAAACTACCAAAATTTATGAGATATAGCAAAAGCAGTCCTAAAAATCACATTTATAGCTATAAACATTTACATTAAAAACTAAAGAGGCAGGTGGATCACTTGAGCTCAGGAGTTTGAGACCAACATGGACAACATGGCAAAACCCTGTCTCTACCAAAAATACAAAAAAATTAGCCAGGCCTGGTGGTGTAACCATGCCTGTAGTCCCAGCTATTTATGAGGCTGAGATAAAAAGGATTGCTTGAGCCTGGGAGGTGGAGGTTGCAGTGCGCTGAGATCACTCCACTACACTCCAGCCTGGGTGACAAAACAGAAAACAAGAAAAAAATAAGAAAGATCTCGAACAAACTAAGTTTGACAACTTAAGGTACTAAGAAAAAGGAGAAACTAAACCCAAAGCTAGCAGAAGGAGGGAAATAATAAAGATTATAGCAGAAATAAATAAAATGGAGAATAGAAAAACATTGGATAAAATGAATGAAGCCAAAAGTCAGCTATTCAAGAGTTAACAAAAATTAGCTAAGCTTTAACTAGATTAACTAAGGAAAAAATACTAATCTCAGAAATATAAGACATTATAAGAGAATGCTATTAACAGTCATATGCCAACAAATTGGATAACCTAGATAAAATAAACAACTTCCTAGAAACACACTACCTACCAAGACCAAATCATGAAGAAATTGAAAATCTGAATAGACCTATAACTAGTAAGAAGATTGAATCAGTAATTAAAAAAATATCCTGACAAAGAAAAGTCCTGGACCTGATGGCCTCACTGGTATGAATTCCACCAAACATTAAAACAAAACAACTAATATCAATTCTGCTCAAAATTTAATCAAAAACTGAAGAGGAGAGAATACTTCCTAACTCATTCATGAGGCCAGTATGGCCCTTGATACCAAGCCAAAGACAATACAAGAAAGTAAAACTGTAGATCGATATCCCTTATGAACACTGATGCAAAAATTCTCAACAAAATACTAGCAAATAAAACTCAGCAGTATATTAAAATGATTATAAACCATAACCAAGTGGCATCTTTTTAGTGCAAGGATGGTTCAACATATAAAAATCAGTCAACATAATACACCACGTCAGCAAAATGAAGGAAAATAAACCACATGATCATCTGATATATGATAATATTTTGTGATCCTAAATTTCTCAGAATGGAGTCACTTATGATAAGTGACTCAGCCTAAAGTGAAATTACTGACCCCTCCAAGTGATGTGCACATGTATGGTAGACTGAGGTTCTAAGATAACATCTGCTGTGGACAGACACCCCCAAGGCTTGACAAGAAAGCAAGGCAACTGAGATCATGGCTATGGACATTCCTGCAGAGGGTCATAAAAGCTTTACATAAATTGACCATGGCCTAGATGCTTGCAGAAGCTCTTGGTGGGGGGAGAATCGTGAAGCCTCTTTTCTATGGGCAGCGACTGCTGGAAGTTCTGCTGAGCACTTGCCTCCCTGCATCTCCAAGCTACTCCCTGTGATTGGTTCTCCCTCTCTCTTATTACTGCCTATGTGTGTTGAATAATGTATGTATACCTATATATATATATATATATATGTATGTATGTATACCAATAATGTCTATGTATAATTTGCATGTTTGTTGGCTTCTGACAGCCTCAGAATAAACTGTGAATTCAAAAGCATTTAATTGGCCATGGAGCCATTATAAAACCTCTGGCCCTGTGGTCAGAATTAGCACAGCTAGGCTGATTTGAACCTGACAAACTATCATTTGATTTGATGCAAAAAAAAAAAAAAAGTTGACAAAATTTAATACCCTCTCCTGATAAAAACATGCAACAAAATAGGAATATAACAAAACTACCTCAATATATTAAAAATTATATGTAAAAACCCACAGCAAACATGATGAAAGTTTGAAAAGTTTTCCTTTAAAATCAGAGACAAGGAAGAATGCCTGCTTTCCCCACTTCTATTCATAATAGTACTGGAAGTCCAACCCAAAGCAACTAGATTCATGCAATACATGAATTTAAAACATACAATGTTGCCCCAGGCAGCTAAACACAAATAATAAACATTGTATTATTCATTCTATATGTTGTTTAACAAAAGAAAAAATACATAAAAAGCAAATATAGAAAAGAGTTTGAAATTAGGAAAGTGGCTACTTTGGGGAAGGATGGAGAGGTTGGAGGTGGCATGGGTTTTTGGTGGCGGGCAGCTTTTTGCAGTGCTGGCAATGGTCAATTTTCTAACCTAAAAGTGGTTACTTGGGTGTATGCTTGGTGCTGATTCATTGAGGTGTATATTCGCATTTTCTAACACTTCTTTAGGTGTACTCTACTGCTAAATTAAAAAGAAAATATACTAACTGCAAAAAAAATTACAAACACCTAGTGACAAAATTGGTAACACAGGTAAACTGCCTATATGAAATGAACTATAAAACAAAGTCCAAATAAGTTGAGAGATGACCTAAGCTTCAGAGTATATAAAGGCATCCTACAAATGATGAAAAACAACTAAAAAGGAAAAAAGTTCATAAAAAGTGGCCAAAAAGATGAATCAGCAATTCAAAAGAGAAACAATAAAATGGATAGAAACATTTATTTAAAAGCTGTCACCCACACTCCAAAGTCACAAAACTCAGGAAAAAGCAAGTTAAAACAACAGAAACATATTTTATTACTCATATTTGGAAAATTTTATAAAAATACCTATAATATTCAGATCTAGTTATATGAGGAAACTTTTTTTAACCACATTGGTCATGGGAGAGTGTATAGCTAAAACTTATTTTAAAATAATCTGGCATTGTCTAGTATAATTAAAGTTCCATAAGCCTTTTATTTGACTGTACTGAAATGACAGCACTATATATAAAAATACATATACAAGATTTTTGTTTGTTTGCACCATTGCTTATAATGACAAGCATTGGGAACAATCTGAGAGTCCATTATTAATGCAATATTTTTTGTCTATTCATCTGAAGGGCTGTCCATAATACATTACAAAATGAGAATATAAAATTGCAAAAAGAAACCATGGTAGTATATTGGTTCTGTAAAAAAACATTGCCACACAGCCCCATTTATCTGTATAATAGTTTGTAAAAGACACGAATCTGTTATTCTCAGGCATATTGGAGTGGAGGAGGCTGGGAGTCAGCTGGAGATATTTTTTTAAACTTGTTTTCTTCCTCTTCATTTGTTACAAAGAGCAAGTGTTTATATTTCATAAAACTAAGACTATTTAACAAGAAAAATGTTTACTTCATGGATCAAATAGACAACATTTTTCTTTCTTTTCCATGTAACCTCATTCTTTCAGCTTCACTGATTTAGAGCTCCTGATACCAGTTGTTTCTTGTCTACTTTATTAACTTCCCTCGAAACCGATTTAACCATGCCAGCTTTTCTTTTATTATAATAGGTATTTACATCCTACAACTATGTAAGACATGTTAAGATGGCTCTGCAGCCCATATTTAAAATGGAATTCTGGTAAATCCTTTCCACTTACAACACTTTTATCTGCTAATTTGCTGTAGTTCGTTGCTCTACTTTTGTTTACTTAAATATTTAATCTAAGTTTTTATACTTTGTCAGCACTTGATGCATTCCAGTTTCCATAGTACTATTTGCTGGCTTGATTCTCTAAGAGACAGTCCTTTTATTGAATTACAAAGATTCTAGATTTAACCCAAGATAAATGTTGAATATTGCTGGGGGTCCTGGAAAACATTAGATGCTCTGTAAAAGAGTGGCCCTACTTCCAAGTTAGAAGCAGGCTGTTTGAACTTTCAAGTACACCTCTGGCACCATAAGATTTCTGTACCCTGGGCTCACCTTGACAACCTAAATCCTATTCTTACTGGATCAGCTGCTTTCCTCTGGGAATTCAAGTAGAATACAGGCTCTGAAATCACCCATTTTTCTCTTTCTAAAAGCAATATTATTATTTTCTTTCTATTTTTTTCTTTCCAACTTTTATTTTAGGTTAAAGGGGTACATGTACAGGTTTGTTACATGGATAAATTGTATGTCATGGGGGTTTGATGTACATATAATTTTGTCACCCAGGTAGTCAGCATAATACCCAATATGTAGTTTTTAAATCCTAACCCTCCTTCCACCCTCCACCCTCAAATAGGCCCCAGTTTCTATTGGATCCTTCTTTGTGTCCCTGTGTACTCAATGTTTAGCTCCCACTTATAAGTAAGAACATGCACTATTTGGTTTTCTGCTCCTGTGTTAATTCACTTTGGATTATGGCCTCCAGCTCCATCCATGTTGCTGCAAAGGTCATAATCTTGTTGTTTTAATACCCACGTCATATTCCATGGTGTATATATACCACATTTTCTTTATCCAGTCCACCATTAATGGGCATCTAGGTCGATTCCATGTCTTTGCTATTGTGAATAGTGCTTCAGTGAAGATACTTGTGAATGTGTCTTTATGGTAGAACGATTTGTATTCCTTTTATGGTAGAACAATTTGTATTCCTTTGAGTATATACCCAGTAAGAGAATTGCTGGGTTGAATGGCAGTTCTATTTTAAGTCCTTTGAGAAATCTCCAGACTGCATTCCAGAGCAGCTAAACTAGTTTGCATTCCCACCAGCAGTGTATAAATTTTCCTTTTCCTATGCCACCTCACCAGCATCTGTTATTTTTTTGACTTTTTAATAACAGCCATTCTGACTGGTGAGAGATGGTATCTCATTGTGGTTTTGATTTGCATTTCCCTAATGATTAGTGACAGTGAACATTTTTTCATATGCTGTTGGCCATATGTATGTCATCTTTTGAGAAGTGGCTGTTCATGTCCTTTGCCCATTTCTTAATGGAGTTGTTCATTTTTTGTTAATCTGTTTCAGTTCCTTAAGATTCTAGATATTAGACTTTTGTCAGATGCGTAGTTTTCAAATATTTTCTCACATTTTGTAGGCTGTCTGCTTTGCTCCTTTGATGGTTTGTTTGGCTGTGCAGAGCTCTTTAGTTTAATTAGGTCCCACTTGTCAATTTTGGTTTTGTTTGCAATTGCTTTTGGCGTCTTCATTAGGAAATCTTTGCCAGTTCCTACGTCCAGAATGGTATTTCCTGGGTTTTCTTCTAGGGTCTTTATGGTTTTAGGTTTTACATTTAACTCTTTTATCCATCTTGAGTTGATTTTTGTATATGGCAAAAGGTAGGGGTCCAGTTTCCATCTTCTGCAAATGGCTAGCCAGCTATCTCAGCACCAATTACTGAATTGGAATTCCTTTCCCTGTTGCTTGCATTTGTAAGCATTGTTGAAGATCAGATGGTTTTATTTGTCAAAGATCAACAGCTGTATTTCTAGATTATTTAATGTGTTCCATTGGTCTATGCATCAGTTAGTGTCGTCCTGTAGTATAGTTTGAAGTTGGATACTGTGATGCTTCCAGGTTTGATCTTTTTGCTTTGCATTTCTTTGGCTATTTGGGCTCTTCTTTGGTTCCAAATAAGTTTTATATATTTTTTCTAATTCTGTGAAAATGTCATTGGTAGTTTGATAGGAATAGCATTGAATCTGTAAATTGCTTTGGGCACTTTGGTCATTTTAACAATACTGGTTCTTGCTACCCATAAGCATGGAATGTTTTTCCCTTTGTTTGTGTTGTCTCTAATTTCTTGGAGTAGTGTTTTGTAATTCTCATTGTAGAGGTCTTTCACCTCCCTAGTTAGCTGTATCCGTAAATATTTTTTTGTTTGTGGGTCTTGTGAATGGGATTGCATTCTTGATTTGGCTCTCAACTTGGATGTTATTTGTGTTAGAAATGCTACTGATTTTTCTACATTTATTTTGTATCCTGAAACTTAGCCCAAGTTAGTATCTTATCATCTGTGAAGACAAATACTTTTACTTCCTCTCTTCCTATTTGAATGCCTTTTATTTTCTTCTCTTGTCTGATACTCTGGCTAGTGCTTCTGGTACTATGCTGAATACGTATGGTGACAGTGGACTTCCTAGTCATGTTCTGGTTCTCAGGAAGAATGCTTTCACCTTTTGACCATTAACTATGATGCTGGCTATGGGTTTGTCAGAGACAGCTCTTGCTATTTTGAGGTATATGCTTTCAATGGCTAGTTTGTTGAGGGTTTTTAACATGAAGGAATGTTAAATGTTATCAAAAGCATTTTCTGCATCTATTGAAATTATCACGTGGTTTTTGTTTCTAGGTCTGTTTATGGGATGAGTTACATTTATTGATTTTTATACACTGAAATAACCTTGCACCCAAGGAATAAAGCCTACTTAATCACGGTGGATTGGCTTTTTGATGAACTGCTTGATTTGGTTTGCTAGTGTTTTACTGAGGCTTTTTGCATCTATGTTAATCAGGAATATTTGGTCTGAAGTTTTTTTTTTCTCATTGTTTCTGTGCCAGATTTTGGTATCACAATGATGCTGGCTTCATTCATAGAATGAGTTAGAGAAGAAGCCCTCCTCCTCAATTTTTTGGAGTAGTTTCAGTAGGATTGGTACCAGCTCTTCTTTATACATCTGGTAGAATTTGTCTGTGAATCCATCCGGTCCAGGTTTCTTTTTAATTAGTAGGCTTTTAATTACTGATTCAATATCAGAACTCATTATTCATCTGTTCTTGTATTCAATTTCTTCCTGGTTCAATCTCAAAAGGTGGAATATTTCTAAGAATTTATCCATTTCATTTAAGTTTCCTAGTTTGTGGGCATAGAGGTGTCGGTAATAGTCTGAGTGTTTTTTCTATTCTTTGGGGTCAGTGATTATGTCTTTTGTCATTTCTGATTGTGTTTATTTGGATCTTCCCCCTTTTTTCTTTATTAGTATAGCTAATGGTCTATCAATCTTTTTTTTTCCCTTTCAAAGAACCAACTTTTGGTTTCATGGATCTTTTGTATGGTTTTTCTTATCTCCGTTTCATTAAGTTCAGATCAGATTTGGTTATTTCTTTTCTTTTGCTACCTTTGATGTTGGTTTGCTATTGTTTTGAAGTTCTTTGAGGTATCATGGTCACTAATCTGAAATTTTTCTAACTGTTTGATGTGGTTGTTTACCACTATAAACTTTTCTCTTGGGGGAAAGGCCAAGATGGCTGAGTAGAAACAGCTGTCGTCTACAGCCCCCACTGAGAAGAATGAAAATGATGAGTGACTTCTGCATTTTCAACTGAGGTAGCCAGGTTCTCTCATTGAGACTGATTAGATGGTTGGCACGACCCATTGAGAGTGAGAAAAAGCAGGGTGGAGTGACACCCCACCTGGGAGCTGCAGGAGACAAAAAGATCTCCCTCCCCCAGCCAAGGGAGGCAGTGAGTAATTGTGTGCTACTCCACTGGGGAAACCATGATTTTCCCACAGATCTTTGCAACCCGTGGATCAGGAGATCCCCCTGTAAGCCCACACTACCAGGGCCTTGGGTCCCAAGCACAGAGATGTGCAGACTCACAGCAGCCACTCAGGTCAGTGGCAAATCTGGCAGGCACTGAGAATGCAGGGATTTTTGTAGACTTTAGCTCCAGGAACTCCAGTGAGACCATAGATCCGTCCACTCCTGTAGGAAGGGGGCTGAAGACAGGGAGCCAAGCTGCCTCACTCAGTTGGCCCCACTCCAACAGAAGCCCTCAAGCTAAGACCCACTGGCTTGGAATCCCCACTGGCCAGTGCAGCAGGCTGTAGACTGCTTAAGACAACCGAGTTTCTGTTGGGAGAGAAAGCCACCATCACTGTGGCTCCATTCAGCCATTTTCCAATGATGGTACCAGCTAGACTGGGTGGTTTGGTCTGGGAGGAATTCCACACAGTGCAGCACAGTGACTATGACAGATCATGTCCAGACTGCCTCTTTAAGTGGGACCCCAACCTATCCCCTCTCACTGGGCAGGGCTTCCCTGCAGGAATTTCAGCATCTCCAGCCAGGGGTTTAAGGACGGAACTCTGATCTCCTTGGGATAAGCCCCTAAGGGGAAGGGGCAGCCAGGGTATCTGGGAATCATCAGTCTTAGTCTTTTCTTCCTGCTAGCTCTGGAGAGTCAGGGCAATCCAAAAGAGGAGGATTCCCCCCAATTCAGCATACCTGCTCTGCCAAGGGGCAGCCAGACTACTTTTTTAAGTGGGTCTCTGATCCCATTCCTCCTGACTGGATGAGACTTCCCAGTAAGGGTCTCCAGGCACGTTATACAGGAGTATTCCTGCTGGCATCAGGTTGGTGCCCCTCTGGGATGATGGAGCTCCCAGAGGAAGGAGCAGACAGCCATCTTTGCTGTTCTGCAGCATCCAGTGGTGATACCTCCAGGTGCAGGAGGGACCCAGGTGAATAAAGTCTGGAGCAGACCACCCCAGCAAACTGCAGTGGCCCTATGGAAGAGGAATCTGACTGCTAAAAGAAAAACAGAAAGCAACAACAACAAAATCGACTGAAATAGTCCCACAAAAATCCCAGCCGAAGGTCAACAGCCTCAAAGATTGAAGGTAGATAAACCCAAGAAGATGAGAAAGAATCAATGCAAAAACACTGAAAACTTAAAGTACTTCTTCTCCTTCAAATGATTATAACACCTCTCCAGCAAGGGCACAGATCTGGGCTGAGGCTAAGATGGATGAATTGACAGAAGGAGGCTTCAGGAGGTGAGTAATAGTGGACTTTGCTGAGCTAAAGGAGTATGTTCTAACCCAAGGCAAAGAAAGTAAGAACCATGATAAAACATCACAGGAGCTGTTAACCAGAATAACCAGTTTAGAGAGAAACATCAATGACTTGATGGAGCTGAAAGTGCAAGTTTGTTCACAATGCAAATACAAGTGTCAGTAGCTGAATATACCAAGCGAAAGAAAGAATGTAAGAGCTTGAAGATTATCTTGGTGAAATAAGGCAGGCAGACAAGATTAGAGAAAAAAGAATGAAAAGGAACTAACAAAACCTTCAAGAACTATGGGATTATGTTAAAAAACCAAACCTACAACTGATTGAGGTCCCTAAAATAGATGAGAATGAAACCAAGTTGGAAAACATACTTCAGGATATCATCCATGAGAACATCTCTAATCTAACAAGACAGGCCAACATTCAAATTCAGAAAATCCAGGGAACCACAGTAAGATACTTCATGAGAAGATCAACTCCAAGACTCATAATCATCAGATTCTCCAAGGTCAGAATGAAGGAAAAAATGTTAAGGGCAGCCAGAGAAAAAGGCCAGGTCTACAAAGAGATGCCCATCAGACTAACAGCAGACTTCTCAGTGGAAACCCTACAAGCAAGAAGAGATTGGGGACCAATAATCAACATTCTTAAATAAAAGAATTTCCAACACAGAAGTTTGTATCTGGCCAAACTAAGCTTCATAAGTGAAATCCTTTTCAGAGAAGCAAATGCAGAGGGAATTCATCAACACCAGGCCTGCCTTGCAAGATTTCCTGAAGAAAACACTAAATATGGAAAGGAAAAACTGTTACCAGCCACTACAAAAACACGCTGAAGTACCCAGACCAATGACACTATAAAGCAACTACATAAACAAATCTGCAAAATAACCAGCTAGCATCATGATGACAGGATGAAATTCACACATAACACTATTAACCTTAAATGTAAATGGGCTAAATACCCCCAATTAAAAGACACAAAATGGAAAGCTGGATAAAGAGTCAAGACCTATTGGTATGCTGTATTTAAGAGACCCATCTCACGTGCAAAAACACAAAGACTCAAAATAAGAGGATGGAGAAAAATTTACCAAGCAAATGGAAGACAGAAAAAAGCAGGGGTTGCAATCTTAGTTTCTGACAAAAAAGGCTTTAAACCAACAAAGATTAAAAAAGACAAAGAAGGGCATTAAATAATTGTAAAGCATTTAATTAAATAAGAACTACCCTAAATATATATACACCCAATACAAAAGGACCCAGATTCATAAAACAAATTCTTTAAGACCTGAAAAAAGACTTAGACTCCCACACAATAAAAGCGGGAGATATTAACACCACACTGACAGTATTAGAAACATCGAGGCAATACTTTTTTTCTGTTATGAAGACTTTTTTACTTTAAGTTCTGGGACACATTTGCAGAACAGGCAGATTTGTTATATAGGTATACATGTGCCATGGTGGTTTTCTGTACCTATCAACCCATCATCTAGGTTTAAGCCCTGCATGCATTAGGTATTTGTCCTAATGCTCTCCATTCCATTGCCACCCACCCTCTGACAGGTCCCCGTGTGTGATGTTCCCCTCTCTGTGTCCATGTGTTCTCATTGTTCAACTCCCGCTTATGAGTGAGAACATGTGATGTTTGGTTTTCTGTTCCTGTGTTAGTTTGCTGAGAATGATGGCTTCCAGCTCCATCTCTGTCCCTGCAAAGGACATGGACATGAACTCATTCTTTTTTATGGCTGCATAGTATTCCATGGTGTCCAAGGTGTATATGTGACACATTTCTTTTTTTTCTAGATGGAGTCTCACTCTGTCACCGGGGTGGAGTGCAGGGCATGATCTCGGCTCACTGCAACCTCTGCTTCCTGGATTCAAGTGATTCTCGTGCCTCAGCCTCCCGAATAGCTGGGATTACAGGCACACACCACCACATCCAACTAATTTTTGTATTTTTAGTAGAGACAGGGTTTCACCATGTTGGCCAGGATGGTCTCGATCTCCTAACATCATGATCCACCTGTCTCAGCCTCCCAAAGTGCTGGGATTACAGGTGTGAGCCACCGCACCCAACCCACATTTTCTTTATTTAGTCTATCATTGATGGGAATTTGGGTTGGTTCCAAGTCTTTTTTTTTTTTTTTTTTGAGACGGAGTCTTGCTCTGTCGCCCAGGTTGGAGTGCAGTGGCACGATCTCTGCTCACTGCAAGCTCCGCTCCCTGGGTTCATGCCATTCTCCTGCCTCAGCCTCCTGAGTAGCTGGGACTACAGATGCCCACCAACGCACAAGTCTTTGCTATTGTAAATAGTGCTGCAATAAATATATGTGTGTATGTATCTTTATAGTAGAACAATTTATAATCTTTTGGGTGTATACCCAGTAATGGGATTGCCAGGAAAAATGGTATTTCTGGTTCTAGATCCTTGAGGAATAAATCACCACATTGTCTTCCACAATGGTTGAACTAATTTACACTCTCGCCAACAGTGTAAAAGCGTTCCTATTTCTCCACAGCCTCACCAGCGTCTGTTGTTTCCTGACTTTTTAATGATTGCCATTCTAACTGGCGTGAGATGGTATCTCACTGTAGTTCTGATTTGCATTTCGCTAATGACCAGTGATGATGAGCCTTTTTTCATGTTTGTTGGCTGCATAAACGTCTTCTTTTGAGAAGTGTCTGTTCATGTCCTTCAGCCACTTTTTGATGGGGTTGTTTGTTTTTTTCTTCTAAATCTGCTTAAGTTCCTTGTAGATTCCAGATATTAGACTTTTGTCAGATGGGTAGATTGCAAAATTTTTCTCCCATTCTGTAGGTTGTCTGTTCACTCTGATGATAGTTTCTTTGCTGTGCAGAAGCTCTTTAGTTTAATTAGATCCCATTTGTCAATTTTTGCTTTTGTTGCAATTGCTTTTGGCATATTCGTCATGAAATCTTTGCCTATGCCTATGGCCAGAATGGTATTGTCTAGGTTTTCTTCTAGGGTTTTTATGATTTTGTGTTTTACATTTAAGTCTTTAATTCATCTTGAGTTAATTTTTCTATAAAATGTAAGGAAGCGTTCTAGTTTCTGTTTTCTGCATATGGCTAGCCAATTCTCCCAGCCCCATTTATTAGTTAGGGAATCCTTTCCCCATTGATTGTTTTTGTTAGGTTTGTCAAAGATCAGATGGTTGTAGATGTGTGATATTATTTCTGAGGTCTCTGTTCTGTTTCTTTGATCTATATATCTGTTTTGGTACCAGTACCATGCTGATTTGATTACTGTAGCCTTGTAGTATAGTTTGAAGTCAGGTAGCATGATGTCTCCAGCTTTATTCTTTTTGCTTAGGATTGTCTTGGCTATATGGGCTCTTTTTTGGTTCCATATGAAATTTAAAGTACTGTTTTCTAATTCTTCAAAGAAATTTGATGGTAGCTTGGTGGGAATAGCACTGAATCTATAAATTACTTTGGGCAGTATGGCCATTTTCATGACATTGATTCTTCCTATCCATAAGCATGCAATTTTTTTCCATTTGAGTCGAGGCAGAAAAATTAATAAAGATGTTCAGGAATTGAAATCAACTGTAGATCAAGTAGATCTCATAGACATCTGCAGAGCTCTCCACCTCAGAACAACAGAATATACATTATTATTGGCACCACATGGCACTTACTCTAAAACTGATTATATAATTGGAAGTAAAACAGTCTTCAGCAAATGGAAAAGAACTGAAATCATAACAAACAGTGTCTCAGACCACAGCACAAACAAATCAGGATTAAGAACCTCACACAAAACCACACAACTACATGGAAATTGAACAATCTGCTCCCGAATGACTCCTGGGTAAGTAATTAAATTAAGACAGGAATCAAGAAGTTCTTTTAAACTAATGAGAACAAAGAGACAATGTACTAGAACCTCTGGGATGCAGCTAAGCAGTGTTAAGAGGGAAATTTATAGCACTAACTGCACATATCAAAAGCTAGAAAGATCTCAAATCAACACCCTAACATCACAACTGAAAAAACTAGAGAATCAAGAGTAAATGAACCCCAAAGCTAGCAGAAGACAAGAAATAACTAAGATCAGAGCAGAGCTAAAGGAGACAGAGACATAAAAAACCCTTCAAAAAATCAACAAATCCAAGAGGTGTTTTTTGAAAACATTAATAAAATAGACCTCTAGCTAGACTAATAAAGAAGAAAAGAAAGAAGAATAAAACAAACATAATAAACATAATAAAAGGGATATCACCACTGAACCCAAAGAAATACAAACAACCATCAGAGTACTATAAACATCTCTATGTAAATAAACTAAAAAATCCAGAAGAAATGAATAAATTTCTGGACACATAAAGCCTCCCAAGACTGAACCAGGAAGGAATTGAATCCCTGAATAGACCAATAACAAGTTCTGAAATTGAGACAGTAATAAGTAGACTGATAACCAAAAACAGCCCTGGACCAGATGGATTTACAGCTGAATTCCATCAGAAGTACAAAGAGGAGCTGGTACCATTTCTTCTGAAACTATTCCAAATAATTAAAAAGAAGGGACTCTTCCCTACTCATTTTATGAGGCCAGCATCATTCTGATACCAAAACCTCACAGAGAAACAACAACAAAAAACTTCAGGCCAATATTCCTGATTAACATTAATCCAAAAATCCTCAATAAAATACTGACAAACTGAATCCAGCTAATCCAAGACAATCAAGTTGGCTTCATCCCTGAGATGTAAGGCTGGTTCACATACACAAATAAATAAACATAATACATCACATAAACAGAACTAAAGAAAAAAAACAAATGATTATCTCAATAGATGCAGAAAAGACCTTCAATAAAATTTAATCTCATTTCATGTTAAAAACTCTCAAAAACTAGGAATTGAAGGAGCATACTTCAAAATAATAATAGACATTTATGACAAAACCACAGTCAATATCATTCTGAATGACCAAAAGCTGGAAGCATTCCCCTTGAAATACAGCACAAGACAAGGATGCCCTCTCTCACCATTCCTATTCAACATAGTATTGAAAGTTCTGGCTAGGGCAATCTGGCAAGATAAAGAAATAAAGGGTATTCAAGGAGGAAAAGACAAATTCAAATTATCTTTTTTTTGCAGATGACATGATCCTATATCTGGAAAACCCCATTATTTCAGCTTAAAAGATTCTTAAGCTAATAAGCAACTTCAGCAAAGTGTCAGGATACAAAAAATCAGTGTGCAAAAATCAGAAGCATTCCTATACACAAACAATAGAGAAGCAGAGAGTCAAATCATGAATCAACTCCCATTCACAGTTGCTACAAAGAGAATAAATTAGCTATGAATACATCTAACAAGGAAAGCGAAGGACCACTTCAAGGAGAACTACAAACCACTGTCAAGGAAATCAGAGAGAACACGAACAAATGAAAAAAATATTCCATGGTCATGGATAGGAAGAATCAATATAATGAAATGACCATACCACCCGAAGTAATTTATAGATTCAATGCTATTCCCATTAAATTACAATTGACATTCTTCACAGAATTAGAAAAAAACTATTTTACAATTCATATGGAACTATAAAGGAGCTCATATAACCAAGATAATCCTAACCAAAAAGAACAAAGCTGGAGGCATCACACTACCTTACTTCAAAATATACCAGAAGACTACAGTAACCAAACAGCATAGTACTGGTAGAATAACAGACACATAAACCAATGGAACAGAATAGAGAACTCAGAAATAATACTGCTTATCTGCAACCATCTGATCTTCAACAAACCTGAAGAAAACAAGCAATGGGGAAAGGAATCTGTTTAATAAATGGTTCTAGGAGGATTGGCTAGCCATATGCGGTAAATTGAAACTGGACCCCTTCCTTATACTTATACAAAAATTAACTCAAGATAGATTAAAGACTTAAATGTAAAACCCAAAACTATAAAAACTCTAAAAGAAAATCTAGGTAATACCACTCTGGACATAGGCACAGGCAAATATTTCATGATGAATATGCCAAAAGCAATTGCCACTAAAGCAAAAGTTGACAAATGGTATCTAATTAAAGAGCTTCTGCACAGCAAAAGAAACTATCGTCAGAGTGAACAGACAACCTACAGAGTAGGAGAAAATTTTTGCAATCTACCCATCTGACAAAGATCTAATATCCAGAATCTACGAAGAACTTAAACAAATTTACAAGAAAAAAAACTCCATTAAAAAGTGGGCAAAGGGCATAAACAGATACTTCTCAGAAGAAGACATTCATGTGGTCAGCAAACATATGAAAAAAAACCAACATAACTGATCATTAAAGAAATAGAAATCAAAACCGCAATGAGATACTCTCACGCCAGTCAGAATGGCAAATAAAAAACCAAGAAGCAACAGATGCTGGAGAGGTGGTGGAGAAATAGGAACACTTTTAAGTTATTGGTGGGAATGTAAATTAGCTCAACCATTGTGGAAGACAGTGTGGCAATCCTCAAAGATCTAGAACCAGAAATACCATTTGACCTAGCAATCCCATTTCTGGATATAAACCCAAAGGAATATATTCATTCTATTATAAAGATACATGCACGGATATGTTAATCTCAACACTATTCAAGATAGCAAAGACATGAAATAGACCCAAATGCCCATCAATGATAGATTGGATAAACAAAATATGGTACATATACACCATGGAATACTACGTAGCCATAAAAAGAAATGAGATCATGTACTTTGCAAGGACACGGATGGAGCAAGAAGCCATTATTCTCAGAAAACTAATGCAAGAACAGAAAACCAAACACCGCATGTTCTCACTTATAAGTGGGAACTGAACAATAAGAACATATGGACACAGGGAGGGGAACAACACACACTGGGGCCTGTCATGTGTGGTGGGGGAAGGAGAGCATTAAGAAAAATAGCTAATGCATGGTAGGCTTAATTGCTAGGTGATGGGTTGATAGGTGCAGCAACCCACCATGGCACATATTTATCTATGTAACAAACCTGCACATCCTCCACAAGTACCCCAGAACTTTAAAATAAAATAAAAACTTTTCTCTTAACACTGCTTTAGCATTCTGGTATGTTGTATCTTTGCTTTCATTAGTTTCAAATAATTTATTGATTTCTGCCTTAATGTCCTGGTTTACCCAAAAGTCATTCAGGAGCAGATTGTGTAATTTTCATTTAATTGTATGGTTTTGAGAGATATTCTTGGTATTGACTTCTCGTTTTATTGCACTGTGATCCAAGAGGACGGTTCATATGATTTCAGGTTTTTTTTTTAAATTTGTTAAGAATCGCTTTCTTGCTGACTGTGCAGTCAATTTTAGAATATGTTCCATGTGCAATTGAGAAGAATGTATATTCTGTTTTTGTTGAGTCAAATGTTCTGTAGATGTCTGTTAGGTCCATTTGGTCAACTGTTGTGTTTTAGATTCCATATATCTTTGTTAGTATTCTGCCTCAATGATCTGTCCAATACTGTCAGTTAGGTATTAAAGTCTCCCAAAATTATTGTGTGGTTATATAAGTCTCTTTGTAGGTATCTAAGAATGTGTTTTATGAATCTGGGTGCTCAGTATTGGGTGCATATATATTTAGAATAGTTCAGTCTTCTTTTTGAGTTGAACCATCCTCAAGACAGGTAGTCATCAGAGTCTCCAAGATCAATGTGAAAGAAAAAATATTAAAGACAGGTAAGCAGAAGGAGAAGTTCACCTACAAAGGGAGCTCCAGTAGGCTAACAGTGGACTTTTCAGCAGAAAATCTACAAGTCAGAAGAGATTGGGGGCCTATGTTCAGCATCCTTAAAGAAAAAAAATTCCAACTGAAAATTTTATATCTAGCTAAACTAAGCTTCATAAGCTAAGGAGAAATAAAATCTTTTTCAGACAAGGAAACACTAAGAGAATTCAATACCACGAGACCTGCCTTACAAGAGGTCATTTCCATGCTAAACATGGAAATGAAAGACTAGTACCTGCCACCACAAAAACACACTTAAATACATAGATTATTGAAACTAGAAAGAAAATATACAATCAAGTCTACATAATAACCAGCTAACAACACAATGAAAGGATCAAATTCACACATATTCATGTTAACCTTTAATGTAAATAGGTTAAACATCCCACTTAAAAGGCACAAAGTGGCAAGTTGGATAAAAAAGCAAGGCCCCACTGTATTCTGTCTTCAAGAGAACCATCTTGCATGCAAAGACATCCATAGGCTTAAAGTAAAGGGATAGAGAAAGATCTGTTAAACAAATGGAAAGCAAAAAAGAGCAGGGGTTTCTGTTCTTATTTGAGACAAAACCAACTGTAAACCAGCAATGATCAAAATTACAAAGAAAGGCATAAAATAATATTATTTTAAATTACAGGCTTTTGAAGTTGCAATGGCCCCAAAGTATCCCAAGGTTCAAGCACAGATTCCTTTTATGACTCTCCTGATGCAACAAGGATTGGTCAAGCTAGTGAAATTCCACCTAAAATGCGCAATCCAACATGTTGCCCAAATGAATCTGCCTCCTAGCATTCCTCTGCAATCAATGGTTTGAAGAGTCCTACAGAAAAATGCCCAATCTAAACCCTACTTTCTTCCTTTTTCTCAATGATCACTAGCTTGTTTTGGCTATTTTTATGTTTCTTCTGAGTAATACAGTAGACTTCTCTCCAGACTTTTTATCTGTAGTTTTCCTCATAACACTAACCCTTCCAACACATTCTGCCAAAGTTATTTTTTCAAATACAAGAATCCAAGCTTCTCACTTTTCTCTTTAAATAATTTTGATGTTTCCTTAACACCTACAAGAAAAAGGCTAAAGGTCTTAGTGTTATAAAATAATAATGTTAGGAAAGTTTCTCCAAATGCATTTCTGTCTATCATTCTGATCTAACCAACATTCTGCCAGCATTGCTCTCCCCCAAAGAAAGACGCTTTCCTCATGCTCTTTTGCATTTGAATATGCTGTTTCTTTTGTGGCAAAGCCTTTCTAATTCTGTTCTCCTTGGTGAATCCTAACTCATCCTTTAAGACTCCACTCAAGTGTCACAAGCTCTGAAGAGTCCTTTAGGCAATAGCTGTTCTTCATTTTTGTCTCCACAGCACTTTCAGAATTCTATTTAGCATGTATCAGATTGCATTTTACCCATCTCACTACATACCTGACTTCCCCCTCAAGTTATGAATTCATCCAGGATAGGGATGATAATCATACACCCACAATGTCAGGTTCATTTTCTGGCATGGAGGAGTTCAGTGTGCCCTTATTCTAGGACTGCAAGAACAACTGAATAAATGGAGTTCTTCCACAGAAATAAGGAGTCTTCACATTCCTGAAAACCTCTTGTTAAAACTTGATTAAGTTAGAGCAGAAAATAAATCATGGAGATGCCCTTTTACTTTGTTTAAAGAAGATATACCATGAAACTCTGGAAATTCAGTGAAAAATGACATTCAATTTCCCTCCTTTCAGTTGTGGGCTAAATAGTATTGCCAATACTGTCTACTCTTAAAAACTGAAAATTTTTTTTTCAGACTGCGAAATATCTCAAATTCTTGACTCCTTCTACTGTTACTAAATCAAATTGCATTTTGTTTTCCACTTAAATTTTCATTTTACTCCAGGAGTTTTTAGAGAAGCCACTTGTATTAGTGAATTTGTGTTCAAAGTGCAAATTCTGCTGCCCAGTTTGTTATATCATCCCCTCCTATAGCTGTGATTTATCTGTTACATTCATGGTGTATTTTCTAGATAATTAATGTTTATAGGTAGTATAGTAGAGTATGTATCTATATATAGAGAGAGAAGGAGATATATTTGAATCTTATCTCATATGTATAAATTTCAGGCAAAAGACCTGATGCTTAGAAAGTCTAAGCCACTTATTAGGGTGGACAAGCTTCCTGGTTTGCCTGAAATAAAAAGAGTTTCATAGATGTAGGACTTTCACTTTTAAAACCAAAAAAATCCCAAGGAAATCCAGCGGAGTAGGTCACTCTATTACTTATTTAAGTTCACACAATAAGTAGCAGATACAAAGGCCAAACTGAGTTCTACATATACCCCAAATTCTATATTTATTGCACATGCTGCCACCTTGATTTTTATTTTGCCCATAACATTAATTTCTACATTGTTCATCATAAAATGCAAAGTTTTTAAGAGCAATACACAAATGGAAGAGTCTAGTGAAATATTTTAACAATATTTTAAGTTATGAATTAGTAGCACAGTTTGCTTTCAGCTGTAGATGTCATCTTCCATTTACATGCCGCAATTACTAGCTAATAGATTTATTTTGCAAATCACTACGTTGTAAAACTTAGAAAGTCAAAAAATAACAGATGCTGACAAGATTGTGGAGAAAAAAGAACACTTATACACTGTTGGTGGGAGTGTAAATTAGTTCAGCCATCGTGGATCACAGGGAGGCAATTCCTTAAAGATCTAAAGACAGAAATACCATTTAACCCAGCAATCCCATTACCAGGATTTATGTAACCAAAGGAATATCAATAATTCTATTATAAAGACACATGCATGCACATATTCATTGATGCACTATTCAAGAGAACCAAGACATGGAATCAACCTAAATACCCATCATTGATAGACTGGATTAACAAAATGTAGTACATACACACCATGGAATACTATGCAGCCATGAAAAAGAATGAGGCCATGTCCTTTGCAGGGACATGGATGGAGCTGGAGGCCAATTATGCTTAGCAAACTAACACAGGAATAGAAAACCAAATACCACATGTGCTCACTTATATATAGGAGCTAAGTAAGGAGAATGCATGGACACACGGAGGGAACAACACACACTGGGGTCTACCAGACCCCAGGGAGGTGGGAGGAGAGAAAGGATCAGGAAAAATAACTAATGGGTACTAGGCTTAATGCCTGGGTGATGGAATAATCTGTATAACAAACCTCCATGACACAACTTTACCTACATAACGAACCTACACATGTACCCTGAACTTAAAATAAAAGTTTTTAAAAAATAAAAATAAATTTATCTAGTTACTAAGAGACTAGTTGTTAGGACTCTCAAATTAGACTATCACTCCCCTATGAAAATAAGTAGTTCTTAATTCTTGTGAACCTTCATAAAGTTTTTAATGTCCCTCAATGGGCTTCTATTTCTTCCCCAAACCCACCCCTCCAATTTCAATTTTAGAAATATTTAAGACATATGGAGGAAGGGGGGTAAATTATTGCACTTTCACTGATTTGAAGAGAAAGTGAACAAGCTAATGTTTGGGTTGTGGGACAGACTGTCAAGACAAATTGGATTAAGAGGTGATAAAGGTTGAAAGACGATGTCATGTATGACTGAATTATTCTAGTAATATTCTCCAAAAGATATCTGGGCTAATGTATTTTCTCTTGTGAATGTTTTTCACCAACCTCTATGCATTTATAAAGAAATATGGTACTCTTCCTTGCATGTGATTTATAAATCTTCAATTTTTTATTACTTTCTCTCAAAGTATACTTGATAAAATGCTACTGATGTGACTATATTTCCAATTAGTTTTTGACAATAATGCAGAATTCAAGTGTCCTAATATTTAAAAATTAACACGAATGAAAAAATTGGTAAAGGATTATACATTCATTCAACAAACAACAGCATAGTAATGAAACACATTTTAAACCAAGGGTTAAGGACCTTGCATATGTGTTTTTATTGTACTTGTGAT
Organism: Symphalangus syndactylus; assembly: GCF_028878055.3. Lineage (NCBI taxonomy): Eukaryota > Metazoa > Chordata > Mammalia > Primates > Hylobatidae > Symphalangus > Symphalangus syndactylus. Next base: position 86,569,456 of record NC_072435.2, read on the forward strand.
TATCTAGGTGACTCTAAGAAAATCACATCATAATTTTCTCTTTTCAGTTTTTCTGTTAGCAAAATGGTAAATAAAATAATTGCCTAACTTCGCCCATAGGCATGGGAAGAGATTCAGCTACGTGATCACAATGCATACTGGGAAGGAGAGTATTTGCTAAATTTGAATAAGGAGAAGAAACATAGAAACTGCAATACTTCATGTATAGCTGTTTCTCTTTCAATTTCCAAGAGAAATTGAAAGACTTTGAGGCAACACAAAACACTTAAACTCACTGAGGTGATTTTCATGTATCCTCCGGTTTTCATATATGTAGTTTGCCAGTGCCTCTTACACTTTACTGTGTAAAAATATTACCTAGAGATTGTATTAAAATGCAGATGATAATTCAGAAGGTCTGCAGTTCAACTTGACTGTGTGCATTTTTTAAAAGCACTAGAGCGATGTTAATAATGCAAATAAAGGAACCACACTTTGAATAGCAATGTAGAAGGCTATTTGTTTCCACAGTATTAGAGGGATGACAAAAATAAACAGCCCTATGAATGACATAGTCCAGAGTCAGTGTGACATACTAGACATTACAACAAGAGACTGGTTTGAAATTTGGATAGGAGGTGTCCTATTCCATTCAGTTTGCTATTGTATATAGAACACAAGGGCAACTTTTTATAAAGGCCATAAACTAAGCAGTTTATAAGTAATAGAAATGTATTTCTCATAGATTTGGGGGCTATGAATTCCAAGACTGAGGTGCCAGCAGCTTCAGCATGTGACTAGGGCCCACTTTCTGGTTCATAGATGGTGGCTTCTAGCTGTTTCCTCAAATGGTGGAAGAGAGGGGTGAGGGGAGGTCTCTCTGGCACCTCTTTTGTAAGAACACTAATCCCATTCATGAGGCCTCTGTACCCATGACCTAATCACCTCCCAAAGGCCTCAATTTCTAATCACATCACCTTGAGGGTTAGGATTGCAACATATGAATTTTAGGGGACCACAGAATGTATACCATAGCAGGGACATATTAATTTGAGGTAGTAACATGACAAGGGAGTTCCCCACAAAAAAAAAATCTGGTAAGAGATAGCCAAGGACAGATTGGGAAAAGCTTCAGATAATTTGTAATTGAAAAAAATTCAGGGTATATAGAACACAGGGGCAACTTTTTAAATGAAAACACCAAGGCAGAGAGTGCAGTGCACAAAATTTGTTTGGAGAAGAATAAAGTTGAGCAAACTTCTCAGTAATAAATCAAAATGAGTAGAGACAGATGCAGCTGGGTCAGTTTTGAGGGCTCAGAATGAAAGGGGAACTTTAAAAACTGAATGGTAACATCTGTACGATGCAAAGAAGACCCAAAAACTATTAAAAGGAAGGGAGACAGGATGAAAAGCTTTCTCAGGGGAGAAGTAAAATTAAGACATTTTCTGTTGATGGCAAGACAAAAAGTAGGAGGAAAACGGTCATTATGGAGGTTGCAAGTTATCTCTTTGCAAATGGGAACGCTTGCTCAGTAGAGCAGACAGAATAAGAAAGTTCATCAGATTTCAGTGGGAAAGAAAGAAGAAACGGGGGGAGTTATCTAGAGAAGTAATTAAGAGAAAGGCTATAGAAAATAAGTGTATGCCTGCCGTGATTTGAACTAAAGTGACCGGAGAAATAAATGTAGAAGGTGAAGAGGAACAGATCCTGAGTCAAAGGAGAAATGTAAAAGAGAAGAAAAGTGTCAAAAGAGAAAGAGAAATAGCACTTAAAGTGTGTCTTTATAAATTAAGTCACAACGTTGATAATTTTTTTTATGATTCACTATGAAGAAGAAAAAAGATGACATCCATTCAAGTACTGACAAATTCTAACTAACTCTATGAAAGCCTAAAGAGAAGGACTGAATTACAGGAATAAATTATTTTTTAAAATTGGAAGTAGCAACATAAGTAATGAACATAGTAAAATAAAGTGGCAGGGTAAACAGTGAAGACCAATGAGCAACCAGTTGGAAAGTATCATATGGAGAGCAGAGCAAAGGACAAGGAGGATGCAGATGTAGAAATAAGAACTCCATTCATCTGGGGAAAGATTAAAAGTGTCCACTTCTCTATGGCACACCCAGTTTGGCTTCATCATTTCTCTAAGACCTTTTTTTTTTTTCATCATTGCCAACAGAATACTAACATTTTTCTCTTTACTCCTTTTCCTCCAGGTTCTTATAGATAATTTATTGAGCAATCTGATAACTAAATTTGAGTTATGAAAGTAATGCTTAATAGTATTTTCTATTTCATTTCTTCCAGATATGTTGGTAAGATCCGTTCATATTTGTTTCCAAGTCATAAAGACCAAATCATGTTTACAGGGTCATAAAGGAGATAACTTCATTTTGAGAATATTTTCAGTTGTGTCTACTCTCTGAAAAGATTAATCCTTTGTGATAGGCACCAGTGTAATTTTTAAACACTAATTGGGCTTGGTCCATATCCAATTCTGCCATTACTCAATGTTCTTAAATTTATTTCAGAGTTTACCAGAGGAAGGGAGAGGAAATTATCCAAAAGCAAATGACTATTGGAATCATTACTGATTATGTTGTATCTCATTAAAGAAACGTTTGAGTAATGCAGAAAAGTAGGTCAGAAGTATAATGGCTGTCATGTTTAGGACATAAAGCAAGATGATCAAGCATGGGTATAATTTTAAAAGTAATAATTTTAGCAGAATGTAGGCATGGAAATAGCTGGTATCTTTTACAATAGTCATTATAGTAGATATCACAATGATGTTAGTGCTCAAGACATTTTTGAAACACTTTCAGAAAATTTTCATCAAGATCAGTTCACAAGTCATGCAAAAAAAAATGTTCCCATAAAATCACGATTGCCTAAATATTTGTATATTCTCAGCATAGCATCTCAATCTTTATTTTTAAAAATAAACAAATAAAAATGCTTATTGTTGAAAGTGCACCCAAGTAAACATAGGTGAAGGGATCAATCTGAAGTGTCAGAATAAGTCTAAGTAACATTGAACAGTTTTTAATTTGAATTGCTTTAAGGACCACATTTCTTAACTTCTTACTGGTAGTGCTGTCTATTGCAAGAACTTTACAAGGCAAGAAAGAAAAAAAAACTTGATTCATGATTTATTTGAAATAAACAGAATAATATATTTCCTTGGTCATGAAAAGGAAATAATCTGCAAAATATTTTGAAACAACATATTAATTAATGCACTGACTCTTGTCAAAACAGAAACTTGTATAGTAAACTACATTCCTGGCAATATTAAAGAGTTGTTGTTCAAGCTAGAAATCACAATGTTTCCCTCTCAGCATGAACAAGATGGAATCCTTGTGTACGCTTATCACTCTGATGCCCACTATGGTAGAATTTGGGTATTATGTTGCATGTCTATTATTATGTTAATTAACATAATATTTTGGTGTTCTTTCTCTCCATTGTGAATCAAAACCATTTGATATGAAATTATTTTCCTTTACATAGGAAGTATTGATCATAACCACATGTGTAAATGATTACATCTTTGTTATAAAACTTTAATTACAAATTTCCTGACTGGTTAAAAATTATCACAAGCTCAAATTAAGAAGACATTAATAAAATGTTTATTTATTCAATAAATTCCCTTTAAATACTTATATGAGATGTCCTTCTGACTTGTATTATACAGTTAAGAATTTTTTGGCAATTGTTTTGGGACAAGCCAAGGAGAAATGGAATAGTATTAGGGGTTTAACAAAACTGCTATCTTTGCATTTCATCTACAGAGTCTATATAACATTCATCCCTGGCAAAAAAGTTAACATTCCCTAGAAGAGAAAAATATTTAAGTCTTTAATTAATCTTGAGTAGATTTTTGTATATGGCATAAGGAAGGGATCTAATTTCAGTCCTCTGCATATGGCTAGCCAGTTATCTAAGCACCATTTATTGAATAGGGAGTCCTTTCCCCATTGCTTGTTTTTATGACCTTTGTTGAAGATAACTACAGGTGTGCAGCCTTATTCCTGGGCTCAAAACCCAAACTAGAAAAACCCTGGAAGAAAACTTAGGCAATATCATTCTGGACATAGGAACAGGCAAAGATTTTATGATGAAGATGTCTAAAGCAATCGTAACAAAAGCAAAAATTGACAAATGGGATCTAATTAAATTAAATAGCTTCTGCACAGCAAATAAACCATCAACAAAGTCAACAGATAACCTACAGAATGGGTAAAAATTTTTGCAAATTATGCATCTGACAAAGGTCTAATATCCACCACTTATAAGAAACTTACACAAATTTCAAGAAATAAAAAACAAACAGCCCAATTAAAAAGTGGACAAAGAACATTCTTCTTTTCCAAAAGAAGAAATACATGTGGCAAACAAATATATGGAAAAAAAAAAAACCCTCATCATCACTGATCATTAGAGAAATGGAAATCAAAACCACAATTAGATACCATCTAACACTAGTCAGAATTGCTATTATTAAATAGTCAAAAAATAATACATGCTGGTGAGATTGCAGAGAAGAAGGAACACTTATACGCTATTGGTAGGGGTGTAAATTAGTTCAAACATTGTGGAAAACAGTGTGGCAATTCCTCAAAGACCTAAAAAACAAAAATACTATTTGACCCAGCAATCCCATTACTGGGTATATACTCAAAGGAATATAAATTATTCTATCACAAAGACACATGAGTGGATATATTCATTGTAGCACTATTCACAATAGCAAAGACATGAAATCAACCTAAATGCCCATCAGCAGTGATAGACTGGAAATAGAAAATGTGGTACATATACATCATGGAATACTGTGCAGCCACAAAAAAAAAAAACAAGATCATGTTCTTTACAGGAACATGGATGGTGCTGTAGACCAATTATCCTTAGCAAACTAATACAGGAACAGAAAACCGAATACTGCATGTTCTCATTTATAAGTGAGAGCTAAATAATGAGAACACATGGACACGTAGAGGGGAAAAACACACACTGAGGTCTATCAGAGGATGGAAAGTGGGAGGAGAAAAAGAATCAGGAAAAATAACTAATGGGTACTAGGCTTAATACCTGGGTGATGAAACAATCTGTACAACAAGCCCCCATGACACAAGTTTATCTAAATAACAAACCTGCACATGTACCCCTGAATTTGAAATACGTTTTAAAAAAGGTGAGACAAATAGATCTGGGTGTGTGTGCATAATTTGGAGGAATGAAAAAGATATGTACTGTCTTTTTGAGGAGGTGGTATAGCCACGTGGTTGACTACTGTTTTTTTATTTACAGACCTGGTATCAGGCCAACACTTTCCCACTGAGGAGCACTGTGACTTTGAGAAAGTTACTTAAGCTCTTTGAGTCTTGTTTCTCAAAATCAAATATGGGCAATAGCAACCTCCTCAAATTGTCATTATAAATAATTACTAAGATAATACATGAAAAATGCCCACCATAGTACTATGTCTTACCTTTAGTAGAGGCTACAAAGAAACTGATTTCAGGAGTTACTGAGGGAGGGGAGAAAATAGTCACACACACGCTTGCCTCTATTTCTACTTTGGTGAAAAGTGGCATATGGTTATAAAGACCAAACATTTCTATGACAGGATTCATTCTTTCAACAGAAAACAGTTTAGGTGAGGTTTAGACTCCACATAAAGGAGGGGTCAGATTGCATTTTATTTAGAAACTAATAAAGGATTTGAAGCAGTCAAGTGGCATGCTATGTTTATAAAAATTATTTTGGCTTCTATCTGTAGAAATATTTGAAGGACGGCAAGACTGGAAAGAGGAAGGTAAGTTTGGAAACTACTACAATTGCTGAGGCAAATGATGAAGGCAGTCAGCAGCAAGAGACACAGATAGACTGGAACATGTTCTGGATGTAGAGATGACAGAAGTTACCGGTGATACAATATTGGGAGAAGAAACGTGTGCATGTTCCAGGATAATTCTTGAATTTTTGGCTTGATCCACTGGAACAGATACTGATGATATTTAATAAAAATGGAAGTGACAGAGAGAAGCAAGTTGAGGAAGAAATTAATTAATATGAAGTTTGAGATGCTTACTGAGCACCCAAAGCTGTCAAGGAGAACATTTGAACATACATTTAGGAGGGGGGACAAGTTGGAAATAAAAACACTGGAGTCATCCAAATATAGTTGGCTTTTAAAGTCACTCAGTTACTTGAGCTTAATCAGGAGGCATAGAAGCAAGTAGGAAATTCAGAATGCTCAGATGTTTAGAGCTTGACAAGTTAAGAAAGGGCCAACAGAGGAAATGAGAGAGGAAGTGGCTGGCAAAGAGTAGGAAAGCCAGAAGGGCAAGTGGTGTCACAGAAAGCCAGACAGGAAAGTACCTCTTAAAATAGGGAATGGACATCAGCCTCAGTGCCGTGAAAGGGCAATAAATGAGATGGTATGAGAGAAAGCACCTATTACACTTCCAGACATGTAGCAGGTATTTAATAAATGTTACTTCCCTTAACTTTGTGTTTTCTAAGAGGTTAGCAGTGTTTAGTGGTTAAGAGTGTAGGCATAGGAGCTGATCTGCCTGAGTTCCAATTCTTCCTCCACCATTCCATAACTGTGTGACCTTAGGCAAGTCACTTAACTTCTCAGTACCTTAGTTTCTATATTTCATTTTATTTTTAATTTTTGGGGATGGAGTCTCCCTCTGTCACCGAGGTTGGAGTGCAATGGCACCATCTCGGCTCACTGCAACCTCGGCTCACTGAACCCTCAACTGGGTTCAAGCAATTCTCATGCCTCAGCCTCCTGAGTAGCTGGGATTACAGGCACACACCACCACACATGGCTAATTTTTGTATTTTTAGTAGAGACGAGGTTTCACCATGTTGACCAGGCTGGTCTCAAACTCCTGACTTCAAGTGATCCTCCCTCTTTGGCCTCCCAAAGTGCTGGCATTACAGGCATAAGCCACCACACCCATCCAGTTTCTATATTTTAAAATGGAGGCACCATTAGTGCTTAATTCACAGGGATGCAGCTAACACGTTGCAATCAATCAGTAATGTTAATTACTATTTCCTTTCATATGTTTTTAAAAAGTATACAATAGGTATAATTTTTTTCAATTTTCATAATTTTTACTTGGCTGAGTGTCTTAATTACATTTCCATGGCCAGTGAGATAATAAACAAAGCCCGCCCTTTCTTTTCACATTGTACAGATATCCACTTTTTAAACATGTTTAATTGACATATAATAATCCTATATTTTTACGGGGCACGATGAGATATTTTGATGTATATGCATACAGTGTATACTGTAGAATATTACAATTAAATCAAGCTAACATATCTATCACTTCACCTATTTTTTATTTGTGGTGAGAGCACTTAAAATCTACTCTGAACCATTTTGAAATATACAATATATCACTATTAAGTATAGACATCATGTTGTTCAATAGATCACTGAAACTTATTTATCCTGTCAAACTGAAGCCTGGTACCTTTTGGACAACATCTCTTCTTCCCCTATTTGCCCACTGCCTCTCCCATTCCCCAGCCCCTGGTAACCACTATTCTACTCTACTTCTGTGGATTTGAATATTTTAGATTACACACGTAAGTGAGATCATGTAGTATTTGTCCTCCCATGCCTGGCTTATTTCACTTAGCATAATGTTTTCTAGTTCATCAGTGTTGAAACAAATGACAGAATTTCCTCCTTTTTTAAGGCTATATAGTGTTCCATTGTGCATATGTAACATATTTTCTTTATCAGTTCATCTATTGATGGACACTGAGATTACTTTCCTATCTTGGCTATTGTGAACAATGTAGCAATGAACACAGGAGTACAGGTATCTTTTCAACATACTGATATTGATTCCCTTGAATATATAGCCAGAAGTGGGATTGCTAGATCATATGATAATTCAATTTTCAGTTTTTTCAAAATCCTGTTTTTCATTATGGTTGTACTAAGTTATATTCCCACTAACCATTTACCAGGATTCATTTCTCCACATCCTAACGTTCATCTTTTATTTTCTGAATAATAGCCATTCTAATAAGTGTTAGGTGATATTCCATTGTGGTTTAATTTGCATTTTCCTGATGATTAGAGATGTTGAGCATTTTTTCATATGTCTAGTCACCTTTTAAATTTCTTTATTTAAGCAGTGTCTGTTGAGGTTTGCCTTAATCCATTTGTGCTGACATAATAAAATACTACAGACTTGATCATTTGTAAATAACAGTAATTTGTTTTTCACAGTTCTGGAGCTATGAAAGTCCAAGATCAAGGCATCAACAAGTTCCGTGCCTGGTGAGGGCTGCCCTCTGTTTCCAAGATGGCACATTATTGCTGTATCCTCACATAGTGGAAGGTGAAAAGGCAAAAGGGCTGAATGCTGAATAAGCCTCTTTTTAAGGGCCTTAGTCCCCTTCAGAAGAGAGAAGGCCTCATGACTAATCACCTTCTACAGGCCACACCACTTAATACTATCACACTGGTCGTTGTTTCAGCACGAGTTTTGGAGGACAGCCAGACCATAGCAAAGTTCTTTGCCCATGTTTTAATTAATTGGGTTGTTTTCCTGTTATTGAATTGTTTAAGATTCATATATTTTGGACATTTGCCCCTTATCAGCTATATGGTTTGCAAGTATTTTCTTTTAATCTGTAATTTTTCTTTTAATTCTTTTTTTTTGCTGTAAAGTTTTTTTAGTTTGATGAAATTTCATTTGTCTATTTTTGCTTTTGTTGACTGTGCTTTTGGGGTAATATCAAAGAAATCATTGCCTAGAACAATGCTGTGGAACTTTTCCCCTATGTTTTTCTTCTAGTAGTTTTACAATTCTAGGTCTTAAGTTTCTTTCTTTAATCCATCTTGAGTTTATTTTTGTCTTTAGAATGAAATAAAAATCCAATGTTATTAGTCTGTGTTTGGATATCTACTTGTAAAGAATACAGTTATTTTTATTGTCTGGAGTCCTGACAAGAAACAGAACTCACTTCAGATGGTTCAAATGAAAAACAAAACAAAACATTAATGTATTGTACTTTCTGAGGTATAGGAACAGCAAAAGGAGTAAATCAGGGATGGTGGAGCATGCAGAGACTAGCAACAGCTGAAAGTAATTTCCTCTCACAGGACCAAAGCGGCATGAGGAAGAAATGGTGTTACCAGCATTCACTGAGGATTAGAATTGCAAAAATGATGCTTTCTAGTGGGAAAAAGGAAAAAAAGTTATTACCAAGGACAAGGTAATGTACAACTTCCTCTCCTCCCACCTTCCTATCTCAGTGCACTAGGGCCGCTGGCTGGTTAGAAGCAGAAGCCAGCTGGCAAAGAAATTACAGTGAGGCAGTTTGCAGAAATTAACTTTCTAAGGCCCAGATGGAGCGGAGCATGGTGGAGCATAGACTAAGGGAACAAAGAAAGACCATGGATGCTTTGATATTCTCTAGTGTCATGTTCATAGTCAAGTCCCAGTAAATAATACCCAGACACAAGTGATTCTTCCCAGTTTCAATATCCTCCTTCCATGCTGGTAGCCTATCTACCATCAACACCACCAGCTTCTAAGCTGTGCTTTATGTCATCAAGATTTTTATAATCATTAACCTACATGGTGTCTCCTTAGCACTTTGCTTCTAATTAAAATATATATACTGATATATGTCATATATATATTCAGTTGCAAAAGTGTTTACAAATTATTAAAGTTACATGCATGATCCAAACTCTTCTGCAAAATAAGCCAAAAATCTTGTTTGTTTTCAAGATCTGGACAGAATTCTTTGATTTGACTACATTCCACAAGAATGCTTTCATTCCTGCTTTTTACTGGAAACTTTTAAACTGTTGACACCACGGATTTTAAAAAATAAACAGATGGGCATAGCTTCATGACTTCATTTTATATTGTGAATATAAATATTCAGAGAGATAAAAGACAATGTCTCTATTTTTAATGTTTGTAAATTTAAAAATTTGCCGACGTCATTTTATCCATCTGTACTTTGCTTGGCTTTTGTCCCTTAATAGATCTATAACTGTGTTGGGAAGTTGTTTAATCATAAGTCATTCTAGGTAAGTTAGAGGTTTAAAAAAATAAAAATGAAAGAATCAAAAAAAAAAAAACCTTGATGTCAAGATAACTAAAAATGTGAGATTAGCAAACCTGGTTACAGTCACAGTAGAACGAACATAAATCATTTTCAATAATTTTTTCTTTATTTAAAAAAACCCTTTTCTCACTTTACAGGGGAAAAAAAAGGTATTTGGCATAGAGTAGTACTGGACGTTATCCAGAGAAGAGTTTTTTTCAGAACTTGGTCCCTTTTCTAATCTGAACAAGTTCAAGCTACAGCAAAATTACAGTTTCCCAGTCTCCTTTTAATTTCCAATTTTTGTTAAAAAGGAACCTCAGAAGATATTGACTTTGTGCTCCTAAATTTGAGACAGGGCAGGTTAGAAATCTTTGCAATTTAACTAATATCAGTAACCTAATGGTGATGAACAAAATTTATATGTAGATGGAAAAATTTAAGCTAGTAAACACTAGGTTGTCATTTTAAATTGAGATGGATTTTTATGCTTTTTTTTGTTCTAAATGGATATTTTACCATCACAAAATGGATGGTAATTATAAGTTACATTTTGCCAAACATGGAATCAGAAAAAAGAAAAGACTTTTCATGATGCATCAATAAATAATGATTACATATCAGCTGAGTGCAAAATCATGTGGTCAAAATTAATAAATACAAATAATTTATGTCTTCATTTTCTATGCATCAGGTTTTGTTGTTGTTGTTGTTCAAGAGTAATTTGTCCAAAATTTGTTTCCACATAATTTGATTGCATTTATATTTTAAGGAGAATTCTTACAGTCTGGTTAGTGCTTTGCTCAGGTCAAAGACATGTAATAAGCAAGTCATACACTTTGGGATCTCATAATTTCTCTGTAGAGAGTGGAGCCCTAAAAGGGATAAATAATGAAACAAATAGTACTATAACACTGAGCAACAGGTGCCATAAATATACATAGACTAATGTGAGCCCATATATTCAGTAAAGTTTCATGGATCTGAGACTTCAGATGATCCCACAGTGAGACTGAGTTAGCCAGTATACAGATCACATAAGTAAAAATTTTTTGGAAGAAAATTTTCTAAGGTGATGATCTGGCAACTTTGGTTTCTAAAATATTTTTAAAGTAATAACTCAGATTTAGAATTTGTTTCTTGTATACACAATTTTCTTTGAATACTAAGAGCCACACATCTCAGTGTGATCAAGATACATACTTTTTTAAAAATGTGAAATTGGCTACTTAAAATATGCGATGTGGCTTTGAGAGAGAGAGAGAGAGACCTGTGAGTTGGAAGCTTGGTCTACAGAAAGTCTGCTCTGTATCCCTTCTGTCTATGGAAAGATTCTCAAGCCACAGAACAAATAATTCCAGCTGAAATAACTACAAATAGCATTCTAATTATGCATCCAATTTCCAGGCAAATATTATTTAAGAGTATTGCAGTATTTTCTAATGCTATATAACATAGGTTGGGATAAATTTTAATAGTAGAAATTTACTCCTCAGCTTAACAGGTATTTTCCCTTATTTTTATAGCTAGTATCAGAATGTTTATTTTGTAAAATTTCCAGCTCTAGCCTTTTTAGCAATCATAAAAATCCTCAAGAAAATGACACATTTTATCTTTAACCAAAATATTTTGTTTTCCAAAACTGTTTTCACCGGTGATAATATATTATAGCAAGTAATATTTTGATCAAAGCTTTGTCACATAACCCATAAGAAAAAAAATTACCAACTACTACGCTTTTCTTACTAGACACTTAAAGAAAACTGAGAAAAATAGAATACCAACAGTATCGTTTTCTTTTTTATTTTCCACCTAATTTTTCAGATGAGAGTATTAAAGTCCAGTGTAATAAAGTCTTTTGCCCAAAGCCACACAGGTAGAAAATATTTTCCTATGAAGAAGTCCATTTGTTTCACTATACTGGGCAGTATATGTTAATTGAATGCATAAATGCACTTTTGTTATACAAGAATGGTATATTTGAAATGCATGAATAGAACTTTTGTTTATGAGAACTTTTGAATTCTAAGATCCTAGAGGAAATCCTTAAAAGAGAGGAGCAAATGAATTGTGGATATAAAGGACAAAATTCTCCAAATTAAAATTGATGGATTGGTAACTATCATTCTACTCAATTTCTATAAGTTTGGCTTTTTAATATTCTACATATAATATGCTATTTGTCTTTCTGTGCCTGGCTTATTTCACATAACATAATGTCCTCTAGGTTCACTTATACTGTCACAAATGACAGAATTTCCTGTTTTAGTAAGGCTGAATAGTATTCCATTGTGTATATATATCACATTTTAAAAACCTCATTCATCTTTTGATGGACATTTAGGTTGTTTCCATCTGTGGCTGGGGGAGGAGGTAGTCAGGGAAAGGGGAGATGTTGGTCAACAGGTACAAAGTTAGATAGAAGAAATAAATTCAGGCATTGTATTGCACAGCAAAGGTGACTATAATTAATAAAAATGTATTGTATATTTCAAAATAACCAAAAGAGAATTTAAAATGTGTCCATTGCAAAGAAATAATACATATTTGAGGTAATAGATAGGTTAATTAGTCATTTGATCATTTCACTATAATTAATAATGTATTGTGTATTTCAAAATAACTAAAAGAGAATTTAAAATGTGTCCATTGCAAAGAAATAATAAATATTTGGGGTGATCGATATGTTAATTAGCCATTTGATCATTTCACAATGTATACATGCATCAAAACATCATATTGCACCATATAAATATATACAATTATTATTTGTAAATTAAAAATAAAAAGAGAACAAAATTGATAGATTGGAAAGAAAGGAGCATTGATCACTAAAAGTAGAAGAGAGAAGATTTTTGTTGGTTTATTTATTGTTTGTTTTGGCAGGAGAGTTTGACAAAGTCAAAAGAATGGTGTGATTAGGCACTGCTTCACGAAGACCTGAAAAGAATTTTCCAAAAATGTTGCAGTCAATTAAATCCTTTACAGTGAATTTGCTGATTATGATAAGAAAGATGGCCACACTCACTATTCACAATAGCAAAGACTTGGAACCAACCCAAATGTCCATCAATGATAGACTGGATTAAGAAAATGTGGCACATATACACCATGGAATACTATGCAGCCATAAAAAAGGATGAGTTCATGTCCTTTGTAGGGACATGGCTGAAGCTGGAAACCATCATTCTGAGCAAACTATCGCAAGGACAGAAAACCAAACACCACATGTTCTCACTCATAGTTGGGAATTGAACAATGAGAACACTTGGACACAAGGCGGGGAACATCACACACTGGGGCCTGCCATGGGGTGGGGGAATGGGGGAGGGATAGCATTAGGAGAAATACCTAATGTAAATGATGAGTTAATGAGTGCAGCAAGCCAACATGGCACATGTATACATACATAACAAACCTGCACATTGTGCACATGTACCCTACAACTTAAAGTATAATAATAAAAAAAAAAAAGATGGCCACACTATTGGAAGTTTCTATTGATGAAGATAAGGGTAATCTCTAACTAGGTTTATTTTGTAAGTAAATGCAGCACCATCTCACTTTAATACAAGCTGGGACTAAAAGTATTGCAAGTAGCACAGAGTACCCCTTCAAAACATAAAACTTAACATGTGACTGATAACTTGTATATGTGGGAGAAATTCTCTATCATACTCTTTCTTAGGAGGCCCTACTGAGTGACATATGGTTTATGTGATACATTGACAAATAATACGGTTCAGAGGCAGTATAGGGTTCTGTTAAGGCCACTTGACTGATGGAGTGGTGCCACCAAATTTCCAAGAAAGGAATGTTGCAAAGAGAAAATATATAAGACCTAGAATTAGGATAACATCTGGATTTAGGTGTGCCTAAACGAATCATGCTATTATGCAGAAAGTCAGGGGAAGTGCCCAAACTGAACAGTTGTGGGTTACTGATGCTGCTCCGATTGCCTGCACACAGTGTAATCCCATCCATCTGCCAATGGACAAGAATTAGATCCATATATATGCGTGTATATATATATATATATATATATATATATATATATATATATATACACACATGCATATATGCATGTATGCATATGGATCTTAAACATAAATGAATTATCTTTCTCTATAGATATATGGTATTGCTTTCTATATAGAAAGAGCATTCATTTGTGTTTAAGTTCTGACAACCCCTAAGATTTCAAAGTATTTTCAATGTATTGATAGAACATCAGGAAGCACAGATCAATTCAACCCAGGAGTGTTTTACAACTTAGTTTAGCGCTCCAAAGAGAAGTCTGGGTAAAAACACAAATATAATTCTGTCTTTATTCAAGAAAATTCTGAAAATTGAACTTACAAAAAAGAGAATGTCGATATATATATGCAAGGCACAACTTATTTGATAGTTCCTTGGAAGATGTTGGAAAAAATTAGAAAGTTGGCATAAACCAATCTCTACCGCAGGGTTGGTAACAGATTCGAAAGTGCACTGGACATACTGGACTTGAAGTTAAAAACATGAATTCCAGTTTGAAGATATGTTTTTTATCTTCTGTATTTTTGTTGTTGTTGTTTGTTTTGTTTTCGGAGACAGAGTCTCACTCTATCTCCCAGGCTGGAGTGCAGTGGCGCAATCACGGCTCACTGCAATCTCCCCCTCCCAGGTTCAAGCAATTCTCATGCCTCAGCCTCCTGAGTAGCTGGGCTTACAGGCGTCCGCCACCATGCCTGGCTAATCTTTATATTTTTAGTAGGGTTTTGCCATGTTGGCCAGGCTGGTCTCGAACTCCTCACCTAAGGTGATCCTCCCACCTCCCAAAGTGCTGGGATTACAGGCATGAGCCACTGTCCCCGGCTATCTTCTGTATTATTTTGGGCAAGTCACTTCACTCCTCAGAATAAAACTTCCATCTCACAATATACACAGTTAAGCGAATAATACTTGCTTTTGCTACTTCAAATGGTCTGAGGAGATCATTCCTATCTTGGTTGAACTCTGGAGATGTGTTTGCTCCTGCCTGGTTTATTATTATATAGCATCTTCTGTGTCTTCCTTTTTAGTTCCCTGGTGCAATGCCTGTTGTACAGTATACATTTAACAGACACTGCAAAATTTGTATAACTGCATAATTGTATAACACACACAAGAGGAAATAAATAGAGTACTCAAAAAGATTTGTTGTGAACTCTAAAATGTGAAAAGTATTAGAGAAGTCCAAAGTAGAGGAAGAAACAGAGCGGCAGAGGGCATAAGAAGACATTAACCTGAGAATTTTCCATGGCTGGTTGTAAATTTTCTTATGAACCCAAACAAATTATGAAACAAATATTTTCAGCTATTACACACGGGATTAGCCTATCACACTACGTAACTGACCTTGTGTTATACTCTCTTTATACTCTCTACAATTAATGATCAATCTATAACACTGCTGTGCAAGAGAACTTTCAGCAACGATGGGAAGTTCTACAACCGTATCTTGGAGATATTGTAATTTTCGTTTTAAAGCACATATTACAGGAAAGCGAGATGCACAATTTTTTCATTTTCCGGTGCATATACAAGTCATTTGTACACTATATTACAGTCTATTAAGTGTGAAGTAGCACTATGGCTAAAAAATCTACATACATTAATTTTAAAATACTGTATTGCTTAAAAATGAGAATCATCTGAGCCTTCAGTGAATCATGATCTATTTGCCAGTGGAGGGTCTTGCGTCAGTGTTGATGGCTGCTAGTTAATCAGGGTGGGGGTTGCTGAAGGTTGACATGCCCGTGGAAATTTCTTAAAATGAGACAGCAATGAAGTTTGCCCCACTGACTGACTCTTCGTGTCCCGAAAGATTTATCTAGCATGTGATGCAGTTTGACAGCATTTTACCCACAGTAGAACTATTTCAAAACTGGAGTCAATATTCTCAAACCCTGCTGCTGCTTTATCAATTAAGTTTATTTAATATTCCAAGTCCTCTGTTCAACAACATTCATAGCATCTTCACCAGGAGTAGATTCCATCTCAAGAAACCACTTTCTTGAACATCCACAAAAAGTAACTTCTCATTTGCCTGTTTTATTATGAGATTGCAGCAATTCAGTCACATCTTCAGGCTCTACTTCTAATCCTAATCTCTTGTTATTTCTACCATATCTCTAGTTAACTTCCTACAACAAAATCTTGAACTTCTCAAAGTCATCTATGATGGATGGGTGAATAAACTCCTGTTAATCTTGACATTTTGAATTATGAATGTTATGGATGGTATCTAGAATGATGAGTCCTTTCCAGAAGGTTTTCAATTTATTTTTCCCAGATCCATCAGAGGAATCAGTTGATGGCACTGATGGCCTTACAAAATGTGTTTCTTAAATGACAAGACTTGAAAGTCAAAATTACTCCTTGATCCATAAGCTGCAGAATGAATGTTGTGTTAGCAAGAATAAAAACAACATCAATCACTTTGTACATCTTCATCAGAGCTCTTGAGTAACTAGGTGCATTGTCAATGAACAATAATATTTTTAAATGAATCTTTTTTACTGAGCAATAGATCTCAACAGTGGGATTAAATATTCAATAAACCATGCTGTAAACAGGTGTACTGCCATCCAGGCTGTGTTGTTGCATTTACAGAACACAGGCAGAGCCAATTTAACATAATTCTTAAGTGCCCAAAGATTTTTGGAATGGCAAATTAGCATTGGCTTCAAATTAAAATCACAAGATGCTCTATCCCCTAACAAGAGAGTAAGCCTGTCCCTCGTAGATTTGAACCAGGCATTGACTTCTCCTCTCTTGCTATGCAAATCCTATACAGCATTTCTTCCAATAGAAGACATTCATCTTCACTGAGAATCTGTTGTTTAAGGTAGCCACCATCATGGATTATTTTAGCTTGATCTTCTGGATAACTTGCTTTGGCACTGTGCCTTCACTTTGTACTTTTATGTTACGGAGATGGTTGCTTTCCTTAAACCTCATGAACCAACCTCTGCTAGCCTCAAACTTTTCTTCTGCAACTTCCTTACCTCTCTCAGCCTTCATAGAATTGAAGAGAGTTTGGGCCTAGCTCTAGATTAGGCTTTTGTCTAAGGGAATGATGTGGCTAGTTTAATCTTCTATCCAGACCACTCAAATCTTTCCTATACTAGCAATAAAGCTGTTTCACTTTCTCGTATTTCTATGTTCACTGGAGTAGCACTTTTATTGATTGATTGTTTCTTTTTGAGACGGAGTCTCACTCTGTCACCCAGGCTGGAGTGCAATGGCGCAATCTCAGCTCACTGCAACATCCGCCTCCCAGGTTCAAGCAATTCTCCTGCTTCGGCCTCCCAAGTAACTAGGATTGCAGGTGCATACTGCCACACCCAGCTAATTTTTTTTATTTTAGTAGAGGTGGGGTTTCACCATTTTGCCCAGGCTGGTCTTGAACTTCTGGGCTCAGGCAATCCACCCACCTCGGCCTCCCAAAGTGCTAGAATTACAGGCGTGAGCCACCATGCCTGACCTGGAGTGGCACTTTTAATCTTCTTTAAGAACTTTTATTTTGCATTCACAATTGGGCTAACTATTCAGCACAAGAGGCTTAGCTTTCAGCCTGTCTTGGCTCTCAACATGCCATCCTCCCTAAGCTTAATCATTTCTAGCTCTCGATTAAAAGTGAGAGACATGTGACTCTTCCTTTCACTTGATCATTTTAGAGGCCATTTTAGAGTTATGAGTTGGCCTAATTTCAATATTGTTGTGTCTCAGAGAATGGGGGGCCCAAGGAGAGGGAGATAAATTAAGGAGAGGAAGAAAGATGAAGGGTCAGTTGGTGGAGCTATTGTAACACACACAATATTTACCTATTAAGTTCACTGTTTTACATGAGTGTGGTTCATGGCACTCCAAAATAATTACAACAGTAACATCAAAGACCACTGATCACAGTTCACCATAACAGAAATAGCAAGTTTGAAATATTGTGAGAATTACCAAAATGGGACACAGAGACACGAAGTGAGCACATGTTGTTGGAAAATGGCACCAATAGACTTGCTCCATGCAGAGTTGCCACAAACTTTCAATTTGTGAAAAATGCAATATCTGCAAAGCACAATAAAGTGAAGTACAATTATGCCTGTATATGTGCCCTGTTTAAATAGTAGCCACTAGCTACATGCAACTGCTAAGCACTTGAAATACGGCTAGTGCAATGGATGAACTAAATTTTTCATTTCATTTCATTTAAATTAGTTTAAAATTCAATGAAATACTCACGTGGCCAGTGGCTACTGCATTGGACAGCACAGATCTACAAGTTAATGGCTAATGAATGACCATATTCATCTGTGGAGCAGAGGAGAGTGTCTAAAACAGCATAGTGACCAAAATAATACATGCCTAAATAAAAAAGAATCATGATTTCAAAGACTCCAGTTTTCAAAACTATTAAGTCTTGCTTTCTGCAACTTGTGACTTAACACACCTCTTTGACAGATCCTTGTATTCTTTCACCAGAAACAGAAACAGAATTCGTTGTATTTCACTAAATACATGGCTTCATCTTTTGGGACTTGGTTTCCTCATCTGTAAAGTAAAGTGAAGTGGTTGGACTTCGTTAGTTCATATTTAAATTTTTCTTTCAGCTACAAAGTTTGGAAGCACATTTAAGTGAATTGCTGGGAAAAACTGTGTGTTTGATTTTAGGTCTCATCTGTGAATTCCTGTCTCATCATGAGAATCTCTCTAACATGTTTTCCTTTCCCTCTGTACTTCTGACTCCCTCTTATCTCCCCACAGTTCAAAAGATTTCTCCTGTCTGATAGATTTATCCTTCTGCATTTGTGCTGTCAAAGAGCTTTGTTTAGACAGAGTCCAGACATACTTGTGTGTTGCTTATGAATTCTAATTAAGAAGGACAACACATGAGTCAAGGTTATCTTTAAAAAAATAGAACTTCAGTCTAAGATCAGAAAGGAAGAAAAACATTATAAAATAAACTTGGCATAAAGAACTCCAAAGTTTAAACCAAACTAAGATGGGAAGCATAGGAAGCATGTTTTTCTTTCACAAAGTCAGATTAATTCTTATTTGAAGGGTTCTTTGAGCATAAAGAAACTGCCACTGCAGAAATGCAGATTTCTGATGTGGCCACCTTGAGTTTGTTGAAGAAAAACAATTCTGAAAATTCACTCAGGTCCCTCTGGCTCCCCGGGTTCTTTGCACCCTGATAAAGAAAAAGATTACACATGCGCCACCTTTTGGAGAAAATGGGAATAGCAGCAAAGAGGTCAGATTCAAAGACCATTAGCTCTATTTCACCCTCAAAGGGAAAAACAAAAAGCCAAATATCACTTATTTTTATTATAATATTTAAAAGCTATATCCCCCAGAGGTTTATTAATCATGTGACATAGAACTATTAGTAAAGTCTGAATTAAAACTTGGATTTGGTTTTTCTCATTTTCAAAGTGGTAATAAGCTGATTTTGCTTTAAAACAATAAGTCTGAAATAAACACAAAATAACAAAACACTGTCTCGAATCCTAATGTCATAGTTTTCATTTATCCTTGGTCATGGATATAGATCTACAGGGAAAATTAATTATTTTTTTTCTATTTATTCTATCCTAGTTAGAATAATCCTTAACTTTAAGTATTGTACCTCCCTTCTTCTTAGTACTTAGAGTGGAAAACCAGAGAGGCAAATTCATTTATTTTACTAGAAAGAAAATTCTTATTTGTTTTATCTAGAACCATGAAAAAGAAGTGGTATCACAAATCTGCTTAGTTTTTTTGGACTTGAAGCGTAGAGTCGAAGGCTTTTGAGATTCCACAATGCTTGGGAGAAAATGTAAGTAAAATTACTGGTTACTATATGTAAATATCTTTTACACATGTTAGGCATTAAGGCGTGCCCTCCAACGTTATAATGACCGCTGAGCAAAAGATTCTGCAACTAAACAGTAGACAATGCTGACGTATAAAATGCTTCCAGGATGAAAAGGGGAGATAGCTGAATTTCATTTTAAACAGTATTGACATATCCACAAATCTGACTTAGAGATAGTTCTCACTAGACTTGTATATTGAAGTCACAATCATAAAACAATGCTCTTCATTTATTGTCTTTAAATTCTCATCTCTGTCTGAAGACCCTTTCAAATATAATAGAATAACAAAGCATAGAGGCAAATCTGATAAATGACTGATAGCTTCTATGTTTCTGAGTTCATTCTCCCAACATTATTTTGTTTATACAACAACCTACATGTACAAGAATTAAAGAGTTCTTAAAAATATTTAACTTGAGTCTTAATCCAGATCAGATTTTTCATTATTTCCTAAAAAAAGTGTCACAAAAGCTGCTGTGATTTTAAGTATGAAACGAATGCTACCGTTGTAAATAGCAGGCATAATGTTTTAAAAAATAATTCTCATTGGATATAAATGTACTATGTTGACTTTTATATCACTCCTTTTCCCACTCTGTAAGTTTTAATGAAATTATTTTTCCTTAAAATAAATACATGAAAGATTGATTACTAAAACAGCATTATGCGTTTTATGTTCTGCCAGCAGGGAGATGATAGAGTTGGGTTTAAATTCCTCAGCACGCCCTGCTGTGGTTGTCACTCATAGCTCTCCCTTTCCAAAAACCTCAAAATAGCTTATAATGCCACGTACTATATGTGGAGTAATAATTAGGCTTTCCAGGGTACTTTCTGTTGGACAATCCCTTTGGCACACACAAAAGCCATAAAATCCAGCTCTTCACACAAAGTTCTCCAGCTTTTTTTGAATGCTTTAAAGATCATAACTGTGATATCACTTGACAACTTGGCATGGTGAAAGCTGACTAATGGGCACTTTTGAGTATGGAGTTTTACGCTTTTTCTTTTCTTCTTTTGGGGACATCTACCAGGATTTGAGAATCAAATTGATAGGATAAACCTACAATTTACAGTCCTTGAATCCTGATTAATTAAGGGCAGACATGTTAAAGGTTTTAAGTTAAAACTGATTTTTGCAAAAGGAATTTGGGTCTTCAAATGAAAAGAAAACATAAAGACCTTCCAAAGAAATTTAACATTTTAAATGAGCTTCCAGAAGCCTGGAGCTCATTCCATAATAATATATTACTTTTCTAATTAGAATCCCTAATTATCTGGTGTATTCCTATGGATGCATAGAACCTTGTAATTTGGCCACTCGCCCACTCCATTTGGGGTTGCTCTTGTGAATTTAAATTGCACCCCAGTTACCACCAGATGCACCTACGACATGTGTCTTCAGAGTCTACCACACTATCAGTATAAAGTAGAGGAATTATCAGAAATGACTAGAGAAAAGAAAGGAGATTTAAATATTTATAGAGTAAAATCAGGTTGGCTTAAACCCAGGTTTTTCCAGTCAAGAAAAGGGGATAGATCTTTTTTCCTTTAGAAACATACAAACACACACAAAAAAGCATTTTTATTCACATAAGCAACTCTAAGACAAGGTCCTAAGACAAGTTTATAATGGTGCCCTGCAGAAAATAAGAAAAAAACTACTCATAATTATTTGTTAATTATTTGTTAAACTCACTTTATCTAACCTGTAATTTCCGCTAAGTCCTTGCTTGTTTTGATATATGTTTAATTAAATTGTTTTGTTTGTTTTTTTGAGATGAAGTCTCACTTTGTCTGGAGTGCAGTGGCGCAATTTCAGCTCACTGCAACCTCTGCCTCCCGGGTTCCAGCAATTGTCCTGCCTCAGCCTCCCGAGGAGCTGGGATTACAGCATGTGCCACCATGCCCAACTAAGTTTTGTATTTTTTGTTAGTAGAGACAGGGTTTCACCATGTTGGCCAGGCTGCTCTCGAACTCCTGACCTCAGGTGTTCCACCTGACTCGGCCTCCCAAAGTGCTGAGATTACAGGCGTGAGCCACTGCACCTGGCCATGATATATGTTTAATTAAAATTAACAGAGGGCATGATAAAAAACAAAATAAGCATAAATTACTCATTTAACCTACATACCCATAATGTTCCCAGTTGTTTTCAGCTCAGTTTAAAAATTGGTCTAATTTGTAGCTAATTTTTATGTACTGGCCTGCATATGTTTAAATAGTGGAATAAGCAAACATCTAAACATGACATTTAAAATCTATTTTGAAATTTCTTGTTCTGCTTTTTAGAAAATGACTGGATATATGTACAAGTATATATATATATACACACATATATACATATATACATACATATATACATATATATGACTGCATGTGTGCATGATGTATATGTATATGTGCATAATTTAGGGTCCTCGTATTTTTCACACTGTGGGTAGGAAGGGTAGGATTTAGACAATCTTGTGGCTGTTACCAGGAAATGTAGCCCTTTTTGATCTTAGTAAAACATTTTACAAATAAATGCATAAAATTAAAAATTATATTATCAAAGGGGAAAATATTAAAATACACATGTTACTTGTCTTCACATAATTTTACAAAATAGAAAAAATATTTTAATTCTTAAAATTATATAATAAAAATCACTGGTATAAACTAAGACAGTTTGAGATTTGAATCTTATTTCCAACATCTTGTGTAATATCCAATATCCAAGAACCTGTGATCTCGGGAAGTTGTAGAGCCCCTGAAGTCCCAGTTTTCTAGTCAGAAACCTTATCGTTACTTTTCAATAAACACACATTCCTTCCTTCCAAAGCTTTGCAAAAAGGCACTTCCTCTAGTAGGTCCTTAGCCATAAACTCCACCTAGCTTAATTAATCATATTTATCCTAACATACAGTAAATAAATTTAAAGTTCTCAAAAGAGCAAGTCACTTCTAAGATTCTACACAACCAAGGTATGATAGCAGCTTTCATTCATCCATTCACTCATTCATTCATTCATTCATCATTCAGTTATTTATTCAACAAATGTTCATTAAAGCTTGCGTGTGTGTGAATGAGTGTTGGATTTCTCTGAAAGGCTGGAGCAAAGTAGAGGATGCCAGCATGCATACTTGTCCTGCTATCTCAATATCTTGTCCAGTTTTCTCTATTCATTTCACAGGACTGCATATGCACCAGGTAGTCAGAGGTGAAGAGGATGATACCCCTATAGCTGTGGGGTGTTTCACTGTTTTAGAAGGGACTGAACTCATTTGAAATTGGCAACTGAAAGAAGTCATTATTCTCAACTCAGAAAAGCCCAGAAACAAGTCCAGGCTGGTAATAAAGAAAGCTATCTTCAATGTTCATGCCTCAGAAGTAGATTTTCTCGAAAGACACTGTATCTAATTTTGTATTTGTAATTTTTTATTTTATTTCATAAAGACAGCCTCAATATTTATAGGCTTGAAGCCATATAAACTGAATTTGCCTCTACCTGTGCTACTTCTTTTTATTTTGTTTTGTTCGTTGCACTATATTTTGAGGCCATTACTTTTAGGAACAGTCTTCAAAGTGTATAAACCAGTGGTTCTCAACTATCCTGTTCATAATAGTTGTATGGAGGGATTCTATTAAATATGAACCCCAAGTTTCCACACTAAGGAGCTTCTGTTTCAGTAGTCTAGTTTGTAGCTTTCAGAATGAATACGTGTGTGTGTGTGTGTGTGTGTGTGTGTTATTCCTGTCTTTAGACCATACACTGAACATCAAATACAAGACAAATTTTTTAAAATTTAAGAGAGCTTTAGAATCTATCTGCTGTTGTTGTTCTTCATTTTAAGATAAGCTGAAGTTTTTTCTGTTATGTTGGGTGGCTTTCTATTCTGAAATGATGGCAGCTGCAGGGGGTTTGGGATAGGGTAGAAGGCTCAGTTTGGTTAAGGACTTTCTTTGAAAGTGGCTCTGTAAGCAGATATTTGGAAGTATTAATCTTTTTTTTTTTTTTGAGACTGAGTCTTGCTCTGTCTCCCAGGCTGGAGTGCAGTGGCACAATCTCAGCTCACTGCAGCCTCCGCCTCCTGGGTTCAAGTGATTCTCCTGCCTCAGCCTCCTGAGTAGCTGAGATTACAGGTGCATGCCACCATGCCCAGCTAATTTTTGTATTTTTAGTAGAGACGGGGTTTCACCATGTTGGCCAGGCTGGTCTTGAACTCCTGACCTAGTGATCCACCCTCCTCGGCCTCCCAAAGTGCTGGGATTACAGGCGTGAGCCACCACGCCCGACCGGAAGTATTAATCTTACTCCTTATTGACCTTGCCATTGATATGGCTGGTCATTTAGAATAGTTGATATTAAACTTCAGTTCCAATTCCAAGAGACTACAGTAAAAAATGTTGAAGTCATATAGATTGGGCCCAAAATAAAATATAAACAGTCCCCACATCTCCGTGTTGTAGACTTTGATATACAGCACTTTTAATTATATTGCCAACTCACTCTATTTCTTTTTAACCTCTGTTCCTTCCAGAGGACCCCTAATTCCTGCCAACCACCTGACTCTACCTCATTCCAACAGTTCCCAGCCACCTGTCTCCCCCGTCCTCCATTCCATCTGCTGTAAAGCAGGCTCTGCAAAACAGTCATTAAAATCTTTAGAGATGCCATCTGCTGCCTAGTATTGTCTATGAATCATTTGAGGTTATAAATATTACATTTGCATTGTGTGGCCTGGGACCTCTGAAAAACTGACTCAACTAATTTAACATCATAATTATCATCATGGCCTAGAGGACTACAATATCCAAATAGTATTTCATTAGTAAGAGCAATGGCTTTTTAAAAGAGTAAAATAGACTCCCTCCTTGTCATCCAATGAAACCCATCATCCAGTGAAACCCATCCCTGGATCAAAGATTCTGGAAGATACTACCGTCTTTAAGTTTTACTTAAACCAATTAAGAGCTAAGATTTAGCCAAGATTCAAAATAAATTACTTAGTGACATTGAAGATAGTTGAATAGGAATATGGATAGATGAGTAATAGAAAATGCATAGTACATTGTAGGTTTAGTAGAAAGTGATTAAAGATAATCATTGTATCATCTAGAAATTAAAGTGAAAATAAACATTTTTTGTCCATTCTTTTACTAAATAACAAAGATTTCTTTAGTCCCTCCATTTAGTACTATTATTTTTATAATAATTATAAATTTAGAGTATATTTGATAAAATATTTAATTCTCAATACTAAATCATATTATCAAAAATACATATCAAAATTATCTACATAATTATATGAAGTTCTAAACTGCTTAAATGATTTAAAGGGTATGTATTTTGTATATATCTAATCATTTTCTTCCTTCTAAAATGATTTATGAGTATGTAATTTTTTCAGTTATTTTATAAAGTAAATCACAATAAGGTATTATAAATGCTTCCAAAATCAAAATACATGTTCCATATCGCTTTCAACGACACAGTAGTATCTGTAATTAAATCCTAAAACTTGATAGAATAACCCTGCACCACCACCTGCTGTTGGAAACAAAAAATTTAATTTCATATTTTCAACTTATAGCTATGTATAAGCTTGGTGCTAGGTATCAATCTTGGTGCTAGGTATCAATCTTGGTGCTAGGTATCAATCTTCATGGGGATAAAGCAACACTATTATTATGGCTTTTACGGATTTTTAAGGATTCTACATAATTTTTTGAGCATGTGTGTAGATTTTTAAGTATACCGATTCTACAAAGGAGGAAAGCAAGAAGTGGAACAAAACAAGTAAAGCCAAATCAAATAAATAAACACTTGCAATCTGAGTATTCTGCTGCACTTTAGGAAGAAGAGAACTTCATTTTTCTGCCACAGAATCTCTACAGTTTTTATTCTTAATAATTTCATACACTATCATGATTATTCCTGCATATATTTATCACTGTTAACAGATATATTATCAGTGTTTAATGCAAAGGGAAAAAATGGCCTTTTACATTAGGACAAACTCGTATCTGAATGCCAGCCCTTCTACTTGTTAGCTTTGAGTTCAGTCCAATCATTTAGCTTCTCTGAACACCAGGCTGAAGACTTTTTAAAAATTGAGATATACACATGCATCTTATAGGGTTTTATGAGATTTTTAAATATTGTATGTAAAGTACCCGGGATACACATTAAGCACTGAATAAATGGCATCTCTGATTATGTTATTTTTATTCTATAATCTTTGTATGAATCACTAAAATCTCAAATCTGGGAAGTTCAAATCTGATCAGACCATGGACAGATGTTAGAGAGATCATAAGAAGACACAAGAAATCTTATATTTGAAATAAATATAGAGAGTGAGATTTGAGTCAGACACTCAACCAAACTTGATAGAAATACCAAATCTATAATAAATAAGCCTTAGAGTTTCAGTCAACAATCCAACTGGGGTTCATCTTGACAAGGAGGTTGGGGGGGAGCACAGACAGTCCAAACATATGTTCATGAACATATACAGATTCATCTGATGAAGGTCACTTTAGAAAGCTCGAGTCTCCCTCATAGACAAGCCTCTAATGGATTTTAAAGAATGGACTTTTATCATGTTTTCTGAAATAAATTACTCATCAACTCTATAGAAAGCAGTAGTAGGCACATTTAATGATACTTACATAAATAATGTAGTGAGCAGGAACATCACTAGGGGAGTCTTTTATAAAAATCTAATTAAGTCAGATAAATGAAATAAGACTATCCATTTAGTACTATATGAAATGAGGCAATGGATAAATAAAAAAGAAAATAGAGAGATGGATGGACAGACAGATGAATGCAGAGACCTCAGAAAAGAAGTTTAGCAGGGTAGAAAGTAAAACTCTTCCTTACAATAAAATTCCAACTAACAAAGGTAGAACGAACGATAGAAATAGAAAAATCACTATTTGGAAACCATGCTAGTAATAATCATTTCAGACAAGACTCACCAAATAATTATTGCATAAAAGTATAGTGAGAAACAGGATTATTATGTAATCTCAAAGTAGCTCACAAGGTAGTTATTCATTACAAAGACAAAAATGGTAACTTTACATTAAAGAAAATTGGCAGACACCACCTTTACCAAATGGACAGTTAAATTACTGTTTCACTAAAGACAACATGCTGCACTGAGAAAAACACATCACTCCTGTTGTACTCCTGCCAAAAATACATAGCTTAAATCTAATAATGAAACGTCAGACAAACCCAAACTGAGGAACATTGTTCAAAATAACTGGTCTGTATTCTTTAGAAAAAAGTATCTGTCATGAATGTCAAAGAAAAGCTGAGTCTCTGTTGTAGAGTAAAGAAAAATAAAAAGATATGAGAACTACAGGCAACATGGGATCCTGGATTGGTTTAGAATATTAGTGGTATAAATGGCTGAATTTGAATATGGCTTCTAAGTTAGACTGCAGTGTTATTAATGTTAGTTTCTTGATTTTGTTCATTGTAATGTGGTTAAGTGACATAAAATGTACACTAATGTATTTAGATGTAAAGAGTATTATGTTTGTAACTTACTCTCAAGTGTTTCAGGAAAAAATATGTAACTACAGTTATATTTGCATCTATACTTATATCTACATTTGTAATCATATCTATGGAGATGCCAGGGTTGGAAGAGAGAAATAGGGAGGAAAAGAGGAGAGGGAGAAGAAGGGAGGAAGAGTGAGAATTATAAAGCAAGCAAGAGAGGTAAAGGTTAACATTTGGAGAATCTGGGTTAGGGTATAGTATATAGGAATGCTTTGCTCTAATCTTGCAACATTTTTGTACACCTGAAATTACTTCACAATTAAAAGTAGAAAATGATAAAGGAAAGTGGAGGAGAAGGGGAAAGGACAAGGAGGAGGAGGAGAAGGAGGAAAAATTTACTTTCAATTCTCCTCTTTTGCAATTGTTTTAAATCTGGCCACTAAACATCTAGATTTCATAAATACATAACTATTCAATCTGAGTAACATTTTTAGGAGAGAAAAACTAAATCGTTTAAGGCACAGAGAGCTTACATCTGAGTATTACATAGCAGTGAAACATGGGTTTCATTGCTGATGGGATTTGTGGTTAACTTACATTCTTTTTCCCCTACTGAACAATTATAAATTTCCTTGAGCATTAATTGGTAGCCTTAGCCAGATGTTAAAATGTGGCTGATAAAATGTAGCATCATATTTCAAACCAAAATCCAAAGTCTAAGCAACATCTAATTTTTTTGGAATGTAGATTGTGAAACTTGAAACTACCAGAGTATTGGATGTGCTGGAGAAGTTTGAAAGGGTCACAATTGAACCAGACGCATCAACCAGCCTAAAGGGCAACAGATGGCAAGGAATGTCTCAGAGCTGCCTAGCTTATTTTATCCCTATTCTTGGTAACATCTCCATTTTCTCTTATATTAGACAGTGTACTACATAGGTCCAGCCTCAGAATGCCTGCAAACCGACAGTTCCCTTCAACCTAAGACAATTACTGAATAGAAGTTTTTGAGCTGACAACAGATGGATACATCACCATACTCTACCCACAGCTGATAAATTCATCAGTGAGCCCTTGATCTGGTGCCAACCAATTCTTACAACCAGTGACACCTATGAGGTGGCCTGGAACAAAAGGTCCAGGTACATAGATAATGGTGCTTATGGTGGAGTTTTCTGTTTTGCTTTGTTTTAAAAGAGAATTACTGAAACACACTCGACACAAATTTTGCACATTTTAATGTGTGCAATTGGATTTATGACATATATATACATATATGTATATCAACATATTTATACCCGTGAAACCATCACAATCAAGATATTGTGCAGCAAACCACCATGGCACACATTTACCTATGTGGCAAACCTGCACATCCTACACATATACCCCTGAACTTAAAATGAAAGTTGAAGAAAATAAATGTTGAATAAATCTATCACCTCCAGAAGTTTCCTCGTGCCTTTGTAATCCCTCTCTTACTCCTGTCCACCTTCCTCCTATAGAAGGCAATCGTTGATCTGCTTTTTACCAATGTATGTTAATTTTCATTTCTTAGTATTTTGTAGAGATAGAAGAACCATACATTGTGTCCTGTTTTCAATGGCTTCTTTCACTCAGCATAATTATTTTACTAGCAGTTACATATATGGTGTAGCATAAATTTCTTTTTATTGTTGACTAGAATACTAGTTTACAAATATACAATGGTTTGTTTATCTATCTGTCATGGACATTTGGATTGTTTCCAGTTTTTAGCTATTATATCACAAATAAAAATGATATGAACATACATGTAAAAGTTTTCACAGGAACAATGCTTTAGTTAACTAAAAACCTAGGAATGGAATAGGTAAGTTTATGTTTAACTGTTTAAGAAACTGCCAAGCTATTTTCTAAAGTGGTTATACCATTTTACATTCATAACAGAGTGAACGGCAATTCTAGATCTTCAATAATCTAGCCAGCACTTAGTGTATAATATTATCTCATTGTGATTTTAATTTGTATTTCCCAAATAACTAATGATGTTGAGTGTCTTTTAACATGTTTATTTAATACCAGTATATGTTCTTTGGTGAAGAATCTATTCAAATATTTTGCCTATTTTTACATAGGTTGTTTATTTTCTTTATTGTTGAGTTTTATAAGTTCTTTATATATTCTGAAGACATATCCATTGTCATATATACGCTTTGCAAATGTTTTTTCATATACTGTACCTTGCCTTTTTATTCCCTTAACAATGTCTCATGAAAAGCAGAATTTTTAATTTTGGTGAATTCTGACTTAATTATAGGCCATGCTTTTGGTATTGTATCTAGTAAATCCTAGCCCAGAGAATCCTGTGTTCCCTTCTAGAAATTGAATAGCTTTAAATTTTATATTTAGGTCTAATATCCATTTTGTGTTAAGTTCAAATAATGAATTGACATTGATTTTCTTTTATGTTATGATGACATTTTCATGTGTTTTGCTTTGTTTGATCTTTTGCATATTATTTGATTATTCCAACATCATCTAATGAAAATACGATTCTTTCTCCTTTGAACTTTTACACCTTTTAAAAAATATCACTGTCCATATGCATGTAGCTCTATTTTTGTAATCTCTATTTTATTCCATTGATCTATTTCTAGTATTTGTACAAATACAACATTGCCTTGATTAAAATCACATTATAATAAGTCTTGATATCATATAGTGTTAGTCCTCCCACTTGGTTCTTCTATTTCAAAGATGTTTTGGCTTCTCTAGATTGTTGCATTTCCCTGTGAATTTTAGAAATTTCTTTTTCATTTTCTGCCAAACCAAAAAAAACAAAAACTAGGACTAAAGACCCATGGGTATAGTATGGGTCTCAGTATACTTAGACCTTCAGTAATTTCGCTCTGCAATTTTAGGTAGTTTTCAGTGCACAGATTTTTTTGGTGTTTTATCAGACTTTACCTTAAAAACTTTGTATTTTTGCCGTTACTACATATGGTACAATTTTTTATTTTTAATTTTTGATTGTTGGTTGCTAGTATATAGAAATATAATTGATTTTTATATTAATCTATAAGTTTGTCAAACTCATAAGTTCTAATATCATTTTATATATTCCATTATATTTTTTATAAAATGTTTGAATAAAATTTTACTTATTTCTTTGTGACATGAGTGCCTTTAGTTTTAATTTCTTTTTCTTTATCTTATTGCACTGGCTAGAGCCTCCATTTTATGTTAAACAAAATTGATGAGACCAGACACCTTTGTATTTTTCCTAATCTTGGGAGAAAACATTAAGTCTTTCACTATTAAACATGATATTAGTTGTATATTTTTTTATATCTGAACTTTATCAGGTTGAGAAACTTACCTGCCATTTCTACTTTGCTGACATATTGTCAAGAATGAATATTGGATTTTTTTCAAATGCTTTATCTCGTTAATTAAAGTGTTGATTTGGTTTGTTCTTTTCAGTTTGTAATATGGTGAATTTATTTGATACATTTTTGAATGTTAAAACAACCTTACATCCAGGATAATTACTACCTGGTCATGATGTATTAACAGAATTATGCAGATATCAAAACCAGACAAAAATGTTAACATAAAAGAACATTACATACCAATATTTTTCATGAATATGCAAAAATAGATAGATATGCTACCCAAATTTTAGCAAATCAAATCCAGTAATATATGACGACTATGCGTGGTTTAACCCAGGAAGGTAAGGTTCAAGAGCAGTGGGAAGAGGAATAGAGAGGACTTGAGTAAGAACATGGAGTGAAATGAATTTGTGACGACTTTGATGTAGAATCACCAACCAGTTCTGCATTACTGCTATCATAAAACTCAAGTATTCCTTATTTTCTTATTTCAGTAAAATTTCTTCATCCTGATTTTATATGTATCCTTAGCACAAAACCTCCATTAATTGAGAAATAAAGGTGGGTCTCTGCTCCTTGAAGCCAAAAACTCTTAACTAACAAAACATCCTTGATTATCTTTGTTTGTGATTAGGGTGTGCTTAGATTAAGATGTTTTAATATTCTCCATAATGTAATAGAGTTTATGGATCTTCTTTATGTTAACACTCAGCAGGCCCTCACGGAAGAACTGACCTGACAGCTTCCTTGACTCTTCCCAGCCTCCAGAACTGTGATAGACAAATGTTTGTTGTTTATGTCACCTAGCCTATGGTAAGTTGTTATAACAGCCTGAACCAATTAATACAGAAGGTTTGTATATGGTAATTTTGTGAGGAAAGATTTAGTTCCTCTAAAATTTTGTGAAAGCTTTTTACCATAAGTTGCACTTTAGGACATAAACCCTATTCCCTTTATGTAAATACGTAAAAAGAAGTCAATAAAGCCTCTAGGATTTACACCTCAAACTACTCCCTCTTTGTCTTCATTCTGCTATATAGATGTCTCCAGGGAGGCCATACCTAATGAGGAGCTCCCAACAAATTGCAACTGATGTTACCTACAACCAAATATGTCAGGAGGGTTAGAAAACCAATACAAAGTTAGTCTGTCAGAACCTGTGTCAGGCAGAGGGCTCCCATGCCGCATAGTTGCTTTAAGATGTTAATTGATTATAAAGCACAGTACAGCTCCCAAACAAGTGTACTCCAAAATGAAGTGGAAATCTTAATGAAGTCATCAAGACACATCATAAGGACTTAAGTCGAATATTTAAAAAGAAAAATTTATCAGAATTCTCTGAAGCAGATTTTTTGATTACACAATGAGAATGAAAATATTATCTTTTGAAGAAAAACATCTTCAAAAAATTTTTTAGAAAATGTTTTAAACCTAGGTCAAACATCCTTCGAAACCACCCTATTCCATTTATTCTAATAACATACTCAGTAAGTATCACCGTAGTATTTGAGATACACTGAGAAAATTTCACTGGATAATAGATATAATTGTTCAAATTATTTTTCTATTTAGCACATATAAATCAAGCCCTTGTAGAGCTCCAGACACCGTTCTAAACATTGGGAATACAACAATGAACAAAACATATATAGGTGGTGACAGATGTTATGAAGAAAGAAAAAAGCAAAGAATAGGGTTATGGGTTGATGGGGAGGGGGAGTGCTATTTAAATAAGAGGATAGGAAATTAAGTTACAATAATAAGGTGACATTTAAACGGACATGTAGGCAGAGTGATGGAGTGAGCCATATAGAATAAGACTGTCCAGATATGGAGAGCAGCAAATGCCAAAAATCCAAAGCAGTTTTATGCTTGGCCATATTCAAAAACCAGCGAGGTGGACCACACGGGAGGAGCAGAGCAGGTTAAGTATCAGACTTCCACACTGGGGATGCTTCAGCCTCCTACCTCCCATTAAAGGTACTTCGTCTCTCATTAAATTCAACAACCTGCTTGCAAAATAAATTATTTAACTTCTGATTCCCCCAAGTACTTAACATCAACTGCTTTTCACATATGCTTTAAAAGTTTCAACTTGTGTCTAATCTTAACACCACAGGAAAAAATCCTTTGTATTTGCTGTAGACTTTTTTTATGTCTATGTGGATGTGTCCATCTGCGAAAGGCAATGGTAGGTAAAAGTGTCAGAACTGAACTCTTTTCTGTTCAGATTTAGTTCATCAAACTTCAACGGGGCTTATATTTCCATTTTCTATTGTCCATTTAAAAATATAAGAAGGATTTTTAAAAGAGCTAAATTTCCACATAAGAAAGATAAAGTAAAACTGTATTTGGAAAGTTTTCTTGGGAGCCAGTTTAGAATGGTTAGCAATACTTGTCAATGCAAGAGCAAATAAAACAATGAACTCTGCCCACTTCTGTTAATTTACTGTAAAACCTCATTGGTAATAAATGTCAAGAAATCCTTCTTACAAAGTTGTCTTCTATAATACATTTGTAACTTTTTTTCTGTTTATAAGATCTATTGTAATATTTTTCCTGGATGTTTTTCAGGGAAAACAGGAAGCAAAACAAACACATCATGCAAATCATTTATATTGGCTAAATTAGGAGACGTTTGTTTATGCAAAACAATCAGCATCCACAAAGATTATGCAAAACACTGTTCAGTAACACCAAGTTTTTACACAAATGATACACTGTTTCCCCTGCTCTTTCTCTGTAACTCCTCAGAAAATTCACTGGTTGTGTGTGACCTTAGCCTAAGGCAATTTTATACCTACAGTTTTTAAAGGTATGCTTGGAATTTCATTTGGAACAATTCCGCAATAATACGGACCTATCTTATATAAGAGAAATGATACGTTTTTCTTCTTGGTCATAGATTTTAGGAGTAAAGGAGAAAAGCAATAAGAGGTTAGGGGATGGAAGGTGTATTAGTCCATTCTCACACTGCTACAAAGAAATACCCGAGACTGGGTAATTTATAAAGAAAGGATGTTCAATTGACTCACAGTTCCACATGGCTGGGGAGACCTCAAGAAACTTACAATCATGGCGGAAGGTGAGGGGGAAGCAAGCCTGGACCTTCTCACATGGCCGCAGAGGAGAGTATAAATGCAGGAGGAACCAACAGACACTTACAAAACTATCAGATCTCGTGAGAACTCACTCGCTATTATGAGAACAGCATGGGGGAAACTGCCCTCATGATCCTATTACCTCCACCTGGTCTCTCCCTTGACATGTGGAGGTTATAAGGATTATAATTCAAGATGAGATTTGAGTGGGGATAAAAAGCCTAACCATATCCACAAGGCAAATCTTCACTCAAAGATAAAGCAAGAACAAAAACGGGATGGATAGAATTAATTATATTGCTGGGTTTTCTTCATGAAGAACACCTGTGCCCTGTAGAGCTTTTCATTTAAGACGCTTCTAATAACAAACAGTTTAGTAATAGTACATTTTGGAGGTAATCTCAGATTAAAAACACCAGCATTTCCTGACCCAAGCAGCAAAGAACAGCATGGGGGAAACTGCCCTCATGATCCTATTACCTCCACCTGGTCTCTCCCTTGACATGTGGAGGTTATAAGGATTATAATTCAAGGTGAGATTTGAGTGGGGATAAAAAGCCTAACCATATCCACAAGGCAAATCTTCATTCAAAGATAACGCAAGAACAAAAAAGGGATGGATAGAATTAATTATATTGCTGGGTTTTCTTCATGAAGAACACCTGTGCCCTGTAGAGCTTTTCATTTAAGATGCTTCTAATAACAAACAGTTTAGTAATAGTACATTTTGGGGGTAATCTCAGATTAAAAACACCAGCATTTCCTGACCCAAGCAGCAAAGAACAGCATGGGGGAAACTGCCCGCATGATCCTATTATCTCCACTTGGTCTCTCCCTTGACATGTGGAGGTTATAAGGATTATAATTCAAGATGAGATTTGAGTGGGGATAAAAAGCCTAACCATATCCACAAGGCAAATCTTCACTCAAAGATAAAGCAAGAACAAAAACGGGATGGATAGAATTATATTGCTGGGTTTTCTTCATGAAGAACACCTGTGCCCTGTAGAGCTTTTCATTTAAGACGCTTCTAATAACAAACAGTTTAGTAATAGTACATTTTGGGGGTAATCTCAGATTAAAAACACCAGCATTTCCTGACCCAAGCAGCAAAGAACAGCATGGGGGAAACTGCCCTCATGATCTTATTACCTCCACCTGGTCTCTCTCTTGACATGTGGAGGTTATAAGGATTATAATTCAAGATGAGATTTGAGTGGGGATAAAAAGCCTAACCATATCCACAAGGCAAATCTTCATTCAAAGATAAAGCAAGAACAAAAACGGGATGGATAGAATTAATTACATTGCTGGGTTTTCTTCATGAAGAACACCTGTGCCCTGTAGAGCTTTTCATTTAAGACGCTTCTAATAACAAACAGTTTAGTAATAGTACATTTCGGGGGTAATCTCAGATTAAAAACACCAGCATTTCCTGACCCAAGCAGCAAAGAACTTACGGCTGCTGTTGAAAACAGGACAAATTTGCTACACAGCCTCTCTTATTACTTAAAAAATTCACTTTGGTCAGCCAAGATTAATAAGGGGGGCTCACAGTCCACACAAATTCTTCTTGGCCCCTGCTATTTGTCAAAGCATCCATGTAATATTAATAGCATTAAGCAGCTCCTAAACATTCATATTAGTGATACCAATAATATTTGGCCTTAGTGTCAGCTCAGCACTTCCCATTCTCATTGGAAAGGGCGAATATTTATATTAGCTCCACTTAGAAGATGCATCTTAGGACACTGAAGCATGTAACTTAACCCACAAAATTAAAAATAAAGTCATTTCAGTGTGACCTTTAAAGAAACACAATTCAGTTATAATATGGCTTTTTGAATATAAGAAATAAAGTATAACTAGAATTGGGTTGTCTTATCATCCTGAGAGTTACAAGGATATATATTTCCTTCTGGAAAGTAGTTATTTTGGACCCTGCCTGTCCAAGTATTTTCTCTGTCAATTATCGCAGATTGTTCAGGTCTTCAGGGAATTCATGGATCAAAAAACATAAGACAGTCTTTCTATATTGTAGAAGATTTCTATCACCAACTATAACTCAGTGCCAATTTCTGCAGTATCCATCCATATTATAAAAGTTCCAATAAACACTGGAGTTGGAAACTTTGGTAGATTCTTGTGAGATTTCTGAGGTTTAGTTGCCAAAAGTCACAAAAGGTTGAACTTTTGTCAAAGATATTGATATTTAGCAGAATTGGAATGAAATTTCATCATGGTTTGGTGGCACTAATATAAACAGAAAAAAATTGTTTATTTTTTTAACAGTGACTTAAACATTGACGATTTTTTTCATGTTACTATCAATAAATTTATCTGAAAGTAGGGGCTATAATACTGCTAGAGTTATCTAGTATGCTTTTGTTATTGTGATTGTTTTCCCTTGTCCATAATTTCTCTAAACATTTTATTTTTCTTATATCTTTACTAGGGTTATTTTACATACACACATCGTCTCTTCATTCCACATGTGCCATTTTCATCCCATTTCTGAGTATTTTCCAGTGCACCACCCTCCTGTGTCTCATTTAGCTCTTACCAAATCTTTGTATTATCACATAATAGAGTTACAGATGGTTTTAGGGCTAAATTATATTCAAAACCTGAGCTATGTTTTTCAATTAACTGTTTAAAATATTTTAAATGAATCCCTTATTTAGTGGTAAATCATTTAATTAGCAAACACCTAGAAGAGTGTAAGGCACAGTAATAAACCTGGGGAAATTAGGTCATCCTGACTTGTTTTTGGAGAGCCATTTGACTGCCAGATCCCGTGGGTTCCTTAAGAATACTATTTCCCAGAAGTAGAAACATTATTCTTTAGAGGCAGAAGTTGAAAGATGTTCCTGGTAAATGGTATATAATTTTAACTTGCAGTGGTCCAGAAGAGAACCTGAATATGCATCTAAGTTGCTTCTCATTTATACTGTCTCAAAGAACACAAATATACATTCGAGGCACAGGAAAAATGTCAGATTTCTACAAATAAAGTATTTGCACGTGTAAGTCATGATCAATGCAGGCAAAAGACCTACAAGGAGACCAATATAAGAATATAAAATGTAAATGTTTTAAAAAAAGTAATTTCAATCTAAATTTTTTCATTACCATAATATATTCCTATGCACATATACTCAGAAACATATCTAACAAGATCTTATAAGTTACAGAATCTAACACAACGTGAAACTGCTACATATAAAACTATATCACAATTAAGCAAAAAGTAACACTTTTTAATCAGGCAAAGGGTTAATATATTTGAGATATAGTTTATAAGAAATAAATATCAATTAGACTGCTTCTGAAGAACAATGTCTAGAAAATACGGCATGTGAATATTTTATCCTCCATCTCAATTTTTTAGAGTGTGGATGACAGTTTACAGAGAATTGAAGTTGATAAGGCAAGGAACAGCTGAAAGTGCAGGCAGCCCTTAGCCAAATAAAGTTTCTAAGATGGGAAATATCCCCCACTGTTCTGTTCCGGAATTGTTGCCATTGCAGTGTGGGGCAAGTAAGAACATGCAAATTTCTTGACAACCTTCCATATGCATGTCATCTAAAAATTGCATGTATTGGGAGGCCGAGGCGGGCGGATCACGAGGTCAGGAAATCGAGACCATCCTGGCTAACAAGGTGAAACCCCGTCTCTACTAAAAATACAAAAAATTAGCCAGGCGTGTTGGCGGGCGCCTGTAGTCCCAGCTACTCGGGAGGCTGAGGCAGGAGAATGGCGTGAACCCGGGAGGCGGAGCTTGCAGTGAGCCGAGATCGCGCCACTGCACTCCAGCCTGGGGGACAGAGCGAGACTCGTCCCAAAAAAAAAAAAATTGCATGTAGTGCTCACACCAGCCATTCAGTTCACTCAGCTATTTTCACAGTGCCTGATTTACTAGCGAGAAAACAGTAGCTTAAATAGATTAAATTATTTTCCCAACATCTCCCAGTGGCTAAGTGACAAAGTCAGGATGCATCCTCAGTTCTATGTAATTGTGAAGTCAGCGGTCTTTCTGTTAAATTCCATTGCCTTGCATTTCATAAAGACTGAGAGGGTTCTGTACTATGGAAAACTGATCTTGAAGACTGAGATGCCTATGAAATGAGAAAGACTAAATAGATAACATCCATGGAGAAATAGGAGGATGGGTAGGTGCCTGCCATGCAGGAGGTGCATATTTTATGTATGTGAGCATGTACATGGTACCTAAGTGAGTACATACGTGGTACCTAAGGCACTGTGGTATACTTAATATAGGGTAGAGTAGAAAACTAGTGCAAGGAGAGGCCTCTCAGAATGGGGCATGACTGAAGAGTTAGAGCAATCTAAGGGAAAACAACAAGTCTGATAACCCAATTTATCCCAGAGTCAGGCTTGGGTTTGCGTCTTCTTGTCTCTATCATGTCTAATGTTTCCTCGGTGGTTGCTGGCATGCCTTGTCTTCTCCATTGATTACACTAGTAACCTCTATGAGACCGAGGTCAAAGAGAGAATCTTTCTTTTTTTCTCAAGAGCCCCAGGTGTCACAGTGATCAGATAAAGCTGGCCAGATGACTGAAACTTCGAGAAGGCCCAATAACAAATGGAAACAAATGGTTTGTGAATGGAGGCATGAGTGGCACAGCAAAAATTTCCTTTCATGGAAAGTTGTTAGACCATTGAGTGTTAATGTGCATGACCTCTCCATGCCCATCCCTCCATGGAAAAAGGCACAAAAGGCAGAAATCTTAAGGTTCTGGGGTCCTCTGTCCTGGTAGATTCCCACACTATGGGAGCTGCCGAATCTGACTTTGAAGCTCAGGGCACCGTCCTGTGAGGATAAATGGAGGGACTTAAGAGCCAGGCTTACTTGCTAGCATCCTTGACCATGCATTGTTTGTTTGCTGATTCTATAGTAAACAAAATCTATTCCAAATCATCATTCTCTCAATGGTCCAATCTAGACCAGCTTTAATGGTCCGGCCTAGTTCAAGCAGGATATGGTAATTGCTGATGTTTCTTGTAAAGCACTTTGTAATTACCAAGGTTCTATCATAGATCTAATTTTATTTTTTATAATCCTCTCATGAGAAAGAGGGTATTTTTCTTCCCCAATCTTCAAGGTGTAGAAACTGAGTTCTAGATTTGTTAACTCCTTTCACATCTCACCACTGAGGAATTTGGGGCCAGAATCTATGTATCCTCTATCCTACTGCCTTCTGCATATTATTTTATAAATAGCATAGGGTTAATGACTGATAGGAAGGTCGCATGGATCATCGCTGTTTTCAAATGAAAATTTCTCCCAATTTTGGGAACTTTTGGCTTCCCATTATGTTTCAGCACATTTCAAATTAAACATAAATAGGGATAAGATTTTACCTGTGGAGAAAAATCACAGAAACTTGAATAAATGTTCTTTTCAAGTTCAAAATTGCAAGTAACCAGAAAACAGTCTTGGAAAATATTCTAAATAGGGGGTTGAGACTGTAAAGAAAATATCCAAAATGCAAACTACATGTCATGTAATAGTCTGGAGGTACACAAAGAAAAGCTGCTTTGGTGTTTAGAAATGAGAAAATCAAAATTATATAACAACCAGCAGCAAAATATTCAATACTTTAACTCATAAAACAAATTTTTAGTCTCTGCTGACTTGGGAAGGAGGTAGGTCAAGGAACAAGGACAGGATCCTGGCACATAGCTTAATCAATGCAAACTGAATGGATGAATAAATGAAAGGAGTTATTGCCATAAACACAGCTGAGAAGGAGAATGAGAGATGAGTCCCCCAAACACAGATCTTATCCTGTACCTTCTCACATTTTTTTCTTTAACAGTTTTTACAATATTTGATTTTGTTTTTAATTTCTCCTTTTCTACAGCTCATGAATCCATAAGTTTCACCTTTCCCTGGATAGGATGAAGAAAGGTTCTACTGGAGTGTAAGATTTGAATGTGTGATGGTTGTGGTAGAATGGGGGTAAAGAGAAGGCACTTGTAGAAACACGCACAGTACTAAACCTAAACCTGCAGTACTTAGAGTTGTCACTACTTCTCTGTGTGCTCAGAGCTTTACTTCTATTAACTCATTTAATTCTCATGATCCTAGAAGGTTGATTTTTCTACTTCCAACTTATTTATCAAAAAATAGAGACAGAAGTAGCACATAGAAAAGGCGGCAGAGCTGAAATTGTAACCTGTATCTCTCTGAAATCAATGCTGTCTGCTGTCTTCACTAAACCATTCTCAGACCATAGGAATAATCCAACTTTTTCAGTTTGCTCATTAGTAATGAGTAGTGATATGACTAATAACTGAATATAGCAAAATAGTTATGGACCTAGTTATAATAAATCCTGTTTTGGTCCTCTCTACATTATACCAAAGCTAGCCTTTGGTTTATTAGTTAAAGATAAATTTTGAAAGCATATCATATACACAGATAGCATTCCCAATAAAAGCACTGGTTGCATAAGTAAAACCCAAATGCATTGCCTCCACAGAGCCTATGCCTCCAGTATCACGTAATCAGGGGTAACTGCTGTTTTGCCCATAAAAGTCCTGGTAGCATCCAGTATTGGAAAACCTGGTTAGAGGCTGGTGGCTCCTGGTGTCCTTTGCCTAGATACCTGGCTACTCTAAAGGCCTGAGCCATCAGTTTCAGAAGGTTACAATCCATGTGCATATCTCAAATTTTCCTTTTATATTAGATGGCATAAAATACAGATATGAATTTATAATTCTTGAATTAATCAAAATCACAAACTAAACTGAATCAAATGTAATGTTTCTTTTTCTTCCCTGCTTCTAAGACTAAAGTCATAGAATTAAAGGCATCCAGAACTGTGTTTAAATTATTCTATCCATCTCCTGAATCCATTCAGAATGTAAAATTATTCAATAGCTCTTTAAAAGATTTCTTCAAACTTTACATAATTCTATCCTTTTCTGATTTTCACATATTTCTTAGCATAAATTTGATTGCAAGAGGATGAATATTTTGACTTATTTAGAGAAAGAAAATAGTTTTCTGATTAGTTATTTAAATAATTTTGACAAAGATGCTCTCCAAAAATCTTAACACAAACAAAAAGTGATTTTGAAATACTGCTTTGGATTCTTCCAACTTAAAGTGAAGAGGAGAAATAGAAACTGGCATGTGCTTAGAAACACTAATTGTAGACTTGGGTTGCTGAATATTCCCTGAAAAATAATATAACATTTTTTTCCTTTGAAATAACGAAATAATGGCATTAACAGCCCATAGCCACAGTGAAAAACTGGAATAACGAGAGTGGGAAAAATATTCCAAGGTGAATGCCAAAATGCCAAGGTAAAATGCAAAGAATGATAATAGCTCTTCATTTTTCTAAGATGAGTTTTCCAGTTCTGCTTGGAATAAGTATGGGAGTTAAGTTACAACTGGTAGCACATCACATGGTTGCCACTTCTAAAGTTTGCTAAGAACAATTACAAAATCCTAAATGGTAGTTATTCTTGGATATTTGCTCTCAAATCTTGTTCTTTACCAGCTCAAACTGAAGGTACTGCTGCTGGTAGCAAAAATGAGAGGGTTTTCTGGTCCTAGTTAACTCTTTTGAAATCGCAGACTCTTGGAATTCAAATAGATGACATGCATGGGAAATCAAACATAGAACTGTCCTTGTAAGTAGGAAGAGTTAGAAGCCCTTTGCCAGCTTTACGGAGGCTATAGAATTGTGGTGTCATGTATGCCTTCTCATATGCTGGGAAATTTAAACTTTAAAGTCATCTGTGTCATAAAAGCACCCCTATTAAATGTAAATATCCCTGGACCCATCATAAGCCTAATAGATTCCATCTCCTGTCACATTAGGAACTGGAAAACTCTATTAGGAAGAAACACTGTATAGAAGATGGGTTGAGAAAGATTGTAAGAGCAAGTGGAGGTTTACTGTGTGAAACATCACTGTGATTAAACAGCCATGTGTGTTGGCTGATGGCAGGGGCAAGAGGGAGACGGCTTGGTGGAGGGTTCAGGGAACAAAGTCACATACAGTGCTCTTCTTCCAGCTCTGTTTTACATCATTATTAGTTGATAAATAATAGGAACGTCAAGAATGAGAGCTAAGTTGTTAAGTCTCATTTTATCTATTAATTATTAAAGAAAAAATATTTACAACACTTGTTGAATAGTAGGGCAGACTTTACCCAAGACCATTTCATTAACTATAGGGACCACTGAGATGGGTTTTGCCATAGAGGAGAAAGGTTGGGCTCAACTCCATATACAATAAGGAAAACTGGGAATTTATAGCCTGTGAGCCAGGTTGTAGTAGGAAGGTCAGTGGACAGAAACACACCAAGAGGAGGTATCAGGGTAAGAGGCAATTCTGGTTAAACCAATGTAACAGAATTCCTGCTGATGGCAGGCCAAGGTGATCAGACATTACATGAGGAATGGTGGGGAATGAGGAACCTGCTCAGATATACAGTATGATCAGATACTGAGGGTGGAAGGTTCTGGTTAAACCGACTTATCAAGATTGTTTCTAATATTGGACAACGCAAAAACACAGAAGCCCAAAAGTCAGGACCTAGTTGAGAAGAGAGTTCAGAGGCACCTGATTATGGCATGGGCAAGGAGGAAATCTTTGTCCACATTCCTGCACCCAATGTAACTTTATATTTATATTTACTGTTAATGAAAGTAGAAAATATTCACCTAATAGGCCATAATATAATATTTCTACATCATATAGGAATACATTTTACTTTAATAGAAGTGGAACTGAACAGTCACTAGAAGGATATCCATTATAGATTTTTCCGTGGTGGGGCTGAATGGAGCTTACTTTTGTATTATAATTTAATGAACAGTCAACCAGAAGACTTAAATTCTAGTTAAACCATGCGAATGTGGACAATTCACTTCTCTTTTACTTCAGTCGTTCCCCTAGAGTTGGCTATGTGCTTTCTAGGCAAAAGTCTGCTTCAAGCTTTCACAGGCAACACTTTTACCAAATGGTTTGTCACAGAACAACAAAAGTCACTGGATCTCCGGGCTGCAATATCTATTTGTTTGCTATTCACTGCCTGACTGTAATTCAATTGCCTCATATTTATTATAAAATAATAAATATCCATGCATTAATCTCTGTGTTAGCTAGTTGCTCTATCAAAATTAATTTAAAATGTGGTAAATTTTACAAGACAATAGTATATTAGTCACTCTCACAAGCAGAGATGAGCTGTCAGGGGTTGGAGGCAGCTACTATCAACAGTTGTCTTCGGTCCTTGCATCTGAAGAGAGAGGGTGATGTGGAAGTTGGCACAGTAACTGACACACACATTGCACTGAAGGGGAGAATTTCAGTCACAAAGGCTGCACTTAAAATTAAGAGCATTTATTACTAGCAGGAATAAAGAAAGAAATACTGAGAGATAATTGGCAGGCACTTCTACAGTAGACTTCGAGTCCAACAAGCAAAGCTCCATATTTATAATCTTTGAGAATTTTTGTTTCCCAGACACTAGTCTCTGTGCTCTGCCCAACCTCTGTCCCTCAGTTTAATATTCTTTATTTTGAAGTAATTGTTTTTAAAACTAGCCTTGGAAATATATGCACAAGTCTTTTAACAAATCTCCCCTACCAGTTGTATATAATAAATGCTACCCTTTGTCGGGTGCAGGCTGTTTGATTGGATTTATTCCTCCTATATTTTTAGTTTGTAATACAAAATTTGTTTGGCTTTGTTTTCAGTCCTTGAATGTTTCATGTTATGAGGCTCTTAGTTGATTTTAGACTGTAAGTCATGGGCAAAAGGACCTCTCTTTGTTTCCTTCCTTTTTTGCATCCAGGAATGCTTCCTTCATCTTAGCTTGATATCTTTCTTCTAGTTAGGGTTGCCAGAAAAAAATACACTATGCCTAGTTAAATTTGAAATTCAGAAAACATTTTTTTGTAATATAAGGTATATTGCATGTAATATTTTGGACATATTCATACTTCAAAAGTAGTTATTATTTATAAAAGTAGTCAATATTTAAAGTTAAGTAGGTGTGCTATGTTTTTATTTGTTAGCAATTCCACTTTTAGAACAAAACTGAAAGATGCAAGAAATAGCTATTTTTCCCACTAAAATAATACATAGTCTATAACCCAACTCACAATAAGCATCATAGTGACCAAAGATTTTGCAAGAGCAAAGCAAGGCACCAGCCTTGAAACTTGAATAGCCTAGTCCTCACCTCACTCCTTCAGATGATCCTATCTGCCAATTTCATATTTGAGAATATATTACGTATAGAATCTCACTTTGGTTACAAAATTTTTACCAGAGAGGATGTTCTGACTGCAAGTGCCAAAAATTCACCTGAAAATAAGTATCTTAAGTAAAAAGGTGAATGGATACCTGATTTGCCAAATGTCCTGTGACAAGGAAGCTCGATTAATGCAGTGGTTGAAGAATAGAATTAGGAACCAGGCTCTGTTCCTTCGTACTGCTCTGCCACTATTTTTTTCCTCGTTGTCACAAGATGGTTGCTACATTTCAGGGCTCACATGCAGACAAGATCCTATTCAGTGGACCAAAAATGATTATTTCTGGGCTGCTTTATAAAAGAAAGGAAATCTTTTAAAAATGACCTCGACTGACTTCCTCTCACATGTCATTGCCCAGCACTGGGCTATATTTATATCCCTAAATCAACTACTACCCAGGGCAAGAGAGTATGCAATTGGATTATTTATCAATGTTTACCTCTGAGCAATATTCAAGAAAGAT
Organism: Symphalangus syndactylus; assembly: GCF_028878055.3. NCBI lineage: Eukaryota > Metazoa > Chordata > Mammalia > Primates > Hylobatidae > Symphalangus > Symphalangus syndactylus. The sequence continues at coordinate 86,614,188 of NC_072435.2, forward strand.
GGATACCCAGTACACATTGGGACCCTGCCAGTAAGGAAGTAGAATTGGAAAGCAATAACAAAAAAAGGAATTTATAAAGGACTATCAATCATAATTTTTAAAAGTAGGCTTCTAATAGAATAATTTTTTAAGATGAATCATTTTTACTTATGAAGTGTCCACAAAAACTGACCATTAAATAAGCTACACAGGAAATCTCAAATTCCAGAAGCAAATAATATGTAAGAGGTTAAGTGAAAGCCTCTAAAATTTGTATGTGTATAGTTTTAAAAAGATATTTATCACTAACTCTTAGAGTGAAGAAGGAAATCAAAATAGGAAATTACAAACATTTATAAATACTATAACAAGCATATAATATTTAAATGGTCATAGAGTAAAGCTACAGTAATCAAGACAGGATGGTATTGGTGAAAGAATAGACAAATATATCAATGGATAAGAAGTGAGATCCCAGAAATAGACTCATATAAATATAGATAACTGGTCTTTGACAAATAATATAGCTTAAATATTTATCTCTTCCCAAATCTCATGTTGAAATGTAATCCCCAATGCTGGAGTTGGGGCCTGGTGAGAGGTCAATGGATCATGGCGGGAGATTTCTCCTGAATGATTTAACACCATCCTCATGGTGCTGTCCTCAAAATAATGAGTGAGTTCTTGTGAAATCTGGCTGTTTAAAAGTGAGTGGCACCTCTCTCTCTCTCACTTGCTCCTGCTTTTGCCATGTTACGTGCCTGCTACCCCTTCGCCTTCTGCCATGATTGTAAGCTTCCTGAGGCCCTCCTTAGAAGCCAAGCAGATGCCAGCAGCATGCTTCCTATAAAACCTGCAGAATCATGAGCCAATTAAATCTCTTTTCTTTATAAATTTCCCAGTCGCAGGTATTCCTTTGTAGTAATGCAAAAATAGCCCAATACAACAAAGGAGCAAAGGCCGTATCATGGAGCAAGGATTGTTCTTTCAGTAAATGGTGATGGAACAAACATCGTGTACTGCAAAAGTTAATGTCAAAAGAATGAGAAAATAAGCCACAGACTAGGGCAAATATTTGCAAAAGACAGTTCTGAGAAAGGACTGTTACTCAAAATACATGAAGAACTCTTAAAAATCAACAATAAGAAACTAACAACTAATTTAAAAATGGTTAAAGACCTTAACAGATACCTCATCAAAGAAGATGTACAAATACCAAATAAGGATATGAAAAGATGTCCAAAATCTTATTTGTCTTAGTCTCTTTAACCTATTATAACAAAATACCATAAATTTGGTAGCTTATGAGCAATATAAATTTATCACAGCTCTTTTTTTTGTTCAGATAAAATATTATAGGTTTATTTATTTAAAACTTAATTCTCGCATTGGGTATGCAAAATACAAACTCCATAAAATGTTCATTTTACTTTGTACTTTACAAATGTGCAAAATAGGCTGGGCGTGGTGGCTCATCCCTGTAATCCCAGCACTTTGGGAGGCTGGGGTGGGTGGATAGCTTGAGGTCAGCAGTTTGAGACCAGCCTGACCAACATGGTGAAGCCCTGTCTCTAGTAAAATACAAAAATTAACTGGACATGGTGGTGGGTGCCTGTAATCCCAGTTATTCAGGAGACTGAGGCAAGAGAATCACTTCAACCTGGGAGTTGGAGGTTGCAGTGAGTCGAGATCGTGCCACTACACTCCAGTCTGGGCGACAGAGCAAGACTCCATCTCAAAAACAAAACAAAAAAAAAACAAAAACAAAACAAAACAAAAACAAATATACAAAATAGAAATTTATTTAAATTTATATTATATATTTATTAAAGCAAGGAAGTATACACACAAAAAAAATCTGTTCTTGGGAATAAACCATTGTACAAATTATTGCACATCTAAAATCACAGTACATAGAGATTGTATAAAAATGTTAAAGAAGTATGCCAGGTGTATTTACCTGACTTAGGTCACAATCTAGATCAGAAGACAAAGATTGGAGTGCCACGTTCTGATGGTCAGGTTCTGATGAGGGCTCTTTTTCAGGTTGAAGCCTGGGGACTTCTCACTGTGTTCTCAGATGGTGGAAGGAATAAGAGAGCTCCCTTGAGCCTATAAGGACACAAATTCCATTGATGTGCATTGCCCTTGTCATCTCCCACAAAAGCAGGGATTTGGGGTCTGTTTTATTTAGTGATTTTTACTTGAGCATTGTGTGGAATATAGTAGATGCTTTCTAACTCTGTTGTATGTCAAAAATGAATCATTATCATTTTATGGATGACAACATTAAGGCATAGAGAGGTTAAGCACATTTCCCAAGATTGCTCATGAAATAAGTGGCAGGAGTAGGATTAGAAGCTAGTCAGTCTGTCTCCAGAGTTAAGGATTTCAACTTCTATGCCACATTGTCCCCACAGGGCTAGAGTTACTGTACTGGTAATATAGCCAGATTTATGTAGTGAGAACCAAACTGTGGGAAAAAAATCAATAAATATGATACTTCGAGCAAATATATAAATAACAGCTAAAACAAAAGAGAACTGAAATGAGAATGTGACACCCTAGAACAGCTGACATGGGACAAAAATACCTTGGGACCCACACTCCGAGTCAAGAAAAAAACAGTATTTATTTCAGAGCCCTGGTATATTATAGAATTATTTTATGTTTCAGTTAATTATACAGCAAATATATTCTAATTATGGCCAGAATTAATTATGCTCCTTGGTAGAAGGGATATAAACTTTTAAAAATGACTATTTTTTTCTGTTTGTTTTTACTTATTTTAAGTTTAGGGGTACATGTACAGGTTTGTTACATAGGTAAACTTGTGTCATGAGGGTTTGTTGTACAGATTATTTCATTACCCAGGTATTAAGCCTGTTACCCATTTGTTATTTTTCATGATCCTCTCTTTTCTCCCACACTTCACTCTCTGAAAGGCCCCAGTTTCTAGCTGTGCACCCATGTGTTCTCATAACTTAGCTACCACTTATAAATGAGAACATGCAATATTTGGTTTTCTGTTCTTGTGTTAGTTTGCTAAAGATAATGGTCTCCGGCTCCATTAATGTCCCTGCAAAAGACATGATCTCATTCTTCCTTATGGCTGCACAGTATTCCATGGTATATATGTGCCACATTTTCTTTATCCAGTCTATCATTGATGGGCATTTAGGTTGATTCCATGTCTTGACTATGTTTTAACAGAGATACAAACCAAGCCTTGATGAAGGATTCTTGTTATATCATTCTGAGAACGTGTCTCTTTGCCATCTTTCTAGCTTCTGCATGGGTTAGAGGAGTCTTGCCTGTGAAATGTTTCCAAGAGCACAAGCCCAGTAGCATCACTGGTTGCAAATGAGGTAATAAAATGTTCTGGATTAAGAATCACCAAGTGGGCCAGCTGAAGACCATACTGCCATGAGAGAATTGGTAGACAATGGATACTGTAAAACAAATCAGAAATCCTACTTTTTTCTTTTTCTGAACCAGTGGAAGTGAATTTCAGGGACCAAGGCAAGGAAGAAGCATTGTGCTCTGAAAGTGTCCTTGACTGCACTTCTAGTTATTGTCAGGAATATTATGTGTTTTGTTTGCTGGCGTATGCCTTTCCTCTATCCCCAGTGTCCTTGCTTTTCCATTATTGTAAAACCAGGACTTAGTAATCTTAGTAATGGCAGTAATCTTAGTAAATGGTAGTAATCTTAGCAAATTGCCTTAACCTCTTTGAGCCTACCTTTCATTATCTGTAAAATAGGGCTACTAGCCCTTAATATGTAATGTTTTCATAAATATTTAATGAGTTGAAATTTAGAGTGCTATGCATATGTTGTGGCAATTAGCAATCAATAAATAACATAATAGTAGCCACTATTGATGCTATTTATCTGAGACCTAACACATGAGCTTGTCACATAATATGTGTTCATTAAACATATGTTACACATATGAGTCTGACTGTGAACTCTTACAGAAGACTGACTACCTCTTCCCTAGACCCCATCGTATTGAGGTACTCCTAGTTGGTGCTTAGTGCATTTGTTCACGCTAAATATTTACAGGGATTCAACAGAGAACAAATCTAGTGTTGAAAGTATCAAAATTTAAAGTCTGATGAAGATGCATAGTCTCTAATTTTTCTACCTGGTAAAGTTGCCCTGGTGTGGATATTATACTTTGTCTTCCGTCATGTAAATGAGCTTTCTTGGTCTGTTCACTAGCACTGGCCTCAAGTTGATGTCCCTCTTGTTTGATCTTAGGGATGGTTGGCATCTTGAAACATTTTCTCCATGCCAGAAGTCATATTTGAAAAGGGAGGTGGTGAGTTCTCAAATATGATAGAATGTCTATGTTTTAAAATTTGCTGAATATGGGAAATTGCCTTGGGCACGGCGTTCATTAGATGCTGGGGGTTTACAGACCTGGGTGCTGAGTTAAGCTGCATCGCCATCTCGTGGTCAGTTGATGTGGTGGCCAGAGACGGAGCGTTTAATGAGTATGTGAGTGAGCAGATTTCATATGCTAGAGTTGAAGGGAACTTGGGGGTCACCTTGTAGACCCCTTATTTGTACACAAGAAAAATGAATAGAAGAAAAGAAATGACCCAATCTTTTTGTTACAGAGGTTAATCACAGAATTGCCATCCCATTTAGTTGCTATTTCTCTCAACAGTGTGCAATATAGGCTGTGTGTCTTTAGCTGAATACTTGAGTTTTCATGTAGTTGCATGACTTACTATGAACATGAACGCTCTTACTTTTAAAATGGGGCTGATATTATTGTTGTAAGTATCAGTTGAATGATGGAGTATGCAAAAGGACTTTAAAAATAATAAATTATTGAATGAAATCTAAATATTATGTTTTATGTTAAATTTTTTTGGTGTGGAAACAGATGCCATCTCATTCAAAGTTGCATCTGCAGTTGAAAGCCACTCACTTATTTATTCATAAGTTAACTTCCATGAGTATGTATTGGGCAGTTGCTATGTCATCACCACAGAAAGAAAGGACACAAAGAGTAAGAAAACACAGACTTAACTCTTAAATAAATTACAGTCTAATAATGAAGAAAACGTTAATACAATGTGCAATGTGTTGTGATAACAGATATTAGAGTAGATCCCAGAGACTGGTGCCAACTTCAGTGCTTGCACATAAAAAGAGAGTGTTCAGTTCTGTGAGTTGGGGTGGAGCAGGGTTGCAAAGACAGAATAAGCTTTATATAGGCAAAAATAAACATGAGTTAAGTCTCAGGTAAATAACAGTAGTATGCCAGGGAAATAGGTGAGGGCAATTGGGAAAAGGAAATTATGTATATGAAATGCTAAAACCCTGAAAAACAAAACTATTAAAAAGAACAATATTATCTTATAGTTACCAAAATATTTTAGTTCTGGTCATATGTCTTCAGGAACTCATGGATCTCATTCCAAACAAATGACAAAATAATTTGGCTTGGGGCCACTATTTCGTAACATCTAATAAAATTTGATATTTTTTGAAATTATGAAAACTAAGATAATTTTAAATTGTGAAATATGTTATACCCTAAAGAGTCAATAGAAAATGATGAGAATCAAATGCTTTATGAAAGCTCATCTAGACTAATGGCTTTATCAATTTCTATATTACACACTCGTCTTTTAGTTCCATGTATTAACAGCTGTTGGAGTTTTTTTCTATTTCCCTTTCATCATACCAGGTATTTGAAAGAAAACCTTAATGGCCTAAAAGTCATACTTTCTCATTTCAAATTCCTTCTAGTTTTCTTCACCATCCTCTGGCATTCAGAGAATTGCTTTGTAGACATATTGATTGACGGCCATCTATCCACACATCAGGCATTCTAAATGGCTCCCTTCTGGGCTATCTCAGGAGAAGAAATGTTCATTCGCCCTTCAAAACACAATAGTGAGGACAACTCTGTCAAAAAAGATATTTCTATGCATAGTGAAAGGCAAAAATTACATTATTCCTGGGTATGTTTTCCTCTGCCTCTGCACATCAAGGAGAACAGAAAAACTTAAGTTTTTAGACAGATAACAAGGTAACAAAATAATTTGAAAAGAAAGCAAGCGTAGAGAATTTCCAAAATGCATAAAAGGCTGACTGTGTTTTAAGAACTTGGTTTTTGCCTCTCTCGTTTTTCACTTGCCCACCACGAATACCATACTTTTCAAAGAGGTACTTTGTCCTGACTTTATGCCTGCTTAGGTTACTCATGCCTTGAAGTGCTTTCCCCTCCTCTGACTCTCATCCTTGCCTTTTCAGTGACAACCATCATTCAAGATTAAGCCCAGAAATTGCAGTCTCTGGGAAAGATCTGACTTTCTAGGCTGGAATATATGCATGTTCTATATGCTCCCTTGGCACCTTGTGCTATTTTACTGTGGCAGATTGATTGATTGCAGGCATTATTCCTGTTTTTCCTGCCTCTCGGTTTCATGTGTTTTGCAGTGGAACTTTGAATCTCATCCCACCAAGAGGCTATTTCCTCATTCCTTTGAATCTGAGTTTGCCTTGTGATTTGCTGTGGCCAATAGAATGTAGAAGAATATTTGTTTGCAAAAAGATTGCATCGCTTATAATCACGGACTCATAAGATCCTAATAATTGCTAGGGGAGGGATAGCATTAGGAGAAATACCTAATATAGATGACAAGTTGATGGGTGCAGCAAACCACCATGGCACGTGCATACCTATGTAACAAACCTGCACCTTCTGCATATGTGCCCCAGAACTTAAAGTATAATAAAAAAATTAAGAATAATAATTGGATACTAATTAATTGCCCAGTTTCTCCATGCAGTAGTCTTCAGGCATCTGCCATTATGGTGGCTCATAAGAAATATAACAAAGTACAGATGTATTAAGGCTTTTCTACACTGAAGGATTTCACTAACATAGACCAGGAAACTGCACCTAGGTCAAGCAGCCTTGCACAGTGTCTTCAAGACCACTGTCAAGGCTTATCTTGAGAAGTGGGTACTATCAAATATGTATGCCAGCTGAGGGCAAAAGTGAAAGCAAACAACTGATAACATACATACATACCCAGTGAGTTCTTTCAATCTCAAAAGGATGCTCAATTATTTCTTTGACTACTGTCAGTTTTCATTAATTAACAGAAAAGATTATTGAGAAATATATATTACTTTGTAGGGTTAGTTGGTTTAGTGGTGTAATTATTCTTGGCAGAACTCTGAAAGGACACAAGTAATAACACCTTCAGATGCCAGTTGTCTTGGCATTGAAGACTTGAAATTATCCCTTGGTGATTTCCAATCCGGCCAAACCTCTGTGAAAAAACACGCTAGGCATATAGTGTCCCAACAAGGGAAAATCACTGCATCAGAAAAAGTGCCTACGATCACCAGTGTGCTTGAACCTATTAATTATAGGGAACTAAACATTTTCTCTGGGTTTTGTGACTCCTATTGGAGGTTTCATTGACTTCTCGGTTATCATAGTATAAAACCTGGGACATTTGGTTCAAAGAAGGAAAATGTTAATGCAATTGGAGTGCGTTCCTGCTTCTCCACCACCTCCTTGAAGCCCCATCATATCCCTCGTTAGTTCTACCATGTCCTTCAGATGCCAACTTTTAGTCCACAGGAGGAACATGAGCATGCCAGAAGCTGCCACCATGTGGAATTGTTCTGAAAGTCACACATACTGTCCTCTTCACAGGTTAACATTCCTGGCCTAAGAATTTACCATTGCAGACAAGTAATATGAATACCTTTTGAATTATGACATAATAGTTCATATGCGTGCATACACCAATACTTAATTAGATAATCAAATGCTAATGAGAGACAGTCATAGCTGGCCCAGCCTGTGGGCCTTCCTGAAAATACCATATTCAAAATAGTGAAATTATTCTCAGGGAGAAGGTCAGAAAAATCAGGGATTCCAAAGGGATGGTATGTATTTCTGAGAATGAAAAGTGGCTCTATATAGTTCTGTAAGCCAAAGCTTGAGGTGCCTCCAACTTGTACCCACAGAGGTAGTCCCTCACAAGGTATGACTTTCACTGAATTAGATCACTTCCTATCCTTTCAGTATATAAGTCATGAGTTGTGTAAGTTGAAGCAAAGACTGGAAAGGAAAATTGTCTGTCAAGGAGGAAATGTAATTCTTCCTTATGCAAAATAAACCCAGAGCTATAAAGCCCAGGGCCCCTAAATTATCCCCATGGAGTCTTCCTCTATCTTTCTCTTGTATCATCTTTTGTATGTGGCTTCTATCCTCATGGTCACCTTCTAGCTCAAAATGGAGAGCTCAGGCCCTGGCATCACATCTATATTCCAACGTAGAAAGAAGAAGGAACAGAGGAGGAAATCAGACTTTTCTAGTTGCACGCCAATTTTTTTTCAAGATGCCTCTCTGAAAATTGTTGCCAAAAACTTAACATTACTGGCCAAAAGTTAGTCATATGTACCTGGCTGAAAGGGATGCTAGGAAAGACAGTCTGTTAGCTGTGAACATTGTTGACTCAAATTACTTTAAGTTCTACTACTAAAAAAGAAGTAGAGAATGGGTACTCAGAGGACAGCTAGCCAAATCTTCTCTACTAAGTTAAGGATATGAGAGAAGGAAAAGTAACAACGAACTGACCTTGAACTGATAAAAATGATGACAGGAAAGAACTTCCAGGCAGAGGGCAGGAGAGTCAGGTTAGGTTCCAAGAGTCTAAAGTCTTGGCTGCAGATGGGAGCCATCCAGAAGTTATTAGTGCAATGGAATATTAAGTTTAGGATTTAGAACAAGATAAGTAGGAAAGAAACTGTGCTGTTCTGTGCACACCACCTCCTGGTTTTGGTAATTTGTTCAGGAAGAGTGCTTTAAGATAAATCTGGGTCAGGGTTTTTGGCCCAAATTGGCAGAAGCTATCAATTGATTCCAAATGCTAGACCCATGTCTCCACATCCAATAGATGTCATTGTCAGAGTCTACCTGATCTGGAATCTGTTTGTTGCAACAAACCCTTGGGGTTAGTTGTGCATGGATCTCTAATCTTTGGAACCAGAGAGATGAGGATTGTTAATGATGGAATAAATCAACTGTTATAAACAAATTCTGGCGAAACATGTGAATACTTCCTCCTCTGCATTTTGTACTCCTAATAGTCCCTCCTTGACTGGGGGTGGGAATCCTTAGGCTCAGTGCCGCTCCTGGGTGGACTGTCACCAACTCCCTGCTTTTCTTTGCTCTCTGTGGGTCAAGTTATTTGCCTAGTCAGTCCCAGTGTGAGAACCTGTGTACTTCAGTTGCAGGTGCTGAATTCATGCACCACTTTCAGTCACTCTCTGTGAGCGCTGTGGAACAAGGTGCCAAGGAGGAAGCGTTCACATGTTTAACCCGAATTTGTTTATAACAGTTGATTTATTCCATCATATTCTTATATTGGCACCAGAAATACTGTCTCTGGATTTCCACTTATTTTTACTATTCAGGAAGACTGGTTTGTTTCTGATCTCTACTTCAAGGGGGATGTAAGAGTAGAAATGTGTGGGTAACTTTTTCAGCATCCAGTTTGCTTTAAGATTCTGTTACAGAAATTGAACTGGGTGTATATTAACTTTCCTTTCCCCCAGCACTGTGGGAAGATTTTCCTTTGCAGTATCTAGAGGCAGATGAAGAGTTCTGGAGCCATGACATTGGTGAAACTATTCACAATGGTCAAGGCTGCATAGTAATTTTCCCCATTATCTACCTACTTCTCCAGTCACATTTAACTCCACACTACTGCTTTTCCCTCTTCGCTCTTTCACTGTGCATTTTTCCCTGCTACCACAGGCCATTTGCATGTGCTGCCCAGCCATCTGCAACACTTCTCTCACCTACTTGCTTGCCTCTGGCACTCCCTCCTCTAAACACACACATTTAGTTCATATTCATCCTTCAGACCTCAGCTGAAGCAGCACATCTTAGAAGAAACGCTTTTTGAATCCTAAAGAGCACTCAAATCCTTATAATATGCAAACTTGAACTTTCATTTCTACAAAAGTATATCTTAGCTTGAAATTTGCATACATTAATATTAATATGATTAATGTCCCTCTACCCTGTTTGGCTCTAATCACACTGACAGCAAGGAGTGGGTCTTTTATGTCAACTCTTATATTACCAGCACTCAACATACGCATGGTAAATAGTAGGCGTTCAATAAATATTTTGTGACTGAATGCATGAATCTGTATTTGTCCCTGACATATAATAAGCCTTTCTCTCTCTCTCTTTCACACACACACACACATAAACACACACACACTTTCTCACACACACACACACATCTTAAATAAATATATCAACTAAACAAGTTAATATGTGTTAAGTGAATTTATGAAAAAATTGTTTAAGATGCTGTGTGGTACAGTGAAATGAACATGAACTTTACAGTCAGGCATTTAAGACCTAACAGCAGTTCTTAAATTAATTGGCTGTCTGAGTTTGGCAAGTTATCTTATCTCTCTGAGCCTCAGTTTCCTCATCTGAGAAAAGGATAAGAGCTTTGAGCTTAGTTGTCAAAGTCAAATGAGATAACCTTAAAAAACTGCCTAGCTGAGTGGTATTCCGTAAGTGCTTAATAAATGGAAGCTACTGCCATGATTGAATTTGTATTATCATTATGTTAAAGCAGGGAACAGAGGTCAGTTTAGTTGAATTACACACACAAAAAAACCAGTGCCGGCTACATAAATTTATTCAGTAACTAGTTGTAGAATAAATGAATAAATTCATTTTGGGAATGACTTGAAATCTGTACTGTGAACAAAGTATTTTTCAAGAGTATTTTAGAACAACTCAGAATCCTGCCACTAGGTGTCAATAAATATACACTCTAAAAACAAGACCTGGCTTCCTAGATTCTGAATCTGCCGTTAAATTTTCTTGTTAAAATATTACAGCGCCTCAATTATTTATAAGTAAAATCATGTGTATCATCAATCGAAAGTTTCCAACTATCTAGGAGTATCTATCAAGTAAATCAAATTTTCACACTCTTTCTTTTCGTTTTCTTTCCTTTTTCTTTTTCTTTTTTTTTTTTTTTAATACTAGGAAACACACTGGCTTCAGCCTGTACCAACCAAATTGACTGCTTAAAGGCCATTCAGCCCCTTTATCACTGTGGCTCAACTTTGACTTTCTTCCCAGTTCATCCGTGATTCAGACTTCTGTTTCAGGAGCTTTGCCCATGCCTTCTGCCACCTTCTGCGAGGAATTATACCTGTCCCATCCCGTCAGGTCTGCTGAATGTCCAGGTAAAGATTTATTTTTTCCTTTGGGTCTCAAAAATGTTTTATTCTAGTCACCCTTCACTAGATGTGGATTCCCTGTTACAAACTATATTAGTTTCCTGAGCTTACTGTACAAAATACCACAGACTGAATGGTTTAAAAAACTAAATTTATTTTCTCACAGTCCTAAATGATGGAAGTCCTAATGTTACCTGAAAGGGTCCCAATCCAGACCCCAAAAGAGGGTTCTTGGATCTCACTCAAGAAAGAATTCAGGGAGAGTCTGTAAAGTGAAACCAACTTTATTAAGAAAGTAAAAGAATAAAAGAATGGCTATTCCATAGGCAGAGCAGCCCCGAGGGCTGCTGGTTGCCCATTTTTATGGTTATTTCTTGATGCTAAATAAGGTGTGGATTATTTATGCCTCCCCTTTTTAGACCACATAGGGTAACTTCCTGACGTTGACATGGCATTTGTAAACTGTCATAGTGCTGGGACATAGCATTGAGTGCTATCATAGCATTGAGGATGACCAGAGGTTGGTCTTGTCACCATCTTGGTTTCGGCGGGTTTTAGCCAGCTTCTTTACTGCAAGCTGTTTTATCAGCAAGGTCTTTATGACCTGTATCTTGTGCTGACCTCCTATCTCATCTTGTGACTTAGAATGTCTAACTGTCTGGGGATGCAGTCCAGTAGGTCTCAGCCTTATTTTTCCCAGCTTCTATTCAAGATGGAGTTGCTCTGGTCCAGATGCCTCTGACACTAGATCAAGATGTCAGCAGGGTTGGTTTCTTGAGGCCAAGAAAGGAGCCTCTTACCCTGGCTTCTGTGACTCTCTCCTCCTCGTATCTTCACATTGTCTTTTCTCTGTACATGACTGAGTCCTAAACTCTTTTAAAAAGAACACCAATCATATTGGACCAGGGACCACCCTAATGGCCTCATTTTAATTTAGTTGTCTCTTTAAATACCCTATCTCCAAATGTAATCATATTCTGAGATGCTGGAGGTTAGTACTTTAACATCAGAACTTCAGAGGAACACATTTCAGCAAATAAAATACACTCTCACACACTTCAAAAGTTCTCAACACTATTTACTACAACTGCAATTATTAATATGTGCAAGTCATTAACTTAATGTCTATTAAGTGCCTAAAATCTATAAGTTTCCATAAGGGCAGGAACCATGTCTGTTTGGTTAAAGAGGTAACCTCAATATCCTGCAACTGTGCTCAATGTCTATACATAGTAGGTTGTCTTTTTCTATTATTGCATTAATATCATCTTCTTTATTTTTATTTCCTACATAACTCCAATGCCTGGCACAAAGTGGCTCAGTAAATATTTAATTAAAGAAATATATGTAATAGCCAGCAGCAAAAAGGGTGCTCTGGATGCTTTATTTTTCCTTTTTCTTAACCAACTCCTTACTCTCATTAGCACGACAGCCCACTGAAGTGGCTACATATTTGGCATCAGCAAAGAGAAGTAGGTTTCCCACAGTCAAATGGGTGCATAATAGTAAATTAGCCTCAGCCCAGGTTTAGCAGTTGTACGTTGGGTGGCTTGATAATAATAAAGTTGTGTCAGTTTATAGAAGCGGACATCCTATAGAGCCATATTCAGTACTTTCCTTTGTCCCAGGCACTGGGGCCTCTGTCCTGGCCTGCACTGCTCCTCTGCCAGCTGCAGCCCTCTCTTACTATGAGAAGTCTGTGTGGCAAGGGTACAGAACCATCTGTAACCCACAATCCCCATTTTTCTAGACCTCTGGCAGGTACTCAAGACTGTGATGTTTCCTGCCAAAGTGGCCTTCTGCTTGCTGCTGGGGTTTGCAGAGTCTCCTTCCCCAGATTCATTCTGCTGAGGCAACCTCAGGCCCAAGAGACAGCAGGAGATTCTTCACGGTGTGGGACACAGCCAGATGTGGAGAAAACATAGGGGCAGCACATGCAGGGTTAGGAGCACCCATATGATCTCTTGGCTCTGTCCCCCCAAATATAGGGGTAGACCTGGATGTCTTTGTATATTTTATACTCTGATGTTTCACCTAACACGTTATATTAGAACATATAGGAAAGTTTCCTAAGACACTATCCCAGGAATTCTCATGCCTCTGTAAAGTCATTGTTATTGAACATGTGCAGTGCCTGGAGCCAGACAAGCCTAAGCTTCAATACCAATTCTACCTCCACCATTTGTGTGACTTTGGACATGTCACTTAAACTTTCTGAGCTTTAGTTTCCCCAACTGAAAAAAAGGAAGTTAAATCAAATCATATGTTTATGACAAAACTTTGGGTGTGATGTTTCCTGTTGCCCTGGAATTAATTGCCAGGACCCAAGGCTGAGGATGAAAGATGTATTATGAATCCCACATTTAAATGAGACATCAGTGAAATATTCACCAACAATTAAGGCCAGATACCTCCCACAGGACATATGAAGAAACAGTCAAACCCTCTCTGCTACCCCCATCATCACCCAACCTCCTCCCTCAGTCTGTTTCAGTAGAGTCCTGGGAAGAGTAATTTAAAAAGCATGAGGAATGCAAGAAATAATATATAGTAATTGAAAAACGCATACACAGCAGAAAAGCAATAGGCGAAACACTGGCAAAAAAAAAAATATGGAAAATAATAGACCTGGTATTCCTAATGAGCCATAAAGTAAAAGGCAGCAATATGAAATTATTAAATTTAAAACATAATTCTTTTCAGTCTATTGCACCTATGAAGTAAGCCTTCCTTTTTAATCATGCTGGGCACATGCGCTAAGAGAAACATGGACCTGTTTTTAACCCTTGATGTTGAGAACTCAGAGAAAAGGTGAAGAGATCATCAACTAACTGGGGAACGCTATGTAAAAAGGACTAAAGAAACAATATTTAGGAAGGAGGAAAACAAAAGAAATAGAAACAACTTTTTTCTCTTCTTCAAGTACCTGAAAGTGTGATTTTTTTCAGAGCTCTGTTGTATAGTCTTTTTTTCTGAGACAGGGTGTCTTCCTCTGTCATCCACGCTGGAGTGCAGTGGTGCAATCACAGCTTATTGCAGCCTTGACCTCCTGTGCTCAAGTGATTCTTCCACCACAGCCTCCTGAGTAGTTAGGACTACAGGTGCACACCACCATGTCCAGCTAATTTTTGTGCGTGTATTTGTATAGAGATGATGTTTCAACATGTTGCCCAGGCTGCTCTTGAACTCCTGGGTTCAAGCGATCCTCCTGCCTGGCCTTCTGAAGTGCTGGGATTCCAGGCCTGAGCCACAGCACCCAGCCTGTATAGTTTTTGAAAAAGACAACATTGAAGGAATTGAATTTCTTTAGCGGTAGTAGGATTGACGACAATGATATATAATTATAAACCAGAAATATAAAAGAACCTTTGCCATTATATTCTTTTGGCACTTTCTGTGGGACAATTGTCTATAAGCTAAAGTAAGCAAACTGTCTTATTACCAAGATGAATTGGCTGGAAAAATGCTCTCATTATAAGTTGTTTATCCAAATTAGGTAGACAGTTTACTGATCAGAAGATTGAAATACAGCAATTCAACACCTGATGCTAATGGAAATAGTTCAGCTTTGTGTTCAAATCCTGGCTCTTACCTAGTAGCTGCACAATTTTAGGTGTCACTCAAAATTGCTGGGCCTAGTTCCTTCCCAGAAGAAAGAGAAATCACATTGTCTGTCTAGCAGACAGTGTTGGGAGGGTAAAAAATGACTCCAAATGCAAAGGACCAAGATTGTATCTTGCAGAGTAGAAATGCTCCCTCTTTGCCAGTTATTCCTGCACCAGTAGTTTTGAAATTCTACCCTACAAATAAAATGGGAAGTAGTACTATGCCAATTAGAGAACTTATAATATTAATAAATCTTGACATATTAATATCTTTTATATTAAAAACAAATTTCTAATTCTTATACCTGTAAAAATTGCTGTAATTTTCCTTTTTTTTTTTTTTGAGATGGAGTCTTGCTCTTTCACCCAGGCTGAAGTGCAGTGGCGCAATCTTGGCTCACTGCAGGCTCCGCCCCCCAGGGTTCATGCCATTCTCCTGCCTCAGCCTCCGCGTAGCTGGGACTACAGGCGCCCGCCACCTCGCCCAGCTAATTTTTTTTTTTTTTTGTATTTTTAGTAGAGACGGGGTTTCACTGTGTTAGCCAGGATGGTCTCGATCTCCTGACCTGATGATCCGCCCGCCTCAGCCTCCCAAATTGCTGGGATTACAGGCGTGAGCCACCATGCCTGGCCAATTTTACTTACATATTCAAAAAAAAATGAGGCCTATAAAAGTCCAGTTACTAATTTTTATTTATTTTTATTTATTTATTTATTTTGCACTACAGATAGAATCAGCCATCAAATCTAGCTTTCTCTTATTTGGAAAAAGTAAGTTCTTTTAATTTGATTAATAAGTAATTAAAGAGAAGAAAAATGGCTTTGACACAGATACTCTCTTAAATTGATCAAGTGTGGCCGGGCGTGGTGGCTCAAGCCTGTAATCCCAGCACTTTGGGAGGCTGAGGCGGGTGGATCACGAGGTCAGGAGATCGAGACCATCCTGGCTAACACGGTGAAACCCCGTCTCTACTAAAAAATACAAAAAAATTAGCCGGGCATGTTGGTGGGTGCCTGTGGTCCCAGTTACTCGGGAGGCTGAGGCAGGAGAATGGCGTGAACCCAGGAGGTGGAGGTTGCGGTGAGCCGAGATCGCGCCACCGCACTCCAGCCTGGGGGACAGAGAAAGACTCCGTCTCAAAAAAAAAAAAAAAAAAAATTGATCAAGTGGTTACTTTTGATTAACTCAGAGGTTAATAACTGAAGGTTTTGCTTCTCTTTGTGGATGTTGCTGGTGTTGCCACGCCCAGATCCACTGCACCTGCTATGGCGCCACCCCTCAGTTGCTGAGATGACAGCTGTTCACAGCTCACACCTACCCCATCTCTGGAGAATTTCCTTCTTCAAGCCTGAGGAGTTATGTCCATCCCACCCCAGCCTTCTACAACCCACAGCTAATGACAGGCTGACAGGGAGAAACTGGTGGAGCATTTGCCTCAAGGCAGAACCCACCATGAGGTGCAATTTATGCTCCAGAGCTCTGCTCCCCATGGATTGAGGCTGAACCTCCTCTTCAGCTGAGACCACATTCCTGCTTAGCTCCTTCCCTGCCCTGTCCTATTCTCTTCTCTTTCTTCTCTTGAAGGCTCTCCTTACCTAAAACAGCTCCGCCTGAATTCCTGTCATAGGTTCTGTTCCTAGGAAATCCAACCTAAGATGCCAGAGAAATGAGATGATACGTATCAATTTTATTTTTGTAAAACATTCTAAGAATGAAAGTTAGGATTCAGTTATAATGTAAAAAGGGAAAACACTTAAAACTCAGAGTTCTAAAACAATTTTAAATTTCATTTCTGTCATTTGAAATCAGACAAATTATAAGAATTTAAAGGGAATCTTAAAATGTTGAAAGCATTCCTATTGCATTTATCACAGATCAATAATGGGATAAAACAGAAATTTGCCACATAAAACAGCCCATTAAGTTTCTCAATGTTATTAATAACACCATTAGGGAAAAATATTTTCCCCACCTCTATACCCACCCATGCTTTTGAGCCTCTTGTTTTTTCTGTTTCCAAAGTTTAGAGAGAACAATGGTGACCTCCAGTGGCCAATAAGGCAATTTTTTGTCAAAACTCCCAAATTAAGTCACAGAGATACCGCCCCCTAATATTCATAGATTTTTTTTTATAGTTTGCACAATATGTTAACCTCTATTGATATACTGTTAAAGATTTTAGAACTCAAATATCCTCTTTTTAATCACAAGCCTAAAGTAGAGTATCGCTCAGAACACCATCCAAAGTTTTTAAAATAAACTGAGATCATTCCAAAGGAGTATGGGGTTTTAAACCCACAAATAATGAGAAAATTAAATGAGAGAAATTAAGGTCTTAATATACTAAATTACATTATTTCTAATTTCTATGGTGCTTTGTTATTGGGTGAAAATACATTTTTAAGTACCATCTTACAACTAAACATGAATAACCCATTGCTAAATACTGACCCAAAATACTATGTCTGATTTGCCTACTTTCATTTAACTGAAGAAATATGCAACTGAAACTAATGGTCTTTATTTTATTTTTTTGTAGAGACAGGGGACTCACTGTGTTGCCCAAGACGGTCTTGAACTCCTTCCTTGGTCTCTCAAAATGCTGGGATTACAAGTGGGAGCCACCATACCCGGTCATAGTGCTCTTATAAAATGCATCATCATATTTATTTTATAAATTCAGAAACAGAAGTCTATATAGATAAGTTTTTAAGTTACTAGGGACCTGGAAATCATACTGAAGATGTCTGCAACTGAAAACTCAGGAGAGTTCCGAGGCTAGACGGGTCAGGAGATGAATAAAAACGTTAGCCCCAACTGATCACGATGAGGTTAATCACAATACTAATTAAAGATACTACAGATCCTAGGACAATGGTCAGAAGACGAGCGACTATACTTTCCTGTTTGCCCTTGGAAAATCGAGGGCTGACTTTTCTACGTGCTCAGTTGTGCTCAGATAACCTAAATTGATAGAGAGAAAGCTAGCAGAGGATAAGATAAACTAGTTAACTGTAAATAAGATTTTGCTGTAGGAGAATCTTCTTGTTGCTCTGGTTTTAGATAGCAGAGGAAGCCAAAAAATATCTGCTTTAAGTTACCAGGAGTTGAAGTTCATCCCTGCTGAAGTTAACGGGTTGCTTCTTTTATCTGGTGTATTCTTACTTTACTGGTGAAGAGAAAATAAATTAATTAATACCTTATTGTTAAAAGGACTGTAGTGGGAGAAACTCTTTTATAAACTATGTGATTTTGTATGATTTTCTGATAGAAAATATTTGATCAGTTAATTGTCTTTAGACTCCGGATTTCCACTGGCCAAATATTGTTTATCTTCTTGGAGTGCTTTGGCCGGCTTTCTTTCCTTAGGAAATGAGTTGGAAAACATCAGTGATACTTCAAAGCCATAGCTTGAGGTTATCATCTGATTTATGAAATGACTATTTCCATCATTTGTCAGAACATAGAGTCCTTCCTGTGGAATTGGAATCCTAGTATGTAAATAAAATTGGGGAACTGCTGATTATCACATCATTGTAGGAAACAACTGAACAAAAAGGTCCATACCAAAATGACAAGAGTTGGATTTTTTGGGGGTGGCGGGGGGAGTCTCCCTCTGTCACCCAGGCTGGAGTGCAGTGGCATGATCTCTGCTCACTGCAACCTCCGCCTCCCAGGTTCAAGTGATTCTCCTGCCTCAGCCTCCCCAAGTAACTGGGACCACAGGAGCGTACCACCACGCCCACATAATTTTTTATTTTTATTTTATTTTATTTTTTTTTAATTTTTAGTAGAGACGAGTTTTCACCGTGTTGGCCAGGCTGGTCTCAAACTCTTGACCTCGGGTCAAGAGCCTCGGCCTCCCAAAGTGCTGTGATTACAGGCGTGAACCACCGCACCCAGCCCAAAACGACAAGAGCCTTAACATCTTTGTAAGGTACGGGAGATAATTTGACAAATTTAACATTTTGGAGATTGGGAAACACAATTTGTTTTTCTTAATTTATGTTCAGGGATATACTTTACCAAATGAGGTCATTAACTGTTTCTCTAGCATGTCCATAGTTTTTCCCCATTTCTTAATTTTCCTTTCCCTCAACAACAGGAAGTCAGGAAAAGTGGATCTCATTCTCATGTGTCTCTGTCTTATTTGAGCTTTGGAAAGTTACAGAACCTCTGTAGTCTTTAGATTTCCCACCCCTTAAATGAAAATCATAGGTCAGGAAACCTAAACATTAAAAAATAAAATAAAATAAAATTCTGACACTGCCCTGAGAGATTCTGACGCAGGCGATATTTGCGAGCTTGGGAAATGAAGATATATATTTCTAGATAGCTGTCTAGGTGGTTTCCATTATGAGCCAGTCTTTGGCACTGTTGGGTAATATTAGATGATCTCTGAGGACTTTTACAGACTTATGAATATAAAGTCTATTCTTCAATAATAGTAAATTTTGATGCAAAATGGTTTTCTTATCCCAAGAATGTCAATTGTTCAAATGGTAACTTCCAAGTCATTATGCATATTCTTGGTAATATCAAATGTCCATTCATCTCAATGGGAAAGGAGGGAGGAAAGAATAGAAAAAAAATCAAATCAGTTAAACCTGGGTTTGGGGGACTGGCCAGACATTAGACAGAATGAATTTTTTATTTTTCTTTAGTTGTGATGTTACGTAAATATTTAAGTGGGGGGTCTCATCAGAATATAAATGGTATACTTAACTGAGAGTAACAAAGGAAAGTTTTACAAAAAGACTACTCTGTTCAAATATGGACAGGGTGAAAGGAAACCAGAAAGTGAAGTTGCAGTCCCCTGGGGCTAGCATCAAGGAGGAGCTATTAATTACCCTCCTGATCCTAAGGGAAAAGAGGAAGGAACCACTACAAGGATAAAGAGATTTAAGGCTGCTCAGTGAGAGCTGTTTTGGTCATGTGACAAAGCCAACCTGAAGTAATCTGACAGGAGAAAAGTGGAAGGACTGCATCCCTGGCCTCAATTTTCTCTTTTCCAATGTGCTTTTGATACCTAGTGCCTCCCATTGACTGATTCTAAATCTAAGAGGAAAGGCAAGGGCTGTGCAATGCCTATGTAAAGACAATCCCCTGTGGGCACAGAGGAAGAAGTGGAGGGACACAGAGGGATAGGAGGTAGTTAAGCTGCAAAAAGACAGCTTCTTCCCCAGTGGTTTCAAACCTGCACAATGTGAACATTCTTCCGTAATGTTGTTTCTTGACTTATTCACAAGAATGCTTCCTATTTAGCTCCATAACCCAGCTCAGATGACATCTTATCTGTGAAGTTGTCCTCGCCCTTTGCCCACAAACCCATCTGTGTATGACCTCAAAATCAACTTTTAAAATTGCTCTTTTCATATCATGTTATGGGCCCGCATCTAAATTATTATTGAATTGCCCATATTTTCAATAATCCAGGACAAAATGTCCTTGAGGATTTGGTTGAGTCAAATTAAGGGGTCTGATAGAATAGACTGTTAATACATTTGTTTTTTGTTTTGTTTTGAGATGCAGTCTTGCTCTGTCACCTAGGCTGGCACGATCTCGGCTCACTGCAACCTCCGCCTCCTGGGTTCAAGCCATTCTCCTGCCTCAGCCTCCCAAATAGCTGAGATAACAGGAGGACACCACCACATCTGGCTAATTTTTGTATTTTTAGTAGAGACGGGTTTTTGCCATGTTGGCCAGGCTGGTCTCGAACTCCTGACTCAGGTGATCTGTCAACCTTGGCCTCCCAAAGTGCTGGGATTACAGATGTGAGCCACCATGCCTGGCCTCTCTCTTCATTTCTAACTCACCATTTTCGACCCACCTTTTTCCCAATCTCCATGAAACTTAATGTCCATGTCACTAAGTTACCTGAAATATGACAATTCTATGTAAATGAAGGATTGCTTTCTTTTCATATACCACATTTTTAGTCATGTTTTCCTGTGGATCAATTACTGTTTTATGGGTAAATTCACATCTGCTGAATTTGGAAAGCCTCTACTAAATAACATTGGCAAACCATTTCTTAGAAATAATTACTTTTGATAGACATACTTGTTTTTGTGACTTGACCATTTATTTCAGATACTTTTGAATGATTTTATTTGTAAATTATGGTTAAATGATATCTTGTATGTAAAGACATTAATGTAATACCTGATTTATTAAAAAAACTATCAACAAAAAAGCAACAACTATTATGTTTGGTAGTGCTAACAATAGCTTACACTTGTAAAACTGTAGTATTTTACGGCAATTTAATAGATACTATCTCATTTACTCCCATGAAGTAGATATTAACAGGACTTTCACATTATTGAAAAGATTGAAACTGATTACCTGAGTTTCTCAAACAAGATTACATAAGAGAAAAGCAACAGATTCCACTTTCAAATTCAAAAAGTTGGAAAGCTGAATTTGAAAGTGGAATCTGTTGCTTTCCTCTTATGTGATATTGTTTTTGATTTCCAAGTCCGCTGACATTTCACTATATTGTTTCTCTACAGAGCAAATGGCTTGTGTACTTCTGTGCCATTGTGCACATGTTTTGTCCTAATATTATATTTTTTCTCAACCCTTTGAATTCATGATGCCCTAAATATGGAACCAAATTCTTCTCAGCCTCTAGAACTTAGAGGGTCACCTGTAGGGGGTGCATGTATTGTCATGAGAAACAACCAGGTTACCTTCTTATATGGACCATTGTTCTAATTATAAGACTCTTGAATTTTCTTGGCAGTTACTGCCTCTCTGGGTCGAAGTCTTAATTCATTACAAGGAATTGAATTTCTTCTGAATTTGGAGATCTCACTTGTTGTTGCCATCTGTTATGGCCTAAACTGTGTCCTCCCCACCCTACCAAATTCATATGTTGAAGCTGTAACCCCCAGTGCCTCAAAATGTGATTGTATTTGGAGATATGGCTTTAAAGAGGTCATTAAATTAAAACGAGGCCATTAGGTTGGACTGTCTTAATCTGTTTTGACTGCTGAAACAAAAATGTTATAAACTGGGTGGCTTATAAACAACAGGAATTTGTGTTTCACAATTCTGGAGACTAGGAGGTCTAACATCAAGTTGCTGGTAGATTCTATGTCTGGTGACAGCTGCTTCCTGATTCATGAACAGATACCTTTTCACTGTGTCCCCACATGGTGGAAGGGAGTTGTGTTTTTTTTTTTTTTTTTTGAGATGGAATTTCGCTTTTGTCACCCAGGCTGGAGTGTAGTGGCGTGACCTCGGCTCACTGCAACCTCTGCCTCCCGGATTCAAGTGGTTCTCCTGCCTCAGCCTCCCGAGTAGCTGGGATTACAGGTGCCTGCCACCACGCCCATCTAATTTTTGTATTTTTAGTAGAGACGGGGTTTCATCATGTAGGCCAGGCTGGTCTCGAACTCCTGACCTCAAGTGATCCGCCCACCTCGGCATCTCAAAGTCCTGGGATTACAGGACGGAGCCACCGTGCCTGGCTGGAAGGAAACCTTTTTTCAGAGCAGTAATCACATCCAACAGGGCTTGCCCATTATCATACCAACGGGTTAGGATTTCAACATACAAATTTTGGAGTACATACACATTCAGTTGACTGCAAACTCCTCTCAGATATTCAAAAGGCGATGCTGCTTTGCTCTTTTGAGTCATAGAAACATAAACTTGTGAGAGGAAAATAAATCTTGGGACCCCCAAATCACTAAGCCAAAGGGAAAAATCAAGCTGGGAACTGCTTAGGGCAAATTTGCCTCCCATTCTATTACTAAAAACGAAAGCTACTAAGTTAGAAAAGCTACTTACCTCCCTCTCAAGGAATTTCCTTGTGGACAAAAGACAGACAGAACTTAAAGTTATCCCTCTGCTCACTGAGATAATGTATATCTGATGCCTCCTTTGGAAAGGCTAATCAGAAACTCAAAAGAATGCAACCATTTTTCTCTTACCTTCCTATGACCTGGAAGCCCCTCCCCACTTTGAATTGCCTCTCCTTTCTGGATGGAACAAATGTATATCTTACATATATTGATTGATGTCTCATGTATCCATAAAATAAATAAAACCAAGCTGTTCCCCAACCATGTTGGGCACATGTTGTCAGGATCTCCTGAGGTTGTGTCACAGGTGCACGTCCTTAACTTTGGCAAAATAAACTACCTAAATTGACTGAGACTTGTCTCAGCTATTTAGGGTTCACAAAGTGTTGGCGAGCTAGTCAGAAAAATGGGGCTCTCTACCTAATCGTCTTGCCATTTTATGAAAGCCAAAGAAAGATATTTCAAAGAGAAGGGCTGGGGAGTCTGTGAGTCACTACTACTCTTTGTTTCTCAGTGGTACGAGAGTACTAATATTTACGTAGCTAAAGCTGAGTCAGTGATGTGCAGCCCACTGGGTCCCTGCATGGTGCCCCCTGCCATAATGGGTTGACAGGACCATGAGGTAGAGCTTAGGAGGGAGGCTTGGGGGCTGCAGGGCATATTAAAACTTCAGTAAAATCACTCTTGTAAAGCGACTGAGCCCGAAGGTAGTATAGCTTTTTCTGTTCCTCTTGCAATATGTCAATCAGACTGCCTCACCTGCAAAAGTACCTTTCAATTTTATTTCTTCCATCTCCTAAGCTCTGATTTGCGATTTCAAGTTTTACCAGAAGAGGAATCATGGGTCTTGGAGGCTCCCCTGTTTTATGTTTATTTTCTGACTCCCTTTTGTGTTCATTAGGTAATGATCAGTTTTCCTAATGCCTCATTTCACATTTCTTTTTTTCAGCTATACATCCTACAACATATCCCTGAGGCAAAATAACCCTAGCCAAAATTCCTATAAAATGGTTTTGTATATATATCAAATCAGTATAAACAACATTATGATTTTAGACACTTAGCCCTTTCTAAATGAGTACTGACACTCCTGTTTATGTACCTTAAATGAGCTTTGGTACAACAAAATCCTTTTAAGCACACTCTTAATCTAAAACTTTTTCTCTGAATGTAAAGAATTCCCATTTTGATTCATTCATGTGAATAAAATGGGAATAACAACACAATTATTTGTTAAATATCTATCATGTTCCTGGTACTGTTTTAAATGCTGGGCGCACAGCAGTTGGAAAGATAAAATATTTGCCCTTGAAGAGTTTACAATTTGTTGGTAGTGAGATGAGAAAAGCCAATAGAAGTACATAGACTGTTTATCTAAAGCAGTCGCTCTCAGTGTGGTCCCAGTACCAATGACATCTGTATCACCCTGACCCTGCATTATGAGGAGCTTGTAAAAAATGAAAATTACTGAGCTCACCCCAAAACTTTTGTACCAGAAACTCTGGGTTGGGACTCAGCAGCCTTTGTTTTTAACAAGCCCTCTTGTTGCTTTTGATGCATGCTCAAGTTTGATTGGTTTTGTTTGTTTGTTTTTGTTTGTTTTGAGACACAGTCTTGCTCTGTCACCCAGGCTGTAGTGAAATGATGTGATCTCCACTCACTACAACTTCTGCCCCCCAGGCTCAAGCGATCCTCCTATCTCAGCCTCGTAAGTAGCTGGAATTACAGGTGTGTGCCACTGTGCCCAGCTAATTTTTGTATTTTTTGTAGAGATGGGGTTTTGCCATGTCTCCCAGGCTGGTCTTGAACTCCTGGGCTCAGATGACTTGCCCACCTCAGCCTCCCAAAGTGCTGGGATTACAGGAGTGAGCCACCATGTCCAGCCTTCACAATTAAGTTTGAAAACCACTGAACTACAATATAAGACTTAAGTGTTGGCTTAGTACAGGGAGACTTGTTTAAACAGGGCTAAGAGAGTCTTGTGGGTTCGGGGTAAACTTCTCAAAGAAGTTATTTCTAAGAGGAGGATTGCAGGATTGTAGAAATTGGCTGGGCAAAGGGAAGGCGGGGTGGGCAGAAATGAGAGGATATGCTGAATCAGGCTAGAGGTGCAAAATGGCAGAGCTTATTCAGAATTCAGGAAGGGTTCAGGGAGGCTGGAACTGCCATTGGTGGAGAGTAAGGAACAGTTAACAACTCTTATCAAAGAACAGGCAAAGCCTACCATCTATCACATCTGCAGGTAACAGAACAGTAAAAGTAACAGCTGCTGTCAGCAGTGACCAGTAGGCTTTTTCCATCAGGAAGGTCTGCAAGTCAGAATAAAGTGAGTGGGGAAAAGAGGCACAGTTGTGCATGTGAAGTTAGAGGGCCTTTGGAGGTCTATCCATGCAGGGAGGCAGGGAGTGAGCAGGAGGGACAACCCAGATAATACTAGGATTCTCCTCAAGAGGATGATGTCTTAGTCTTATTGGGCTGCTACAACAAAATACCATAAACTGGGTGGGTTATAAACATCAGAAATGTATTTCTTACAGTACTGGAGTCTGGGAAGCCCAAAATCAAGGCACCGGCAGATTTGGTATCTGATGAAGGCTGTTTCCTGCTTCATGAACAGTTAGTTTTTTCACTGTGTCCTCACCTGGTAGAAGGATAAGGGATGTCTTTAGGGCTTCTATTATAAGGGCAGTAATCCCATTCACTGGAGATTTGATCTCACCTCCCAAAGGCCCCAGCTACAAATACACTCACCCTGGGGATTCGTTTTCAACAACAAAAAAATTTTGATGACATACAAACATTCAGAGCATAGCACTAGGCCCTCATCCAATCTGACTGGTGTCCTTATGGAAGAGGAGATTAGAACATACTATGGGACACCAGAATATGAGCACACAGAGGAAAGACCACGTGAAGACACAGGAAGACAGCAACCATCTGCAAGCTGAAGAGAGAAGTCCCAAAGAAACCAAACCTGCTGACACCTTGATCTTGGACTTCTAGCTTCCAGAATTGCGAGAAGATAAATTTCTGTTGTTTGAGTCATCTCATCTATGGTACTTGATTATGGCAGCCATAGCAAAGTAAGACACCATCCTCTTGAGGATGGATTGCATTAGCCTTATGCAATTAGTATGAATGTACTGGAAGATGATGGCATCACTCGAACTGAAATCCAATTTGTGAACATACCCTCTGACTCCTGATACTTCTGGGAAATAAGTGAAGAAAGATAAAATGCTAAGAGGGGGGTTCTAAAATTGTTTGGATTCGTGGCATTAGATTTCTCTTCCGGATCCCTTATTCCTATGTCTGTCCTACAAATTCCAACACAGGGTGAAATGTTGGAGATCAACATGAATATCTTGCATTTCTCAGCCTTTAGCATAGGGAATGCCTACACATTGTATATCTTCTGTCAGAAAATGTTTCTATATCCAGTTTCCCATGTTGTCTCCTTGCCTTTTGATATTAATGACTACATTTTTAGCAAAGTTTGCAGAAAGTAGGGGATGATTTTTATGGAGATTTAGTCCCAGCGGTTAATGGGGTTGTGCATTGTGTGAAGAGTAATGCCTTTCAATGGTGACAAAGTAATGCTCAACAGCTTTCAAGCCACTGCATCCATCATCAATGTGGGCTGTGGTTTGTTACTGACATGAAGTGTAATATAGGGTCCTCCAGAAAGCATCATGATTCTGTTTCCCACGGTAACCCCAGCAGCGCATGTCAGCCAACATCTGGGCTTCACAGCTGTGAGGTTTACAAGAAGCCTGTGCCCGTGCCTCTTTTCAAAGGTAATTTGCTGAGCAGCACATATGCTCATTTGACAGACACACTGTGGCACCACAGGCACCAACCACAGGGTGATGGTTCCTATAAAATACCCAATCAGCTATTTTATATTTTAATCAAAGGAAGTATAATGTTGGCATTGCAGTAAGTAAAGGATAGTACAAAGCTAGACCCTGACATGGACATTAGTACTTACACCCAAATTGGAAAACCAGCTGATTAACAAAGGACTTTTCTGAAACAAACCAAGTCATTATGCACCAAGACAAACTACAGTTGTCACTCGACTTTTAAAGACTCTGCAGAAGGCCGGAGGTGTTCCAATAGCCCCTTACCCTCCTCCCACCAAAAAAAGGGTAAGGGATTTTCACAGCATTTTTTCTAATAGTCCTGTGTTTAAAATGGATGTTTAAAAGCATTCTTTTGTCATTCTGTCAGTCGTAACCAACAAATCATTCTCACTGAGAAATTACAGAGGCTTTCAAGATGCATGAAAGAGAAAAGAGTTGCCACTGGAAGGAGGGGGCAGCTGTAAATAAGACCCCTTAGGCATGCAGCTGTAATGAGGACTATTCACAGTGCCACTTCATGCCTTTGCTTTCTGCTCACTTATTCCGGACATATTGCTTAAGAGCTCTGTAATCTTTGGGGTTTGAAAAATTTACAGTTATGTGACCAACACCCAGCCCCACCTCCTTCTGGATTGTTCTACATCTAACTATACTACAGATTTTCACATGATGAATGATCTTGGATGCCAATGAAAAGGAATAGTTCACTTGGATCTATAGATTCCCTCGCTTTGCTAAAATAATATGCTTCTACATCAAGTTTCAAAATGGTTTGCATTTTTTTGCCCTACCTATGTTTTCCCTCAGCTTCTTTACATATTTTTCCTTAGTGTAAAATCTATAATAATAGATTCTGATGTTTTATTAAAAATATAAGGAATATTTGGATTCTGTTACTTTATTCTGAAGTCTATTATTACACTTTCCAGTATTTCCTTTTGAAAACATAATTAAGTTTATTCTTATAATATAATGTAAATACAATTATTTTCTCATTTGGGGAATATATTTTAGAGTAGCTATTAGCAGTATACAATATTACTTTTGTTTATAAAAGCCAGAGGAATTAAGACAGTACAAATTCCATGTTCCATTTTTAATCTTCATAGTTCTTTGTAGGATTAGCTACACCTTCCTTTCTTATTTATTTCATAATTTGAAAAACCATAATGACATCTACTTGATCTTGAATTGCAATAAAATTTTCATTTTTTGTCATAGCATTTACCTCATTTTAGATAAAATTTGACTTAGATGGTTTGGTTTTAAATTGTTGCTGTTGTTTTCATTTGTAAGCTTCATGGCAGCCTGTACACTAAAAATTACGAATTATCACTTGTCCTTGCACAAAGTTACCCTCTAACTTAAATATTTTCCCTCAGACTTCCCCTTATTCCAACTTGGGATATCCTCATGTCATTAAAGATTTTGATTTCTTAAAAGGTCCTCAAAATTTTGTAGAAAAGCACTTTACTCATTACTAACCTCGTATTTACACATATGATTCTAATTTTCTTCCCATGTTTTAAGGCTTTTATAGTAATATTACATAAATGGTCTGCCTAACAGCCAACCATTTCCAAGATAAAAACAGGCTAAGGGACAAATGACAGGCAATTATTAAGCCTGTTAAGGAGAAACTGTTAAGCCTAGAAGAATATTGATACAAACTGACTTTCTGCCCAGTGGACTCAACAAAGCTAACCTAATTCACACCAGATATTCTCTATGGGACTATAAATTCATCAGATTGAGAAGATGGCAACCCAGGACCACAATAAATTGTTCTATGGCATAGTAAGGCACCCTCCACATTCTTATTTTCAATGGCACAATAAGACACATACACACATACCTGACAAAGAATGAGTAATTTTGGAAAAAGCTGCCATGTTTTCAGTTTAATCTAAAGAGAGAGAGAGAGAGAGAGAGGAGGATCCTATATTCACTCCTAACTGCAAGTTTGGAAAAGGCATGAGGGATTTGGGAGTGAGGCAAAGAGGCCACATGGAAGGGAGAATTGAAACACAACTCAAAAGCCTGGCATCTGTGAGGTGAGAAGAGAGCAGGAGATGCCAGAAGTACCCATTACTGACTTGACTTACTTCACAGAACACAGGAAACTGTTGCTTCTAAGAAAATATCTATTTCATCATAAGAGAATTACAGCTCTTTTGTACATATGAATTTAGCCTGTTTGAATTTTGCCTGGTGTTTTGGCTTTGCAAATTTTTAGTTACGAGTGCTGAAGTATTATTCCAACCATTTCACTCTTTCCCAGTGAATGTTAGAACAATCACCTTTCAATTAATAAACATGCAGTTTTTTACAACTACTATCACAAGTAACAGCTTAGTGTGTAGAAAGAATCAATGGTAAATTTTGGTGTTTCCAGTTGCTCAATTATCTCATTTATCCTTTAGGTATCTGGCAAGCTGTCTTTCCCTTTTCTGGTCACCACTCCTCTGGGGATGTAGCCAAGTACAAATTTGCACATTTCTCCTCCCACAAGTGTCTCAGCTCCCACAGAAAACAAAATCTACATCAAGCATGTTTAAGACGATCTACATGTGAGGTAGAAAGGTTAACACACAGGAGGAGTAACAGACTCATTTATTTATTTATTTTTACCTTCAAGGAGTTTAAATGCAAACACAGAGAGAAAAACTGAAAATAAGCATGATTCTAGAATTTATATTATTGTTATATATATATTTTTTTAAGTAGATAAGTATAAAACTAAGGAATTGCTCAGATGACCAAGTCTGGAGCAAAAACATCTGACACAGGAAAGTGAGAAAATAAAATGGGGGCCTTGAGTAGAAAAATTTCAATGGGTTAATTTCTGCTGGCGTTCAACATGTTATGCCACAGCAAACAAATAAGAATCATGCTGGGTCTCAATTTATCAGATTCCTTTAATTTACTAAGACTGCATATTAAACTAAATTGTTAGCAGCTGGTTGTCTACCTCAACCTAACTCAACTCCTGGGAGCAATTACAGAGCTTCTCAAAATCTGTCCCTGTGTGCACCAAATTGATGTTGGAAAGAAAAAGATACCTCTTTCCAAAGTACTTTATTTCAGCCTTTCAAATTCACCTTCTGAAACCTAGGAGACATTCCTTCTAAACACTGTATACGGTATTGCTTAAGACAAGGAAAGTTTTCCCCCAAAACCCTTTGTGCTCCCTTCACTCTGGTAGAATTTTTCATAAGTTCTTTGGCCTATGCCCACCATATACTAGGCCACCCTTGCTCACAGAAGGCCACAGCAAACCCCTTCTGCAAGCCCACAACGGAATCGTAAATCTTTACAACTTATTGAAGTCTTCCAGATTTTTCAATATGCCCAATGATCCAGACTTTTTGCTTGCATGTTTAAATGGTTGCCTGATGGCTTGCAACAAGAAGTAGAAAGGCATTTTTCTTAAAATAAGCAAACAACCATGGCAAATGTCATATTCCCAAGCTTGAATAATAAATAGTGGTAAAATCTACAACCTGAAACATATTTTAAGAATCAGACATAGATTTGGGTTTTTTCTTTCTTTTTCAGGAAGGGGTCTCCCTTCCTGCCAATAAAAATTGCTTTGTGTTGTAAAACTTGGGTTCAGCTTGTCTCCTCCTTATATAAGCCCAGTTGAATAGACTGCTGAGGGAAAATCAAAGTTTAAGAGCTTGGCTTTTCCCGTTTGGCAAATTTCATTTCCTGATAATATCAGATAATTAACAAATTGTGTGTTTTAATGCCCTGTCTCTTGACACGCATTTGGGAAAAATACTTCTTGTGCCTTCTGAGTAATGGCTTAAATGGAAGAACATGCTCAAAAGAATGCTTTTTCTCAATGCATAAAACACACTCAGTATTTATTTTAATTGCTACACATCATGTGTATACTCGTTCGTGTAATTATATACATATTTAAAGGGCAAGAGGAAAATATTATTTTAAGACATTCATTATGAGCAAGGCATTGAAAATTTCTAACTCAAGATGAAAATTCATAAAAATTCTTTGGCAAAAACACCTTAGTATTCTCAATACGGTAACTGACTTTTTTTTGGGGGGGGGGGTTTATGAAATAACTAGATACTACCGTGCATTGCTTTTGGATAAAAAGGGAATGCTGTTTCTTAGCCTTTCTGCCTCTTTACTAAATGGATAATTCAGGACTGGGAAATGCAGCTCTAAGTTTGTTGTTTACGAAAAACACATGCTAATGTAACAGCGTATGAGGAATTAAAGGGAAAATATCAAACGCGCCGTGACATCCAAAATGCATTTAGCTGTTGGCTTTTACTACAGGGCCTTTCATTCTCCAGCCGACCCCCTCCAAGACCAAGTGTTTTTGCGTGTTGGGCTAAAAATAGCCAGCCAAGCCTAACAACTAGCTTCTGATTGGCTCAGAGCAAAGGCCACTCAGCCAATAAGAGCTTCTGGGAACAAAAGCAATTCTTTTGTGTGTGAGATACTCAACCCACGTCAAAACAGCTTCAGGCTGTAGAAATGATTTTGGTTGAGATTTAACAAGGTAATAATGCATTTCAGCCCTCTGAAAGGTTTGAAGCGGAACAAAGGGAGTAGTGAAATCTACAAAACAAACGGAGCGCTCAAGGCTTTCATGGGATGAATCATCCGGGTGCCTGGGCTACAAACAGTTGCAAGCTCAGAAAAGAAAAAGCGCTAGTATTTTCTTTCTTCCTAAGATTTTAACTTACTTTTCAAGCGAAAAACAAAACAAAACAAAAACAAAAAACTAACGAAAAGCCATCAAAGGTGTTGTATCTTGACTATGCCCAAATTTGTTATTATGCTTATTTGATGATGAATAAAAAGCAATTCGTCCACGGTTCCCTTAAATCTCACAAAGAGAAAACAAATGTATGTGTCGTAGATAGTAGGTAGTAAAGCTCCCGAAACTTTGGGCTTTCGTTTTTGGGCATCAAAAACAGCCCACGTTTTCAGAGTAAAGGCAGGTCTTGATTAACGCTGTGATAGTTCTCAAGGTAAGCAAATTACAGCAGGGCTTGATTGGAGAAAAGCATTGAAGTTTTGGAGGTTTGGGCCACTTTCAAGGCATTATGCCTCTAGGTGTCGCTGTTGCACAGCGGACGAACCTCTTCAGGGCATCCTTCCCCCTTTAATAGTCACTAAAAGAAGAAAATAGGCTTGGTAGGCGCCTTTCAGGTAGAACAAAAGGGAGTGGGGAGTCAGTGTTTGAGGCCCTTGAGCATGGTTTATGGTCATCACTATGCGACAAAGCATCCCTTAACAATGCAGATTACTTTACATGGAAATGAAATGCCATAAAGGACAAAATGTTGCTACAGTAACCACTGAAAATGTTACATAACACGTAGGAGCTCATAGGCCATTTCATGGCCTTAAACTGGCTTTATTGTATGGAAAATAATTAAAAGATGATGTTGTGCTTTATAGGCGTCCTTTTTAGGAAACAGAAGGACCCACACTTTAACCTCTCACATAGGAAACCTGTATAGGTTACCAAGTCCTGAAGTTGGCAGAGAAATACAGGTCACAAACAGACTGTTCCCATGTTCTCCTCCCAGAAAACTATGGATTCAATGTAACTTTTTCTCTTGAATATAGCTTTTATGATAATTAGTAAATGAATCCCTAATTAAGCTTTATTCCTGGTGTGGCACAACAAGACCCAAGAAAATCAAACATCTCAGTAAAACTGAAACATTTTTATTATCTGATTGGTTATAATCAAGAAGCAATATTTCTGTAACAGTTAACTGTTTAAGGAAACGCATAATCTGTCACAAAATATTGCATTCATCAATTATTGGCCCCAACTGCATTTATGAGCCTATAATCTTTTGCCATAAAACATGGATGTTGGGGGAGGGCTGTAGAGAGGAGTATCATATTCATTAACCAATATTACAGAAACTAAAAGTGGTAGTAGACCCTTTTCTTTTCTATTACATTCAGTTTATAATAGTTTTCTTTGACAATAATAATAATAATAAAAGAAAAAGAAAAATTCACCTAGGAATTGTATTCCTAAACAACGAAATCTCCAGAGGACTACGGATACGTAGTTTTCAACATGCAATGTCTAGAAAGAATGTGGGTTCTGTTTCTTTGCAGTAATTCTGTGTGTTTTATAGTCTTTGCTTTATCATCTTGGCCTAGAGCCAGTTAAAGAAATTCATCACCAAATGTGCAACAACCCATGAGAGGGAGTCCAGCATTGAGTTTGGAAATAGGATGAGGTGGTTGCAGAGGAAGAGGCCGAGGCTGTGAGTGATGTATTTCCCTATCTCCCTGAGCCTTTCCGCTATTGACTTGCTCAAGTCCCAGCCCTGACACGTAGCTGCCCCTGTGCCACCATCGGGATGCCCAGTGAGAGAAGAGATGGGGAAAAGGAAAGAAAACATCCTGTCCCACCTGCCCATGTAGTAAAGAAGACAAGGAAGAATTTGTAGAAACCAGGGGTGGAGAGTCTTCCCCCAGAGGAGAGAGGCTCATTGGTCATAAGCCCTAGGGCAGTGGAACCAGAGCCCTGGTCCTCAGATGAATGTGGGAGAAGGCAGGATGACTCCAGAGTTGAATATTAGATGTCAGGAGCCCGGAGAAGTGAGAGATGGCTACCAGGAGATGGGACCACAGCTGGATTCCAAACATGAACAAAGATTCCCACCTGAGACTGTTATACAAGCACTTGAGAACTGCCAGATGTCAAGGGGATCTTTTGGATAGTGAAAAAATAAGAAGTGACCATGTTAGCCAGAACATCACAGCCTCTTCCCTGTTTTCAGGAAGATTTAAGGCCCCCAGTCTCTGGTGCTATTTTGAAAAGGCTAGAGGAATTCTTGACAATATGGTAGAATTGAATTAGCTGGGCATGGTGGCGTATGCCTGTAATCCCAGCTACTCGGGAGGCTGAGGCAGGAGAATTGCTTGAACCAGGACCCAGGAGGCGGAGGTTGCAGTGAGCCGAGATCACGCCACTGCATTCCAGTGCTATAGAGCGAGACTCCGTCTCAAAAAAAAAAAAAAAAAAAAAAAAAAGAAAGACAATATGGTAGAATTTAGTCTTGGTGTTAAAAGTAGGTTAGATTAAGATAAATAATACAGAAGCCATTTCTAACATATTGGAGATTTACATTATACAAAAGACCATAGTTTATATTTTCTAACAACTGTGTTATTTATTACTGCATTCGTTCCTCAGTACAATCCTATAATGGAATTAGGACAGATGTCCTGACCCATTTATGCCTAGTGTTCCATTATTGGAACGCTAAACATCTGGGAGTTATTTATATCCTGCTGCTGAAGGTCATCACCAAGATCTGATTGCAAAAATTCAAAAAATTGCAGCTTCAGGCATAAATGGGTTAATTAGCGTTAACAAAGCAAGCCCTTCTGACTTTTATGTTATTCTTCACAAAACTCTCTGGGATTTGTCATTATTATAATCTCCATTAAGTAAACATTTTGAAGTTTTGTAAACACTAAGTTGAGGGGCTTGGCAAAGATCATTCAGGCTCTGTCTTCTGTGCTGAAACAAAATTGATAATTGAGATGCTTTTCTGAGTAATTTTATTATGAAATCCTCCTCTTATCAGAAATACCTGCATCAATCATGTTTTATTGCTAATTTTGGAAACAGAACAACAGACCTTTGAGAGAGCACTGGCTTGGAAACTAGATTTTGAGATTAACTGTTATGTAAGGACTTAGGATTTTGCTAGTTATAGGTGCCAGGGAGAAATTGGTCATAGCTAGGAAGCTAAAAAATGGAAGCCAAGCTATATAAAAGACAAGATCCCGTAGCCATGCACTAGGTAAAGGGTATGGTCATGAGGACTGGAAGCCCAGTAATTCCAAAATTAGGTGGAAGTGATTTTACAAAAAAGTCTATAATTGTGACGGTATGGGTAGACAAGAAATCAAGAATCCTGAGTAGCACAGCTAGAACTGGAAATGGTAAGTAGCAAATTTATAAAGTCTAGAAAGTTAGCAGCAAATCTTGGTTATGAATGGCCTAAGTCATATGAAATCCAGATCCTCACAAAGGGAATTGAAGCACCAAAATGGAGGAGGAATCAATACCGAGGAAATAACTACTTCCTAGGAGCTAGTGTAGAAGTGCAAACAGCTGTGGATTCTCAGTTCTAGATCAGGAATTGTAAGTGAGGGGCTCTCCTACCATTGTCCTTTCAGTCACATTTGTCAGCCACCAGGCATCACCAATGAAACACAGCACCCTTTTCTGTGAAATCTGGAAGCGGCCTTAATATCTTTCTCAATACAGTGCCCCAAGAAACCACAGGAAATCAATTGGAATTACAGTTTTGGGTGTATATTAAGCAAACAACTTAATGTAGCCTATAGGAGAATTAGAGTCACAGTTCTATAGAATAGGGTGACTATATGTCGCACATGTCCCAGAATGGTTTTTGTTTACGTCTCTTGCTACAACATAATTAATAGCACCCCATTCACTCTCAAAGGTGTCCCAAGTATGGACTATAAATTATATTGTCCTTCTATTTATGGAGAAAATAGTCAGACATCCAAGCCCTACTTCTGACTGACCATGTAATCTTAAGGCTATGTAAAACCACTGAATCAAGTTACTGAAGAAAACAGATACCCTGTATATTTGGTACCATGGAGACCACATTTGTTTTATGCATATGCATGATCTGTTTATGGATTCTGGGTCTCAAATTCCCTTCTAAGAGAAATGAATATCTACATTCAAGACTAAAAGGGAGTGATCAGTGACATAAAAAATACTCAATGTGTTTTGTGATCCTTGGGATCAGAGGCTGTGAAATGAAGTAAAGAATATTTTACTTAATATTGTTATATACATTGCAAGAAATATTACTTCAAGTTTGCCCATGTATTTGTTCTCTCAACAAACAATTACAGAATGCCTATGATAAAACAGCAAATGTGTGGGATAGGTACTGCCATTCCCAGTTTCCTACTCCCATAGCAGACATCACTAATTGATCATGGAACTCTTTCCCTCTCAGAACAGGCTCCACATCAGAATCCTTCTTCACAAGTCTTCTTGGCACCCACACCATTAGACAGAACTTATACTTGAGTTGAGCTCAAGTTTCTCTCCATCCCCAGCCTTGCCCTTCTGTCAGGTCCTGTACTAAATGGTAGAAGTACTGAAAAGCAATCAAATTATGATTGCTTTTGAGAGGCCTCTGGTCTACTGGAGGAGACAGACAAGTACATGCTTCATTGCAGGGATAGGACTAGGGGATGCTTGTGCACCAGGTGCCAGTACCATCGTTGTCTGCTGATGATGGACCTATATGCAAAACACTAGAAGGATTTTAGATGAGCCTTTGTGCAGTCTAATGAAAGCTTGACAGATAAAAGATACTTAGGTTGGAACTTGAAGAGCAGTTAAGGATCAGATCAAGAGGTAAGAGAGTCCAAAACAGAAGAAACAGCATATGCACAACCATTGTGAAATAAAGTGAGAGTAAAATCAGGTGGGGCATGGGAGTGGTGGCAGTCGGGGAGGCATGCTGGTGCAGAAAGGTTTGATTTTAGGGATTAATGTGAAATACAAATTAGAGCTATGTCCACATTGAAAGCAAACCAGTAGGAGTAAGACATTCACCAGTTATTTGCCTACATGTAAAACTGTTTTGATGAAGTTTTTTTTTAAATTAATTAAGCTGTAAAGAATTCATTACATCAACCCCTCCCCTCCCCCCATTTGGCTTAATGTAGCTACAGATGCAGGTTCCAATATTTCTTGTGCAGTCTTTGACTTATTTCTCCTCAAACTCCTTTCTTAAATTAAGGACAACCAGCCTTGTCTTCCCTGATACATGAGTCAGGTTTTTAGGTTTATTTGTTCTTTTATGTTTCTTATCCTATAGTCATGCTATGTTTAGCTCCCATGTCTGCATCTAAAATCTAAAATGTATACTTGCTGTCTACAAAACTAAAAAATGCTGTGATATTTTAGTATGTGGAAGACTCAGTTCATGATTTTTAATGCCCAAATATTATTGAAAATGCAGCTTGTACATTTTTCTACCCACAAGCTCTCCAGATCCATCTTTAGAGTGTTTTATCAAGTTCCAGTCTTTGGAGTCATTCTGTAGTTGTGCCTGTCTTTTTCCATAAAATTTACTTAGCTCTGTGGACTGGTCCTTTCCTAGTTTTAATCCCTATTTGTCCCAGTGTGTATTTATCTAGACTGTACAGCTTTGGGTTCTATGCTACCTATTCCTCTAGTCTACCACTAGAATTATCCAGAATTATCTTCTAGTGCACCTCAAGAAGCTCCCATCATCTCCATTGTCCCAAGTCCCATCCCAAATACTATGGAATTTCCTCTTTCTTACCTCAAAATTGTGTTCTCTTTAGAAATATCATTAGTTTTGTAGATCATAAATATCCTGAAATCATTGAGTGTATACTTCTAGGGTGACTATTCATTATTCTGGACTTATAATTTTAACCTAATTATAGAGGCAAAATATTTCTGAATCTACCTATACATGTTATATAGTTGTAGATCTAGAGGTAGCTTTTCTCAGGATAAAAAGTAAAAATAAATCTCAGTTCTTTTTTTTCAGGCAAAGGTTTCTCTTTTCTAGTTAGAATTCTCTGATGACTATAACTGATATTTAAACCTCAGAATATTTTGGGTTCAGTTCAGATAAGCATCTATGACTTTGAATGTTATTTCAACATTTTGAGTACATAAATTGAAAATGTATGAACAAACAGCTCACATCAGATTTTTGCTCTTAGATATAATCATTTCCAGCAACAAAGTATGTGAATGACAAAAGCAGTATCAATTTTATCTGACCTACATGCTTATGAACAGGTTCTTTTCCAAGAGTTTATTTGTAGGTCATTTAGAAGTCCAAATCAGCTTTGCTCATTGAAACAGTGCTAAGCTGTGGTGAGGTGCTGAGGCCAGCCTGTCAGAGCATGGAATGGAGTGCTAAGACTCCTAAAGGGCTTTCGTAGTGGACCCTGAGTTGGGGAACAGTGATAATGATACTTGACATTGATAATTATTCAGCTCTGTATGCTTTCCATGTGTTAACTCATTTAACCACAACCGTATGAGACAGGCACTACTTTCATACGGAGTTAATGAGGACAGAGGTTGAGTAGCTTATACACAGCACTCAACTTGGAGAAGTTGAATTTGAATCCAGGTATTCTGGCTCCAGGGCTAGTGTTCTCAACCACCACTTCTGGAAAGGGGATGGGGAGGATGAGGAGAAGAAACTGCTCAGAACAAATGTGGGTGTGAGGGGAGATGATAACTGGAAGAAGGGATTGAGAAGAATCAGCTGTGAAGGAGGAAATGCTGATCATTAGCAGGGTGGAATTTTGCCTCCATTCCTTCCTCTGATTCTTAACTTTTAAAATCTTCTTTATTCTATTTCATTATCATGTCCTCATTTAGTCTTCCTTTTCTTTTCTTTCTTATACCACAGCAGATTCTACTATTGAAGGTGTATGAGTAACAGGGAATATGAAATTAGAGATGAACTGGGTTAGGGTAACAATTGTCCTGGTTTGCTCCTGCCTTAAGGGGTTACTGGGAACACTAGATATCCAGTTTTAAGACCATGAAAGTTTCTGGCAAATGAGAACTCGGTTGGTCACCTTAGTATGTGTATGACAGAACTGTTGTCACAAGACCCTGTACAAACACAAGGAGGAAGGGAAATGGGAACCAAAAAGAATTCCTCAGGAGCAGTGACCATGGGAAATTTGTGAGAGCTGAACTTCAAGCAGCTGGGGTGGATTTTGAGCTTCAAACTCCGAAGTGCATTGAGAACATTAAGCAAAAGTTTCTGCTTGATCATTTCTCCCCAGTTCTTAAGTAGTATTTAGACAGATTAAATTTGGCCCCAAACTAGGTCATGAGGTTTTACAAGAGTGTGGAGGAGAGTGGGAAGCCGCTTTTATCTGATGAAAGCAACTGGAAAAACAACACTGTTAAAAGTTTACTTGTCCCTACAGGAAAGAAATGTCTTATTCAAGTTACCCAGGGCCACTTCATGTTGCTTCCTTGTTTAGTGATTGAAGAAAAAAATAACATTGCTCTCAACTAAAATTTCACATAGAGATAATAAATAGTTTTTGAAATAACTTAAACATATTGAGAAACAGGCTGAAATACTCTCAAATTCTATGCTGTCTACTGTGTTCAGATTTTCTCTATTTCTACAGATTTATTAGTTATCAACTGAGTTACTGTCCTTATCTCCTTAAAACTATAATTTGTTGAGTTTATTTGTTAGTATTTAAAATATTACTAAATGAATTAAACAATTGTTTACCATTGTTGATTTTAAATGAGTATTTTCTATCATAAAAATACATTTTGAAGAGATTTACAATGAAAACATTTTCCAAAGTAACAGAAATATTGCCTTTGACATGAATTAACTGCTTTTCCAAGCACCCTTATGAGACATATTTTTAAATTGTTTTTAGAGGTATTCTGTTTTAAGTACATAAAGTTTCTGGAACACTCTTAATGAAATGTTTTTGAAGTTGAAAATATAATGGCAAACCAAGGCAGCCTGTCTAGATAAAACTATAAAAAACAGTCAAGTAACTTTTCCACCATGTATAATCAAGACACCTTATACCTTATTATATACCTGATATAATCTATTGTATATCAAATAAAATGCTTCAATTCTTCTAGAAAAAAAAATTTGAAATGCCCATTAATTCATGGGTTTATCATTAAAATTATATATTACTATGTGAGGCAAAGCCCGATTTTCTACTGATTTCTTTTGGCACCAAAAAAGAAATAGAAATAATAAGATAATAAATCCATAGGATCCTCAACTTAAATCATGGTTAATTTATTAGTCAAATCTTGGTGCAATGACAAACAACTGTAAGTTATCAGTGGTTTATGACATCTTAGTCTGTGCAGGCTGCTAGAACAGAATGCCATAGACTGTGTGGCCTACAACAACAGAAACTTTATTTCTCACAGTTCTGGAGGCTGGGAAGTTCAAGATCATGGCATTGGCAGATATTGGTGTCTACAGCCTTCTTACTCTACCCTCACATGGCAAAAGGGTTGAGGTGTCTCTCTTGGGTCTCTTTTAAATGCACACCAATCCTATTTAAGAAGGCCCTGCCCCCTTGACCTAATCACTTCTCAAAGTCCACACTTCCGAATACCATCACCTTGGGGATGAAGATTTAAATTTTTGGGGGGACATCAACATTAGCCCTGTAGCATAACACATTTAGTTTTTGCTTATATTATATGAGAATGTGGACTGGCTTCATCTCTGCTACACTCAACAGGACTCAGCTTGATGGTATTCTTCATGTCTTATCATTCTGGGATCTAGACTGAAGAAGCAACCACTCTCTGGAACATGCTATTTTCATGGTGGAGAACAAAAACTCAAGCATGGACAGAGCCTAATGCAAATACTTGATGCTGTATGTCACATCATCCCAGCCCACTTCATTTTTTTAAATTAAATCTAAAATTTGTTATGGGTACATAGTAGGTGTGTATATTTGTGGGGTACATGGGATATTTTAGTACAGGCATATAATGCATAATAATCACGGCAGGGTAAATGGGGTATCTATCACTTTAAGCATTTATCAT
The DNA here is from genome assembly GCF_028878055.3 of Symphalangus syndactylus. Taxonomy (NCBI): domain Eukaryota; kingdom Metazoa; phylum Chordata; class Mammalia; order Primates; family Hylobatidae; genus Symphalangus; species Symphalangus syndactylus. The sequence goes on from NC_072435.2 coordinate 86,654,377, forward strand.
TTCTTTTTGTTACAAATATTCCCATTATACTCTGTTATTTTTAAATATGCAATAAATTTTTGTTGACTGTAATCATCCTGTTGTGCTGTCAAATACTAGGTTTTATTCATTCAATCTAACTATATTTTTGTACCCATTAACCATACCCACTCCCCCCACTCATCATTCATAGCCTCTGGTAACCATCATTCTACTCTTTATCTCCATTAGTTAACTGTTTAAATTTTTAGCTCCCATAAATGAGTGAGAACATGTGAAGTTTGTCTTTCTGTGTCTGCCTTTTTTTGCTTAACATAATGTCCTCCAGTTCCATCTATGTTGTTACAAATGAAATGATCTCATTCTTTTTTATAGCTGAGTATTCTGGTTAGTAATTCCTTGTCAGGTGAATAGTTTGCAAATATTTTCTCCCATTCTTTGAATTTTTTATTCACTTTGTTGATTATTTCCTTTGCTGCACAGAAGCTTTTTAACTTGATGTGATCCCATTTTTGTTTTGGTTGCCTTTGTTTGTGGGGTATTACTCAAGAAATCTCTGCCCAGTCCAATGTCCTGGAGTGTTTCCCCAATGTTTTATTTTAGTAGTTTCATAGTTTCAGGTATTTGATTTAAGTCTTTAATCCATTTTGACTCGATTTTTGTATATGGTGAGAGATGGGGGTCAGAGGTCAATTTTCATTCTTCTGCATATGGATATTCAGTTTTCCCAGCACTATTTATTGAAGAGACTGTCCTTTCCTCAATGTATGTTCTTGGTTCCTTTGTTGAAAATGAATTCACTATAGATGTATGGATTTATTTTGGGGTTCTCTATTCTGTTCCATTGGTCTATGTGTCTGTTTTATGCCAGTACTATGCTGTTTACTGTATCTCTATAGTATGATTTGAAGTCAGGTAATTTGATTCCTCCAGTTTTGTTCATTTTGCTCAGGATGGCTTTAGCTATTCTGGGTGTTTTCTGGGTCCGTATAAATTTTAGGATTTTTTTTTCCTATTTCTGCAAAGAATGTCACTGAATTTTTGATAGGGATTGCATTAAATCTGTAGATTGCTTTGTGTAGTTTGGACATTGTAGCAATATGAATTGTCCCAATCCATAAACATGAAATATCTTGAGGACTTGTGTGTCCTCTTAAATTTCTTTCATTAACATTTTATAGTTTTTATTGCATAGATCTTTCACTTCTTTGGTTAAATTTATTCATAGGTATTTTATTTTATTTGTAACTATTTTAAATGGGATTACTTTCTTGATTTCTCTTTCAGATTGTTCACTGTTGGCATATAGAAATTCTACTAATTTTTGTATGTTGATTTTGTATCCAGCAAGTTTACTAAATTTGTTTATCATTTCTAATAGTTTTGGTGGAGTCTTTAGGTTTTTTTCAAATACAAGATCATGTAATCTGTAAACAAGGAAATTTGACTTCTTCCTTTTCAATTTGGATGCCCTTTCTTTCTTTCTCTTCTCTGACTGCTTCAGCTAGGACTGCCAGTTCTGTGTTCAGTAACAGTGCCAAAAGTGGGCATCCCCACCTTGTTCCAGATCTTAGAAGAAAGATTTTCAGTTTTTCCACATTCAATATGACACTAGCTGTAGGTCTGTTAAATATGGCTTTTAATGTGTTGAGGCATGTTTCTTCTATAAGCAATTTTTTGAGGATTTTAATCATGAAGGGATGTTGAATTTTATCAAATGCCTTTTAAGCATCAATTGAAATAATCATGTGATTTTTGTCCTTTATTCTGTTAATATGATGTATCACACTGATCAGTTCATGTGTGTTGAACCATCCTTGCCTCCCTGGGATAAATCCCACTTGGTCATAATGAATGTTCTGTTTAATGTGTTATTGAATTTTTGCCAGTATTTTGCTGAGGATTTTTGCATCAGTGTTAATCAGGGATATTGATTGGCCTGTAGTTTTCTTTTTTTTGATGTTTCTTTGCCTGATTGTGGTACTGGGGTAATAGTGGCCTCACAGAATAAGTTTGGAAGTATTCCCTTCTCTCCTATTCTTTCTAGTAGTTTGAGTAGGATTAGTCTTAGTTCTTCTTTAAATGTTTGGTAAAATATAGCAGTGAAACCATCTGGTTTCAGCCCAGCTCACTTCTGACTTTTAGTAGTTTGAGTCTGCTGCCAGTATCTCAACTGCAACACTGGCCAGGCTGTTCTCAGTCTTTCTGCCCCAGGGCTTTCTCCATGGCCTTCATAGTCTATTCAGCCTGCATGTAGTCATTGCAGAGCATTGCTTCCAAGCTGGTGCTGCAGCTTCAGACTTCAGTTGGTCATTCCAAAGCTCTATCAGACTATCAGTGTCTAAATGATGTGGCATAAAATATAACCAGTGTATCCTGTCTTCATGTCCCAACCTGTACTTCTCTTCTGTGAAGTAAACTGTCTTTTATTATTTTGTGCAGAGTTTTGAGTCTGTTAGTGGTGCTGGATGAGGATATGCAGCCAAGAAACGCAAACCCACCTAGAATGGGTGTCTATTCCTGGAATAACAAACCACTGGCCCTTTCTATATAGAAAGGGCTCAATCAAGTCAATGTTCAGCCAAGTGGGAAGTTGATCTTCTCAAGGAATAATGGCACACAAGGGCTCAGTGTTGGTCTCTACTGTGGATGGATTAGTCATTTAGAAGTGGAAGTAGTTGGAATGGCCTTGATAAGTAAAAATTCATGATGTTTGGCCCAAGCTTGGACCCCACGTTGGCCACTATGGCTACTCTGTTGATAATTGATAATCGACCCAGGATTCCATGTTATTCTTAGTTGAACCCCTGTGCCCCAGAACAAGTTCAATGGGCACATCAACAGAGTAGCCATAGTAGCCAACATGGAGTCCAACATGCGGCCAGTGGTAAAGATTGGCTAATATCAATTGGCTGAGACCTTTTAACACATGATTGATGAGTGCCTCTTCTGTGATGAATGGTTCAACATCTTTCCACAGATGATCTCCTTTTACCTGATCTTCCAATAATTTCCTATTCAGGATACTCCCTGACCAGCTGACCAGGCTATTGGCCCCTTTCCATGAATCCCTCTGCAGCCTTACCCCAGGCCACTTCTTGTTTTTAACAAAATAGATAACCAAGTGCACTGATTTGCTTTGGATCTCTGTCCCCACCCAAATCACATGTTTAATTGTAATCTCCAATACTGGAGGTGGGGCCTGGTGGGAGGTGATTAGATCATGGGGATGCATCCTTCATGAATGGTTTAGCATCATCTCTTTGGTGCTGTTCTCCTTATAGAGTTCTCATGAGATTTGGTTGTTTAAAAGTCTTCACCACCTCCTTTTTCTCTCTCAGTCCTGCTTCTGCCATGTAAGATGCATGCCCCTGCTTTGCTTTCCACCATGAGTAAAAGTTTCCTGAGACCTCCCTAGAAGCTGACCACATGCTGCTGTGCTTCCTGTACAGCCTGCAGAATTATGAGCCAATTAAGCCACTTTTCTTTATAAATTATTCAGTCTCAGATGTTTCTTTATAGCATTATGAGAATGAACTAATACATGCACCATTTGAAGTTCTTCATATTGAGAAAATTTCGCTTCACCATTTTCTTTTAAATTCATTTCTGATTATGACTATAATGTAGTCACCATCTATTTTCTGCTTATATCCATATTCCAAGCTCACACATCCACATACAAGTTCATGTTTTTTCATCTGTTTCTGTTGGTCTTATGGAACCCCTAAACATAATCTCAGGTGGATGCTGATGGAGGGAAACTGGTTCAACTGGAATGAATAACATGAAAGCCTGGATTTCTTGTTCATGCAGCCTACTCACACTCTCTGACCCTATTTAGATAGATCCCAGATGTATCATTTCGATTTTATGATGGACTGTTGCTGGGCCACCTGAATTGGAAATTTCAAGGTACATGGTCACTTGTTTGATTTGATGGTGAAATATTCCATGTCTACCAATGCCCAGGAGCATGAGAGGAGCTATTCCTTGAAAGAACTGTAATTTTCCACTGATAGGGTTTGGCTATGTGTCCCTATCCAAGTCTCACCTGGAACTGTAATCCCCACATGTGGACAATGAAGTCCAGGCTGAGGTGGTCTCAGTTGGACATGAGGAACTTCTAGGGAATTCGAGCAAAGATCACTCTTGCTATGCTTTAGCAAAGAGACTGGCAGCATTTGGCTCCTGCACTAGAGATCTGTGGAAATTTGAACTGGAGAGAGACGATCTGAAATTGGAATATACATTTAAAAGAGAAGCAGAGCCTAAAAATTTGGAAAATTTGCAGCCTGATGATGCAACAGAAAAGAAAAACCCATTTTCTGGGGACAAATTCAAGTGCATTGCAGAGATTTGCATAAGTAACAAGGAGCCAAATATTAATCACCAAGACATTGGGGGAAATGTCTCCAGGACATGTCAGTGATCTTGGTGGCAGCCCCTCCCATCACAGGCCCAGAGGCCAGGAGGGAAAAATGGTTTCCTGACCTGGGCCCAGGGATGTCCTGCTGTGTGCAGCCTTGGGACTTTGTGCCCTGTGTCCCAGCTGCTCCAGCTCCACCTGTGGCTAAAAGAGGTCAAGGTACAGCTTGGGGTGTTACTTCAGAAGGTGCAAGTCCCAAGCCTTGGCAGCTTCCATTTAGTGTAGTGCCTGCAGGTGCTCAGAATTTGAGAATTGAGGTTTGGGAACCTCCTCCTAGATTTCAAAGGATGTATGGAAATGCCTGGATGCCCATGCAGAAGTCTGCTGTTGGGGGTGGGGCCCTCATGGAGAACCTCTGCTAGGGCAGCGTAGAAAAGAAATGTGGGGTTGGAGCCCCCACACAGAGTACCCACTGGTGCACTGCCTAGTGAAGCTGTGAGAAGAGGGCCACCATCCCCCAGGCCCCAGAATTGTTGATCCACTGACAGCTTGCACTAGGCACCTGGAAAAACAGCAATCAATGCCACCCATGAAAGCAGCTGGGAGTGAGGCTGTACCCTGCAAAGCCACAGGGGTGGAACTGAACAAGGCCCTGGGAGCCTACCTCTTGCATCAGCGTGATCTGGATGTGAGACATGGAGTCAAAGGAGATCATTTCAGAGCTTTAAGATTTAATGACTGCCCTGCTGGATTTCAGACTTGCATGGGGCTGGTAGCCCCTTTATTTTGGCCAATTTATCTCATTTGGAATGGGAGCATTTATGCAATTCCTATACTCCCATTATATCTAGAAAGTAATTAACTAGCTTTTGATTTTACAGGATCTTAGTCAGAAAGGACTTGCCTTTGCCTCAGATGAGACTTTGGACTGTGGACTTTTGAGTTAATGATGAAATGAGTTAAGTCTTTAGGGGACTGTTTGGAAGGCATGATTGGTTTTGAAATGTGAAAAGACATGAGATTTGACAGGGGCCAAGGGTGGAATTATATGATTTGGCTCCCCACCCAAATGTCATCTCAAATTGTAATCCCCACGTGTCAAGGAAAGGAAGTGACTGGATCATGGGGATGGTTTTCCCCATGTTGTTCTCATGATAGTCAGTGAGTTCTCACGAGATCTACTGGTTCTGCAAGTGTTTAGACGTTCCTTCTTCATTCTTCTCTCTCTTGCCACCTTGTGATGAAGGTGCTTGCTTCCTCTTCTGCCATAATTGTTAAGTTTCCTGAGGCATCCTCAGCTGTGTGGAACTGTGAGTCAATTTAACCTCTTTCCTTTATAAATTACCCAGTCTTGGATATTTATTTATAGCAGTATAGAAATGGACTAATACATCTACTGTAGTAGGAATGATCTTGTTCCAGAACTTAATAAATGAATGTTGTAATTTTCCCACTGACTCTTGGTATGTACTCTAAATTTTACCCACAATCAACTATTCCAAGAGCACAAAGTCTGCTGGATTATATGACCCAAGCAGCAGGGATGTTTGCAATGTAACCTGGATCTGCTAAACAGCCTTTATCTGCTCACATTCTATTCAAAACTGATAGCCTTTTGTGTTACACAGCATATAGGCCAAAGACTATTCTTAGGTATGGAATAGCTTGCATACAGAGCTTGAAGAGCTACAAAGTTTTGTGCTTCTTTCTTTGTGGTAGGGATGCAAGCTAAATCAATTTATCTTTTACTTTTTAAAGGGGATGACCCTATTTACTGGGGGACATGGGATACCTAAAATCTTAACAGAAATGGCAGGTCTCTTATTCTTCAAAGGTTTTATCTCACTCTGAGCCCATGTCTACCAAGGCTTTGAGCTTACTACCTATTTCTTCCTGGATCAGTTTGAGTGCAATGGAGCAAGGCTATGTTCTGAGGGATGTCCTCATAGTTTTGATCTCTTTGGAGTATGACAGAGGGCAGGAGACTTAACATAGCCAAGAGACAAAAATGTAAATTTATAGTTGAAGGTTCCATGTGAATGAAAACTTTAAAAAAATATTTTTTGCTGATGGCATAGAAAAGAATAAAACTCTCTAGGTATGAAATACTCTTCAGTGCCCTCCACTCATGCCACCCATATATGGTCATTACAACCTCCTAATTTCCAGCAGGTAAGCACTGCCATCTATGCTCAATGTCTTCAGGTCTCCATCATCTCCATTGCTATTAACAAGTTAAGCTATGTGCCAGTCTCTTCTACTGTCAGCCCTTCAGAAAAGAGCCATGACAGAAAATATTAGTGAATCTAGTATCTGTCTCACCAGCACGTTCCTTATACCTTTTGTGGACTATGCATCCACTGGGCTTTCATGGAATATATTCCTCTGCTGGGTTTCCTGGCATCACAAATTGTATACTCACCCCCCTGAGCCTTTTACTCTTCCTGCTTTTACTCCTTTTATGCCTCCGCTACCTTCTCTAGCAGTTCAGACATTTCAACTCACCAAGTCTTTCTCCAGGTTTCTGAGGCCTACCCTAGCATCCAATCTTTCCCATGCTCTGTGATCTTTGTCAGGGCATTAAATCCCATCTTTCAAGAGAAGTCCCCGAAGTTTAAAAAGAAAAAAAATAAACAGAAAACTTTTGCTTTTCTACTCATAAGTTCTAGCCCTGGTGAGCAGGTACTCTGTTTTAGTCTATCTTGTGCTGTTATAACAGAATAACTGAGACTGGGTAATTTACAGGAAACATATTTCATACATTTTTGGAGGCTAGGAAGTTCAAGATCGAGGGCTTACATCTGGTGACGGTCTTCTTCCTGTGTCATCCCATGGAAAAGGTAGAAAGGCAAGAGAGCACATGCAAAAGAGAGGGAAGGAAGTAAAGTTCATCTTTTTATCAGAAACTCATTCCTGCAATAATGGTACTAATGCGTTAATGAGGACAGAGTCTTGTTAACAAAACTACTGAGAAAGAAGTATTAAATTTAAAGAAGCTTTATTTCCACAAGTGGTTTGTGAACAGGGGATACACAGCCTTCAATACAAAACAAAGACGTGTTCTACCAGAACAAAGATAGGGGTTGTCCTTTATAGAAAAAGTTCCTGCTCAGGTTCCCACTATGCTATGCTGTGCAAATGAGGAATGCAAGCTTGCTTAGTTTCAGCTGGTTGAGGTTAAGTTTGACTGTGGGTCACAGGCTATTGGTTAGATCAAAGTGATGGTAACCATTGGCTCAGGTGTATAAACAGAAATAGGCAGATATGAGAATCTCACAGTTACACCAATATGTGGTTTTTCCAAGAATGAAGAGTGCATGTGTAATGTCTGGTCAGCAAATGGAACTTAGCTCGCTTTTGAATTTAGGCCCAGTTAGCCACTCAGGTTCCATCTTAAAAGACTGGCTCTTTCAGGGTTCACAGCCCTCATGATCTAACTACTACTTAAAGTTCTCACCTCTCAACACTGTTGCATTGGGACTTAAGTTTCCTACACATGAATTTTGAAGGATACATTCAAACCACGGCATACTCAAACATCCAATCTCATGGATACTATTCTGAATCTTGAAAGCACATACTAGCTAATTATTGAACTTAATGAAATGATGATCTCTTTTCTTACTTATCAGTCCCAGTATGTTTTTATCCCTCAGCTGGGTTATGCTGGAATTTAGCCATGATTTTAGCCTGGAAGCCTAGAGAAAAAGTGGGAGTAATTCCTGATAAATATACCATTTATCTTATGTGATAGTGGCCTCTGAAGTATTTTCTTGCATGAGAAAATGTCTAGTTCTTCATAGAGAATGGTGGGTCAATTCTTTAGGCTCTCAAGTTGTAGATCCTTGGGGAAATTCACCCAGATGTCCTCTTCCAATATTTTAATGCCTCAAGTTTTCCCAAGCAGATTTCTGACCTTAGCCTAAGAAAATTCCTCAATGAGCATCCAATCATCTTTGCAGCTCAGTGGCCCTAAACAGCAGATCCTGAATTTGCTCTCCAGCTATGTCCACTCTCTCTCTTTGCAAAAGATAAAAACATTTTATAAGCTGCCCAAGATGCCTTCTGGCTTTTACACTTACATTTGCGCTTTTGTTAACAATGCTCAATTTTTCATTATCCCACAAATGCAACGTATTCAATTTTCATTGTCCCACAAATGCAACTTAGTAATAATTAGTCAATTTCATTACCATTCTATGTTTCTGACGCTGGATTTTTCAAATGCATGAATATTGTCCTGGTTAGGACATTCACCTGCAACATGACATTCTCCAAAGTCACCACTGATGAAAGTTTTACCAATTGAACTATTGTCTTGTGCCAAAAAATATTCATACTCCACATCCACTTGAAAGGAATCCTTATTGTCTGGTTGGTGGCAAATGATCCACTTGCATAACTCCAACTTATTCACTGATATCACAGATTGTGTCCAGTATCAATTAATGTCACTTGGTTTTTCTAGGAAGGGAAAGCCAAGATTGAGTTAGAAGTGCAAAAAAAAAAATTATTGGAGAATAATACCTTTTAAACATGTAAAGGCAAAGAAGGCAGGCACATCCAAACGAAGCTTTCACACTGTAGTAAAGGCCTGGCTCCTATGAAAGGTGAGAAGGAAGCCAGAAGATTGGATAGGATGAGCCTCACACAGCACTGCAGCTCTGACAAAATCCCAGCCAACATGATGAGGATCTCCTTTAGGAGGACTGCTCTTTGAGGAATCCTGTACCTGAAAATTGAGGTTCTGTTGTACGCCTGCCATACTCATTGGCTGAAAAATGTCTGGGTATCATAAGGTCTCGGTTCAAATTTGAGGCATAGTCGCACCTGGAGGCTGTTATCTAATTGTGTTCCTTTTGACAGGTTTTCTCTTGAAGGTAGATCTGAGCCAAATACCTCCATGACTGCCCTAAAGACGTCTGACTGATACAGAGTCATGGCAATAATTTGTTCAAACAGCTAAACCTTTCAGCAAAATACCAAATAACTCCAAAAGTATGAAATTAAAGAAACCATCAATACCCGTTTTGTAATAAACTTCTCACAATTTGTTACTTTTCTCACTCTTCCTCTATTATTATCTTTTTATCCTTTATCTTATTATCTTCCAGTTTTATCTTATTTTGAAAAAAAAGTTTCTTGCATCTTTATATTTTCTTGAAATAAAGCTTGTCATTATATTTCTTTTCTTTTCATAGCTGTGATATTGTTTTTATGTAAATCTATATTTCTATTTATTTTTCTAATGAGAAAAACCTAATTGCCAGTATTAAAAAAGGTTTCTCTCTCTCTTTCTCTCACACACACACGCGCACACACACACACACACACATGCATGTACACATTTAACTTTTGCAAACACATGCACAACTTCTAACTTCTGCAAATGAATTATGAGGAATAAAATACGTATACTCTTTGATATCTTACGTCAAGAAGCTCACATTCAGCTAATCATAGTGCAGAATTAGGTTCCCTTTTCTCACCCTGGCTCCCTTCTATCTCCTGCTATCACAAAAATAACATTACGCTTGTGGAAGATAAAGACAGCATCCTCTTTCCAGTTTCCTTTTACTTCCTGCTAAGAGAGATTAGTTTATCGGGATGTGAGGATGTCGATCTTCATGAAAGCTACTTTGTTGCCTAATAAGGTAAAGTTTTCTCATCCATATTACTAGCTGGCTTCCTGCTTCTCCATAATAATAAATAATTTTGTGCTGCATGAAAAAAATGTTTTTTCAGTTGTTACTAGAGCAAGCATTCCAATCAGAAACTACAGTACATGACAAGGAGACTATCTCGTCAAAATTCCTAACTATACATTTTATCTTAAGTATAAATATAAAGTAATCTCATCATAACATCTGAAAACACAAGTAATCAAAATTTCTTAGAGATTTTCAAGAAAGGAATCTCAAATACGTGTTTTTTTCTTTTCAAATGCACATTCAAAAAATACTTCTGGATGTATAATGTTATTTTAGGGGCCTGACTTGCTTTCTAACAAAATGATGGTTTTATCATTTGGTCTCAAATCATGAAATAAATTTATTTTTATAATCATATATTTGTTTAGGTCTTTAGTATTATATGCCAAACACTGAGCTAAATACTCTAACACTTACATATCAGAAATATTAACTGGATCTATGACTCTAAATATGTAGAAGATGACACTCATTTTCTGAGAGAGAAAAAAATAAAAGCTGCAGATGCTGTAGAATAAAAATGAACAATCAATTTTGTAGTAAGCAGGTAGCTATCATATGTGGTGGTTATGAAAAATACAAAATGTGGAAGATAATAGCCCCATTCCACTTTATTTTATGAGTTCGACTTTGCACCTTTGCTTTCCATATCTCATATTGAACAATTTAATGGGTACAGCCACTCCTCTTGTTTTTCTCCCTGCCCCAAAACTGGCTCTTCTAAAATAGAACATGACTAACACACTTTAGTTGGAAATGTGTGCAATTATATTGGTTTTCCTAATTTGACTGTGGCCTTGGAACACTGTGTGACAAAAGACTATTCACAGGGAACACACCCTCCCTTTGAAATATGAAATATACTTCCTCCATTAAAGAACTAAGATGCTCAATAAAGTCAGTAGAATTTCATCAGACTCTTTTTCCCTTATACATATTATTCTTTGGCCAATTTTGCATGCAATCAAAGCTAGAGAAGACCCAAGTCTTATGCCAAACTGTGAATGGAAATAGCAAGGAAAAAAATAATAATAACATCTGTTTGGAATGTTAGCCCCTTGAAAACAAGGGAATTTCACATATGGTGAGGGATAAAGGGAAGAGGTTAAGGCAAAGGACTTTGGATTCATATTGAGTGTGGGGCTTTGTACAGTTTACTTAACTCCTGTAAGTTTCAATTTTCTAACCTGTTTAAAGTATCAAAAATAGCTTCTTTATGAGGTTGTTCTAAAGATCAAAATGAATTTTGTAAGCACTGATATGTTGCTTTGCACATAGTAAGTGCTCAGTAAATTATTAATAATTTTTGCAGTATAATATTTTGCTCCAGAATATTATATTTATTACTACAAAAGTATTTGGCTGAAAGAGAACTTTTGTTTTTAATGCTGTATCAAAATGTATCAAACTCCAGAAACCTTGTTCCAAGTGGATTACAGCAGTAATCACTGGCTACAAATATGCTAAAGGAAATAAATGTTTGAATCCTAGGGTCCATTGAGTAATTTAAATAAAATAATAATTAAATAATATTAATATAAATCAAATAAAATGGATGTATATCTAAATTATTGTATAGAGTGAAAGGAGATGAGAAGAAAATTCCTGAAGCCATGGAAACATCTGAATATCTCTTTATCTCATGATTTTTCTATCCAAAGAGATATATGAGAAGTTTTAACAAATTGAAATACACAGCACACAGGCTTTGTGTAAAATATTTTGGCATACAAGCCTGCTAAAGGAGAATTAAAGGGTCTGTGGGAGAATTAGTCTGCTCACCCTAAAGAAGTACTTCTGACTTGTTCCCAAGGTTACTAAAGACCTGGATCTTCTCTTTGGCCAAGAGAGAAACTTTGGAAGAGACTTGGGTCTTATTAATCTAGGACAATATTCTTTTCTCTGGAAACATGGATGATTCCTCAATGTATATGAATCATTTGTGGTTTTCATGATGTGGCCTGATGTTAAGACTAGCTTCTGTGAATTTAAATTCTAGCCACCCAACCTGATTTTAAGTAAGAAAGATACTAAAAATAAAAGCCTTATATTCATGATCTCAAATGCTGACTGCAAATTGTAAACTTGTGAAATCACAGACCATTGTCTTGTCTTGTCACAGTTGTATCCCTCATCTTCTAATACCAAACATAGAAAAGGCTTTGTAGGAATACATAAACTGTTTGCCCCTTTCCTCTGTTGGCGCCAAATGCCTAATCAAGGTATTAAGAGTTCGACTCATGTGGATGCCATCTGGCTTTTCTGCTTTTTCTCATGGAGTTCTCAGTTCGCTCCAGAACTTACTTTTCTCTGGACCTGACCCCTGGCTCTTGGAACCTCCCCTTTAATTCCTGAGATGCATGATATTTCTAAAAGAAATCAGATAGGTCCAATGGTTAATCAGACCATCTTTTACTTGGGATAAGAGTGCAACATAAAAATTCCTTGGTTCCCCCTCAACTGGTTATTCAAGAAGCACTCAACTTCATCCTATCTCTTCTACCCCCACCATGGGAATGACCCGTGCAGTTTTACAACTAAGAAACATTGTAAACCAACTCCAAAACCAAGTAGATAAAATTTCTATCTTCCCAAAGCAAATATTAAATCATTCTCTATGCTTAGCTAAACCAGATAATTCCTGACTTTGCTATTTGCTACTACAAACATAAAACCTATGAATAAAGTCAGCAGAAGAGGATGGCAGGGAGGATATATTAATAGTTATATTTAATTTAACAGAAGCCCACAGTTTGATGAATTCTGGACCAAAGGTTAGAGCAAAGTCTAAATTCAGATTGCAAAGTTAGATGATTCTAACTTGGCATGAATTAACTTATAGGTCTTATTTTCTAAATTTGTTGATTTTTAAATTATTATCATCATTATTATTTTCCTCTTCTTATTTGCTTACTATACATCTTCTTTAGAGAAACATTCATTTAAATCTTTAGTCTGCTTTGTTTTGTTTCAAATTGTGCTGTTTGCTTCCTAATAATTTAATTTTGAAAGCTCTTTCTATATGCTATAGTCTTTGATGTGCAAGTATTTTTTTCCCAGCCTATGGCTTTTCTTTTCATTCTCCTAGAGAAGACAGGATCCTGGACCTCAGTGATAATTGGTATTCTTCCGCTTAGGAGAGTCTCCTCTGTGATTTTTATAAGACAAAAGTTATTTGGTCATTTTTGTATTGTTGATAAAGTCCAATGTATAACTTTTAAAATTAATTATGCATTTGGCACTATATATACAAAAATTCTTGCTTAAGAATATTTAATAGGTTTAGATTTTATACTTAGGCTTATGATCCATTTTCTCATAATTTTTGTATAAGTTGCAAGCTATAAACAATCTTCTTTTTTTTCCGTATGGATTGCCAATTGTTCCAGCATCATTTGTTGAAAAGATTATACTTTCTCCACTTAATTGCTTTTAGATTTTGGTCAAAAATTAATTGAGCATGTATGCTTGGGTCTATTTCTAGCTCTGTTATATTAACCTGTATGTTTACCTGCATGCAAACCCCATGCTGTCTTGATGAATGTCCATTTATGATATGTCTTGAAGTCAGATAGTATAAATCCTTTGTACTTATTACTCTCTTACAAAGTTTTTATTAACTATTTTTATCTTTATCATTTCCATATAAATTTTAGAAGTATCCTATCAGAGTAATGCAGGCCTCACAGAATGTGTTAGGAAATATTTTTTTCCTCTTCAAATGTCTTGAAGATTTTGTATAGAATTAATATGTATCATTTCTTCCATAAATGTTTAATAAATTCATAAATGAAGCCATCTGGGCCTTCACTTATTAACTTCGAATTTCAAGGGTGCTTGATCAAGGAGGACAAGAATTCATTGACTTGAGGGCACTCTCTGCAGAGAGGGGATTGAAAACCCTGTCAAGAACAGCTGAGAAAGAGGCAAACTTGCTGCTATGGTGACCATAGAAACCATGGAGAGTGATGACTAATACTGAGCAAGTGGAACCGCTTGATTTGCCCTGCCAGAGAGGAGAGGAAGGAATAAAGAGGCTGATGGAAGTGGGCCCGCCAGAATGGATGTGAAAGGCCAGAAGACACAGAAGAGGATAATATTTCACAGGAGGGCCCAGAGAACACCATGTACCAAGGCCATCAGGAATACACCGGTGTTTGTGGCACTAGCATCACTAATGAGTTTAGTAATAGGTTTAATCTGTAGACCAGAGCTGTGCTTGCTAATATCCTGGAGATAATAGGACTGCAAAAAGAAAAAATAATAAATAAATAAATAACCAGGTGGCAGCATTTAACTACCAGAAGCCAAGGAACCACAATTACCATTTAGACCCCACCAAGATCAGAGGGGCAGTAAAGGGGCTGTGACCTCCAGGGAGTTTATGGAGATAATTAAAGCATGGCATTCACAAGGGAAAAATAGACAGACAGCCAAATAGACCTCTGATTAATGTTTACAACCAGAAACTGTCAAGAATTGGGGAGTAGGAGGTTGAGAACAATCTCCCAGATAAAAAGTCATTATTCCTTGCCTAGTTGTTGAACTGATTTTCTGATCTGGAACCCACTAATTGAAGGCATAGCTAGATCTCCAGCATGAAGGACCCATAAACACAGCAGGAAGCAAATAATGTAGTGATTTCCTCAGTCCTTTCCCAAAGATACTTTTAGTTACTTATTCAAGTGACTGTACACTGGGAAAAGATATTACAAGGAGTGTTAGACACATGATCTGAATTGACATTGATAGTCAGGGGTCCAAAGCAGCCTTATGGTCCTTCTGTTAGATCAGAAGCATATAGAAGCCAGGGAATCATTGGAGTTCTGAATAAAGTCCACATCACAGGGGGACTACTGGGTCATCATTTCCCAACACCCTGAGCATATGATTGGCATTCATACAATGGGCATTTAGGGTAACCCCCACAGGGAATTCTTGGCTGGTAGGGTAAGAATCATCATAGTGGAAATGGCCAATTAGAAATCCTTGAAATTGACTCCACATATCCAAGATAACAAATTAAAAACTATATTACATTGAATCATTTGGGAAGAACAGCAAAGAGAAGTGCCATCAATGGGAAAGGAGTGGTGATCATTGTGATATTTCTGCTTAATTGACCAGCCTGGTCCCAGCAGAAACAAGATGGATCCTGAATAATGACTACTGCAAGCTCAACCAATTACTTGTACTGATTGTAGCTATTCCGTGAAATGTAGAAATACTGCTAGAGCAGATTAATAAGGCCTCAGGTCTATGGCATATAGATTTTGGTTTGACAAATGCATTATTTTGCATTCCCATTAGTAATACCTTTACAAACAGTTTGCATTCATGTGCAATAATGTTCATTTAGAGTTTTGCATCAGGCCTGCCTTAGTCCATTTGTGTTGCTGTGAAGCAATGCCTGAGGCTGGGTAATTTATTCTAAAAAAGAGGCTTATTTGGCTCATGGCCCTGCAGGCTGTGCAAGAAGCATGGTGCCATCATTTGCTTCTGGTCAGGGCTTCAGGCTGCTTCAACTCATGGCAGAAGGTGAACAGGAAGCTGCATGTGCAGAGATCACACGATGAGAAAGGAAGAAAAAGATAGGAGAGGGTAGTGCCAGGCTTTTTTCAACAACCAACTTTCACAGGAACTAATAGAGCAAGAACTCACCCATTACCATGAGAATGGCACTAAGACATTCATGAGGGATTTGCTCCTCTGTTATCCAGAAACTTCCCATTAAGGCCTCATTTCCAACATTGCAGATCAAATTTCAACACGAGATTTGAAGGGGACAAATATTCAAACCATAGCAAGGGCTATATTAACTGCATTCTCCTCCCACAACATACTATAGTCATCTGAAGAACTCTAGACCACTGAGACATCCAAGGAACAACATACGGATCCATTATGTTGATAACATCACATGGATTGGACAGCAAGAACAAGAAGTGACTGTCATGCTAAAAATCTTGGTAAGACAATATATGCTTCAGAGAAAAGGAGTTAAACACTATGAAGATTCTTGAACCTATCATTTCCATACAGTATTTAGGGGATTAGTGGTTGTGGCTGTGCTAGAATATTACCTTGAAAATAAATGGCAAATTGCTGTATCTTGAATTTCTTACAACAAAAAAGATAGCATGGTGCCTGATAGGCCTCATAGGGTATGGTGACCACACATTATACACCTGAAAATTCTGCTGTGGCCCATTTGCCTGAAGTCATTGAAGGTTGCCTGATTTGTGTAAAACCTAGAATAGGAAAGATCTTCATAGCATGTCCACTCTGTGGTGCCAGCAGTGCTGCATGTCTTAACAGATCCTATGGCATTAGAGATACCCGTGGTAGGAGATGCAGTGTGAACCTCTTGACAAGCACCACTGGGAAAATCACAATACAGGTCTCTGAGAACTTGGATTAAGGCCATGCCATCCAAAGCAGAATGTGGCTGGAATTCCCCAAGGTAATCCCCAGTGAGTCATGTCTTTGTACAATCTTATGAATGTGGGTAGAACCTGGGATTTCCTTCTTAGCTAATAGACTCTGGTAAAATTAAAGCATAATTACCCCATGGTTAGGCTATGCTATACTGTGAAGGTGATGAGATAGTCATTCGCTTGATCATGTTACATTTTATTGACTCTGTCTCAGCCAACTGGAGTAAGCCCCTCCTGCTGGCTCTGAAGAAGTAAGCTGCCATGTTATGAGAGGGCCTTGTGGCCAGGAACTGGGGGTAGCCTCTAGGAGCTGAGAGTAGTTCCTAGCTGACAGCCAGCAAGGGATCTCAATGTTACAACTGCAATAAACGTAGTTGGAAGAGGATTCTGGACTCCAGACAGAAGCACAGCCTGGCTGACATGATCATGGACCCAGCTAAGCTGTGTTCAAACTCCTGTCCCACAGAAACTGTGAGAAAATAAATGTGAATTGTTGTAAGCCACTAAATTTGTGCTAATTTGTTATGCTACAATAGATAACTAATACACAAAGAAATATATGCCTATTCAGAAACAACTTCTGGCATGTTACCATGCTCTCACACAGATAGAATGCTTGACCGTAGAGCATTAAGTGTCAAAATATCTAGAAGTTTTCAATATCAGCTGTATTTTGCCAAACCCAATAGGTTATAAAGGTAGACTGGCCTAGCAATGTCCCACTGTCCCATGCAAGTGCTACAGCCAGGATCAAGCCCAAGTTGAACTGAAAAGCATGTATTACCTACATAAGCAGGTAGCCTAGAACCCTGTGTCACCTACTACACTTGTCCTCGTGTCCCTCTCCTAGCTCTTACCTATTTCCATTTGAAGACAGGGTGGAGGTATCCCACAAATCATCTGAAGGGGGAGGAAAAGCCCTGAGGTTGGATTATAAATAGTTTGCCTTGGTATATGGGTATAAACCAAAAATAGATGAAATCTGCATTACAGCTACAATCAGGGATGCCTTAAAACAGAGTAGACAGAGAAAATCTTCCCAAGGGGCAAAACTGTGAGCAGAGAATCTAGTCATTCACTTTTCTGATGAAGGATAAATGGCCCAAGGTAAGAATGAATAGAGATTTCTCTTTTCTTTTCTGTTTTCTTTTCCCTTTCTTTTCTCTTGCTTTTCTGTTTTTTATTTTTTTACTCACTCTGTCACACAAGTGGGAGTGCAGTGGCGCGATCTCAGCTCACTGCAACCTCCACCTACCGGGTTCAAGCGATTCTCCTGCCTCAGCCTCCCAAGTAACTGGGACTACAGGTGCATGCCACATGCCCGGCTAATTTTTTGGTATTTTTTTAGTAGAGACGGGTTTTCACTGTTTTAGCTAGGATGGTCTCAATCTCCTGACCTTATGATCTGCCCACCTCAGCTTCCTAAAGGCTAAGCCATCACACCTGGCCATATATAGAGATTTCTGAACAATGTTCAATGACCTGGCCATCTGATCAGGAGCCTATAAGAAAAAGGATTAAAAGATAGGTGCCTAGGAGATTTGAGGTAGACAGAAGTGGATAGACATACGGAGTGGAAATAAAACATAAAGAGTTTTGTACCATATGTTAATTCCTACTAGAAAGCATCCAACCTAGAAATGGCACTGAACAACTAAGTTAACAAAGTGACTTATCCAGTTAAAGTTCATTAGCCTTCATCATTGGCTTCCCTGAAGTCAGTATAGTCTCAAGTAAATGAAATCAACATGGTGGCAAAGATGAAGATTGTGTATGGACCCAAAACCATGATTTCCACTTAACAAGTGCATTCTGGTCCACTCTAGTGGACAACAGATACCAGCACTGAGCACCTGACCTGGTACTTTTCATTGATGAAAGCAACCAGGGACTTAGTGGAAATTTGACCACATCATGCCCCTTCTGTGGTTGACCCTGACAGGGGTAGTTACCTATTACAGGTTGTCTTAGTCTGTATTGTGCTGCTATAACAGAATGCCACAGACTAGATAATTTTTAATGAACAAAAATTTATTGGCTCACAGTTCTGGAGGTTGGGAAGTTGAAGACTAAGGGGCTGTTATCTATCAAGGGACTTCTTGCTGCCTTATCCCACGGAAGAAGGATGAAGAGAGGGTAAGAGAGAGCAAGAAGGGGCCAAAATGTCCTTTTATAAGGAATCAACCCCTGCAATAACAAATTCACTCTGCCAATAATGACAGTAATCCATTCATGAGGGTAGAGCCCTCACAAGCCTAATTACCTCTCATTAAGCCCCACCTCCTAAACTGTTGCAATGGGGATTAAGTAACCAACACCTGTATTTTGGGAGCACATTCAAACCATAGCACCAGTATTGATTTACCTTCCAAGCTACAGTCAGCTCAGCTGTCCAGGATTTATGGAATGCCTGATCCACAGGCACTGAATCCCAAATAAAATATCAAACTATTGTCCTGACTTCACATCAAAGAAGGTGTTGCAATGAACTACATCACATACCACACAATCCAAAAGTAACTGGCCTCAGAGAGCTCGAACTTGTTTCTAAAGACCCAGCTGAAGCACCAGCTCAAAGGAAATGATTTGAAAGGATGGTGTGCAATCCTTTATGACATAGAGTAGGCATTAAATGAGAGGCCTGTATACTGATCTGTGTCCCATTGGGAAGAACATATGGAGTCTGAAATGCACCTAGAGGGTAGAGGCTGGTGATACTGTTAAACATCCTGCAAGACACAGGGCATAGAACAACCCCTTACCACAAAGTTTCATCCCACCCAAAATGGCAACAGTGCTAAAGATGAGAAGCCTTGCTTTAGAAGAAGATGCACATTTGCCAGAGAAACAGCAAAGGTGGTATTTAACTATATGTTACGGTGTTCTTTGGATCCTTATGACAAGTCAGAGTTACCATCATGGAGGGGTAATGGGTCCTCATTAGTAGAAGGAGCTAGGACTGCTCTTACACAAGGTGTAAGGTGAGATATAAGTGGAATTTGGGCACCTCTTCATACTATCTCCTCCCCACTGTAATTATGAAGGAACATGAGCAACAACTCCTGCTAAGAAAATATGGTTTCCAAGGCCTCAGATCCCTTAGAAATGAGGGTTCAAAAAAGTGGGCAAAGGACATGAACAGACACTTCTCAAAAGAAGACATTTATGCAGCCAAAAAACACATGAAGAAATGCTCATCATCACTGGCCATCGGAGAAATGCAAATCAAAACCACAGTGAGATACCATCTCACACCAGTTAGAATGGCCATCATTAAAAAATCAGGAAACAACAGGTGCTGGAGAGGATGTGGAGAAACAGGAACACTTTTACACTGTTGGTGGGACTGTAAACTAGTTCAACCATTGTGGAAGTCAGTGTGGCGATTCCTCAGGGATCTAGAACTAGAAATACCATTTGACCCAGCCATCCCATTACTGGGTATATACCCAAAGGACTATAAATCATGCTGCTATAAAGACACATGCACACGTATGTTTATTGCGGCACTATTCACAATAGCAAAGACTTGGAACCAACCCAAATGTCCAACAACGATAGACTGGATTAAGAAAATGTGGCACATATACACCATGGAATACTATGCAGCCATAAAAAATGATGAGTTCATGTCCTTTGTAGGGACATGGATGAAACTGGAAAACATCATTCTCAGTAAACTATCGCAAGGACAAAAAACCAAACACCGCATGTTCTCACTCATAGGTGGGAATTGAACAATGAGAACTCATGGACACAGGAAGGGGAACATCACACTCCGGGGACTGTTGTGGGGTTGGGGGAAGGGGGAGGGACAGCATTAGGAGATATACCTAATGCTAAATGACTAGTTAATGGGTGCAGGAAATCAACATGGCACATGGATACATATGTAACAAACCTGCACATTGTGCACATGTACCCTAAAACCTAAAGTATAATAAGAAAAAAAAAAAAAGAAATGAGGGTTCAAGTCAAACTGCCAGGCCAGCTACCCCCAAATGCTGCAGTAATAGCTGTGTGTGAGGAAAATTTAGAATAGTGGAGAAGAAATCAGATGGGCACGGGTTACAGACCCAAGACCAACCGCGGTGACGGGGCTTCTAGTTCATCTCATTAACCTCCTTCTACGTTTTCCCTCAGGAAGAGAGGTCCATAGGGGCCATGGAGGAGCTGCTCCCCAGCATCCAGGGGGAAGCATCTCAAGGTGTAGACAGTGGGAGCTATGAAGATGCTTGCCTCAGATGTCCCTTTAAGAAAGAATCTGCCACATGTGGAACAGTTAGCTCACCACTCTGGCTGCCCGGTTGGTAGGAGTTGCTTCAGTTTCTAGTTGCTGGCTTGCTTTTTCTCTGCTCAATATAAAGTGCTGTGCACACACATAAAGTTGGAAAAACAGACAGGCTGATTTATTATTAACATATAACAATATAAAGTATTATATATATTATATATATATGATTGGAAGAGGCTTGTCAGATGTCTCTGGCTACTGTTAGCATACAACATACAGCTTCCTTGTTAATATTTTTCCAAGAAAGTGCTACTCATTTGCACTTCAACTTATGTTTCTTTTTGTAGACTTGGCAACTGGAAGGAAATGTGCTTTTAATTGAAACTTTTCTCTTTAGAACATTGTTGATCAAGGAAGACAAAAATCAATAAAATAACTTCATTTGGGGGCAGGGAGTATATTATTTGCATTTTGCTTATAATCCCCATATGCCTGACACACCCTGCCTTCTTGCATAATGTTCTTTACTAGACTTCTAATCAATCTTGATTATCAGTCATTTCCTAAGTTTTATGTTTGTTTGTTTGTTTGTTTGTTTTTTGAAAAAGAGTCTCTGTCACCCAGGTGGGGTGCAATGGCATGATCTTGGCTCACTGCAAACTCCATCTCCTGGGTTCAAGAAGCGATTCTCCTGCCTCAGCCTCCCAAGTAGCTGGGACTACAGGCACCTGCCACCATGCTAAATTTAGAAGTTTTAGTACAGATGGGGTTTTTCCATGTTGGCCATGCTGGTCTCAAAATGCTAACCTCAGATGATCTGCCTGCTTCAACCTCTGAAAGTGCTGGGATTACAGGCAGGAGCCACCATACCAGTCTCCATTTTCTATTTGTTTCTTATTTTTTCATTATTACAGCATTTTAGCAAACTTGATTTGGGATACATATTTTATGCACCTGGATAAATACGTTTAAGAGTTGTAATATTCAGTTTCCACATGACTTCTTGCTTACATTAAAAAAAAAATTTGTTAAACATATTTTCAACACATCTGCTTAAAGAGTGAATTTTCTTTTTAAGCTATGTTTTTCTGTATTTTTATCAGTATAAGATTATTGTACACATTTTCGTGGTACATGTGATATTTTGATGCATGTAAACAATGTGTAATGATCAAATCAGGGTAATTGAAATATCCATTACCTCCATCTTTGTGCTGAGAACACAACAATTCTTCTATTTTAAAATATGCATAAATGATTATTAACTATAATTAACTTACGGTAGTATCGATTATTTTTAAAATTTTATTTGTCTTCTTCCCCTCTTTGTTCCTTACTTCCTTATGATATTTATTTAGCTGTTGCCTAAAATGCTTGCATTGTTATTTTTTCTTTCTTGCCATGTAGCTCAGTGGAGTCTTAAGGCTGTTAGTCTCAGGGCTTTGATTATCTGCTTGCTCAGGTAAAATTATATAATTCAATGTTTTTATTTTTTTCTTTAGTAACTATAAGTAAAACCCTAAGAAGTAGATCAGCTGCACCATGAAAAAAAAACATCCTTCCTTACTTTTACTATGAAAAGATAGAAAAATTAAAAAAAAAAAATATATATATATAGTCAGCCCTCTGTATTCATGAGTTCCACATCCACAGATTCAACAATTATGGATTTAAAATATTAAAAAAAATACAACAATGAAAAGAATATATAAAATACAGTATAACAACTATTATATAGCATTTACATTGTATTATAAGTAATCTAGAGATGATTTAAAGTATATGAGAGGATGTGAGTAGGTTATATGCAAATAGTATGTCATTTAATGTAGGAGACTTGATCATCTGCAGAGTTTGGTATCTGTGGCAGTCCTTGAACCAATCACCTGCAGATATCGGAGGGACAACTATATAAGTAAAGGACATAGATATATTTAAATGAAAAGACTAGGGAGTATTTTGCTTTGGAAAGTGATTTAGCCCAGTTGACACAAAATTATAAAATAGTAAATTTTTGTTGATTAGGGGAATAAACACTTGCATTTTGTAAGGTAGAGGTGTTAACAAAGTTGTCATAAATTAACAATGTTGCAGATAAAGTTAAACAATAATAAGTCAATTGTTGGCCTAAGTAACATTGTTTAGCCTAATTATATTTTATGTTTTTTAGTATGCAGATAATTTGCCTGAATAGAGGATTGGTGTACCAAAATAAATAACCTTGGGAATGAGAATCAGCACAACTATAATCCATCACTTTGTCTGCTTTAAGAACTGAAACCACCTACATCCACATATCCTAATTATTAGGACTGAGAACTAAGCTTCCTTGTGTCGGTACAACTTACATGTTTGGTCCAGGAGAATTCTCACCAAGGCAGATAGGAATATGGCCAATAGTAAATAATTTTACTATTAGTTTCATGAAATTTGTCAAACCAATTTTGGCAAATAGTTTGCAAATTTAAACAAAAGATCCCCTATCAGGACAACAGATTGCTCACCTAGCAAATAGCTCATTTATCAAACATTTTACTTACCATAACTACTTGAAGACCCTTGCCTCACTGTGTCTACCAACTGTACGCCACAAACCTTGTCCAATCCCCATCAATTTCCTATCTTGAAAGACCTACCTTAAATCAATTATAACCAGATCTCAAACCTGATAGATATATGGATCTGACCTTCTCCTTCAAAGACAGAACTAACCATACAGGTAATGTTGTCCTGTACTGCAGTAGATCTGATAAACGAAACTTTGCCTGGTTGACATATTTTTTGTGTATTTTTTGGAAGGGGGAGGATGCTGGTAGAGTTGATGAGCTAGCCACGGCACTCATCCATCACTCTTTCACTGCTACCCCTACCATTCCTATGCCACTTCAGTTCCATCAAACCTAACTGCTTCCAAGAGAAAAGACACGTTATAATTAACAAGAGTACATTTCTCCTGTATGCAGTTTTTCTCATTTTTCCGAATAAGATTCATTTGAGCAAGTAGATGCTTATAGTACAGACTTTGTTAATTCCACACTAACATGAATGTTCTGAGATATGAACAAGATGCTAGCAGTTATAGTATCTAAACTATATGACCTTGGGCACGTTTCCCAATCTTTCAAGGCCTCAGCTACCTCATCTGTAAAAAAATGATGATAAAAATGACAATGATAATTGCTAATACATATTTGAACTTAGTACATCTGACGTTAAAACTGAAACCAACATACTTTTCTGTTTTTGTGTTAAAAGATTCTGGGACCCGATAAGAAATACAGAAACATGGGGCAGAAAATAATTGTCCCTGGAAGATAAATGAACTAAAATAACTTGTTTTATAAGACCAACTACTTACTTATTCAGTAATACTTGTACCAATGTCCTTGCCTTACTGTGTCTACCAATCCATAACTCTCATCAGCTGCCCAATCCTAATTAGTCTCTTGCTTTTTAAGATTCCTAATAGAACCATCAGCCAAAATTATACATATATGCGTGTGTGTGTGTATATATATATATATATATACATACAAATATATATACACACACACACACACATATACCTATATATTTTTTTCTGACATTTCCCATTCTGAGATTCTCCTAACTTAGACTAGAATGGTATTGACCTTGACCACAGTATGTTTAATAAGTTAGGTTCTGCTAGCTCGGCTGGTTTCTAGAGGTTCCATTTGGGATTTGGCAGATGGCAAAGGCCTTATCCTTAATACCTTATATGCATTAATTTCTTTAATTCTCAAAATAGCCCTGTGAGGCAAGTAATATTATTATCCCCATTTTACAAAAGAGGAAACTAAGATCCCTGGAGCTTAAAAAGCATATTAGTGCTTTTGTGAAAATTAAATATAATAAGACACACACATTCAAAAAGCCCAGCAAAGGTATCTAGCACAAAGCAAGGTTTATGAAATCTGATTACTATTTTTCTGTTATATTGATAATAGAGGAAAACAATAATTTTTACCTTGCCAAAGAGATCTCCAGCATGAATACATTAGTGCTATGAGAATTGTATGTATTTTTAAAATCCTCAAAATGTTTGATCATAGAGAACTTAGAAACTGGGAAATTTTCAGCAAATGTTTGTTTCTCACTTGTGCACAAAATAGCATATATTTATAATGGTCTATGTTTATTTATTTTCTAATAAAGCATTTTACAAAAATCACTAAGTGTACATATTTTTTAAATTTTCTTCTAATCCTTGATCTAAAGTGAGAATATGACATTCAGAGAAGTTTTGTGTTATTTCCAGAGCTGCAAATCTAAGTTCTCAGCCACGTATCACCTCCGTCAGGAGTCAGCAATGGTTTTCTGTAAAGAGCCAGGTAGTAAATATTTTAGGCTTTACTCACCATGTGGTTTCTTTTACAACTGTTCCACTTTGCCATTGTAGCACAAGAGCAGCTGTGGGTGATATGTAGGGGTGTGGCTGTATTTCATAAAACTTTATTTCCAAACACAGTTGGCAGGCTGTTTCCAGTCTGTGAGCTGTAGTTTGCTGAGGGCTCTTCTAGATGTGACTTTGAGAGCTTCCATGGGGTCATGTGTTTTTTATCCTCTTTGATTTCCTGCTAAGGTCTGACAGCCCTGAGAGACACTCATTCATAGATGCAGTATTGCGTCAACATTTAGATACGCTATCACTAACTTTTCTGGGTAGTCATGACATTTAATATTGTACTTGGGTGACTTCTGTGACAAAATAAAGATATTGTGAGTAAACTCTAGCTGGAAAACAACAACTGCTTTACTGTGAAGATCTGAGAATCTAATAATACAACACTGGTGTCGCCTGGGGCTGTCCTTCAGAGAAGGCAGTCACTCTAGGAGCTTGAACAACAATTTCCCTGAGGATAAAAGAACTGTTTTGTCAAATTCAGCACCCAATCTGGTTTCATTATTTTAGAATATAAAACTGTTTGGTGATTAACTTTGTTTACACTTGGCAAGTATTGCTTCCTTTTCTGGGGGGGGAAAAGACAAAAAAGCACATAAAAAATTTAAAAAGCTTTTGACTTCAAATAGTTCTTACAAAACTGCACTTGGATGAGTTAAGTGTGGAGGAATCAAAACCATATGGATTATACTTCTTTTAAAATAAACACTGATTTAAAAATTGAGGGAAAATTCTTAAACATAGACTTTCATCTTCACAGACTCCAAATAGTCAAAAAGCAACTTTAAGAAATTTGATCAACCCAAAGCACAGCTGGGTTTACCCATTCTTAATTATAGTGTTTTCATTGTATATCATGTAAAAATAAACAGCCTCAGGAGTGGCCTACATTCAGCTATTTTAAAGGAGTGTGGGGGCTTTAATTTAGCTCTACTGCAACTTTTGTCCAAATCCTGGATTTGAGGTAAATTACATATGGTATTTGAAATGCTAAAATGTTAAGCACTGTCACTCATCATATTTTATTTTTTAATTGTCCAGTCATTGTCCCCAGAATTAACAAAATGTTGAGAATTGCCTATTTGAAATTATCCTAAGGTGACTTATCCTGACTAGATTTTCATCTAAATGCTTAGTCATCAAAAAATGTGAACCTGGTACCCTTATTTAGTGAAATGACATTTCTGCATGGGGTTAATGCTCATCACAAGCAAACAAAATCATGTTTTCTTAACCACAGTCTTACTTCAAATTAAATCAATTTAGCTATTTATTCATTCCCTACCAGGGTTCAGGAACTTTGCTAGGTACTGAAAGTTCAAAAACAAAAAGATATCTGATCTCTTACAGGAACTCAAGAAACAAAAGGTGAAATGTAGTTAGGCAAAGTATTGCAATACAATGCAGCATTTGCCATAACACACGTAAATCATGGAAGAAAAGACCTGTTTCCTGGAGGACATGGTGAAGGCTTCTTAGACAAAGGGAACATTTGAATTGGGTCAGTAAGGGTTTCCCTAATGAAAAAGGTAAGCAAGGCATTCTGTGTAAAGAGAATTGGCAAGAATCTAGAGTGTCTTTATGTGACATAGAGTATAAGGTGGAAAGAGGAATGGCCAGAGATGAATCTAGAAAGTCAGGCCACAGTCACATAGAGAAGGACTTTGTAGGTTACACTATGGAGTCTGGAGTTTATGGTCACTATCAGATACAGTGAGAAAGACAAATTTCATAGCTGTTTGGAGAATAAGTTTTAGGACTGTGTGTGTTTGTGTGTGTGTGTGTGTGTGTGTGTGTGTGTGTGTGTGTGTGTGTGTAAGAATGGAGGAAGGGTAGAATGCAAAAAAAAAAAAAAAAAAAATAGGGAATCTTGCTCATATTCTCCAAAAACGCATACTGCAAAATGTAACATAGTTAACACAAAAATGTAAAATAAATGCACAAAAAGTCACAAGCCAGTTTTGGCAAGTGCAATTGCTATAGTGACTTGAGGATAGCCTCTATGGGGATAGGAACCAAGGCTGACTTACTGACTGCTTTGTCCAAGCCCTTAGCATAGCACACGGAACATAAGTTGGTAAGCAGCAAGAATTTGTTGAGTGAATGAAAGACAAGTGTGAAGGTCATATTGTATTGATATGAGCCAATGTAATAAGTCATTAATAAAGCTCAGAAGATGGAAGATTCATAGGGGTGATACCTGGGAAAACACATCTGAAAGGCAGCTTCAGATTTTTCAATCCATTTACATTAATCTGGAGGGGAGGAGAAAGAGGTAGTCTGTCTCCTCAAGGCTGGATCAATAGCTGTTGGGGCAGCCTCTTAATCATGTTACCTCCTATGTGCTGCTCACCCAGTTTCTATTCGTTCCCCACTGGTGCTGTGTTCAGACTTCCAAAACTGCCCTCCTAGTGAAAGAGAGCAGCACTGACCTAGGAAAGAAGTGATATTCTGTCTTGAGAACCATTAGTCTCTTTCTTCCACCCCTTCCCTCAAGTGACACACTCACCCTTTACATTAAGGATCTAAAAGCAGCATAGTGACAGAAGAGGGAACACAACCATTATTGACTTTGACCCATTTTAGTTATATGAGGTTCGCTGAGTCTCAGTTTCTACTTAGTAAAATGGGCACAAAAATAATGACTAGTATGAAAAGATTTAATTCAATGAGATCATGATTCTGAATAAGCACTCACTCTCTTATCCAGATCTCCCCTTTCCCATTCCATAGGCTGCCATGTGCCAGCTCTTGTCTTCCTTTCACAAGGGAAGGGATGTATCTTCAGGTATAGGCAATTAAATGGAAACTCATGCTCAGCTTTTCACCATTAGAGAACTTTGTTTGTAATTGTGAAATAAATTTATTAGTTTTTTTGTTGAGGAATAATTGCATGAAGAGTCACCTACCACTTCCAAAAGTGAATAACAATGTTCAAGAAGACTCCAATGTAAAGCTTTAATTAAGGCAGAAAGGTGCTTTAATTCTGCAAGGGCACAGGCCATGTGAAGTGTGTAAGTAAAGACTGTGTCTCACAGACCTTCAACAACATGTAGCACTATTGGCCAAGAGAACAGACACTGCTTTGCGATTCCTCCCACAAGTCAAGACCAGTTAATTACTGACCAGGCCAGGAAGGCAAAAGCAGGTCCTCCTGGAAGATTCAAAATTCTTCTGATGGTTAGCGTTCACTCAAGGATTTCCGACGGCCTGGCTGAACATTCTGTAGAAGATCTGGCAGTTTAGAACATGTCTACTCAATTTCTCCTTTGTCAGGGATCAGACCTGCATTTTTTTTTTTTTTTTTTTCAAATTTCCCAGCTCTGTCCCCATTTTCTCTTACAATTGTGTTCTCTAACGCAAATTCTGCTTATTTAATCCTATCTCAGTATCTGTTTCTTGGAGGACTGGAATAACATACTAAAAGAGCCCCATGAGAGTTATCTTCTGCTCCAAATGGTTATTAATTTCTTCACCTTTGGCCGGGTGTGGTGGCTCACACCTGTAATCCCAGCACTTTGGGAGGCCGAGGCAGGCAGATCACAAGGTCAGGAGATCGAGACCATCCTGGCTAACATGGTGAAACCCTGTCTGTACTAAAAATACAAAATATTAGCCAGGCGTGGTGGTGGGCGCCTGTAGTCCCAGCTACTCGGGAGGCTGAGGCAGGAGAATGGTGTGAACCCGGGAGGCAGAGCTTGCAGTGAGCCAAGATTGTGCCACTGCACTCCAGCCTGGGCCACAGAACGAGACTCCGTCTCAAAAAAAAAAACAAAGAAAAAAATTACTTCACCTTCAAAGATCAACCTTGCTAATGATCTTTAAGTGACATTTTACATTTACAGTATGAAACAAACATGTTGCGTGGCCTACCACAGCTACCACAAATACACATAGGATTAAGTCTAGACTTTAAGTCCACTTCATAGCCGGTATAGATACCTATCTATCCTCTCCCACTCACGTATCTCACACTCTAAAACGATTCAATATCACCATTCCTCAAACATTCTTAACCCGCAAATGCTTATGTCTTTGCCAGTATTGTCTTGGGTCTAAACTGATTTTCACAATGTCAGCCCATAAACTCAAGGCCCACCTGAATGGCTTCCTTCCTCTGATGCCTCCTCCTATGCTCCCAAGCAGGAGTAACTCCCATACAATTGCTTCTTCTACGGGCATGCAAGTGGCTGAGTAATAAAGCTATTTATAGGTATCTCTGATCACACTAGGTATGATTCTTTTTGGTGTTTTGCATAGTGCTTGAGAGTCTGATACATTGTAGGATTTAAGTTCAATAAAAAGCCCAAATCAGCAATATAATATAAAGGAAACAGAATGAATTTGGGAATAGGACAATTTGGTTTAAAATTCCAGATCCATCATTTATCGGCTGTGTGATTTGAGACAAATCATTTAATTTTCCTGAGGTATATAAAATGGGATAATAGGCCTCATATGACAGAGGCTTTATGAAGAGTCAATGTGAGAAGCCTTTTATGTTGCACTCATTCAACAAACTGAGCGCCTACTATGATCTGTGCACTGTGTTACATCCTGAGGATATTTCAGTGAATGAGAGAGGGTGCTTTATCTCAGAAAATTTTATTTCAGTTATGTAGAAAGACAGTAAGTAGTTAATTTTTTTTAATTTGCAGATTATCATGACTTTTGGGAAGAAAATAAACAGGATGCTGTGCTAGATAACGATGAGAAGGAGAGGCTACAGACTTCACGAAGAGCAGCAAAAGTGTCTTTGAAGAAGAGCTGGACAATGTATATGGTATGTGCTCCCTATCATTTAGGGTTCCACCAGAGAAACAGAACCAGTGTGACACACACACACACACACACACATACACGCACACATACACAATTATATTGTACAATTATTTCTCAACAAAAAGAAAATACATGTATTTCAATTAGACACAAACTCTAATTGCAAACACACATGTGCATATATAGTGTGTGTGAGTGACTGTGTGTGTTTATTGCAAGCAGTTGGCTTATCATGGTGGTTAGCTAGGCAAATCCTCAATAGGACAGACTGGAAACTCTCAGGCAGGAGCTGAGGCTGTAGTACACATGTGGAATTTCTTTTTTTTACAGGAAAACCTCAGTTCTTTTAAAACTTTTCAACTGATTGGATGTGGCCCACCCAAATTATCAAGATTAATTCCCTTTATAGTCAAGGATTGTATATGTTGATTACATTTACAAAATACCTACACAGCAACACCAAGATTAGTGTTTAATTGAATAACTGAGTATGGTAGCCAATCCAGGTTGACTCATAAAATTGTTCATCACATGCTCTAAGATGTTAATCCCTTAACCATAAATTTCTTAAAGCATACTTTTGAGGATCTGGATGTATAATCAGCTTTTCCAATAGAAATCTCTCCCAACACTTTGGTAACATCTTTCATATCAAAATCACAGTGAATAAGGATTTTAAAACGAAAGATATTTTGTCTTCCTGAAATGTTGTAAGATTCCACACCATGGCAGCTGAGCAGGCTGACCTCTAGGCCATTTATTGTGGTTAAATATGCAAAAAAAGTAGAAAAGATTTTATTGCTCTAAAACACCCAGCAGGCAGCACAACTATCAAATATCTTTACATACTCATAAGGAAAAACTATATTTCCTTCTGTGTTACCTCACATTTTTGATTCTAGATAAATGATTTAATATTCATTTCATATTAATTAAATACCTAAATTTTCTATATTAAAACTAAATTGAAAACTTATTTATTTTGCAAGTCAATAGTAAGCAAAATGTGAGTCAAAAAGCCCAAGTTAAAAATCACTGTACAAAATTTGTTAAATACATGTTAAATGAACACAAAATATAAACTGTTATCCCTCTTCATTTATCAAGCATAAATGCTCTTGTGTTTTATTTTCATCACAGAAAAATATAATATTAAATTAATGGTGGCTTGTTTCCTCCCTCCCTCCTGCCTTGGTTCTTAAATGCCGAATAATAGTGTCTACTGTCTTGGTTTTTTAAATGTGGACCTTGGTGTGTCTTGCCAACTTTTCCCTTGGGAGTTAGGGAGCATCACTTCTGCCAGCACTCCATAAAGATGTCAGAAACCATATTGATCAAGGAAGGCAGAATGGCCCATGGACTCATTGCAATTCATTATTGATTAGGCCACTCTGTCATGTTAACTGGAAACCAATGCTTTCACTTGAGTTTGAAGTCACCCTCCTTTCAGGTGGAGGGAGTTTGGTTTAACCTAACTGTTTTTTTAAGTGCATATCTAGCTCCAAGTCTAACCACAATGTTCTGCCTGTATCCTTAATGCAGAGTACTTCTAGTCATCTTGAACAGGCCAGCTGTAACCCATAACCGGTACTTTGAGGTCCAGTGTTTCCCTCTGACCACACAATGGAAGGTTGGAACAGTTTTGTAATTCAGAGTTATGCTTTCATCTAAGGTGATTTTGCTTTCTTAACACCATTTTCACCCCTGCTTTCTCTCCTAAAATTATTTTTAGTACACATCATAAACCAAAAGTAATCTCATTAGCTGCTCAGAGGAAAATATCTCTCATGTGAAGTAATATGATGCTGAAATTTCAGGATCATTGTAACTGTTATAAAAATGTGCAGTTCAGTAAAGATGATAAATTATGAATTAATATTATATTGAATAACAAAATGTAATCTAATTTTACAGAAAAAATTGGAAACATGGTAGGAGAATAAAATAGATGAGTAAACTGAGGAATGGGAAGATACCAGAATTACTCAGATTCCCCCTGCTAGGCATGGCAATTTTTAATGCCCCATTACTTGTTATTATATCACCAGGTTGGTGTTTTGAAAAGTATTTCTAAATGTTTCTGCAAAACTCCCCGTGGATAAGATTTTTAAGACAAGTATGTTTGATAACACCATATATCATAACCCCTGCCAAATAATACATAATGCACATTAGTATATTAAAGACTTCACAACAAAGAATCTTGAGTTCATGTTGCCCAAACTTATTTAAATGTCTTTATCATATTTTTATTATTGTTATATGTATTTTTTAGGCAATTAATAACCTGAGGATGTAGTATTCTCTGGAACACATTTTAGGCAATATTATGCCAGCTTTTACAGCTAGTGTAAAGGAGCTGCGGGCAAAACTAGGAAAATATTGCCCATGGAATTAAATGGGGAAAAGAAGTTTCAAAGAAGGGATAGACAGTAGCGATTCATAGAAAGATAAAAAAGAGAAGGGGTGGCCAGGTGTGGTGGCTCACACTTGTAATCCCGGCACTTTGAGACGCAGAGGTGGGTGGATCAGAGGGCAGGAGTTCGTGACCAGCCTGGCCAACATGGCGAAACCCCGCCTCTACTAAAAATACAAAAATTAGCCAGGAGTGGTGGTGTGTACTTGTAATCCCAGCTACTCGGGAGGCTGAGGCAGAAGAATTACTTGAACCTGGGAGGCAGATGTTACAATGAGCCGAGATCACGCTACTACACTCCAACCTGGGCAACAGAGTGAGACTCCATCTCAAAAAAAAAAAAAAAAAAAAAAAAATCCCAGAAGGTTTTAAAAAAAAAAAATTGAAAGGCTGATTTTAAAATTTATAGAAAATGCAAATGACCTGGATTTCCAAGACAATTTTGAAAAATAACAAAACTGGAGAAATAACACTACCTGACTTCTAGATTTTATAAAGGCATTGTAATAAAGGTAGTGCAGCATTGGTGCCATGATAGAAGACAAATAAGTCAATAAGTCAATAAGTCAATATTCCAGAGACAGAGGAAAACTTGAATCTTTATATTGAGAAAGCTTCCTGAGTATTCAGCACAATATATACTTGTGTAAATTTACAATTTTGTTTTCTTTCTAATATCTGGATATTGAACCTAATTATTAGGAATTAGGGTGGGGATGTCCTAAACTTTTGTAATTTTTGCATAAATATATATTGTGCTACAATAATTGTTGTATCCAGATATGACATCTGGGAGTTCTAAATTCCTTAATTTTTTCTATAAATCGTGTCAGAAAACAGGATTATTTAAAATCAGAAGAAAACAAAGTATAAAAAACTTTTCTTTCAAGACCGCAAATCAAAATTATAAAATAACGTGTAGAGAAATGAAAATATGCTAAGCACCACCCCACCCCAAAAAGGGGAAGTTTGATAAACAATTTCATGCTGGTGGATATCAATTTCAGTAAAAGGGTATAAGCCACCCTAGCTGCAAAATGCTAAAATGGAAATGTAGAGAAAACAGGTGGCCAGAAATGGTCATCATAGGGTGAGAGATAAGAAGCCAACTACCTTAAATACAAATGTCTTGGACTAACCGTAATGTGTTTCATCTGTGACACTTTGTTTTACTCAGCTGTTGTGTGACCAAAATTAGAATGAATATTTCTTCTTACTCTGTGAGAGAATACAACCAAGTAGGTTGCCTCTTCCTGGTCTGGATTGGGGTAAGTGGTCTGTTGTTCTGGATGCCTTGGGTCCTGCTTGGTCATGCTGTAAGACAGCAGAGAGAGTGGGCAGAATGGGATGGCAGCTCAGGGAGTCTTGCATCCTGCCCTTAAGACAGTAGAAAACAGCCGAGAAACACACCTTTGCTCCACATACAGGCTTAACGTGCACCACAAGGATACTGGGCTTAGCTCTGCTCCGAAGTCAGGATCTAGCTGGTTTCTTTGTTACTATTTTTTAAGGCACCATATAGTTTATGAATTGTGTGCAATGTTCGGGGTAATCTATTTAGCACAAGTGTTTGGTATTCTCATAATCCCTAATTGCTGGCATTTCCTAGAACTTGGATCACTCTTCATCACGCATCAGGATTTTTCAAAACACAATTGTTGAGAAAGATCTGAACATCTTTTTATTATGACAGATAGTACTGTTTGCACAGAAATCACATGACACTGCCTCATAGCATAAATTGTGTTCACAAATAAAAATATTTATTTGTTCAAAAGCGAATCCATGGAGGAGTTCCTTATTAAACAGTGTGTTGTGAGCTGAAACCCCCTCAAAAGAAATTTGCTTATTAATTCATAAAATGTATTAAATTTTAGTAATCAAGGTATATTTATAGAGCACTAAAACTGTGTTTGTCAATATAAGATGTTCGAGAGAAGGCATAACAAAGACAAAGAAGTGGTAGAAATACAACAGAATATTTAACATAACATGGACAAACTAAGGGTATATAGAAGGATGTAAAAAGTGTGTTAAGAGCCCAGAGGGAGGAAGTTGGGAAAAGTTTCCCTCCAAAGATGACATCTGAACTGTTGCCTGGGGAATAAATATGAGTGTGATTGGGGAGTGGAGCAGATCACAAACAGCAAGGTGAGTATATACAAAGGTACAAAATTCAGGCTGTGGTGTTTTTAGAGAGGCAAGGAGTTTGGTGAAGCTGAAGAACAGGTTTCCCTGGGGTAGGTAGGGAATGAAGGGCCATGAAATAAGTAAAAAAAAAACAACAACAAAACAACTTTTTTGTTTACGAAAAGGGAAACCAAAGGACATTTCTAAGAGAAAGTGACAACACAATGAAGCAGATGGCTAGTTTAGAAATAGCATGATGGTAGGGCAACAGAAATGGTCTGAAAGGAGTGGTAAGTAGTGGAAGGCAAATAACACATATAAATCTCTGAATTAACATTTTCTCTCCTCTAAATATTTATAATTTTTGAAAGACAAGAGTTTTGATTTCAGAGAAAATGCATTAGGCTTTGTCAAAATCCCAGAACTGATGGTGAATGCGTTTCTAGAACAATGGCTCTGTAAAGGAACATGCCCAGCAGCCACTGGGGTTTAAGAGTGCTAGTAGCCCCAGACGGAGAAGGAGGGCATCTCTCCAGAGCCATTCAAAGAGAGTGGGTAAAGCTAATCATTTTTGCAAGTAAATAGTGAGAATTCTGGATGCACAATCTGCTTTGAGTTAGACCAAAAGAGGTTTGCTCTCTGAGACATGTTTCAAGACAAAGTCTGATACTGTTTGGACAAATATCATCAAAGGCTAATCAGAAAAGATTACTGTTGTTTTATGGTGATATATGATAGAAAAAATTCCAAAGTGTTCTTTTAAAAAAATTAGATTTTAGCTGATGAGGTTTATGTTTACAGTAAAACCTCACAGAGCTCCAGGCTAGAAGAATCCTTGGCTTGTATCCTGAATGTCAGTAAGCTCCTGGCATTGCCATCTAAAGGT
The DNA here is from genome assembly GCF_028878055.3 of Symphalangus syndactylus. Classification (NCBI taxonomy): domain Eukaryota; kingdom Metazoa; phylum Chordata; class Mammalia; order Primates; family Hylobatidae; genus Symphalangus; species Symphalangus syndactylus. The sequence continues at coordinate 86,689,744 of NC_072435.2, forward strand.
ATGAAAAACACTTATAACACATTTAGTTTGGCCTTTTTAACTCTTAAATTGCATGGACTCTGTGAACCTGTAACTGATTGCACAGAGCATAGTTATCCAAATACCTGGGGACCCGATCCCGTGTGAAATGCAGATCTTGTTTACTATAGCCTTCTACTTAAACCAGAACCAAATTGCAGTGTGTGAAAAAAACTCATATTTTTGTTTTTGATTTTTTTCAAGTCACTGTTGACTGAATATTTCCCCCAGGATGTTATTTTGGTTCTCTTCTTGATGGTGACATTTTTACTAAAGCAATTCAATTTAAAAAATTATTCTTCACTAGGAGTTAGGCACCATGCTAGATATTAATTCGATGATGACTAAGACATGCCATGAAATTACCTGTAAATTTCGGGAGAGAATGTGGATGTGTATACCTTCTTGGAAAACCATTAGGCAATGATGGTCCACAATCTCTTAACTAGACTTCTGAAATCCAGAAAGCCCTAAGAACAGATTTGTTGGCAAAATGCCGTGACATGATGGAAATGTGGTTATTTATGCTCTTCCTTCGATTGTAGTGAATATTTATACATTTTGCTGTATTGATCTGTTTAATTACTAAGTGCTGCTCCCCACAAACACTGCTATAGGTGTTACATAAAAAATGACATATATCCTACATTATCTTTTTACATTTTTTTTTGAGACAAGTTCTCACTCTGTTGCCCATTCTGGAATGCAGTGGCACAATCATGGCTCACTGCAACCTTGACCTCCTGGGCTCAAACAATCCTCCTGCCTCAGGCTCCTGAGTAGCCAGGACTACAAGCACGTGCTACCATGCCCAGCTAATTTTTAAATATTTTTGTAGAGATGGAACTCAGGATCAGCTTAGTCTCAAACTCTTGACCTCAATTAATTCTCCTGCCTAGGCCTCCCAAAGTGCTGTTGTTACAGGCGTGAGTCACTGCACCCAGGCTGTCTTTTTAAAATCTGAAAAATTCTGAATTCTGAAACACATCTGACTTTGAGAATTTTATATAAGGGAGAGTGGATCTGTATTTCCCTCTTTCAACGTTGTTAAACCTTGTGATATGTGAAATCAGCTGTGTACATAAAACTATCTGCATCACCCCAAATCTTTTATTTCACAGACTACTTTTAAAGAGTGAAGGTTCCTCAGACTTCCTACAGTTTTCTTGGTAATGCTATTTAAATAAAGCCTCATTATAATGTAAAAGTATTCTTTTTCAAGTTAACATCTCTATAGTGCAAGTTAAGTTTTTAAAAACTGTCTTTTCCCTCTGTGACTTGAATTTCGTACTTTTCTGCAGGTTGCTGTGATCCTTCATGTAACACTAGCAAGCTGGAGGACTCACTTGAGAACTGTGATTTGAAAGGACTACTTTGGATGGCATATTAAATAGCACAAAAGCAAAATTAAATATTGCCCCTCACTTTTGCATATGGCACAGAACCAAGTCCCTCCTTCATTCTTAACTGGGCCCTGAGTTAAATCAGTTCCTTATGTGCCAGGTTTTTTCTTTTTTTTTAATATATTGTAGACCACCAGCATATTGACTTTCGCTGCTAGGTTAATTCATTTTTGTGTAGGCCTTAATGCAAAAATTTCTCTTACCATCACTGGGACTGTATTTGAACTTGAAAACATAAGTCAATGATTAAGATGGTCTTAGCTCTGCGCTGGGTTTTCTTTTTTTGTAACTCACATCTGTGTATGTGTATACACACACACACATACACACACATATACAGGGTTGCACTCCTATTTGAGAGTTAGGATGTCCTATTTTCTAAACAACCTGGTAAATTATAAAAATAAATTGAATGCCAAGATTGATCTGACTTCAACAGTCTCCTAAATTACTGTCTGAAAGTTTTGTGTGTGTCAAACAGAATTTTCACATTTTTTTTTTTTACCTCGTCCACTTCCATGCTGTTTGAATGTTTGCAAGATATATATGCCTTATTATTGTCAAAAAGAAAAAAAATTAAAAATTGTACTTACAGTCATGTTAATTTTAACTGATAAGTATTCAGACCATGGATATAAATTGTTGTTTTATCTCTTACTACATTTGTGTACCTGGTAAGAAACTCAACATTACCTCTCATCTACCACTTCAGCAGTGAAGTTTGTAATAATGATCTCTCTGTTTGTTGCAGGGTTAATTGTAGAGACTGAGAACAATTCTTAATTTAACAACAGATCTTCTTCAATATATGCTTTTTTAATTATAAAATACTTTAAAAATGTTAAAGTATATAAAATAGTTTAAACGTGTTAAAGTTACTTTTGAAAACAAATCAATTTAAAATATACGAAGCTTTGTTGCTTGATACCATGTAATGTGTTTCAAAAATTATATTACCTAGGGCTTCTACAGCTTTTATTCAAGTCACAGGAAGAAGAAACAAACAACCAAATAAACTTAGAGAAAAATCTGCTTCCCATGGAATATACAACAGATATAAAAGGTTAAGAGCTAGGTTCTACTGGAAATATGCTAAGATCAATTATATTTTACATTTTCACAACTTCTCTAAATTGACTCTCCCAGTTTGCAGATGGCATTAAGCTGTCTCTGAGTAGTGAAATGTCAGGCTACGGGTGGAGATGGGGGGGATGCACAATGTTATTGCGAGTGGGTGGAAAAGCACTTGGATGAGTTACAGAACAGAAGGTAACTGGTTGCAAGGGGGAAAACCATGCACCATAGGATGCCGGTGAAGCTGCCCCAGAGCAACCACTCACAAAGCAGGAGTGAAAAGGGTAGCTCTAGTGGGAGAGTGCCCAATGAAAGGCGCTGTCAGTGCTGCTGACAATAAAATGATGTGCATTAATAAGTTTCCTGGAATGTAATACTTAAGTCAGTTATTCAAAACCTGGTACATGTACACCTGGAGCACAATTTGCAAAGCTAGCCATTTCAATATGAAAAATAAACAGATCTGAGAAATTGGCAACCAAAGTGATCACGTGCCTAAGGCGCTATTTATTTGAGTATAAAATTGACAGTGCACTTCCATTTTAAAAGGCATATGTACTTACAATCATCATTAAGAGTTGTCAGGAGGCAAAATAATGATATAAGCAGAATTTACTCCATAATGCTCTTCAGAAGATACTTAGCAGTGGCCAGCTCTGTGGCAAAACAAGGTAAATTAGACTAGCATCTGACCTTTCACAAAGTGATTGTATATCTATTATCTCATTTAGTTCTCAAAAGAGTTCATAGCAGTACGTGTGCAGTGAGAGGAAAGATTGGCTGGCAGGGAGTTATATTAGAGGGTTCTGCATATTATACTCAACCACTTGTATTCTCAAGCACCATTAATAAGGATGGCATTCTGTGGGAAAATCGAGGCATTAGATATTTTTATAGATGGATCTATGAATTATTTTGGCAATTTTAAAGTGCTTTTAAAAAATCTGTTTTCCCCCAAGTCCATATTATTGTGTGCTTCCTATAGTTTAGTATTTTTAGTTTCTCAAATGCAGACATAAATTAACTTATTACAGACAATTACTTATTTTTGCAGCAACTTCTTTTTTCTAGATTGAAATTTGAATGTAGGGAACTTGTCATTTCTTCCAGTTTTACATTTAATAGATAAACTTTCCTATATCTAAGGTTTTCCATTTCTTTATATTGTCAAATATCATTCAGAATGCCCAGTAATAAAATTTTGCATTGTCTCAGTTAATTTTTATATTTTATTCCTGATAGTTCCAAGTGATGACATCTGAACTGAAATTAAAACCAATTACGTTGAAATCATTGTGATGTAAATCAGAACTTTCCGTGATTGGACACATGACCCTAAATCTTATTTATTTTAATCTAAATAATTGTTGAATATTCTTTTTTTATTTTTTTTACATCAGACTGATATAGTCCAAGTGGAACTAGCTGATCTCATTGAATAAAAACCTCTGAGTTTTATTTGAAACTGAGATACTGTGAGAACAAAAAGAGGCTATTTTCTGGCATAAAAAACTGCAGAGCTATTTTATTAGAATGCAGAAACGTCTGGGGAGTTAACCATTGTACAGATGGGATTCACATATACCTTACTTTCTGTGGGCCTTCCTTCAAAGTTCTCTCAATTATCAGAATCCTACCGGAGTTGTACCAGAAATTCTTTGTTCTCCATGAGCTGAGATAGCAATTGCAACATAAGTGAATCTTGATGGCGGTTAAAAATTTCCAGCACAAACACAAACACACAAACCAAGAACAGCAACAACAAAATCCAGACACAGAATGTCAAATGCAATGTTTTTATAAAAGAAATGTACCCCTTACTTTTCTTCACTTATTTTTATCTATGATTATGCCTATTTTCATAAATTTGACCCAATTTTTTACATTAAAAGCTCAACATGTTCCATTTACTATCCAAAGCCTTTCAGATTACCAGCAAACCATGAGAAATAGATTTCAAACAGAAGAATGAAAAATTTATTATAAAGGTTAGAAAAAAATGAGACATGGGGTGCAGGCAACTGAACTGATATATTCTATATCGAGGATGTGGGAAGTGTTGCATTTGATATTTTGATGAGGAAGTGATCTGTAGAATTAGTTGGCTCCCTAATGTTTCCAGCTCATGTTAATCACATAAGGACAGAGACTGTTAAAGCAAACAAGCCAGTTTTGTGGTAGGGAGGGTATTTAATTCTTTCCATTCTTGAATTCAAGCACAAAGCAATAAATAATGCACACACACTTTTGGACAAAGCAAAATTTAATTAGAAAAAAATAAATTTTGTGTCATTCCCTAAATGAAGAATAGTCTATGTAATGTACATAGTATACATTATTAATTGCCCATGTGGGGATTAAATTAATTCCATTTGGAAAGTTATTTTTCCTCTTAAGTCAGCAGAAAGTATAATTATGCACATTTTGAATAAAGGTATATATTTTTTATTCATGTCCATAGTGTGTTAGATATGATGAAATATTAACATATAAGGAAGAAGGATAACAGCATGGCAAAATAGATAAAAGTATTCAAAATGCCTTGTTTGAGTAAGCAACCATTTATGAACAGTATGAATGTAGACCTTTATGCAGAGACTGAAGAAGTACCACAGAGGAGGCTGTAGCTGAACCTTGGTCATGAGTATGAATAACCTGGCTGATGAAGTAAAAGGGTTGTTTCAGGCTTGAGGATAGAAATAGACAAAATATGGAGGGAGATGTGAATGAGAGATTTCACAGCACTAACTTGTTTATTTCCCATTTTCTGAGCATGTCTTGTATTTTCTCACCTCTGCACCCTTACTGGACACAATCCTGTATGCCTCTGATGCTCGCCTATTGTCTCTTAGAGATTTCCCATGTGGAAATTCTATGCAGACATTAAACTCAAGCTTAAATGCCGCATTCCCCACAGAGATTTTTCTAATCCCTCAAGCTCTGACCCCTACCATCTCTAAACTCTTTTAACAGTTGATAAAACACCCCATGTTAATTAGTCACTGCTCTGCATTAGGAAAGACCTTTATATATATACATTAGCTCATAGAATTTTTGCCAAAAGCTTTATAAGTCCATTATTCTCTTTTTAAATATGGTGAAATAGGCTTAGCAAAGTTAATAACCTGCTGAAAGTTGCATAGTTAGGAAGGGGAGGATTTGGATTCCAACTAAGCTCCATTTTATTTTATTTTATTTCATTTCCATTGAATTCTCTTTTAGGTAACAATTTTCCATGAATTCTGTATTTATTTACCAAGTAAAACACTTTGGGTTGTAAGCAATAGAAACCTTTCACAAACCAAATTAATCATTCATGAAGACATTTTGATAATAATATGCAGTTATATCACGGAGCTTAAGCACAAGGAGGGCAATGGACCCTCACAAAGGAGTGGCATCAAAAGTTGACCAATCACAAGGTGGATTGAGAATTCTCCATCTGGGATTGGTTCCCTGCATTTCTTCTACCCCTGCCACGATGTGATATGAGTAGGACAGACCTTAATTCCAGGTTCAGGATATATCCTGTTGGTCTCAGTCACCCAGGATGATCTCAATCCTAGGTATTAATCAATGTTTGGCCTTCTCTGGCTACAGCAATGATACAGCAATGATTTTTTTGTTAAACATGTGACCAAGTGGACCCAATCAAAATGGCACCTGAAATTTTTTCTGATAGTTGAGAAAAGAGAAGTTCTCTACTTTTGATGGATGATTTCTGGATATAAGGCTTGGAATGATTGTCAGTTTACTACCACGAGGAAAGCTGATCTGAGGTCAAAGCCAGTAAATGGAATAGGGTGGAGACTCACAGGTAAATAGAGCCAGGCCCAAATCAAACTGTTCCTGAATTTTATGTGGTGTGGTACATTATCACTCCAAAGTACTTACTGCTTATCCCCCTAAGAATTATATTCACCCACCCTTTTGACATCAGTCTTTGTCATGAAACCTGCTTTGGTCAATAATATGTGAATTGAAGAAAATGCACATGACTTTTGAGAAGAAGCTTTAAAAGCCAATATATAATTCTACCATTGCCACCGTACATTTCACTTTGTTTTATGCCATGAGATATCCTTGGTAGGGTCAGCTCCTTTAGTCTGAACCCCAGAATGAAGAAGACACATGGAAAAGAGCCCTGTACTGACATGTAACATGTAAGACAAAGAAATGTTTGTAGTAACCCACAACAATTTTGGACTTTTTTTCTATAGCGTAGCCTAGTGAAAGCTGACTAATACTATCACCCTTGAACGTTACTGTTAAATAAGCCAATGAATGTCCTTCATGGTCAAAACTGGTATGAGTTTTATGTCATTTTCTTTTGAAAATATCTTAGCAGAAAAACCCATTTCAATCAGTTAAATAATGTGATCAACCCTAAGCAGTATCAGGAAAGCCTTTTAACATGAAAACTTCCCAAAGATACATCATAATATAGTCTTTCATCTGTAATGCTAGATATGTAATTAAGGGTGGCGATGGCTACAAGGATGGAGGTCACCATTTCTGTGGCCATCTCTGTGGACACCCAGACAACATGGAAGAAGCCTTCCCATTTCCCACAATTATCTTAATGAAATGAGGTAAAATGAATTTAATATAATGCATAGAATTTTAGCATTGCTCTGTCAATAATTTTTTTCTCTCACACAGAACGTTTTCCCTCATTAACAAATAAAATCAAAAGCTGAAGCAAATAACTGAATCTCTTTGATGCTTATTTCAAAGCATTTCAGAAGAATTAATTACTGCAACACTCTGAGAAATATTTAAGTGCTATTAGTTCTTTTCCATACATGGGAAAGTGGAAACGCTGAAAGTTTAAATAGCTTTCCTGTAGACCACACAGCAAGTCATTGGCAGAACTCAGCATTCCTAACCTCGTTGACCTCTGCAATCTCAGTGTGGTCTGTAACCTTTTTACATCAGAACATTCACAGGAAGTGGAGACTTTTTACCAAAACATTCTACCAACATAAAACACATAACTTCTTTTAACACTTATTGCCACGTATAGCCTGTCTTGAGTCCATCCTTAGGACCAGCAAGATATTAATATTTGAATTAAGTTGCTGCAAGTCCTACAAATCAGCCAGTGTCTGTGCTAGAGGTCTTCTAGCATCAACATAAGCAGAAACATACATTGTTCAAGTGTCCTTTAGACACATCCTCTTCTCTAATCAACTGAATTGCCATAGTAGAGCTAGAGAATGAGGGTTAGAGAAACAGCAAAGACCTGCTGAGAATAACAATCATTTTTCCTCAAAAGAATATGTTCCTTCTATCAAAATTACACTAATACTAATAACAAAATCATTGTCATACCTGTGAATATGACCTAAATTTTAACTTTTTTAATGATTATATCAGATATATTACACAATGTTCTAATAGGCTATGCAAATATTAGTGGTTTAGTTAATACAGAAAAAATGGAATCAGATTTAGTTATCAGGAAAATAAATGAATTTAATAGAAATTCCAAGTGCCAGGGTTTACTAAAACTTGCAGTCTCTCACAGTGAGCTTTGAGCTGACCTTGCAAACTACACCATTTCTTCTAGATGATACAGCAAAACATGACAATAGGAATTTAAAAATGCATACTATTTTTCTTCATTAACTTTTCCCAAGGTTATAAATATTCTGCATAAGCATAATATGTTTAATGCTTAAATTGTCAAAATGGTATATAAGACAAAAGACTGTAAGTTATAGTATTCTAAAATATGAGATTTCAATTATAAAAGAAAAACCATTTTTATTATTTTAATTCTAAAAATTGCCAAAATTGTACTATCTCACCTACTTTTAATACACCAAAAAAGTACAAGTTTACTTATTTAATTTAAGAAAAATAGAATTGGTCTAATCCTCAGTCTTCCTGGGAAAACTAGCACTTTTTCTCAACTCTCATTAATTCTGTGGAATATCTTGTGTGAACATATTTGTGTCTTGCATTATTTTTCCCATTGTGCTAATTTTACAATAACCTATGTTAGTTTTGCCAGCACTATTATAGGAGCCCTAAAGTCACAAAATCAGAGAACCTACGCATGTGGACAAAAATATGGAAGTCCAAACTCTTTAAAGGCAGCAACCACGGTGAACTGGCAAAAACAGTATGCGTATTAATCTAAAGAACAATAACAGCTTATGGTGGGCATGGTGGCTCATGCCTGTAATCCCAGCATTTTGAGAGGCTGACAGGGGCAGATCACCTGAGGTCAAGAGTTCTCAAGACCAGCCTGGCCAACATGGTGAAACCCCATCTCTACTAAAAATACAGAAATTAGCCGGGTGTGGTAGCCGGCACCTGTAATCCCAGCTACTTGGGAGGCTGAGGCGGGAGAATTGCAAAAAAAAAAAAAGAACAGCTTAAATATCATTGCTCTTTTCTGATACTAGCTTCTGCTAATCCAAACTGGAATAGTTGACACAAATAATTACATTCTGCTATGTTATTAAATTTCAATTTTTATAATAAATTTTGAAACAATTATCATTCCTTTGTTCATTCAAATGTGCAAATATTTTATACCATGAAAAATTCTCAGTCTGAATATAAGCTCTTGTCTTAGAAATGTCACTTTTAGAAGAGCTAGATATTACATAATACCTTACTCACTTCAACTAACTCATCCATTATTTATAATCTTTTAAATAAAAACCCAAGCAAAGAGCTCTAGCCTTATGGAAGTGAGGGCTAGGTAACAAAGGTGAATTTTAGAGGAGAAAGGAGGCCTACTGTCCCATGGCTTTGTCAATAGATGCTTGAAGAATGTTTAGTGTTGTGAACATAGACTTTTGTTTACACATTCCGTGAACTATATGGAACTGGATAAATTGTGAGATGGGTTTATGGTATGAAGACGATGCTCTGACAGTAAGCCTGGGAGAAAAACACTGGCCTTTAAATTGAAAAAAAATTATTGTGATAGTTATAAAACACATCACCAAAATTCCATGTATATTTTGTCAAAATATCTTATCAGCTTTGATAATTGTGGATGCAGATACTGTTCTTTTAGCTCTTTTGAAATATTTAACACTGCGAAGAATAAAGGTTTCTAACATTCACCTTTCAGCCCAGCCCTGAAATGTTACTGTTTATATTTGAAAACAAAGATCATAACACGTTCTCTTGGAAAAAAAATCATGATGTGAAATTCAGTTTCAAAATAACATCCTGTGAATACTGAGCAATTTAAAGAGAGAGATTTATTTTACACACACACACACATGCACACATATACATGCACACACACAATTTTATTAAAAGTACTAATTCTTCCAAAATCTGGTGGATATTATTTTTTACAGTATACATTTTAAAGAACTTTTCCACAATTCTCTAGGAGAGATGAACGTAGATGAAGATGATATTGACATATTTTCTTCATGCATGCATTAATTTATGCATCAAACGAATTTAGTGCATGCTCTGTGTCAAATTCTGGGGATACAAAATGAAACCACACATAGTCTTGGCTTTTGAGATTTCATTTGGGAGAGACTGATAAGTCATTATGAAGAATATAGCGTTATGCTATATTCTCAGGAGTTTCTAAAGATTGCTAAAGGGGACCAGAAGAAGAGCATCTTCATCAAATGTGAGTATTAGAGAATTATTCAAAGAAAAGTCATTTCATGCTGTTTTTTTCAAGGAGTTACCTATATATATTAAAGAGACCCGTGAGCATTAGCAAGAGAGAAGTCCAGCCAGAGGGAACAGCATGTGGAAGATATGGAATAGCACAATATGGCCAAGGAGGTTTAGAATGATTGTGGCTAGCGTAACTGGAGATTAAGCTGAAAGAGAGGCAGCAGCCTTTGCATGCAAAGCTAAAGAGACTGAGACTATGGAGAGGCACTGATAGTCTCTCAGCCCTGTGTTTAATATCAGATTTCTGTTTTAGAAAGGTTGCTCTGAGATAGGAATAGTAGATAGACCATTAGGTGACCAGCCAGCAGTCATCTCTCTGTTTCTGTGATTTTCCTATTATTAAGCAGCACGCTCAGTTAATGACCCATTCTACAATAGACAGTTCTTTTTTATGTACTCAGTCTGCCTTCAGTAGCACATGTAGCCAACTCTGTATACAAAAGTGTCAAAGGCCTCATTCTTGAAATCTCCTTCATTAACACCAATCTAGAAGGTTAATTTTTAAAAACCTGAGTTAAGGTATTGTGATCTCTAGGAGAGCTGTAAATGAGTTAATTATCATATTTCTGCTCTTGCTAGGCTTCAGAGATCAGAACCTGCAGGGAAGTTAATACGTAGTTCATTTTTTGGCTCACTGGAGTTGCAAAGGCATGAAGAGGGAGAGGTAGAAGAGAAGAGTAGGGAAAGAGGGGAGCTTAGTATCATGAAGTCTCCTAAGAAATGGGGAAAGAAGGCCGGGCGTGGTGGCTCACGCTTGTAATCCCAGCACTTTGGGAGGCCGAGGCGGGCGGATCATGAGGTCAGGAGATCGAGACCACGGTGAAACCCCGTCTCTACTAAAAAATACAAAAAAAATTAGCCGGGCGTGGTGGCGGGCGCCTGTAGTCCCAGCTACTTGGAGAGGCTGAGGCAGGAGAATGGCGTGAACCCGGGAGGCGGAGCTTGCAGTGAGCAGAGATTGCGCCACTGCACTCCAGCCTGGGCGACAGAGTGAGACTCCGTCTCAAAAAAAAAAAAAAAAAAAAAAAAAAGAAATGGGGAAAGAAAGAGAACTTGGCAGGGAAACTAGGAAGGTTGGGCCTGAAGGGAGAGCTGGGAAAAGCTCTCAAGGCACGTTGAGTGGCATGGTAGGAGGAGCTGGGAAATTCAAATTTTGATTTTTATTTGAGAGTTAATTTTGATTTCTACCTTGGGCAAATTACTTATTTCCCTAATCTATTTGTTTCTGTACAAGAATGATACAGAATTAGAGGATCTCTGAAATTCTTTCAAGTTTGAAAATGCTAAAAATCCAACTATTTCACAATTTTGCCCAGGGCTGCTCCTAGCACATATACCATGTTCTTGGTTTTTCCCTGGCTCCCCAATTTCATTTATGCTCTTCTTCCTGAAAAGAACAGTAGCAGGTTAAAAAAATTAAACTCATTTAGTAAATATTTCAGTGATATGTGTATGTAAAATTGAGTTTGCTTTTAAAAGGAGAGTTGTTGGCTGGGCACGGTGGCTCATGCTTGTAATCCCAGCACTTTGGGAGGCCAAGGCAGGTGGATCACATGAGGTCAGGAGTTCGAGACCCGCCTGGCCAACATGGCAAAGGCTCATCTCTACAAAAATACAAAAATTAGCAGGGCATGGTGGTGCATACCTGTTATCCCAGCTACTTGGAGGGCTGAGGCAGGAGAATTGCTTGTACCCTGGAGGCGGAGGTTGCAGTGAGGCAATATCGCACCATTGCACTCCAGCCTGGTTGACAAGAGTGAAAGACTATCTCAAAAAAAAAAAAGAAAAAAGAGTTGTTGCATAATAAAGAATTTGTCTTTGTCCAGGATTCCTGGGAGATAACTTTTAAATCCTTGGAATTTCCTGAATGATAGGAGTATTTTTATTATTCATGGTGGGCCCCTGAGACCACACTTGAGTTTATTGTAATTAGGTAACTCAAGGAAGGCCCCTAAATAGTTTCAACATGGAGGCTGGCCATGCCAGAAACACCAATGATTTGAGAGTTGGAACATTGAGCCACATGACATCAGTCTGACCTCTAACTTCTGGGGAGAGGGTGGAGGCTGGTGATTGAGTTCAATCATGTGGTCAATGATTCAGTCAATCATGCTGATATAATGGAACCCCAATAGAAACTTTGAACGCTGGGGCTCAAGTGAGCTTCCATTTTTTGTAATGATGCATTGATGGGCCAGGAGAGTGATGCATCCTGAGGACACAGAAGCTTCACTTTTGGGACCCTCCCAGACCTCACCCCATGTGTCTCTGTCTTTGGTAGGTTCAGATTTGTATCTTTTACTATAATAAAAGTGTATTCATACATACATTGTTTTTCTGAATTTTGGGAGTCATTCCAGCAACTTGCTGAATCTGATGGGATAGTGAGAACCCACAAACTGGCAGCAAGTCATCAAAATAGCAGGTGGCCTGGGCACCCTCAAACTTGTGGCTAGTGTCTGATGTAAGGGCTGTTTCATCAGAGACTGTGTCTCTAACCTGTGAAGTCTGTGCTAAATCTGGGTAGTTAGCCTCAGAATTTTATTACAGGGCTTATTGAATATTTTAGAAGATTTCAAAATTTAACTATTAAGACAAATTTAGTGGCACTTTTTTATACTTAAACTCTAGAACATTATGAACTTACACCTCATTACAACATCCATGAAAGAGTTAAATGTAGATACCACAGAAGCACTGAGTCCCTTTAAAGGAAAAAAATGAACATTATTTAGTTGCTACAAGAAGAAAAGATAAAATTAAGAGACAGTGTTTTTTGCGACTCTCAAACTGGAAAAGAAGGCAGAAAAAACTTTATTTTAAAGAGGAGATCAAACTTCTTATAAGCTTTTATAAGAAGAATTTTAGAGATATATGGTAAAAAGGAAATAATAAATAAAAGAGTTGATACCAAGATTCTTTAAAATATTACATAAGTTCAAGTATGAGATAAGTTTATAATATGGCTTACTGGAAGAACATCAATTATATATTTTCAAAATCTCATAAATAGGTAAGGTGAGGTCATGAGAAATTTCACTGACTTATAAATGCGTGCAGAATTTTTAAATTCATTATAGTGAGATGTAATTGTGACCCCCTGATAGATGTAATACCATTTTTCCTATTTTAGAGATTACACATTTCTAAAAAAAAAATAATGCCAGGCCAAGTCAATTGCTTTTTCATACAGCTAATTCGTTCAGTAATGAAAGTAAATTGGTATGATGTATATTGATTTTTATGAGACAGTTTAAGTTTGACTTAAAATTTACTTAAATTATTATGTACTCCTTCAAATGTTAGTTTGTTTTTCTGGGTGAAAATATTATGTTTTAGGGGGCAGGATTTAATTCAGATGAGAAGGCAATCCATTTGATATACTATAACACTCATTGAAAAATAGAAGAACATATAGAAAGATAAATCATTAGAAATACCATCAAATTCTGTTCAGTTCTTTTTTTCCAGAGACTTGCTACACATGGCAAGGAAACATGGAGTTATTTTCATCAAAGCACTTAGTATTCAGGTGTCTGTTATCTGTGCTAGAGCACCTGTCAATTCCAGAAGTCTGGTGATCATCCTGGTGTGAGGCAGGAGTGTAGTTAAGTGATTTGACTAAAAGAGAACGTCCGCAGGACTCAGATGATGACTGCTGCTGTCTGTAGAGCTACTACCTCTTTCTGGATGAGAGCCTGTGGGTTGTGAAACCAGAGAGCAGTACTTCCTTGGTTCATTACTCTTTCTGGCAAACTCTGATTCATCATCTAAGGCCCAGAAAACCACATTGGCAAAAAATCACTCCATTACCTAGGTTCCTATAGCTTTTCTTTTCTTTTTTTTTTGAGACGGAGTCTCGCTCTGTCGCCCAGGCTGGAGTGCAGTGGTGCGATCTCGGCTCACTGCAATCTCGGCCTCCCGGGTTCACACCATTCTCCTGCCTCAGCCTCCAGAGTTCCTAGAGCTTTTTAAGAGATATTCTAATATAGACATGCATCTACTTACATAGTTTGCTCTTCCAAAATGTCTTGCCTAACAAAAATTTTGTGCGTTGATCATATGTGTGTATGTTTGTGTGATGGGTAATTTTATGTGTCAACTTGACTGGGCTAAGGGATGCACAGACAGCTAATAATGCATCATTTCTGGGTGTGTCTGTGAAGGTGTTTGCAGAAGAGATTAGCATTTGGATTGTTTGACTGAGTGAGGAAGACGCCCTCATTAACATGGATGGGAATCGTTTAGTCCACTGAGGGATAGAACAAAAAGATAGAGGAAGGGCAAATTTGCTCTCTCTGCTTGCTAGGAAATTCATCTTCCCCTGCCCTAGAACATCAGTGCTTCTGATTTTTGAGCCTTTGAATTGGCCTCCCTGGTTCTCTAGCCTTCAGGTTTGGACTGGAACTTCACCACTAGCTTTCCCAGGCCTGCAGCTTGCAGCTGGCAGATTGTAGGACTTCTCAATTTCCATAACTGTGAAAGGCAATCTCTTGTAATAAAATCTCTCTCTCTTCATATATGTATACATACACACACATACGCACACACACACACATATATATATACACACATATATATACATACACACACACACATATATACACACACACACACACACACACACTATTGGGTCGGCGTCTCTGGAGAATCCTAATATAAAATGTGTATAAATTATATATGTGCATAAAATTATACATATGTTCTATAGCTGTTAGGGTAAAGGCTAACTTTCTGTAACAAAGAGATCCCAAAACACAGTGGCTTTACCCTTTACACCTGAGTCTCAAGGTGGATGGTTGATGCTGATGAGGCTCTTCTGTTTCAAAAAGTAATTCATGCAATCTGTCACTGACAAAGTAATTCCATCTCCTTGTTTTCTGTGTTCTAGTGTGTTACCTTTCTTGCATTGTTGAAGCTGGGTCATCCCTGTCATTGTTCCAGCCAGAAGTAGTAAAGAAAGTAAAGGCAGAAGAGAGCATGCTTTTTATTTTAATGCTAAAGCTTAGAAGTGCTATTCATCTCTTCACTTAGTTATTAAACATGATCATATGAGTACATCTACCTGTAAAGGAAGTTGATATATGTAGCTCCTAATGGCATGGCTATGTGCTCAGGTCAGCTTACACGGCTACAGAAAAAGGAGAGAATGGTTTTCAGGAGAAGTTTATCAATCTGCCACTTTTATTGCATATATAATGAAATATAAAAGTGGATACAGCAAAAATCCAAAGAATAGCAACAACAACAACCACAACAAACTTGTTGCTCTATGGTAAGGTTTCTCAATCAGGGCCATTTTGCCCAAGGAACATTTGCTAATGTCTGGATATACTTTGGATTGGTGCTACTGGCTTCTAGTTGCATAGAGTCCAAAGACACTGTTCATCATCCTGCAATACACAGGAGGACAGCCACAAAAACTACCTGGCTCAAAAGGGCAATAATGTCAAATTGAGAAAATCTACTTTATATTTTTCATATTTTCAAAATATTTCACGTCATTTGGAAAAAATGACATAAAAGTTGTGTGAGGAGAACATGTTAGAGATATTATTGGCTCACCTGTGTCACCCCTGCTTGACTGTAAGCAACTTTATAGTAGAAATCGTATTTTGTTCTTGTGTTTATTATAAGGCAATTATTTTATTTTATTTTTTTTTGACAGAGTTTTGCTCTGTCGCCCAGGCTGGACTGCAGTGTTGTGATCTCAGCTCACTGCAACCTCTGTCTCCTAGGTTCAAGTGATTCTCATTCCTCAGTCTCCCAAGTAACTGGGGTTATAGTAGCTAGGATTACAGGCGCCTGCCACCACACCCGGCTAATTTTTGTATTTTTAGTAGAGACGGGGATTCACCATGTGGGCCAGACTGGTCTTGAACTCCTGACCTCAGCTGATCTGCCTGCCTCGGCCTCTCAAAGTGCTGGAATTACAGGTGTGAGCCACCGCACATGGTCTATTTCATGTTTTCGAATAAGTAATAATGAGCATGGAATATCTTTTTGGTGCCTTTTTCTATACTAAACTTTGTGGAAATTGCTTCGAAACACATGAACCCTGTTCTCAACATCCTTGTCACTGTTTTTGTTATTTCTCCTTCCTTATCCTGCCCTGAATATCAGTAATATTGCTACTCATTTATCTCACATTTGCTGAGATGTCTGTATTTGAAGGTTACTTCCAATACCACAGCCACATCACTTCAAAAATCCAACATATAAAAAGGAACGAGATCATGTCCTTTGCAGCAACATGGATGGAGCTGAAGGCCATTGTTCTAAACGAACTAGCACAGGAAAAGAAAAACAAATACTGCCTGTTCTCACTTATAAGTGGGAGTTAAACCTTGAGTACACATAGATGCAAAGAAGAGAACAACAGACACTAGGACCTACTTGAGGGTGGAGGATGGGGGGAGTGAGGATCGAAAAACTACCTATTGGGTACTATGCTCATTACCTGGGTGACAAAATAATCTGTACACCAAATCTCTGCGACATGCAATTTACTCACGTAACAAACATAAACATGTATCCCCTGAATCTCAAATAAAATTTAGAAAGAATTAAAAAAAAAAAAAGGAAAATCCAACCTAGGGACACATAGCCTGGTCCATCACATTAAGAAATGCCTCCCCTCACTTACTTTTCCATGAAAGAGTAAGCAAGCCAAAGCAGGAAGCAGTTCTAAATCATTAACTTCTTAACAACTCAGCTCAGATGGAAACAAAATTAAGATTTACAGGACCATAAAGGAGGTGGTTGTTATTTAACTATTCAAAACGGGAAATGAAAGAAAATCCCAGGCTTTCCAAGATCCTGTGGCATAACTGGTATACTCAAAAGGCAAAGAAGAATGAATGAGCGAAATGAGCATTTGATGAATTTTCATACGAACTTCTGACCTTCTCAAGGATGGCAAAGTTGCTTTTATATCCCATGATCCAGCCTTGCCAACAATTTCTATTTTTTCTTTGTCTTCTGTCTCTCCCTCCATCTGTCTTTGTCAGTCTCTACCTCTGTCTGTCGGTCTCTTTCTTTCTCTCTCCCCCTTTCCTCCTTCTCTTCCTTTTCTCACTTTTCCTCCTTCTCTCCCTTTTCAAACTGTCCCAGCTTTCATTTTTAAGCTATCAATTCAACATTGCCTCTATCTCATCTAGTGACCTTTTGGGAAACTTTCTTAATCTATGTCAGAGATTATGAAATATGAAGGCTCATCTCTCTCTCTCTCAATCTTCATGTGCCCTCTAGCTTACACAGAAACAAAAGTTTGATTTTTCGGCATTGATTCAGTGTTCTCCATTGGGGGAAAAAAGTATTATGATCATTATCAACAGCACCATAAGGAATCACATGAAAGGCAACATTGTGCATGGAGCTTATTGAATTGCAAACAGCTTTCTCAGAAATCAAGGCCGCCCCAATGATGCAAATCAGATGCTTACATAATGCTATTGCCTTGGAGGGTGACAAAGGAGTGATGGGATTTAGATGCCCCTTTGTGGTGTGGCAAAGCTTTTCTGTCTTCTTGCTTCAAGCAGAATATTTTGACATATTAACTGGATCAGCACAAAATGTATCTAAAGCTATTGAATGCACATTTTTTTTTTTGGATGGAATGTATACTAAACCTCTTTCCCAGGGGATTTGAAGCAGCTGGAAGCTGCTATGACATTTCTGATCTTTTTCTCTTCTTGTCTTTCCATATCCCTTCCAACCCTTTCCGTAATCTATAGATATGCATATTTGGAAAAACAGTGCTGGTCACAGAATGAATGAAAAAATAATCCACCTCTTTCTCACTGGCTTTCATAATTTTGCATGTCATAATATCAGTTGTATACACATGTGCTACAGTGTTTTTTTTTTTTACAGATGGCACATTGAATTGGGACCATTGATCCAGTAAGTTATATTGTATAAAGCCAGATTCCAGTTTGACATGTGCTATGCATCACCATACATCCTTAAGAAAAATGCTTGCTGTGTATACACGTGTCTTCCTAGCAGCTGATTTCTGAATATGGGCATTG
Organism: Symphalangus syndactylus; assembly: GCF_028878055.3. Classification (NCBI taxonomy): domain Eukaryota; kingdom Metazoa; phylum Chordata; class Mammalia; order Primates; family Hylobatidae; genus Symphalangus; species Symphalangus syndactylus. The sequence continues at coordinate 86,707,946 of NC_072435.2, forward strand.
ATGCATGGCATGTATTAGAGACTGGAATATATCTCCAACTGTGCAATCCAAATGAAGCTAAGTGTATTTTCTACAAGATTACCCTGCCTTCCTTTATTTTCTCCTTTATATTTTCTTTGCTATCTCCTCCCTACTTTCTTTCTTACCTCCCCCTTAATTCATTCCTTTAATATTTTCCTCTTTGAATCATGTTTTTTTTTTTCTTTCTATTAGTCTAGAGATGCCTTGAAAATATCATGATATCTTTGTGTAATATCTGAGCCTCATTGTCTGGTTATCAAAGAGAGTCGGTAAATGCTTATTAAATAAACTTGATGCTATTTTTTAGTAGTTACATGCATATTTATCTAAGATGGCATAATGCTGATGTGTAGAAATTTTATCTTTGTCATTGTTATCACCATCACCGCTTCTGTCATCCTTGACGTAATCATCATCATCACCATACTGAGTGCTTACTCTCCACACCAAGAGTGTTAAAATTATTCTTTCATTTAATTATATACTGACCTGTTAGTGTCCTCATCTGTAAAATGGAGACCATAATAGCACTTTTCTCCATATACTTCTTGTAAGTATGAAAATGGAATGATATATAGAAAGTGTTTCAAGTATTACATGAATACTAAATAATTCATAAATGTTAGCTATTGATATAACAATTATTATTTTAATCTATATTGAAGGGGAATAGAGAGGTTAGGTAATTTGCTAAAAGTCACTCAGCTATTAAATGTCAGAAACTGGAAACATGCTCCCAGTTTTGGCTTCATGGTCCAAGCTCTTACAAATACTGGCTTTCCATTATCAGAGTCTCTAAATTTCTTGACAAAAGCAGAGGTAATAAGTCAAATGCATATTATGATAGATTTCGAGAGAGGAACGTTTTTCTCATAAAAAAGGGACATGGATGAAACTGGAAAACATCATTCTCAGTAAACTATCGCAAGGACAAAAAACCAAACACCGCATGTTCTCACTCATAGGTGGGAATTGAACAATAAGAACTCATGGACACAGGAAGGGGAACATCACACTCCGGGGACTGTTGTGGGGTTGGGGGAGGGGGGAGGGACAGCATTAGGAGATATACCTAATCCTAAATGACGAGTTAATGGGTGCAGGAAATCAATGTGGCACATGGATACATATGTAACAAACCTGCACATTGTGCACATGTACCCTAAAACCTAAAGTATAATTAAAAAAAAAAAAAAGGAAGAGTTTGAACAAAATTCTAAAAGAAAATAAATAGTTTCAAAAAATTTTACCTTTACCATTAAAGCCTTCTGTATCACAGATTGGATGCACAGTATAATTATATTTATGTCAGAAATATACTTATGAAGTTACTCTACCTGCTAATGCAATAATATCCCATCTTTATAATTTCATACTTTAAAGTCAAACATAAAGTTTTGAATAGCTAATGATACTGCTTCTGTGGTAATGTCCAAACAATGAAACCTGCTCTAAAGAAGAAAATAGCTGGCCTTTCTTCCTTTCTTCTTTCCTGCTTTGATGGTCTCTGGTATTGCTTAACATTTGTTAAAGTTAGTGATGAAATTTTATGTCGCAGGGACAAAATGTTTAGATTATTATGAGTTAAAGTAAATATTTAAGAATTTATGTAAATATCTAGATGGGGAACAAGGAAACTAACACATTCTAAAAATTGTATTAAAAAGTATTTTGCACTGAAAAAAATTCATAAAAGATGAATAGAAATGAGTCAAATGACCACCTATTGGAAATTATTTAAAAACTATGACATATGAACAGAACATTTACCAAAGACCATATTTTACTAAGTTTCATACTATTGCTTGTAAGATGCACCTTATTTTTTATAAAGCTAAGAAAGAAAAAAACCTACTCATCAAATATCACCATACCTTCTTATCCTTTTGACTTTTTAACTTCAAATTCTAAAAGAGCTTTCAGACTTATTTAGACAAAAATTTTGGTAATATTTGTCTTGTGTCTACATAAAAAGAAAAGATCTATTAACTATTGACTAAGGAATTTCTAAAGTGTCTTTATATTCAGAATCCAAGTCTTTTCTTTTTATCAGTTTTTGAGTCAGTCATTGATGTCCATGTTTTCCCACATGATATTTTCTTCTATATCAAAATAATATTAATAATATAACATTTCTAAAGATAATTAATTTAGGAATTCAAGTAATTAATGCTAGTGAATTATACAAACAATGAATTGTCCAAAAAAGAGATTAAGAAAAAAATTCCATTATGGTAGCACTGAAAACAATAAAATATTCATGAATAAATTTAAATCAGGTGATAAAAGATCTCTGCACAGACAACTATAAAACAATACTGAAAGAAATTGAAAAAGACACAAACAAATGAAAAGATATTCATTGGGATTGGAAGAAATTAATATTGTTGAAATGTCCACACTACCCAATTCTATCTACAGATTCAATACAATCCCTACCAAAAATGCCAACGGCATTTTCCCCCAAAATACAAAAAAAGTTAAAATGTATATAAAACCACAAAAGACCCCCAAATAACCAAAGAAAACTTGAGAAAGAAGAACGAAGCTGGAGGCATTGTACTTCCTAATTTCAAATTATATAAAAAAAGCTATAGTAATAAAAATAGTATGGTACTGGCATAAAAGCAGATCCATGATTTTTTTCAGACCAATGGAACAGACTGGAGAGCCCTGAAATAAACAGAGCATGTAGAGTTAACTGATCTTTGACAAAGGTGCCAAGAATACACAATGGGGAAATGATAATCTCTTCAACAAATGGTGTGAGAAAAGCTAGATACCCAAATGCAAAAAAACGAAATTGGAATTTTGTCTTAAACTACATACAAAAATAAACTCAAAATACATTACGTACTTAAACATAAGACCTGAAATCATGAATCTTCTAGAAGAAAACATAAGGAAAAAGCTTCTTGACATTGGTCTTGGCAATGATTTTTTGGATATGACCCAAAAAACACAGGCAACAAAAGTAAAAATAAACAAGTGGTACTATTTTAAACTAAAAGTCTTCTTCACAGCAAAGAAAATAATCAACAAAATGAAAAGGCAGTCTATTTACAAATATTTACAAATCATTTACCTTATAAAGGGTTAATATCCAAAATATGTAAGGAACTCATACAATTCAACAGCAAATTAAAAACAAAAACCTGATTTAAAAATGGGAAAAACATGAATAGATATTTTTCCAAAGAAGACATAAAATGGCCTTCAGGTTTATGAAAAGGTGCTCAACATTACTAATCATCAGAGAATGCAAATCAGAACCACAATGAGCTATGACCCTGCACCTGTTAGGATGGTTACTATAAAAAAGGCAAGTGATAACAACAGAATGTGGAGAAAAGGGAAACTTTGCATTGTTGGTGGGAATGTAAAGTGGTACATCAATTATGGAAAACAGCATAGAGGTTCCTCAAAAAATTAAAAATAGAACTACCATTTTGCAATCTCACTTCTGGATCTATATCCAAAGATACATGAATTCAACATATGAATTCACAAAGAAAATGTTAACAAATACATACACAATGGAATCTTATTCAGCCTTAAAAAAGAAGCATATCCTGCCATTTTAGACGATATGGGTGAACTTGGAGGACATTATGCTAAGTGAAACAAGCCAGGCACAGATATACAAATACTGCTTGATCTCAATTTTATACACAATTGAAAAAAGTCAAACTCATAGAAGCAGAGAGTAGAATGGTGGTTGCTGGAGGCTGGGGATGGGAGAAATGGGGAGATGTTAGCCAAAGGGTATAAACTTTTGTTTATAGATGAAGAAGTTTTCTGGGGAATCCAATGTACAGCATAGTGACTATAGTCAATAATACTGTATCATATACATGAAATTTGCTAAGAGAGCAGATACTAATTGTTTTTAACATACACACACATACAAACACACACACCACACACACACACAAATGAGTAACCATGTGAGGTGATGGATGTGTTAATTAACTTGATTTTGGAAATCATTTCATAATGTGTACATATATCAATTTATGTTGTATCCCATAAATATATACAAATTGTCAATCTTACATTAGTAGAGCTGGAAAAAAAAAGAGAATGTCAGAAGCCAATAAACTATCATCACCTTAAAAACCACAAAAAGAAGAGAAAACTATAAACAAAGCAATCAGAAGGAAGAAAATAAAGAACAGAAATGAATGAAATTGAAAAAAGAAACAATAAAATCAACCAGACACTATGGCTCATGCCTAGAATCCCAGCACTTTCAGAGGCTGAGGTTGGAGAATTGCTTGAGGCCAGTTTGAGCTCAGCTCAGCTTTGGCAAGAAATTGAGACCCCCATATCTAAAAAAATTATTTAAAAAAATAAAGGCCGGGTGCGGTGGCTCACGCCTATAATCCCAGCACTTTGGGAGGCCGAGGCGGGTGGATCACAAGGTCAGGAGATCGAGACCATCCTGGCTAACACGGTGAAACACCGTCTCTACTAAAAAATACAAAAAATTAGCTGGGCATGGTGGCAGGCGCCTGTAGTCCCAGCTTCTTGGGAGGCTGAGGCAGGAGAATGGCGTGAACTTGGGAGGCAGAGCTTGCAGTGAGCCGAGATCGTGCCACTGCACTCCAGCCTGGGCGACAGAGCGAGACTCTGTCTCAAAAAAAAAAATAAGTAAATAAAATAAAATAAAATCAGTGAATCTAAAAACTGGTTCAATCTAATTGATGAAACTATAACCAGAACAATAAAGAATAAAACAAACTAGAAAAAATTACCAATATGAGGAAAAAACAGAGGACATAACTACCTGTCTTATAGGCATTAAGTGGATAATAACAGAATATCGTGAGGCCTATGATAGTAAGTTTGAAAACATGAAATGGATAAATTCCTGCTAAAAGCAGACTACTGAATCTCACTCATAAAGGAGATAAACTGAATAGTATGTCATTTACTAAGTTATATGAATTTTTAATTAAACATTTTCTCCCAAAGAAGACTCAAGGCCCAGATGATAGCATGAGTGAATTCTGTGAAGCATTTAAAGAAGAATTATACCATTTTTATACAAACTGCTTCAGAAAATTTAAAATGAGAATGCTCTCCAACTCGTTTTATGAGACCTGATGATACCAAAGCCAGACAACAACATTACAAGAAAAAACGAAAAACTTAAACCAATACAAAAATGGTACCAAAAAATGGAATGCTGACATGGTTCAGTATCCTCACCTGAATCCTCACCTGTAAAATTCTTTAATACATTATTAGCAAATCAAATTTAGAAATGTATAAGAAGAATGATACAGCATGAAGAGTGGCATTTATCTCTGGGATGCAAGATTGATTTGCCATGTGAAAGTCAATCAATGTAATTCACTATATCAAAATAATGTAGTAGAAAAGTGTATTAGCTCAACAGATACAATGAAAGAGTTTTTTAAAAGTCAACCTGTATTCACAATAAAAATATCTCAGCAATCTAATAGCAGAGGGAAACTTCCTTAACTTGATAAAAGACATCTATAATAACCTATAACTGACAGTAATCTTAATAGTAAAAGACGCCTGTAATCCCAGCACTTTGGGAGGCCAAGGCGGGTGGATCACCAGGTCAGGAGATCGAGACCATCCTGGCTAACACGGTGAAACCCCGTCTCTACTAAAAATACAAAAAATTAGCAAGGCGCTGTTGCGGGCGCCTGTAGTCCCAGCTACTTGGGAGGCTGAGGCAGGAGAATGGCGTGAACCCGGGAGGCGGAGCTTGCAGTGAGCCGAGATCGCGCCACTGCACTCCGGCCTGGGTGACAGAGTGAGACTCCGTCTCAAAAAAAAAAAAAAAAAAAAAAAAAAAGATATTGGGAAGGTGACTCAAATTTTTTTTTTAATTTTTTTTTTTTTTTTTTTGAGACAGAGTCTCACTCTGTCGCCCAGGCCGAAGTGCAGTGGCGCGATCTCGGCTCACTGCAAGCTCCGCCTCCCGGGTTCACGCCATTCTCCTGCCTCAGCCTCTCTGAGTAGCTGGGACTACAGGCGCCCATCACCACACTCGGCTAATATTTTGTATTTTTAGTAGAGACAGGGTCTCGATCTCCTGACCTCGTGATCCGCCTGCCTCAGCCTCCCAAAGTGCTGGGATTACAAGCATGAGCCACCGCGCCCAGCCAGACTCTAAAATTTATACGGAAAGGCAATGGTGATAGAATAGTCCCATCAATTTTGAAATTAAATAAAACAAATTTGGAAGACACACAAAACCTTATTTCAAGACTTATTATATGGCTTCCGTAATTAAGACATTGTGGTTTCAGTGGTAGGATAGACTTGTTAATTAATAGAACAAAATAGAAAGTCTGAAAGAGACTCACATATCTATGGTCAATTGATTTTTGATAAATGTAATGTGCCAAGGTAATTCTAGAGAGAAAACATATTCTTTTCAATAAATTTTACTGGGACAAAAAACCTAACACAAACAAACAAAAACCTTGTCCTAACCCAACACAAACAAACAAAAACCGTGTCCTCTCTCTGTATTTGTATACACACTATATACAAATGTTAACTTGAAATGGATCATATAACTTAGTGAGGAACTTAGAAATATATAACTTCTAGAAGAAAATACAGGAAGAAAACCTTTGTGAACTTGGGGTGGATAAATATACAGCACACCAAAGCACAAACCATAAGATAAAAATTTTGCATTTGTATTTCATCAAAATTGAAACTTTCTGCTCTCAAAAAGTCTCTTAAAATACAATAATAAGAAGATAAGCAATCCAATATAATAGGCAAAAGTTTGAAAATAAATTTCACACACTCATAAAAAATATATATGCCAAATAAGAACATGAAAAAAATGCTTGGCATTATTAATCAGTAGGAAAATTCAAATTTGTTTTTTTTTTTTTTATTATACTTTAGGGTTTTAGGGTACATGTGCACAATGTGCAGGTTCGTTACATATGTATCCATGTGCCATGTTGATTTCCTGCACCCATTAACTCGTCATTTAGCATTAGGTGTATCTCCTAATGCTGTCCCTCCCCCCTCCCCCCACCCCACAACAGTCCCCGGAGTGTGATGTTCCCCTTCCTGTGTCCATGAGTTCTCATTGTTCAATTCCCACCTATGAGTGAGAACATGCGGTGTTTGGTTTTTTGTCCTTGCGATAGTTTACTGAGAATGATGTTTTCCAGTTGGAAAATTCAAATTTGAACAACAAAAATATATAACTATATACCTACTAGATTGACTAAAATTACAAAAATCATTGCTGGTGAGGGATGCAATGCATCTGTTTCTCCCATTTATTACTAGTGGGAATGGAAAATGGTACAGTCACTTCAGAAAATAGTTTGGCAGAATAGAGTTAAACATATAATTAACATAAAAGTCAATCATACTACTCCAAGGTATTTTCACAAGAATGTTGAGAACATATCTCCACACAATATCTGTATGTGAATGTTTGTAACAATTTCATTCATAATCACTAAAAACTAGAAACAATTCAAATAGCACCAACTGGTGAATAGATACAAGTTGTGGTATATCCATATAATAGAATATAACTAAGCAAAAAGGAACAAACACTACATCAACAACATGATGCTGTTAGCATTAAGCCAAGTGAAAAAGCCCATGTTTCCAGTTATATGACATTCTGGAGAAAGCAAAATTATGACCACAAAGATCAAATTAGTAGTTTGCAGGGGTCCAGGGTAAGTGGAACTTTCCTCCATGCAAAGATCCATAAAGACAGCTCTTTAGAGTAATGGCAATATTATATAAATTGGGTTAAAACTGTGGTCATACACATTATATATTTGTCAAGCTCAACAAACTGTGCAAATAAAATAGGTAATTTTCACTGTACATAAATTATATCTCAAGTAATAACAATGAACAAAAAACTAAACAACAAAAAAGAAAAATCCACATAGTAATACTAATGTGTGTGCCTATATATTTTAGCACCAACTGGAGCAGAAACATTTTGAGAAATAATTTGGCAATATGTATAAAAAGCTTTAAATATGGTCATACATTTAATTTGAACATCTTCATTATGGCACCAAAAGAAAATAATCTAACATATAAGAAAAATTGTGCCCATAAAGATGTTTACTGCAGAATTATTTATAATAGTGAAAACATGGAAGTAACTTTAAGGTCTAACAAAATATGTGAAATCTGTGAAGGACTGAGTAAGATTTAGAGTGGCATCTTGATTAGACTTTAAATAAATACAGTTATTCAATAAATATAAAAGGTCATGATGCAACGTAAATTAAAAAGAGCAATATACCCAATTTTATTTAAGGTCTTCTTTTAAATGATGGCTGACCAAACACACACATGTACTTTTCAGTTCCTAGAGCTGTTATAGTTGAATCTACAGGAGCAGTAGTGAAACTTTATCCAAATGGTCCTTTTTTTTTTTTTTCCCCTTCAACCTTCTCTCAACTCCTACTTCCACTTTTGAGGCACCTAATCACAAACAAAAATTCCATGAACCTCATTTAAAAAATCACCACGGTAAAGTAGTTTTCTCAGCCTTTTTTTTTTCTGTTTTGAATTTAAATAATAAATCTAAGGTCATGGCTATATAAATAAAACATATAAATAAAAATTAGTTAACAAAGAAAAACAAACAAACATAAATAGCCACAAACATACTACATACTTTTAAAAGTAACTTTATCATGATAAATATCTATTTGATTGTAGCATTGATTTGATCTGATATTAACTCTTCAGTTATTGATGATTAACAATAATAAAAATGGTGATATAATAGGTATGTGTGCATGCAACTTATTTAAACCCTCTTTGCCATTTTTTAAAATCTTAAATACTAAGAGATGATTTTCAAAGTTATAATGTTGTGATAAATATTATATTTTAAGGATTAACTACTAGACTACCAAAAAGTATTTAGGACTACCAAGACAATTTCTAAACAGTATTTTAGTAGGTTTTAAAGTTTCCTAATTATATTCTACATCGCTATCCAAACACAGCCTTCAAATATCTTAGTTTCTATTACACAGATGGAATCATTTTTCATTGATTTTTGTTCAATTTGACTGATTTTTAAAATCAATTTTTACTTTTGAATAAAGATAGATTCAAAACTTACTAAAAAGATGATATAGAATATTAACTACTCTGAATTTGCCTTACATAGAATCAGACTTGTAAAGATTGTCTTTAATTAATTGAATATTAAGAAATATATTTGCTGTATATAAATGTATTTACTATCATTAAATGTTATAAACTTTCTTTACCATCAGATTCTCTTTATATGGTAATCAATAATCTGAAATGCTACTGATTTCCGGCATTTCCATTCTCTTAACATTATGATTGTTTATGTAACTAATTAGTTCATAAGCTCTGAATCTTAGTTATCATTGTTTTCTAATGCTAATCACAGCTCAAGGAATTAAGTGTTTAAAAAGAAGTGTTTGTTAGATTTAATGGAGATATACCATTTAACAATTTTTTTAATATAATATCTTGTTCAGCAAGTACTGAACTGAGCCTATATTCAAATTTCATTGCATTCCTTTTTGAAATCTATCCAATTTTCCAGAAAATGCTTGAGGTAAAAATGGACTCATGTTTATGTGGGATTTTGGCATAATTTGCCCCAGCTTAATATCTTCCAAAGAATCTTCATTATCTTAAAAAAGATACTTAAAAATATACAAAAGTCACTCTCACAGCTTCTTTGTGCCTGTTTCCTCATTTATAAAATGAGGATGATAGTAGTACCTACCTCAAATGATTGTTATAATGATTAAATGAGTATAACTCTTAGAATGCTGTTTATGGCACGTAGTAAGTGCTATATGTGTGAGTGGCAATTAATATGGTCCCCAACTACACTTCCACCTCAGTTCTTACCCCAACAACCTTGTACACTTTCCTGAACTCACAGTACTTTACTTTCTAACCTCTTTTTACCTTGGTCGTGCTGTTTCATTTACCTAGAGTACACAACTTTCTCTAGTTGGCTAACTCATGATTGTCTCTTCAAGACTCAGTTTAGCATTGTGTGCTTAGGAGAGCCTTTTCCAGATCCCTTTGTAAGTGTTCCTACATAGAAAAGGCTTATTGATTATTATACTTTAAGTTTTACGGTACATGTGCACAACGTGCAGGTTTGTTACCTATGTACACATGTGCCATGTTGGTGTGCTGCATCCATTAACTTGTTATTTACATTAGGTATATCTCCTAATGCTATCCTTCCCCCCTCCCTCCACCCCACGACAGGCCCCAGTGTGTGATGTTCCCCTTCCTGTGTCCAAGTGTTCTCATTGTTCAATTCCCACCTATGAGTGAGAACATGAGGTGTTTGGTTTTCTGTCCTTGCAATAGTTTGCTGAGAATGATGGTTTCCAGCTTCATCCATGCCCCTACAAGGCACATGAACTCATCCTTTTTTATGGCTGCATAGTATTCCATGGTGTATATGTGCCACATTTTCTTAATCCAGTCTATCATTGATGGACATTTGGGTTGGTTCCAAGTCTTTGCTATTGTGAATAGTGCCACAATAAACATACGTGTGCATGTGTCTTTATAGCACCATGATTTATAATCCTTTGGGTATATACCCAGTAATGGGATGGCTGGGTCAAATGGTATTTCTAGCTCTAGATCATTGAGGAATCGCCATACTGTCTTCCACAATGGTTGAACTAGTTTACAGTCCCACCAACAGTGTAAAAGTGTTCCTATTTCTCCACATCTTCTCCAGCACCTGTTGTTTCCTGACTTTTTAATGCTCATCATTCTAACTGGTGTGAGTTAGTATCTCATTGTGGTTTTTATTTGCATTTCTCTGATGGCCAGTGATGATGAGCATTTTTTCTTGTGTCTGTTGGCTGCATAAATGTCTTCTTTTGAGAAGTGTCTGTTCATCTCCTTTGTCCACTTTTTGATGGGGTTGTTTTTTTCTTGTAAATTTGTTTGAGTTTTTTGTAGATTCTGGATATTAGCCAGAAAGGGCTTATTCTTGTAATAATCATCTACACAATGTATTGTAACAGTTTGTTTTTCTATCTCACTGTATTAGTCCGTTCTCACACTGCTATGAAGAAATATCCAATACTGGGTAATTTATAAAGAAAAGAGGTTTAATTGAGTAATATTTCTGCATGGCTGGGGAGGCCTCAGGAAACTTATGGTCATAGCAGAAGGGGAAGCAAACATGCCCTTCTTCACAAGGCAGCAGGACAGAGCATGAGTGCTGGTAGGGGAAATACCAGGTGCTTATAAAGCCATCAGATCCTGTGAGAACTCACTCACTATCACAAGAACAGCATGGGGGAAACCCCATGATTTAATTCCCCCCTCCCCCACCGGGTCCCTCCCATGCCATGTGGGGATTATGGAACTACAATTCAAGATGAGATTTGGGTGGGGACAAAGACAAACCATATCGCTCACCATCCCAGTTGAGTAAGTACCTTGAAGACTTTGGTTGTCCTTTGTCACCACTATATTCTTTGCTCCTAACTTCAACATTTGGCCCATAATAGGTGCTCACATAAATGTTTAACAGATGGGTGAACTGAATCAAGAGTATTATCAGTGAGAAGGAAATATTTGACGAAGAGAGTTGTAGAAAAAAGGTGAATACCAAGCTAGTTTATAGTCTATAAAGTTCCAAAAGAGTGGTTTCTAATGCAAATATACATAAGAATTTCTTTTCTTTTTTTTTTTTTTTTTAAAAAAAAAAAGGCTTTAAAAACACAGATTCCTGGGCTATGCTGCTAATCCACTGAATTAGAATCTCTGGTTACAGATATTTAAAACAAATTCATCATAGTATTTCTAACATGGTTAATAATCTCTGCTCTAAAATGAGCTCTTTTATACATGATTTGAAGTGTTCTACACTTTCACCCTTAGCAGTTATATAAAGTTCTCTTTAGAATAAGCTTTAGGTTAATTCATTATTTCAGATTTTTAAATAGTGAGCAGTTAATCAATGACTTGATAGAACATGTAAAATTATTCTGAAATATTTCCTATGTAAAAAATTCTAGTAGTTTAAAAGATATTTTTCAATCTTTTTCTAACAATTGTCATTTTATTCTCTTCATCCCAGCCCCTTAAAGTAAGTATAAAAGTTCCAGATTTAAAATGTGCCCTTGCTATAAACCACTCCAAAGTAAAGGGAACCAAGTAAATTCAGGCGATTTCTTACAGTGTAATTGCCTTCTTTTCATACTAATAAAAGTGGTCTCTCATGCCTACTTTCTCTGGCTTGTTCATATAACATAGGCAACTGTGTCAACATTTAGCAACCTTAAATATATGCCAGACACTAAGGTGCACATAAAAAAACGTTTCTGTATCCAATAACCATCTTATAAATGTTTCTGTGCTCAATGTGCATATTAAAATGCCAGTTTTTCCCTTCCAACAATGACACGTGTTGAAATGTGGATAAATGTTGAATATCTGTTATGTATGTTGGCAAATGATAAAACATTAAATAGACTGCTCTAAGTGAAATCTAATGAAAAGACCATTTCACACAAGTTCTTTCCACCATTAGCACACTCTAACCCTCATTCTGAAAAGATACGACCTCTGGGTGGGAAAAGAAAAACATCACAGTTGGAATACAGCAGTAAAAAGTATCTATAAAGAAAGAGACTGAGGGCATTCATTTTAAAATTTGAATGTAAATGCTACTTTTTCCACTTCAATTTTAATTAGAGAATATGTATCTAGAGTTGACAATAAACAAAATCTAGTAATACGGGTAACTGCAGAGCCAGTTATATTGATGGTAAAGAAGGTTATTATTTCTGTAATTTTAAGAGTGATAAATGCTCTTGGTGTTTTTTAAAAAATTAATCAATACAATAATATATTAAATTTGTATGTATAAAATAAAAAATGGAATTCCTGTCTTTGAATATCACTATTAATGAGTCAGCTAAATGTTTCCAGAATTGTAAATATATAAACACATATATACATAGGCATATACGTGTGCAAGTGTGTGTGTGTGTATGTGTGTGTGTATGAAAGGTGCCCTATGTTGAAATTCTAATGGCTTCCATAAATTTGGTAGAGACTTTCTGCCAGTATGTAATAGAGATATTCACATCACTGAAGGGAGAACAGAGCTGCTCCTAATTGCCTATCACATTACTTTTGGAGCCAAATGGATGTTACATTATTCAGGATTAAGGGATACATTTCCAAAGCACCAAGCAAGATGGATGCTTCAGAATCCCTTCGTTGGCTCCAAAAGCTGTTCATTGTTTGCCTTTTCATTGCTTTGTCATTGCCACAGTAAAGGATACCTTTGGTGCACGATGCTGTTTGCAGGGCAATTTTTGCCACGAAAAAAGGATTAATTTTTTCTGCCATTTTCCATTTTCATCACCAATTTCCAACTGTCATGAAAGTGAGCTCTGTTTTTACACGACATTCCACTCTTATTACCGTCTTCGTCCCAAGAATGAAAGTCTGTAATGAGAGCAAAGCCATGGCTGGCATCTGAGGGCTGTTATAATTCACTCTCTTGACAAAGATAGTAATGAGAAATGACAGTGGCACAAAATGAATCCTTTCCGATCCCAGCCCCTTGGATGATAATGAAAACAGAAGATGGCACCAACTTTATTCATCTTCTTGACACCTATTGTGACAGGATTGAAAGCTGCAGCAACAAACATATCCGAGATTACAATTTCCCAGTCTCATTCACATATTGCGTTTTTTTAAAAAAAACTCCCTACCACTATTTCTCCTGGGAATCCAGTTTTGGGGGGTGCTTTCAGAGGTTGAAGAATTTTCTTTACTGTCCACAACTTAAAGTATGTCAGAGAGGTAGAAGTGTTTCCAGCTTTGAAAAGTATGTGGTTTATTATTATCATTATTATAAAATCAGCTTAGCAATGCCTGTAAAAGAAATGATGAGGAGGAAGCAGAGAATATGGAAACAAAACCACTTTTTGAAGTTCTAATTCAATTCTCTGACTCTCCAGAAAAAAAATGCCAATTTAAGGTGTAAAATATTCAACTAACACAATGAATACAGGATCTTCCTTGCACTTGCATGATTTCCCTCTCCACTCCCCTCCCTTCCCCGCTCCCCCTCTTCCCTTTTCTCTCCTCTCCCCTACCTTCTCCTTCCCCCTCATCCCTCCCTTCCCTTTTCCCCCCTCTTTTAGCTATGATTATATCTTCATAAAATCTGAAAGGGAATTTTTAGCTAAGTTGATCCAATCTCCTCATTTTATAAATAAAAAAAAGAAGGCTTCAGATCCTGGCTAACACGGTGAAACCCCGTCTCTACTAAAAATACAAAACAAAATTAGCCAGCGTGGTGGCGAGCACCTGTAGTCCCAGCTACTCAGGAGGCTGAGGCAGGAGAATGGCGTGAACCCGGGAGGCGGAGCTTGCAGTGAGCCGAGATCGCGCCACTGCACTCCAGCCTGGGCGACAGAGCAAGACTCCGTCTCAAAAAAAAAAAAAAGAAAGCTTCAGGAGGTGAAGTCACTTACTCACAGTAACCCAGACAGTGTCGGGATATGTCATTCCCAGTGTTCAATCTCATCCTTCTAAAATATAAGTTGAAAATGCCAAAGACAAAGACAGCACGGAATATATGTATTACATTCAATTTCTTTGCAGCCTCTCTATAGAGGGAATGTGGCATTCTCTCAAGAAATTTATTTTGGAGTCACAAGACTCAGGCTCTGTGATCTCCTACCTCTGTGTCCTTTGGTCACTCCTCTTTCTGCATTTCAGTGTTCTTCAACGCAAAACAAGGATAACTAGCATACTAAACAGTCTTATCTTCAATAGAGTAAATAAAGTCGCCATTTATTCTTTCTTCTCCCTGCTGACTTCAAATATGACTTTGTTCTCTTTGTGTGGGCTTAATTAGGGCTCATAGAGACCAAAAGTAGAAAAACCTATTCTTTCCTGTTCTTGATCTGCTCTGAAAACCTGTTTCTCTTACCTCTTCCTCACACTGCTTCTAACTGTTCTGTGGTCAGGAGCTAAGAAGAGGCGCAAAGTAAAGTGGCAAAAGCCCCTCCTCTGTTGCTGGGTATCTCTGCGCTGCACCATTTCATGATGTAGTAATAGACCCTCTGGGAGACGTTTTACAACTCACCCTTCTCTCCTGGCAAAAAAAGGAAAATGGTCCATTTTTCCTCTTGGCAGGCATCCAAGTCCTTTCAAAAATATTCAAGCCTGGCTAATTTACTAGGTCTCCAGGTGGTCCATGTGAAAACGCATACCAGCTGGCCCTGACAAACTTCAGGAGTGAGGCCAATTCATTGCATTCTTTTTCTAGGGGCTGCCATTGAGACCTACTCTAGGCAACCTCCAGCATTCAGAACTCTTCAGGCAAGACACAGCCACCATTCTCTCTGCCTCTGCAAACTCCAGAATATAACTCCAAGCTGGAGATATCTGTTCTATACCAACATGAGCAGACTTAGGCATTTTTCTTGCTGCCAAGCATCAAGCAAGGAATTAACAACATGTTAGTGAAACATTAATCTCCCCTTTTAACACAAATTCCGATCTCTCTGGGTGGTTGTTGGGAGGCATCCTTACTAGACTAGAGAGAAAAGGGAATGTGATAGTCTTATATATACCTATTAAATTTGCTCATCAACTATGCTTTTCAACAACCCTCTTACCTACATTTACATTGGCTACTGGGAAGTATGATGGCTGAACTAGTTTGGCCGTTTGAGGATAGATCTGCTGCTTCTTTTTAGATAAGTAACAATACTTCTTCATTGTCTCAGCTTTCAGATGTTAAATGAAATGTTGAAACCCAGCAAAAAAGTCTTACTGTATTTTCTACAGTCCTCTCATGGTTGTTGTAATAAGCATACCATTTTCATATTGTGGTAACTTATTTTGTCTTTCTATTAAGTGCTGGTATAATATCTCTTGTGTTACGGGATAACTAAAGCATAGAAAGAGGAAATGTCTTCTTCCAATAAAGGGAATCAGTGATCTGGTTAAATCAAGTATTTAAAATAATATGAAGTAAGAATATGTGCTACAGCACACTGCAGTGCTCAAACAATTAGAACATCCAGGGATCCTAGAACGTCTAGAGCTTTCTATGCCTGATAGTTTCTGTGACATTATTAAAACTCAACTACAGTCTATCTGATAGATCCTCTAAACTGAAGGTCCAGTATACCTTCAACCCGATCCTAGAGTTAGCAATAGCTCTTGTTCTTGGGAAATACCTCTGGTCCTCTGGGATGAGGTACACAATAAAGCATTCATGGTTTTAGTGGCAGCCAGAGGCCCACCAGGCCTGTGCGACAATGGTACTTGGACTGAATAGTTTGCAGTCCCCTTAAGATATTGTACTAAGAGCTCTTCCAAATGTTTTGTAAGTTCTTTGGCCTATTCATAGGCTTTCGGGTGTTTATTTTCACAACACCATTCTCCTCTTGCACTTTCCTTTGAACATTTTCAGACAAATGAAGACAACATTCTATTAAACAACAATAGTAATTTTGATGTGAAAAATGCCCCAGATTTGTAGGTATGCCTCATTCACTAATTAATATAACATCCACCCTGGCAACTTTATATTTTGCAACTTAGTATGTACAAAGCTTTGTGTTCTGTGACCCTCATTTGTGACAAGTTGCTTCATGTCTTCAGGTTTTTGTTGATTTATTTGTAATATGAGAGAAACTGGAATTGCATTTGCAGTGTCTTCTGAGGGCCTCTTGTGTTCTGTTGAGATGCTCAACAGCCTACTTGGATAAAGATGGAATGGGACAAGTGAATTGCATGGGGAAACTCAGTAGCCTCTTACCCAGTCAGTGAAGGAGCTCAGCTTATGTCATTTTATGTATAGGGATTCTACACAAGATTGATTTTTAAAAAGGGAATTCCATTCCAAAACCACAGGATTGGAATTTTCTTCTGATTCTATTTATCCACGATTATATGAAATAGCATATGGATTAAAAAACTCCTGAACACCAGAATTTAATTCACATATTATTCATGACATGGGGTGAGACTGGAGTCATATGAAATTGCTCTGATGCTTGATATCACCTACTCAATGTTATTTAGTGAAGAAATAATATTAAAAAACAAAGTGCCTCTTTCCATACTCATCCAAGACAAGGAAAAACTGTATTTTAAATACATATTATGTGGTTCAAAGTAACCTCATAAATTGGTATAAACTTGTCAAGTGGGCAAAGAAATATGCTTCAGGCCTTATCACAAGAAGACAAAGAAAGAAGTCAGCCATGATGTAACTAAATAGCTGTGATAGTCTCAGTGGAATCTATTTCCATAGTTCCTGATTGCAGCTCCTTTAAGAAAAGAATGGCAATGTGCAATTTATTTCTATATGAAAAATAGATTTATTTTTGCTTAAGGATAACTGAATTTTTTTTCTAGTCATGCATGTAAAGATGAAAATTATACTCAGTTAAAATGCTATGGATATTTTCTATAGTCATTCAAACTATATAGAATTAAAATCAATGAATAATATCAGGACAAACATAGATTAAATGCATATAAAAATCTTGATTCTATTTCTAAACCTACTGTGGAGTTAAAACAATAGCAAGAAAAAAATTTATATTAGCTTTAATTTTCATTTTTTTCCATTTGTAGATTTACTAGAAGGTATAGAAGATCACCGAATATTTTTGATAAATTAGTCTTACATTTCGTCATTAAGGCATCTGTAATATTAAAAAGATGGTTCAAAAATTCCATTCATGGTGACTTAAAACGAAATTACAATTACTGCTTTGTCTTCCTGCTTGGTTAAATGCAGTGTTCCCACCATATTTGGATTGCTATGATAAGTCAAGCTTAAAAAAACGCATATACAAAAACTTGCTTGCAGTAACTTTGCCTGACATTCATGCAAAATGCAATTAAAAGGTTTGAATTGTACAGGTGCTAAAAAGAAGTGTATTACAAAACAAGCAAACCATAATGTCAGAAAATTCAGTTTGGTTATTAACATTTTATTACCTTAATTATGACATTCAAGCATTATAATCCCAGGTCTATTGCTAAGGAGACGAGGTTATAAAGGTAGGTTGTCAAAATCTTTATCAGAGAGTAATTTTAACATGTTTTTAAAGAGAATTTATTGTTTAATTATAAAGGTAATATAACTACAATCTAGAAAACATGTAAAATGGTGAAAAGAAAAATAACTGCCTATTATCCCAGCTCTCAAACCACCATTATTATTATTTTGGTGGAGTTCCTTCCAGGCTTTCTCCATAAGCTTTTATTAATTATTTTGTTTACAATTCTAATGTGTGCACATCACATTTTGTACCCTCCTTCTTCACTTTATTGTATATTGTCAATAGAGCTTTATATTTTCAAAATGAGTCTTGTTTATATCATAGGAAATTACTTGGTAAGAGAAAGTGGTCAGCATGAGCCTCAGTTCTGGTCCAGAAGGTAATTCCATTTTGCTGTGAGGCTTGAAACAACTAGGTCATTTTCATCCCCTGCAACCATTTCATGAGAAATACTTTGCTCTATCCTGAATACTAAATACAGGACAAAGTCTCCACCAATTAAGTCTTGGAATTAGGCCAGACCTAAATCACTGGGGGTAGAATCTTTGCATCTCAGCTTCATAGGGATGGCCATAAAAAGAGACCAGATGATACAGGACACCATAATTGCTGCCCACAGAAGCCAAAGAAGGGCATTTTAATACATTGAAATAAAAGCACTTTTTCCCAAGGACACCTTAAGGATGTCAGGCAACCAAGAGCTGCAAGAAAATCAAAACTGTTTCAAAACCTAACTGCAATGTATAAACCATTGTAAGAGTGAGTGTGTCTTGAATTTAAAAAAAAAACAAAACACATATAAGTAATGTAAACTCTCAGGGTCCCTGCATTTTGTTATTTGAGACAGGAAAGAGTGAACATGCAAACACATGTTAATAAAATCAACTTTATGTATATATGTATAGGCACAGTTTAGCAGACAAAATGCATAGCAACACTAAGTAATGTTTAATATAAGCCATACCTAAGTAATCAAAAAAAAAAAAAGAAGAAGAAGAAGAAGAGGACAAAGTTCATGAAAATGTTCTCAAACTCTGAATCTCTCTAAAGCTTCAAACAGCTTCATTCATCATTCAGAAACTGCAACAGGTTAACAATTAAAGCACTTTATTACTGGTGTATAGGAATGCTTGTGATTTTTGCACATTGACTTTGTATCCTGAGACTGCTGAAGAGCCAAATCATGAGCAAACTCCCATTCACAATTGCTACGAAGAGAATAAAATACCTAGGAATACAACTTGCAAGGGATGTGAAGGACCTCTTCAAGGAGAACTACAAGGAAATAAGAGGGGACACAAACAAATGGAAAAACATTCCATGCTCATGGATAGGAAGAATCAATATCGTGAAAATGGCCATACTGCCCGAAGTAATTTACAGATTCAATGTTATCCCCATCAAGCTACCACTGACCTTCTTCACAGAAATTAGAAAAAACTACTTTATATTTCATATGGAGCCAAAAAAGTGCCCGTATAGCCAAGACATCCTAAGCAAAAAGAACAAAGCTGGAGGCATCACACTACCTGACTTCAAACTATACTACAACGCTATGGTAATAAAAACAGTATGGTGGTACAAAAACAGATATATAGACCAATGGAACAGAACAAAGGCCCCAGGGATAATGCCACAAATCTACAACCATCTGATCTTCGAAAATCTTGACAAAAACAAGCATTGAGGAAAGGATTTCCTATTTAATAAATGGTGTTGGGAAAACTGGCTAGCCATATGCAGAAAACTGAAACTGGACCCCTTCCTTACACCTTATACAAAAATTAACTCAAGATGGGTTAAAGATTTAAATGTAAGACTTAAAGCCATAAAAGCCCTAGAAGGAAACCTTGGCAATACTATTCAGGACATAGGCACGGGCAAAGACTTCATGACTAAAACACCAAAAGTAATGGCAACAAAAGCCAAAATTGACAAATGGGATGTAATTAAACTAAAGTGCTTCTGCACAGCAAAAGAAACCATTATCAGAGTGAACAGGCAGCCTACAGAATGGGAGAAAATTTTTGCAATTTATTCATCTGACAAAGGGCTAATATTCAGAATCTACAAGAAACTTAAATTTACAAGAAAAAAACATCAAAAAGTGGGTGAAGGATATGAATAGACACTTCTCAAAAGAAGACATTTATGCAGCCAACAAACAGATGAAAAAAAGCTCATCATCACTCATCATTAGAGAAATGCAAATCAAAACCACAATGAGATAATATCTCACACCAATTAGAATGGCAATCATTAAAAAGTCAGGAAACAACAGATGCAGGAGAGGATGTGGAGAAATAGGAATGCTTTTACACTGTTGGTGGGAGTGTAAATTAATTCAACAATTGTGGAAGACAGTGTGGCAATTCCTCAAGGGTCTAGAACCAGAAATACCATTTGACCCAGCAATCCCATTTCTGGATATATATGCAAAGGATTATAAATCATTCTACTATAAAGACACATGAACACGTATGTTTACTGTAGCACTATTCACAATAGCAAAGACTTGGGACCAACCCAAATGCCCATCAGTGTTAGACTGGATAAAGAAAATGTGGCACATATATACCATGGAATACTATGTAGCCATAAAAAAGGATAAGTTTATGTCCCTTGCAGAGACATGGATGAAGCTGGAAACCATCATTCTTAGCAAAGAACAGAAAACCTAACACTGCATATTTTCACTCATAAGTGGGAGTTGAATAATGAGAACACATGGGCACAAGGAGGGGAACATCACACACCAGGGCCTGTCAGGGGGTAGGGGGCAAGAGGAGGGATAACATTAGGAGAAATACCTCCTGTAGATGACAACTTGATGGGTGCAGTAAACCGCCATGGCACATATTTACCTATGTAACAAACCTGCACGTTCTGCACATGTATCCCAGAACTTAAAGTACAATAAAAAAAAAAAAGAGCTTTGAAGAATCTACTACTTAGAATATCAGTTACACCAATATTTTTGACAGCATTTTCAAGAGTGTGGGGAAAAAGTGCAGAATTTCTGGAGAGTAGATTGCAAATTCACATCACAGTCTTAAAACTCATTAACTGTTTGACCCTTTAATTGCTCTTTAACTTTTTTAAAATTTTTCTCCCTCTGGCTGCCTTTCAATATTTCACTCCATGGTTTTCAGCACTTTGCTTATGATGTCCCTAAGTGTGTTTTTCTTTTTATTTATACCATGTGGCGCCTGTATATCTTTTTGAATTTATGGCTTGGTATCTTTAATCACATCTGAGGAATTCTCAGCCAGTATTTCTTCAACAATTGCCTCTTTGGTTAAACATGTTAGACGTTTCCCTTGTACTTTACATGTCTCATATGCTCTTTGTATAATTTTTCTCCTTCTGCATTGTGAGGCTTGAAACAACTAGGTCATTTTCATCCCCTGCAACAATTTTATGAGAAATGCTTTGCCTTTCTCATGGTAAATATACACAATGGAATACTATTCAACTACAAAAAGGAAAGAAATCCTGTCATTTGAAATAACATGGTTGAATATGGGAGACATTATATTAAGTCAAATAAACCAGACACAACAGAAAGTATCTGGATACATTTTATTGCTCTATCATCCATATTTACTAATTCTTTTGTGTGTTGATTTGTGATTTCTAATTTGCTAATAAACTACTCTAATGAATTCTTAATCCAAGCCACTATTATTTTTTAATATAGAATTTCCATTTGACAAGGTTTCTTTTTAATAGATTTTAGGTTTCTGCTAAAGTTTCCCATTCTTTCCTCTATTTTCTTGAATTGTATCAAATGTGCTTATTTTAAAGTCTCTCATAACTTCAATACCTGATTCATCTGCAGGTCTGTTCCAATTGTCCGTTTTTCCTGTTTTGTTCAGTTGGTCCTGAATCTTAATATGCCTTTAATTTTTAATTTGATATTTAAAATGACAGGGTTTTGAAAATTGTGTGAGCTCTGAAAAATGTAGTCCTCTAAAAAGGATTAAGTTTTCTTGTGGAAGACAGATATAATATTACAGTATCATCTTAGTCCCTTCCTAAGTTGATTTTCTTTCTTTTTTAAAGGTTTTTATGTTTCCATTTTGTCATTATTCTGGCATGGCCCTTCTGAGAACTCGGTGTATTTACAAGTTCCTCTGAGTTGATAGAACTTGAACTCCAATCTCATTCCTTAGCAGTAGGCAGATACTAAAATCTGCTCAATTATTTTCCTTCCAGATGCTGGTTTCTGTTGGTTTTCTTGCATGCATAATTAATAATCCACCAATATCTTGCAGAGAATCAGTAGGATTTTAGGGCTCTCCTGAAGCTTCTTAGTCTTTGGGATATTGCTACTCAATTTGTACCTTCTGTTTCAGTTTCAAACTCTGACTCTATCTCTTTAGTGGTGTAAGACTCTTCTGTTTGGACTCTATTCCCTCACATTGCAGAAAATTTCTAAATATCCTCTACAGAAAAGCCAGCTAAATGTAAAACTCCCCTAGTGCCCTTTCCTCCTTATAATGGTATAGTTATTCTTGTCCCTGACTACTTTGATTGTATGCCAGGGCCTTCAAATTATTTGCATTTTATATCTTGTTCATCTTTAATAATTATAACAAGAGGAAACTTAGACTAATAAAGTCATTCCATTCATAACTGGAACTCTAATTCTAAAAAAGAAATTAATTAAAGAAAATAATTATTGATGTGACCAAGGTTTAGCTACATGTATAATCTACAACAGAAATTTTTCTATCAGTAAAAAATTGGAAACAACCTATAGGTCTGACAATATGGAATTATTTAAATTATGATTGATCCTCTGTAAGTCAGAATTGCTGCCAACATTAAGGGCTTAACTGAGGTCATGAATTCAAAATGTGACCAAGCACTACTTGTGTCTGTGTGTTTTCCTCCAGTCCCGTTTACTCCACAGGTGCAAACATAAATTACAGTTATTATATTGACCCCCAAATCCCATCCAATGTCTACACAAATCAATAAATGTGATACATTACATTAATAGAATGAAGGACAACAATCCTCTGATCATTTCAGTAAATGCGGAAAAAGCATCTGGCAAAATGCAACATCCAGGCCAGGTGCAGTGGCTCATGGATGTAATCCCAGCACTTTGGGAGGCCAAGGCAGGTGAATCGTTTGAGCCCAGAAATTCAAAGGCAGCCTGGACAACATGGTGAAACCCTGTCTCTACAAAGAAGAATACAAAAATTAGGCAGGTGTGGTGGCATTTGCCTGTGATCCCAGCTACACAGATGGCTGAGGAGAGAGCATCACCTGATTCCAGAGAGATTGAGGCTGCAGTGAGCCATAACCTGTCACTGCACTCCAGCCTGGGAGATAGAGTGAGACCCTGTCTCAAAAGTAAAAATAAAGATAAAAATAAAAAACCAATAAATAAATACAAATTTAATATCCCCTCATGATAAAAAATGTTTAACAATTTAGATATAGAGGGAATGTAGCTCAACAAAATAAAGGTCATATATGACAAACCCACAGGTAACACTATATTGAATGGGGAGAAGTTGAAAACTTTTTCTCTAAAATCTGGAACAAAATAGGGATCCCCATTTTCACTGCTTCTATTCAACATGATACTGGAGGTTCTAGCCAGAGCAATAAGACAAGACAAAGAAATAAAAGGCATCCAAGCCAGAAAGGAAGAAATTAACTTGTCCCTGTTTGCAAACGGCATGATCTTATATATAGATAACCCTAAAGATTCCAGAAAAAAACTGTTAGAACTAACAAATTTAATAAAGTTGGAGGATACAGAATCAACATACAAAAATCAGTTGTGTTTTTATACACTGAATAAAATTTTATACAGTGAATTATTTGAAAAAGAAATCATGAAAACTATTCAATTTATAGTAGATGTATTTTTTAAAAATTAAATAATTAGGAATAAATTTAACCAAGAAGGTAAAAGATATCTACATCAAAAATTGTGAAACATCAATGAGAATAACTGAAGAAGGGGCACAAATAAAAATATATCACTTGTTCATGGATTAGAAAAATTAATAATGTTGAAATGTCTTTATTCCCAAAGTAATCTACAGATTCAGTACAATCCCTATCAAAACTATATTCTTCATAGAAATAAAAAAATCTTAACATTCATATGGAACCACAAATGACCCCAAATAGCCAAAGCAGTCTTGAGCAAAAGAACAAGGCTGGGAGGCATCACGCTACTGACTTCAAAATGTACTAAAAAGTTGTAGTAATCGAAATAGCATGGCACTGGCATAAAAACAGACACACAGACCAATGGAACAGAATAGAGAGACCAGAAATAAATCCATGCATTTACAGTCAGCTAATTTTTGAGAAATATTCCAAGAATACGCAATGGGGAAAAGACAATTTGCTCAATAAATAGTATGGGGAAAACTAGATATCCATATGAAGAAAAATGAAATTAGACCTTTATCTCTAATCATATACAAAAATTAACAAAATAAATTAATTACTTTAAAATCCCAAACTATAAAATTAATAGAATAAGTCAGAGAAGAAAAGATCCATGACATTGGTCTGGACAATGATATTCTGTCTATGAACTCAAAAGCTCAGGCAACAAAAGCAAAAAGAGACTAATGGAATTGTATCAAACTGTAAAGCTTCTACACAGCAAAGGAAACAATCAACAGAATGAAGAGACAGCCTACAGAATGGGAGAAAATATTTGCAAACTATACACCTGATAAGGGTTTAATATCTAAAATATATAAGGAACTCAAATAAATCCATAGCAATAAAACAAATAATCCAATAAAAAATGAGCAAAGAACCTGAATAAACATTTCTCAAAAAAGAGATATATAAAGGGTCAACAGGTATTTTTTAAATGCTCAATATTGCTAATCATCAGAGAAATGCAAATCAAAACCACAGCAAGATACCATCTCACTCTTGTTAAAATGACTTTTATCAAAAAGACAAAAAAACGTGTTGGAAAGGTTGTAAAGAAAAGGGAACCCTTGCACAATGTTGATGGGAATGTAAATTAACACAGCCATTGTGGAAAACAGTATGGAGCGTCCTCAAAAAATTAAAATAGTTCCAGCAATCTCACTGCTGGATATATATCAAAAGGAAACAAAATCATTATGTTGAAAAGATATCTACACTTTCACGTTTATTGCAGCACTATTCACAATACTCAAGATATGGAATCAGCTTAAGTGTCTATCGGTGAATACATGGATAAAGAAAATGGTAAATATACACAATGGAATATTATTTAACTACAAAAAGGAAAGAAATCCTGTCATTTAAAACAACATGGTTGAACCTGGAAGACATTATGTTAAGTGAAATAAGCCAGGCACAGAAAGACAAATACCACATAATCTCACTTACATATGGAGTCTAAAAAAGTTGATATCCTAGAAGTAGAGGGAGAATGGTGGTTACTGAAGCCTGAAGTGTTTAGGAGGGTGGGAGGCTAAGGAATTGTAGGTAAAAGGATACACATGTACAGTTAGGTATGAGAAACAAGTTCAAGAGATCTGTTGTACAGCATGGTAGTTATAGTTAATGACAACATATTGTATTTTTAAAAATGCTAAGTGTGGATGTTAAGTGTTCCTACCACAAAAATAACTATGTAAAGTAATGCATTTGTTAAGTAGCCAGATTTAACCATTTTGCAATGTATATGTACTTTTAAACATCATGTTGTACATGATAAACACACACAATTGTATATGTCAGTTTTAAAAATATAAAGGTTACACACTAGATACATTAAAAAAATTAATGCACAATGAGAACATATTTTGCCCAGGGTAGGCTGAGATAAAACTAAAAACAAAATGTCAGTTTTATCACATTAAAATACATGCATGAAATCATTTTATTTATTTATTTTTTCTTCCAACTTTTATTTTAGGTTTGGGGGGGTTACATGTGTGGGCTTGTTATATGGGTAAATTGCATGTCACGGAGGTTTGATGTGCAGATTATTTCATCACCCAGGTAATAAGCATACCACCCAATAGTATTTCCATCCTTACCCTCATCCCCACCTCCACCATCAAGTAGGCCCTGGTGTCTATTGTTCCCTTCTTTGTGTTGACATGTACTCAATGTTTAGCTCCCACTTATAAGTGAGAACATGCACTATTTGGTTTTTTGTTCCTGCATTAATTTGCTTAACTCAGTAACAGAAAATCAAATACTGAATTTTCTTTATCCAGTCTGCCGTTGATGGGCATTTAGGTTGACTCCACATCTTTGTCATTGTGAATAGTGCTGTGATGAACGTGTGTACGTGTGTGTGTGTGTGTGTATGTGTGTGTGTTTCTTTAGGGAGGCCGAGGCGGACAGATCACGAGGTCAGGAGCTTGAGAACAGCCTGACCAACATGGTGAAACCCCGTCTGTACTAAAAATAGAAAAACCAGCCAGCCATGGTGGCACACGCCTGTAATCCCTGTTACTCAGGAGGCTGAGGCAGGAGAATAGCTTGAACCCGGGAGGCAGAGGTTGCAGTGAGCCAATATCGCACCACTGCACTCCAGCCTGGGCAACAGAGCAAGACTCTGTCTCAAAAGAAAAAAAGATTATATTCCTTTGGATATACACCCAGTAATGGGATTGCTGGGTTGAACGGTAGTTCTGTTTTAGGTTCTTTGAGAAATCTCCAAACTGCTTTCCACAGTGGCTGAGCTAGTTTTAGTTTACATTATAATCAGCAATGTGTAAGTGTTCCCTTTTCAGTTAACCTGACCAGCATCTGTTTTTTTTTGTTTGTTTGACTTTCTAATAATAGCCATTCTGACTGGCGTCAGATAGTATTTTATTGTGGTTTTGATTTGCATTTCTCTAATAATTTGTGATGTTAAACATTTTTTTCCATATGCTTTTTGGCCATGTGTGTGTTTTGAGAAGTCTCTGTTCATGTCCTTTGCCCATTTTCAAATGGCTTGTTGATTTGTTTAAGTTCCTTACTGAGGCTCAATTATAGACCGTTATTAGATGCATAATTTGCAAATATTTTATCATTTTCTTAAGTTTCTCTGTAAACTAACTTGCAATAATCCAAAGCATTTTCAGATGGTTTAATTCTGTTTTAAATAATTAATATCACTTATAAACTCTCAAGGATTGATTTGTGCTATTTGAATTCAAGACATCTATACATAATTGAATATTGACTTTACATATATGTATATGTTTAATTTAATGGATATTGATAAACTTTTTACTACAGGCTTAAAGAATTCAGTTTAATGGATAGTGCTAATTTTTCAGAACTAATTTTTAAAATAAAGTTATAATGAGAAATAACCAAAAAAAGAGAGAAAGTGAGAGATAGAAGCAAGAATGTATTTGAGAACATTAGATAGCTCATAGATCTCTGGGAGAACCAGAGGAGTAGGAATGGGGCTACACTCCTAGGAATGGCTTCAAAAATCATACTCAGAATTGCTCCATGTAGACACTATAGCTGATATCTCTTGGCAGGGATGCTGTTACTGATCCCCCTGATACCACCAATATTTGACACTGGATGTTACTACTAGAAACATCACTGCTGTTTCTAAACTGGAAACAGCTTTGACCACTGTAGCAACTCATTCCTGAGAGATTCTGTAATTGTTCCTTAATTGCTATGACTCCTTTTTGAAACAGGTAAGCCCTTCCAAACACCAACTATTCGCAGGTAGTTTATGTAGCTGGAGGGCAAACAACATGTCCTTGGTTATCAATAATTCTCCATGTAATTCAGGATTGTATGCATAAATTATTTAGCTTTTAATTCTCTGAGCCATCTGAGACTGGCAGGACAGGATGCTCACCCTGGAATATTCTTCTCCTCCATCTTGTCTGTTTAAAAGACTGCATTCTGCAGATGTAACCTTCTGTGCATGATTCTGCATTTAGCCCAATCTTCTCTCCTTCTTAAGTTTTCATGGCCAAGCTGGGTCCAAATAAGGAGTTATCAGATTCTCCCCCTCAGTCTAGGTTTAGGCTATGTAATTTCGTAAATGGGCCATTTTTTTTTAATATTCAGGCACAGACATTGCCTTTTGGAAACCTTTCATTTCCCTTTATGATAGTCACTAAATTTAGCAGCCCTTTCACATATTTAGGATATTTTATTTGTTTACTGCTGTACATTTCAACTCTGTGACAGCACTTGGAGACTATAGGGTACCCCATAACCATTTTAAAAACATTTTATAACATTTCACATAATTACTGAATAAATCAGCTCTCTTCCTAGTTTTTTTTAGAGATTCCATTTGTATTTCTATCGCTCATTCTTCTGATGCTTTAATGCAGCTTCCTAGAAAAAAAAGAATGAAGCTGCCATCTTTGTTATTATAAAACCACTAAAGTAGCCAATTAATAAATTTTTTTGGGCTGAACTAGTAGATATGCAATAACAATGCTAAATGGCTGTCTGTAGGATATATCTAGGGACAAATACATTTATATCTCTAATCAAAAATTAACGTGACTGATTATTGAATTATGCATTTTTCTTTACTCTGATCTATACTTAAGGAGGAAAATGGGCCCTCAATATTCCAATTGTTCAGTGTTACTAACAGTGAGACTGTGGGGATAAGAAGTTTAATACAAAATTTCCATACCCTGCACAAATGGGAATTTGGGAGATCTGTATTTGGGGTTTATAACTTTCCTCTAACTAAATAATAAACAAATTGTCAAACTAAATTCATCATCAAGCAATGTGGAGACTGTTTACTCTGCCTTTAATTTTGTGAAGTCTGATGGAAGCCAGAAAGAAACAAACCAGTAAAAGCAATAAAATAAATCTGAAGAGGTTAGTAAGGTAAGACTTGTACAGAAGAGGAAATCACAATTATAGTTATAGAATAAATATGCGGTGTTAATAATTTACCCATTAAAAAAGATACCTGATGGAAAACTACAGAAACATCACGGCTTAGCCATCAGACCCAGAAACAAGTTTCTCTTTGGATACAGTATCTATTTGCCTTCTGTAAGAAGCAACGTGGAAGAACAAATCTCTTAAATTTATATTCCCCTTAAGTGATTCTACTTTTGCCAAAACTCGGTATTGTCAAACTTTATATTTGGTTTTTCTGATGGGTCTGTAGCAATATTTCATTGTGGCTTTCATTTCCATTTCCTTGATTACTAGAGAAATTGTTCTCCTTTTTATCTGTTTACTTGACTATCTTCTAAAATATTTGTTCAAGGCTTGCATAATTTTCCATTTGGTTACCTTTCTCCTTACCTATATGTAGGGGTTCTTTACATATCTTGAATATAAAATCTATGGCAGTTATCTGTATTGCATTTTCTCCCACTCTCTGGTTTGCTTTTTTGCTTTCTACATCTTATATTTTCTAAGGTGAATTTCTTATTTTTAACTAAAATTTGAAAATATTTTCTTCTATCATTAATTACTTTTGTATCCTCTTTAAGAAATTTCCCATTTCAAGGTCTTTAAAATGGTGTCTTATACAATTATTTACAAGCATTGTTTTGTTCTTCACATTTGGAAATCTAAATGTACCTGAAATAGATTTTTATTAGTGCTGTGAGATGAATCCTATTTTTAAAAATACAGCTATCTAAATACTCCAGCAGCATTTGTTGAAAAGAGCATGTAACATTAGCTTTGTAACAAATAAAGCATCCTTAAATATTTGGTTCTGTTTTTGGACCCATTGTTTTTCTTTGAGCAGTTTATATATTTTTTGCATCAATATTGCATCGCATTAGTGAAACTTTGTAAGTCTTAATGATAGATAAAACTAGTCCTTTATTGTTGTTATTGTATAAGAGTGCATTGGCAATTTTTATTTTTTATAAAATTTAGAATATTTGTCATGTTTCTTGTAAAATTTTTCCTAGCATTACATTCGATTTTAATATCAACTTGAATAAAATAGATACATTTGCAATAATGAATCTTCCAAGCCACGAACATGGTATGTCTCTCCACTTGTTTTTGTGCTCTTTGTCTCAATAATATTTTGTAGTTTTCAGTGACAAGGCCTTGCAAGTTTTTTTAAGTTATAGTTAGTAATTTGAGATTATTGGGTGATCTTTTAAATAGTACCTCTTAGTAGGTAAAGAGTATTGAATTATATCATATCTACAGGAAAGGAAAAATTAGTATGTCCACCGCTCTATGGATATTTACAAACCCATTACACTTTTGTAATAGGCAAGCAGATCAAGAAACAGAATGTAAGCAGCAGCCCAGCAGCCCCCATCAAGTCCCATTTTAGGCAGTATCATGATTTCTAAAACAAAAATAATTCTGCTTGTTTAGGGTTTACATAAATGGAATCATACAGTATACATAGTATCTTGTGTCTGGATTTTGTCCCCCAAGGTTTATTTGTAAGATTTCTCCATTCTCTTGTTTTAGTTTATTTATTCTCATAAAAATATAGTATTTTGTTAAATAAATACATCATAATTTATTGTCCAAATCACTATTTAGAGACACTTCAGTCGTCTCACATTTTTAGCCATTATGAATATGGCAGCTATGAACATTGATGTTTTCCTGTGTTGGTCTTGGTCTTGAGGTTATTTCTTTTGGCTGTTGGGAATAATGTTATTATTTATAGATTTTTACATGTCTTTTAGTGAATACATATGTATTTTCATTGGACA
Source organism: Symphalangus syndactylus (assembly GCF_028878055.3). Classification (NCBI taxonomy): domain Eukaryota; kingdom Metazoa; phylum Chordata; class Mammalia; order Primates; family Hylobatidae; genus Symphalangus; species Symphalangus syndactylus. The sequence goes on from NC_072435.2 coordinate 86,738,715, forward strand.
TATACCTAAGAGTAGAGTACTATATCATAGATTATGCACATATGTACCTTTAGCCCACAGTTCTAAACTGCTTTCCAAAGTGGCTATGCCGATTTGCATTCCCACCAACAACATATGAGATTTGCAATATCCTTTCTCAATATCCTTGTCAAAACTCCATAGTGTATGTCTTTTTTTTTTTTTTATCTTAGCCATCCTGGTAGGTATATACTGGTATTTCATTGTGATTTTATTTTCTTAAAGACTAATAGTGTTAAGCAACTTTTTATTTACTTATTATTCAATTATTTTACTTTATTATGAAGTGTCTCTTCAAGCATTTTAAACATTTACTATTGGGTTAGTTACATTTTCAATTGATTTGTAAAAGTTTATATATATATTCAGAATAGGAACCATTGGTTAACTATATATTTTGAAAAACTTTCACTTTGTGGCTTTTCTTATTTCTTTTTTAAGAACTTCTTTTGACAAATGGATTTTCAATTTTAATGTAACCCAGTTTATAAATTTTTCTTTATAGTTAGGGTTATTATTTACTATTTAAGAAATTTATGATCGCCTCAAGCTTGTAAGACATTCCTTATGTTTTCTTTTAAAAGCCTTATTGTTTTACTTTTGCTGTTTACTTTTACACTCCATTTGGAATTAAATTTTGTGAATAGTGATGGTTATTGAAAATACCCAACTTTCCAGTGTACTGCATTTAAATCAGGTAGCTGCATATGCATAGGTCTGTTTTTGCCTTCTCTATTCTGGTAAGTTGGCAAATGTCAAACTATATTAATTGCTCTAGCATCTATATTGATTATTATTTTTCTTTCTGAGATTCATTCTGGATATTTTTTAGCTTATCTTCCACTCTACTAATCCCCTTTTTACTCAGCTCTAATCTGTTAAACCCATTTCTAGAGTTCTTAATTTTAATTCTTCATCTCTAAATTCTATGATGTTTTTAAAATATCTTTTCTTTTCTTTATTGTGGCACATATATACCAGGGAATACTATGCAGCCACAAAAAAGAATGAGTTCACGTCCTTTACAGGGACATGGATGAAGCTGGAAGCCATCTTTCTCAGCAAACTAACACAGGAACAGAAAACCAAACGCCACATGTTCTCACCCATGAGTGGGAGCTGAACAATGAGAACACATGGACACAGGGAGGGGAACATCACATACCGGGGCTTGTCAGGGGATGGGAAGCAAGGAGAGGGGGAGCATTAAGACAAATACCTAATGCATGCGGGGCTTAAAACCTAAATGACGGGTTGATAGGTGTAGCAAACCACCATGGCACATGTATACCTATGTAACAAATCTGCACGTTCTGCACATGTATCCCAGAACTTAAGGTCAAATAAAAAAAAAAAAACTCAATAATCCTATTTATCTCCATCAACACAATAAGCAGTTTTTCTGTAAAATATGTATCTGACAACTGCAAATACCGGTTCCTCTTTTTCTTCTTTCTTTCCCTTCCTTTTTCTTTTTTTTTTTTTTCCTCGAGACAAGTTCTAGCTTTATCATCCATGCTAATCTCAAATGTCTGGGCTCAAGGGATCTTTCTGCCTCAGACTCCCAAGTCACTGGGATTACCAGCATGAGCCATCATGCCCCCTGAAGCTCCTTTTTCTGCTCACTCTGGCTCATGCTGTCCAATCCCTTCATGTGTGTGGTTAAACTGCTTTTTTAATATTTTGTATCTCAGTATCTCAGAACATAATTTTCCCTTCCATACTTTGAGGTATAGAGCTCATTGAGGTATAGAGCTTATTGGTATAAAGCATATCTAAGAAGTGCTTTATAACAATACTAAAGCAAACTTGAATGTCCCAGTAACCTCCCCTTTCTCCACTTTCTTATCCACAGACCTGGATATCATGTGTAAAAAAATAATTTGAAGTCAAGGACAATGTTCTCTTTCTCCAGAAATGATGGGCTTTTCTTTCTGTCAGGCCTAACTCTTGAAATCTATAATCTCTTTAATCTCATTTCAGAGATTGGCATACTTCAAAACTGGGCTTCCATCTTTGTGAGAACCATATGACTTCCTAGTCAACCTTTGCAGTGTACATACTGCTTATACCCACCCTCATGGGTCTGCTGCCCCCATTTTCATATGGATCCTCACAAGATGCTCCAGTAATACCACTCAGTTTCCCAGATGTTCAGCAACTCTTTCAGAATCAGCAAATATCCACAGGGGACAAGCACCCTGAACACCAATCATTTATCTGTGTACATCTCTGTTTTCTTTCTGATCACAAACTATTCAATGATGATTTAGCATTCTAAGCCTTTAAGCAAATTATTTTATTTTTTTCTAAGTTTTCAAGGATTTCTTCAATCAGAGGATTGCTTTGAATTACTTAGTGCATAATTACAAAAACAAAAGTCTTTCTCAAACATTTTTAAAGGTATTTTTTTAAACAAAGCAAGTTTCTCCCCATAGCATTCCTAGGAATGCTACCGAGTTGCAGAACAAATATCATGAACATATACATGTTCAGGCCTGTGTGGAACAGGGGGAAGAAGAAAAGATTGCCCTTGCTGTGCACCTGGAATATTTTGAGAGGAGAATGGGCAAAGGTAGTCAACTGTTGGTATATGTGATCAGAATTCTCCTTAGCTTAATTATATTATAGCTGTAGGAAATGTTTTTTTTTTTCCCACCTGTTAGGGAAATTATATTTAAACACAGCAATAAATGAAATAATCTTCCCAGAGGATTGGACGTTAGCATAGAAGAGGGTCATAGAAAGTGGGAGGGCTTCAAAATCAGAGCATTTTAGAGCTTTGGTGAGTCTTGTGGTACCCTGTTGAGGTCTAGAAGTAACTACTGGGGCCAGAAAGTGTTGCGGTGGGGAGAATTCAGCCATACTTATCAATGCTGTTGTCCACATCTGCTCTATTATCCTTCTCTGAGCTAGCAGACTAGGATAGACCTGTTAACAATGACACAAATGGATATCTGCTATTAAAGAGGTGAATGACAGTCTCCAATGAAGGTGGGAAGAGGGTCATGTCTGATTTTATTGATAATTGGACTGCCATGCCCAGTGTGGTAGGTAGAAAAAAAAAAGAAGAGAGGAAGAAAAAAAAAGGGAGAAAGGAAAGAAAAAATGTGTGTTCAGTAATTCCATTAATTTTAAAACATCTGACTTAATAAATTTATTGCTGAAAAAGGACAAAAGAGAATCCATGAATTGTGGGTCTTCATTCTTGCAATAAAATCAAATGCTTTTGCTTATTACTAATATAGGAGGTTTTTGTTTTCAAAAACAGCTGTACTATGACTTCGGGCCATTCTGTGGTACTTTTCTGGTCAGTGCAATACATTGCTAATTTATATGATAAAATCAGTATCTCAGAACATAATTTTCCCTTCCATACTTTGAGGTATAGAGCTCATTGAGGTATACAGCTTATTGGTATAAAGCATATCTAAGAAGTGCTTTATACCAATACTAAAGCAAACTTAAATGTCTCAATAACCTCCCCTTTCTCCACTTTTTTTCCAAATTCCCCACCCTGCCCACACAGATACATACCTATTCTCCTACATCCTACTATTATGCTTTCTGAAAATTATATGGTTTTCTATATGAGTAAGAAGGCAAAACAGGCGCCTTACATTCCAGAAGATTTTATAAACTCTGCCATCTGCACATCTGGTATGTAAGATGCCTGTAGTGCTCTTTAATCAGCAACACAGATGTATGCGCTTTAGGCACTTGTCAGAGTTACTTCACAAATTGACTATAAGTAACCAGGTCTTGTCAAAACTTTACTTGAACATGGGATGATTTAAAGAGACAAGCTAACCACCTACTTATACATTTTCTCCAAGCTCTTACCTATGTTAAGAAATATAATTAGAAAACAACATTGTTGAATGATGCCATTCATTTTCCTGAAATTAAAATTGGTTTGGTCCATAACTTTAAATATGTATAATAAAAAAGAATTCATCTTTATAAAGATTTCTACAATCTTTTGGTGAACTGTGTTTTTACCTATTGTCTATTATCATGTACACAGCTTTATATAATAATCTGTGAGATAAAATTTTTTTTCATATACTGATTTGTTTGTTGGGTAAATGCCTATCTCCCTCAATGGAACTTAAGCTGTATGAGGGGCAGAGACATTGTCACATTTATAGGACTCGAAATGGCATTTGGTATACAGTTGGTATTCAATGATTACTTGTTAAAACTTATTAGCCATGTCTGATACAATCTAAAACTATAGAAAATTTAAAATTTATTAGACAATATGAGACTTTTGTAATATTTAAATGTTAAAATAGGGGACAACTTCCTAAATTTTTATTTTCATTGATAGAAACTGGGGTTGTTATATTGTCTAAAGTAATATCCACTGAAAATGAAAACAATTAAAATGTAAATATATTGAGTGGCAACTAAAAAGCATGCTTGAATTATTTTTCCAGGAATAAAGGAGTTGCTATGTGCTAAGAGTGTTTCTCAGTCAAAACCTAGAGTCATAGTCTAAGCCTCTGACCTTTCTTCCATCCAGACCCTCCAGCTAAACCCTTGCTCATCCTTTCCTTTCCTGCCTCTGTATTTTGGCTCACACTCTTCTTTTATCCAGAACACCCTTGCCCCACATCTATGAGATAAATTTATCCTAGAAATCAGAAGCAAAAAAAAAAAAAAAAAAAAAGGCTTTTCAAGTGACCTTATTATGTTTTATTCAGTGGACAACTAAAAGTACATACTTTAATTTCTTTTATCATTTTTTCCTTTTTTTAACAACTTATCTCCAAGTTCTATAATTCCTTTTTTTTTTCTTTGTTGTCAGGAAGCTCAGAAAACAGTTTAGTATTAAATTCCCATTTACTACAATTTAACAAATATAAAGTGAATAATAAAAATAAGGAAGGTTCTGTACTGGATGCTGCAGAAGAGAGAGAGATAAATGGTTCAATCCATCCTTTAGGCAGGGGGACAGTCCGGAGTTCTTGTTGTAGGGAGAGGAGAAGCTAAGGCCAATAAACAAACAAGGTGGATAGGACAATAACCATTGATGGTTCCTGCAGACAGAATTAAGGGGAGGCAAAGGAGGAAAGGAAACATTCAGGTCTGGAACTCTACAATCTGTATAAAAGAGATGAGCGTTTTGCATTAACATTTTGGCTGAGTTTTCGTTCAAGTTTTGGGGTAGGAGGAGAAAGCACTTCAGGTGGAAAAGAAAAGGAAATGAGATATGTAGGGCTTATCAAATGGTCTGCTTTGATTGGAGCAGAAGATGTGTGTTAGGACAAAGTGTGAAATAAGCACAGAAAGGTAGGTTTTGCTGTATATTGTGCATGACTTTCAAAGCTATGATGAAGAACTTCAGTTTTTACTTCATGCCAGTTGTTTTCTTATCTTCCTGCAGAGATTTATTCTGTATGTTAATTTAAGTATTTTTTAATAAATGTATTTCCTGTTTTTCTAATGATTTAAATTGCCTCAGACTCATTTTGATGGTAGAAAGATATAAACACTATAACGTATAAATGTTGCTAAGAAAAAAAACTCTAATAACTTTCATTTAAAAATATCATTCAAAACAGTTATCTGACGTAGGATAGAAAGGACATAAAATGACAACTCAGTTTGTCTAGAGCATCTGCAAGTCACTATGTAATGTATTTTTCCATGTTTTATTTAATCAATGAAAATCTGATTAATAAGCATTTTTATCTCAATTTTATAGAGGATATTCTAAAGTTCAGAAGATTAAATGGCTTTCCCAGAGATACAGAGCTCATAAGTGTTCAAATTCAGATTGGAACACAAAACTCTCTGACCCTGAAGCTCATTTTTTTCCTATGACATTGTGCCATAACCAATATAACCACTAAGTTATCAATTCACCCTGATTTTTACATTTTTTGCTGATTATCCTGACACAATCTTCCTATACTTTCATATAAATATAACATTAACAATACACTTTCAGAATTTAAATAAATGAGTAAAACAAAATGAACAGGCAGAAAGGAAAATCTAGAACATGAAACCAGTTTCTGCTTTTATCCATAAGAGTATTTAAATATGGATATAATTCGTCAACAGATTTAACTGGTACAGAATGGATACTTGGATGATGGTCGTATTTACTATTTTATTTTTTGAAACATGCTGAGATCATTTATTTTGAGAACAGAAACTGCCTAGGTATGTAGTGAGGCTGTTTTATCATTGTCTGTGTAGATGTTGATTGACAATAGTTGTCCTGAAAGTAGCCACACAGACTAGTCTTCTTGGCTAAGACATCATAGCAATTAACAAATTCTAGACCTTAGAGGAACATACCTAGAAAGACATGAGAATCCAAGGTTCTTTGGAATTCAGAAGATGGTTTCTCCTGTGAAAGCTCTATTCTGTTCAACAAGGCAAAGTAACATCATGAAATTTGTTTATATAAACCCCATAACTATAAATTGAAAAAAAGAGCTAGTTTCTCTCAATGTAGTATATATGTCATGACTGAAAGACTTAATTCCTTTTCCTGTGCATGTATTTACATTTCAACGTAGGGTGAAGCAAAATATAAGCTACAAAATATGGAAGACTGAGGGACCCGACATCCCTCCGTCAATCTCCCGGTCAAACACCTTCAACAGCTACCAATTACTATGGAAGAAAGCTCAAGTCCTTACCATGGTATTTGACATTCTCCACATTCTATTTCCATCTGCTCTTTCTAACATTCTTCGCATTACAACTTTTCACGTACCCAGCATACCACCTAAATGGAAATATTTGACATTTCCCCAAATATTCCTGTGTCTTCTGGATAATATAATGAAACTAGACAGGCTTGGGCCCCGCCCCCATGGAGCTTACAGTTCACCTTCCATTATATAAGCAGGTCTTGCTGGGCTTTACCAGCCTGTGAATATAAATGGGACCAGACTAGTAGCAATAATAATTATATCACCCACTCTTGCTAAGTAGCAGACTCTTTAGCTTCCTTCAAAGTTTTTCTCGGTTCCATCTGAAGAGTCTCAGATGGTTCTCACTTAACACACAAATCATCTTTTCTAGCATGTGGCACTGGCCACGTTCTTTATCAGCACCCCTTCTTGACTGCCCCAAAGCTACAGATCAGTCATAGGCCAAAACAGCATTGTATTTCCCAAAATCCTCTGTGGTTCACACAGAAACAGAAAAATGTCCCTGTTTCCCTCTGCGTGTCCACTTTCCCACCTAGGCATGAAAGTATGTAGCTTGTGAACATGTATTGTAGGATCCTGCATTAAATCCAGCAACTTCCTTTCCTGCTCATAGCTCGTCTCAATGTAGCTGAAGTGATTCTCTTTTGATGGTAAGTACAGAAGATATTTTCATAAGAGACATTTCTGATACTGTTAGGGTAATATTAAATGTAAGTATTCTTCTCAAAATTATTCTATGCTTTGGTTACGAGCAGTCTGCTCAGCCTTCAAATCTAATGTGTTCATGTGTCAGGAAAATTATTTTCTTTTTCTTGACTAATTTTAGAATAATTGTAGAACAAAAACTAGAAAGACTTCCCTGTAAGGAAAGGATTTAGTGGGAAATATATGCAGTCATTCGTGTATATTATACTCCATAATGTCAAATGGTCACTTATTGAGTGTTTGGAAAGTCAGTGGAGTCAGTCTTGGGGACCCGTCGCTGACATAGACTCCAAGCTGCTCTTCCCGCTCTATCCTCCTTCATCTTCCCCTCAAACTGTGAGATCCTGCTTGGGGTCCTTTAGGCTCCTTCAGCCCCAACTCCTTCAGTCAAGTGGCAAAATATAGGTCCTGAGAATTCATCCTAACTGCTAGAGGAAGTCTGCACTGCAGCAGGAAGCAGAGACTAGGCCATAGCTTGGCCCCCTGTTTCGGTTTTTTATCTATGTAGCTTTTCATCCTTTTTAGTTTTAGAACTTTTAGAAAAAATAACCAGAACTAGGTTCCCTGTAAATCCTAGGACTCCTTGCACATAGTATTCACTTGAAAAATGATTGTTGAATTGAATTTTTAGGGTCAAGTTATACCCACTAACCTCAATTTGTTCTAAATTAAATATTACCACATACACTTTATATCTAACCTTAAGTCACTTAGGAAGAAATATAATCTCATAAATAATTTCAAAATATAAAACTGATTGTTTTTTGTTTCAAAATGAAATAGATTTTCCTGCTCTTTATTCAGAAGTATGATGTTGTGTAGACACTGCATTGAAAGTAGTTGTAGAAAGTACCTGAATTATGTTACAAAGCCATCTGATAGAAAAACAATTATATTAGTATTACTCACATGATATTTGATGAGGAATGATTAAACCATCAGTTCCTTGGAGTACTTCTAAACTACTGCTGCTGGAGACAGAAAGGAAATATAACAGTGGCTATATTTTACACAATGAGGGATTCATTTTTGATGGGAACTTTTCGAGGGAAACTATATTTAAAACAGCATTCTCATCAGAAATAATAAACCTAATAGAGACTGCAGACAGCAAAGAAAACTGAGACTCAGAATTCTTAGAGAAAGAGAAAGCTTAAGTATCACAGTCTTTGCAACATTTCGTAGAATGTATTGGAAGAGAGCAAAGATTTCAGCAGAAATCAAAACATACAACTTTTGTATTTAGAGATGATATTTTGAAAGTAGGCATAAACAAAATCAGACTTAGTTAAGAGATACCGTACATCAAAAAGTAGACATCCTAGGAAATATGTAAGTTGGGACAAAGTAAGCTGTGATTCACGGGAAATTTCTCCCACCTTAAATGAAAATACCTGTAGCCATTCTGGACACCCACTTATCCTTATTGAAGAAAGAATAGAGAATGGTCTCGGGTAGCAATGATGTAGTTCAGAATAGTCTAAACTGTAAACTGCATATATTCCTTATTATAGTGTATGGATTCAGTTTTATTAATGAATGCTTTCTTTGCCTGCATAAAGTGCTAAGCTGACAAAGCCATCTGGTTCTAATTATAAATACATAATGGACTAGTGGAACCATGAAAATTTGTAGAGTCAAAATTACTGTGGGTGAAGTTATACAGTGCCCCTTAAAGAATTCTGTCTGAATGAGGCCCTTTCTCTCTGAATGTAACATATTTTAAATTTTGACACTAGATATTCTTCACTTTAACCATAGGTGATCCCTCAGTACCTCCTTCAATAATGTAGGTCAGCAAAGATCATTCTTCAAAGAGTCTGAAGAAGCTGATGTAAAATTATTACATAAAGCCAAAAGAAAAGAGTTATATAAGATGTAACCCAGAGGCAATGTGCTGTGGAGAAAGAAAGTCTGAGAGGGAGGCAAATAATGAATTCTACCCTTGGCTTATCTCTAGCTCTTTTTTTGGCTTCAGTTAAATCCCTAAACCTCTGCTAGAATGAATCTTTGCTTTCCCCAGACTGGTCAGGGCAGGCCACTCTTGTGAGCCTGTAAAACCCTCTTTTCACCTAGGAAGCTGGACTGCAGACCATTTTTGGCCATCATTGTTACCTGGGGACCGATTATTTCCCATTTTCTGGGCTCAGGAGGGTGCATGGCTCATCCATACATGGTGGTGAGAACTGGGCTAATTCAGTAAACTCTTGACCAATGCCGTCCACCTCAGTCCCCCATGGAGCACAACCCTGCATGAAGCTAATGGTTATATGGCATGTTTAAAAGTAAAACAAAACATTATTGTCTTTTTATAGCGCCTCTGAGCTGGGCTCCTGTTGCTTGATTTGAACTTGTTAAAAACATTTAGGATAGAAACACTCCGGTGGCACTTTGAAAAGGACAACTGTTAAAATGATGACTCACAACTCCAAGAGTATGAAATTAGTAGTGGTTCCCAAGTGAGTAAACAAATATTACATAAAAATTTTTCTTGCTTGCATATTAAAAAGTATTTAGTTTGGTGCTATGTAAAAATAATTTTCTAAAATAAAGTCTAGATTTTTCTTTCCAAAAGCAAACCCTAGACACGAACACAAATGGATTTTTTTCTATATAAGTAAAAGCAAGGCATCTGGATATTTTAAAATATTAAATTTGGGGCATTTAGCAAAAACTCAAAAGCTTTTTAACATGAAATTATAGAATCAATAGCATATTTGAGGGATAATAGTCTAAAGAATAATCTTATCTGGCCATTTGCTGTTATAGATGAGAGGAAAAAAATTCTCATGTCCTCCCTGAAAGATTTTTATTCCAAATATCCCATAGGTGTCTCTTGATTAACTCAAAATTTCTAAAAACCTTTAATATAATAATAGTATTAATTTCAAAGAGCATTTGTTGTGTAACCTTAACTAATTGGACACAACTGAGAATCAGTCATTTAAAAGCCAAAATAACACAAAGAATCCTTGATGAACCAAAATTGGCTCATTAAGTTTTGACAGTAAACTTCTACACTTATCATAGGTGATCCCTTAGTCCCTCTTTCAACAAATATTTATAATTGTTTTAGGTCCAATGACAATAATTTCACTTCTCATCTTTTGCAAATCACATTAAATTTAAAATAGCAAATATAAAAAGTATATTAAGCTCATACTAAGAAAAGGCCTGCAGTGGTACACAGAGGTGATGTAAACAACGATTACTCTTGTTTTGTGGAGTTGATAGTTCAGGATAGGAATAGAGAATTCCTGAAAGAGCAAGCTGACTGACCATGGAAATAAAGTATCTGTAGAATGACAGAAAGAAACAGAACAGAAAATTTTAGAAAAATAGATGCAAGAGCTGGACTAGCATCATTTGTTTGTTGAAACTTAATGCCTAGACTTAAGGTCAAGCTGCTCTGTACATATCAGGAATTCCTGAGCACATCATCACAATACAATATTTTGTAGTCTGTGATGTTCTAAATGATGGACTTGGTCATCAGGAAAATACTCAATAAGCTCTATTTTAAAAGGCAGAAAAGTATGTGCACATTGCAGATTTCTAAGAGGGATCTCTTCCTGAGCCAGGTTTTTGTCTAGTGATGAATGTTGCAAGATATTTGGTTATTTCTGGAGAATGACTGAGGGATCCCACAATGTCCACTTACTGGAAGGAATGTCATATTTTGTCCGAAGTTGGTTCCTGCTGGTGGGTTTGTGGCCTCGCTGACTTCAAGAATGGAGTCATGGACCTTCGTGGTGAGCGTTACAGCTCTTAAAGATGGCACAGACCCAAAAAGTGAGCAGCAGCAAGATTTATTTTGAAGAGCAAACCAGAGAGGGTTGCTGTTGCTGTTTGGGGGTGGCCAGCTTTTATTCCCTTATTCGTCCCAGCCCATGTCCTGCTGATTGGTCCATTTTACAGAGTGCTGATTGGTCCATTTTACAGAGTGCTGATTGATCCATTTCACAGAGCACTGATTGGTGCATTTTACAAGCCTCTTGTGAGACAGAAAAGTTCTCCAAGTCAGCACTCGACCCAGGAAGTCCAGCTGGCTTCACCTCTCAACATAAGGGATCTCAGAACAAAAATGTAGCCAGGTACAATAAATGGACCCAGTAATAAACCTTAATCATGGAGTAGAAATCTTGAGAAAAATATGATAGTTATTATTTTAGCTAGCTTCAGGATTCTATCTCATTTCAAAGAGGCATACAACAAAGATTGAAGCTCACCTTGAAAAATTTAAAAGCACTTCTCTGTATTAACAATAACTACCTAGACGACATAAAAATATGAATTATACCTCACAATAGAGGCGGAACCAATAAACTATACAGGAATTAATAGAAAACAAAACGATCTCTATGGAAAAAAATATTCTTTTCAAAGGCATAGAAGCTGATTTGATAAATAGTAAGGTATTCCATGCTCTTTAATAGCTCTTTAAAAGGAAAAGGGAATGTCAATCTCCTCTAAGTTGTCAATAAATTTAATTAAAACTAAATTAACATTTCAGTTATGGTTTTTTTTTGAGAAATATGAAATTAAAACATAATACAAAGCCACCTTTGAAAATAAAAATCTGTGGCATTGGTGGTAGAGCAGAGAAATAGGGTGTCTTAGCTCATTTGTTCTGTTATTAATAAATACCCAAGACTAGGTAATTTATAAAGAACCTAAATTTATTTCTTACAGTTCTGGATGCTGGGAAGTCCAAAATTAAGGCACCAGCTGGTTTGGTGTTTGGTGAGAGCTGGGTCTCCATTTCCAACATGGCACTTTATAGATACTCTGGAGGGGAGAAATGCTGTGTTCTTTCACAGTGGAAGAGTGAAATAGCAAAAAGGGACCAAACTCTTTGTCATGAGCCCTCATGTCTTAAATGCCTCCGAAAAGGCTCAATCTCCAAATACTGTGTTACTAGGGATTAAGTTTCAACATGAATTTTGGAGGGAACAAAAACATTCAAACCATAGCATGAGCCAGCTGAAAAGAACAGAGATCTCAGAGCAGAATTATGTAATAAACAATTGTGGCACTATAAAGCAATTGGAGTGTTTAGTAGATGTTATTGGCAAAACTTTTTCATATTTATGTGCTAGATTCGTACCTAAACTACTCAAAAAGACAGCACTAGAAAGATGAAATAAAAATGTGAAAATTAGGACTGTGATGGTAACAGAAAGGAAATAGTGTAAATATTTTTGTAGCTTAATAAAAGGTAAAAACATTTTAACTAAAACTTCAAAAGCAGAAACTATAAAGCAAAAATGGATCAATTTGATTACATCAAAACTCATGATTTCTGTTTACAAAGGACAGCTTGAACAAAATTAACAGATGAGACACTGGAAAGAGATATTCTGATTGCCTAACAAGAGCTAATGTCAGAACATAGAAAAAAATCTACACATAAAATTTAAAAATAAATCGCAGATCTCCAGGTAAAGAAAAATGAATGAGAAATAAATGCTATATTGAGTAAAGAAGAAAACAAAAGGACCAAGAAATACATGAGGAGGTGGTCACAGCCACTAGTTATCAGAAAACTATAAATTAAAATTACTTAATTATTACTTTGTGCTTCCTATACTGGCAAAGTTTAACAAGTTGTATGTGTGAGTCAGAATGGGTTAGGTTATGTTGTGGCAAGAAGCAACACACAAATTCTAATTACTTACAAAAGAAGCTTTATATTTTGCTTACGCTACTTGTATATATTAGACCAATGGGTCAGTTTGGCTCACTTCATCTTCTTTTAGGCCTAAGACTTATGGGCTGTACACAATCTAGAATGTTATTGGTTGCAGTGTCAAAGGCAAAGAAAACAACTCAGGCATCAGCTCTCATGCTGCTTCTGTACATATTCCATTGCTTGCCTGGACAAAGGAAATAAATGAGTAAAGGAGTAAATGAGAAATTTACATTGAGTAAAGGAGAAAATGAAAAGACTAAGTAATGTTGTGAATCAGAAATATTGGAGAACATCAGTAAGTTGCTAGGTAATTCCAGGTGTTAGTATAATGTGAATATGGATAGGATGTAGTGGTGGAAATGTACACTGATATTGATATTCTAGAGGGAAACCTGGAAGCACATAGTCAAAATAGCTGTATTTATATTGTGTCACCCAGCAATTCTTGTTCTAGGCATGTAACTCAAATAAATTCACACAAAGGACCCTGAGGTGGTGTGACATTTCATGTCAGTTTTGGCATTATTAGATGAGCTGGCTGCAATCTAGGTGTCTATCACTAGAAGTGGATAGGCAAAAATGCTGGACTTACACACACTAGAGCACCATGCAACAGTCAGAAGGAATGGAGTAGACATTCATAAAGCATACTCGAAAGCATAGTGTCAAGAGGAAAAATAAGAAATAATTACAATATATGGCATGATATGACATTATGACATCCATTCAAAATAACAATACATGTTTCAAAAGCGTAGTTACAAGACCAAATAGATATGCCTTAAACATGTTAGAATTATTGAGCATGAAGAGAAAGGAGAAAACAAAGTGAGAAGTGGACCTAAAGGAGTGTGTATAAATGAATACATCACAGAGGGACTTTGTGAAGGCCAGTGATGAAAGAGATTAAATCAATGACCTGGACCTACAGTCCAACAGAACAAGACAAGCAAGCAAAACAACCAGTAAAACTTCAGAGAATTATTTCAACTAAATCATAAAACAAACCTCCACACAAACATCATTGCCTTGAGGTTTCCCACACTGTCATAGCCAGCTTTTGCCTTTGGCACAATGAATATTTGGGCAGCTATTGAGGAGTCCTTAGAATAACAGCAGTAAAGTTTCTAATACTCCAAAGAGCAGCAGGTAAAACTGGTGGGGACCTCCTGGAACCTAGTAGAGGGGAAACAGTGGCAGGGACTGGAGCTAAGGGAAATGGAGAAGGCAAAATTCATTTTGCACTGAAGGGGCAATGGCATAGTTGTTTCGCCACCTGGCAAAAACTTTGTAGGCCAGTGAAGCAAGGCCCAGTGAAGAAGCAGTCACAAGGGTGGGAACCTAGAGGTTCCAAGGAGCTCAGGGAAGAACACAGCATTTATTTGAGTAGTGTGAATGCTCTGGTAGATCTCTCAAATACCTAAAAATAATTGGCAAAACCCACAGGAGTGCAGGTGGGATGTTAACAGAAAGGGATAAAGGAGTCTAAAAAACTCAGGTGTCATATTAAACTAATATCTCTGGTCACTGGCTTGGAGACAGTTGGGTTACATATAGTTAAAACAAAAATGGTGCCTAAAGTAATATATTCTTCAAATATTCAGAAAATTCCCTTATATAAATAAAATTCTCCATTTTGATGTTATTATGAATATAAAGCATTAATGTGATTGAATAAATGCTCCATTAATTCATTCTAATCTTTTCAGTTAAATGTGAATGTATAGCTGTTATAGTGAAACAGTAGCAATCAGTTTGTGTAAGATTATAATAATGGGACAGAAAAAGTTGAGTCTTTCCTGAGAACATAAATATATACAAGCTGGGTATCTGTCTCCAGATTAGTATTTCAGAAAAAGAGAGAGAGACAGCATCAAGAAATACTGTAAGAAAAAAATGACTAGTTAATCCATTCTGTATGTCAAAAGGAATTAAGAAAGGGTCTCAAAATCACACTGAGGCTGAAATCTTCAGAGACAGGAAAAATAGTGCCATCATAAACACTAACGTGAAAACAAAAAAGAGAGAATACTTGGAGAGAAATATTATAATTTTAGTTTTTTAAAAAATCATCAATATCTGAGGCTCAGCACATTCATAAATCAAGGGATAATAGAAAACACAAGGACAGAAAACCAAACATCACATGTTCTCATTCATAAGTGGGAATTGAACATTGAGAACACATGAACACAGGGAGGGGAACATCACACACGGTGGCCTGTTGGGGGGTGAGGGGCTGGGGGCGGGATAGCATTAGGAGAAATACCTAATGTAGATGAGAGGTTGATGGGTGAAGCAAACCACCATGCCATGTGTATACCTATGTAACAAATCTGCACATTCTGCATATGTATCCCAGAACTTAAAGTAAAATTTAGAAAAAAAAAAAAGAATAAAAAGAAAACACAAGGGAGAGATCTCAAAGAGACAAGATATCAATGTGAATTGATGAGTTCTATTCCTTGGTAACTCTCTGCTGCCACAGATTTTAATATTATGAAGTTGGGAAAAAAGTCTTCAATCTGCAAAGTATGTAATTATACATGTAATTAAGTATGTAATGTATGCCTTTACCAATTCAATATTACAGGCTCTAATTTATATATAAAGAATAGTGGAGAAGCAGAAGAAAAATGAGACAAGAAGCAAAAGACAGAGATTTCACCATAGGCCAAGACTTGAATATCTTTTGGCAAAGAATTTTGCTTATAACTTCCAATTTCCTGGGCTATGAGATGGAAATAATGGTATGATTATATCTGTCAGGGTTGTTAAGTACTCAGATAAAATCACCTGTTTTGTTAAAGTCCTTTCTCAGTGGAAATGTGCTACAAAAACATTACTTATTGGTGTTATTCTAAAATGTTCTTAACAGTGTTTCTTCTCCTATAAACTGTATTTAGTTGGAATATCAAATTCTAGGACTGTCCAATGCATAGCCAGATAATATTTAATACGCCAAATCTTAGATAGTATAATATAATCGAACTTGCCCATAACTATTACAGAAATTGTTCCTGTTAAAGAGATCACTGGAAAGGAGAAAAAGATAAAATCAGGAAAAGTGTTCACACCAGACTTCCACAGACAAATAAAAGGTGAGATGTTTAGATTCTTGAGCCAAAATACAATAATATACAGGAATAATATACAGGAGTTATAATTTTTTAAATAAAATCTAAGATATATTTAATTCTGAACTTTTCAAACTGAACTTTAAAATCATATTGACAAAGTTGAACATTTACATTTCAATCAATTTTTAAATATCCTAGATATGAAGGAAAGCATTATATTTTAAAAATGAGTGTGGTTGCTGTATTAGTTTGTTCTCACACTGCTAGAAAGAAATACCTGAGACTGGGTAATTTATAAAGGAAAGAGGTTTAATTGACTCACAGTTCTGCACGGGAGGCCTCAGGAAACTTACAATCATGGTAGAAGGAGAAGCCAATATATCCTTCTTCACATGGTGGCAGGAAGGAGAAGTGTGGAGCAAAGGGGGAAAAGCTCCCTATAAAAGCATCAGATCTTGCGAGAACTCACTCACTATCACGAGAACACCATGGGGGTAATGGCCCCCATGATTCCATTATCTCCCACCTGGTCTTTCTCATGACATGTGGAGGTTATGGGAACTACAGTTCAAGAGGAGATTTGGGTGGGGACATAGCCAAACCATATCCCTTGCTAAAGTTGAATTAAAAAAAAAAAAAAGGTAATGGCCGGGCGCAGTGGCTTACGCCTGTAATCTCAGCACTTTGGGAGACCAAGGTGGGTGGATCATGAGGTCAGGAGATCGAGCCCATCCTGGCTAACACGGTGAAACCTGGTCTCTACTAAAAATACAAAAATTAGTCAGACGTGGTGGCAGGTGCCTGTAGTCCCAACTACTCAGGAGGCTGAGGCAGAAGAACTGTGTGATCCTGGGAGGCACAGCTTGCAGTGAGCAGAGATGGCGCCACTGCACCCCAGCCTGGGCGACAGAGCAAGACTCCGTCTCAAAAAAAAAACCAACAAACAAAAAACAAAAACAAACAAACAAAAAACAACCAGGTAATATGTTAGGCAATCACTTGTCCCGGAATAAAAATCAGTAGGATAAGTGGTTTTGACAACCACAAACTATAGAATTAACTGTAACGCCAATCTGGCAGATTGTATGAAAATTAGTAACAATAATAATAAAACCAGCAATTTAAATAAAACTAGTTGAGTTGGTTTACATATTGATTACATATTCCAAGCAAAATAACATGTGATTGAAATACCTGACAGCTTTAACCCATCCAATTTCATTTATAAAATGAAAACATAATATTTTCATTTTAACCCATAAGGTCTTGTTGGGTCTCACTTGTCTATGCTATTTCATTCTCAATACATAGCAATATCACCTTTTCTCTCTTAACCCCAGCCATAATTGCCTTTGCTTAGTGCCCTGTGTGCATTAGCCTCTTTCTGCTATTCAGAGACTTCCAGCACACTCTGACATGCTCCTTCTCCCATGCTTTGTGCTACTAATTCTGACATATCTTCCATGTCTTGTCTCAAGATCATTTCTTCATTGAGGTCATCCCTAACTCTCCAGACATGGCTGGCATCTCCTCCTATAGTATTCCATATGTTTGTTTCTGGTATTCATTTTATAATTATTAATGTATATCTCTCCTACAAAATAATAAATTCCTTAAGAGTAGAGACCATGTATATCCTTCTCATTATTGTATCCTTAATATCTATCAAAGTGCTTGCCCATAATAAGGAATCTATCCTCAAATATTAAATGATGAACTAAATATTTATCTTCTAAATGGCAGAGATGCCATACAATCTTCAATTAACAAGTAATTTTCTTTTATGTATTACCAATAGAGAATCCAAATGCTAAATATCATTATGTAATATTTATTTTGTTGGCCATGTTGAACTAGTTATACAAAATTAATAGTAGAAGGGAAATAAGATTTACATTCAAGAGAACATTTAAGCTCAATTTGTAGAGCACATATGGACTGGTTACTCTATTCTCTGTTCAGATTCATTCCCATCTTCACTACCCTGTGGTGGGTGAGTATTCCTATATATAAGCTGAGGACAAAGTTGTTCAAGTAAGTGTTTCAGCTTATGGTCTGCAGGTGTGACATGCGATACATAAATTAAATAATAAATGTATAAATAAATCGCCTATATAAAACCCTTACAATGATTTCTCAAAGCAATCTGCACTTCCATCTGTGTGAAACTCAGAAATTCCCAGAGCAGTCAGCACATAAGAACTAATCAATACCTGGCTTCATTCCCAATATCTGCTCCTGAATTTTATTACACTGTGGAGCTGTTGTGATCAGAGGAAAGTAAGATGCCCTATTTATAGGTGGGCTCGCGTTTTCAGACCCCACCAGCCCTGTTGGTATATGATTGCTTTCAGAGAAAAGAGTGATAAGACAGTACCAGTACCATGCTTAAATGCGATTAGTCTTTAAAATTTCGGAAGGGAGAAAGTCTTTCTAAAACAACGGAGTTTTGGAAAATGTCATATATAAAGCAAGTCTGAGAAATATTTCAACTGAGCCCAGTCACTTATGGTGTGAATATAAGTAGGAAGGCAGCACAGTGAAGTAGGGTGTACTTAGAACCACACAATCTAATTGAATCCCTATGTTCACTTTTGAATAGTTGCATGACTTCAAGTACATTTTTGAGCACTTGAGCTTTACTTCCTTCATGTGTTAAATTGGGAATATAGAAATTACCTCTCAGGGTTCTGCTTTTTCTTTTTAAAATACAGTCATCGCTCAGTATCCCTGGTGGATTGATACCAAAACCTCCCTCTGATAACAAAGTCCACGGATCCACAAGTCCCTGATACAAAATGTCATAGGATTTGCACATAAACTACACACATCCTCCTGTATACTTTAAACTATCTCTAGGTTACTTATAATACATAATAGAATGTAAATGCCATGCAAAAAGTTGTTATACTGAATTTTTCATTTGTATTTGTTTATTGTATTGTTTTTTATCGGATTTTTTTTCCTGAATTTTTCAATCCACAATTGTTTGAATCTGGGATGTGGAATCTGTGGATGCTGGATACTGAGGGCCAATTGTACTAAATAGTACCTTCCACTTGTTGAATCCTAGGTAGTGCTAGGTACATTTACCTGTTTTCATCTAAATTTTCTGTAAAGTGGTATCAACATTTCCAGTTTACAGTGAGGCTCACAGAGGTCAAAGTCTCACAAAGAATAACTATCAGAGTTCATGACATTGAATGACATCTTTAGGGGGCCTCTATCAAAGCTGAGACCTTACAGCTGTTGCCACAGCTGTTGAAGCTGTGGACCAAATCCCAGCAGCTCTGAACCAAAAAATGGTTCTCAATGGTGTCTGACCTTGGACAACAATATTGTTAGCTTTAATGTATGCACCATTATGATTATCAGAGGATGCTCCTTTGTGATTTTGTAACCACCAATTCCAAGCTTAGTTTCTCCAAACATAAGGTAAATCGACAGGGATACTCTCTAAATATGGATATTATGATAGTTGTCATTGTTCCCCTTCTACAAGTATGTCGTCACGTTAGAGATGTCGCAGAACTGAATTAAAAAAAAATTTACATAAAAGGATTGTGCAACCTTGGGATCTTGAGAGGCCAAACTCATCATATTTAAAAGTGCTTAGGGTTCGAACAAGCTCTTTCCTTAAAGCCATCTCACCTGCATATTCCCTCTCTGTATCCCAGCAGAGAAAATGCACGTGATAGTAGTAGCACAGAATAGGAGAACAATATGTTCAATTCTCTCTGTGAGAAAGTAAAAAGTTATTCTAAAAGTCTGAACCCCAAAGTTTTTACACAGAAAATTTTCAGAGCACACATGACATGTGACTAATATTTTTAGATTTAAAACAGTTTAGGGGGGAAAGTCCTGGCCTGGTTGTTAGAACACCTGGTTGTAAATCCCAGTTCTACCACCTATGGGCTGTGTAATGTTTTCCATTGTCACAAAACATCAGCCTGCTTCCTCATTGTGAAACAGCCATAACAATGCCTTCCTAGCCACTTTCCAGAGTGTAGTAAAGTCCAAGTGAATAAGAGAGCGTGGCAAGGATATGATTCCCATATTTTGTTTGATTTATATAGTAAACTCTTTTTATTATAGGGAGTATCTTCGAAAATGTGTTTTACAGAACACAAGTTTTGTTAAGAAAAGCAATGGAAGTTATTTTTATAAGGGGTTTTGCGCTCAAATATGTTAAAAAAAAAATCCTGGAGTAAACAAACTTAACCCCTAACCTCAGGACTTCACAGAGCCTCTAATGGGCTAAGGTAAATTTCCAGAAAGGGAAAATTCTATTCAATACTTTCCTAAATTCATTTAAGTTCATACCTTTTACCTTTAAGGACTTGTATTATCCAAAACATATGGGAAACTTAGCTCTTTGAAGAAATGGATAGGTCTGAATTAGATTATCAGATAAAACCTTTCTATACATAAAATAATGGCTCCATGCATGATTTTCTGTGTGCCAAAAACTGTACTAAATGCTTTAAACCTTGTAACACAGTTATAAACATGATATAAACAACTTAACAATAATTTGAATTTCATGCCTTATCCTCATTTTATGTGAAGGAAACAAAAAGGTCAAAAATAGTCCCCTGCTTGATGAGTAACTGTGACATCATCAAAGTACAATAAAAAATGGCAGAGCCTCAAAAGAAGAATATTGAGATGCAGATTAACCTGTCAAGAATATATATTCAAGTCAATTTAACAGTTTTATATAGAATTTCAAGATTTTAAGGATCCTTTTTTTCACATAAAGCTATCTAATTTTATCTCATCCAACTCAGCTTATTTTTATATTAAATTATTTAAGAATATTGGTGTGATCCATAAAAAAAGAATGTGAATATTATAAAATCTCTTAAAACATACCGAATGTGACTGGGCACTGTGGCTCACGCCTGTAATCTCAGAACTTTGGGAGGCCGAGGCAGGCAGATCATGAGGTCAAGAGATAGAGACTATCCTGGCCAACATGATGAAACCCTGTCTCTACTAAAAATACAAAAATTAGCTGGGTGTGGTGGCGGGCGCCTGTAGTCCCAGCTACTCTGGAGGCTGAGGCAGGAGAATCGCTTGAACCCAGGAGGCAGAGGTTGCAGTGAGCAAAGACTGCACCACTACACTCCAGCCTGGTGACAGAGCGAGACTGTCTTAAACAAAACATACCAAATGTATCTATCTGTGATCTTATCATAAAATCAAAAGTTTTAAATTCAGGCATTTACAAAAGACACCAAATAGAGGCATTGAGTATAGAATTATTCCATTACTAAGACTGATCTAATGCCAAACAGCTTTATCAGCAGTGTTCATATTTTTTTAACTAAAAAAATACTCTCTTTAAATAATATTTTACAAAGATATCAATATGTTAAATGAAAAGAGACAGAACTTGTCTGCAAGAAGCAAGAGTGGAAGGCTGGAAAAGCTACCTTCTCAGACTATCCCTTTTACCAACTTCTCCAGCCCCTGAAGTCTGACAAAAGACCCCAGGGTCCTCTATGAGCCTGTGAACCACTGATCCAGATAACATTTCAAACAAAAACTGGGGAGAGGTGATTTTTCTCTGTTACTTAAGCTGACACATAATACTAAGCACACGCATAAGGGCATGAAAAAAGCATTTTAAAGCTGGAAAAGATCTTGATAATCAAAAAGTCCAATGTCCACCAATGTTATGAATGATGAAATAGGCCCAGAGAATTGTACTGATTTGGCCAGGATCACACAGCTAATTAGGGGCAGAGTCAGAAATGAAATGGCTGCCTCCTGACGCAGTCTGGTGCTCTCCTTAACACACTACATGGACCTGCATAAATCATTTGGAGGTAGAATAATTTTCCAAAATGCTTTATCATGAGAGAAAATATATAAAATATATTAAGAATGTATCAGACCGTTCCTTCAATTTGAGGCATAAGTATAACATCTCCAGTGAACCAATACAGTAATCAATGCATGTTTATGCATCCTGAAGTCTCCTTCTGGTGCCATGACATTTCTCTGCACAGAAGAGCACGGAGAGGGGATCTACATATCACCCCCTCACCTCTACTATAGTGGGGAAGCCACTGCTCAGCTGAGTGCTTTTGTCATTAGTCCTTCTCACCATCCAGAACACATGCTGAACAACTGCCCCAGAGATGATCCTTCAGCATTTCCAAAGGTTTACATTGCACATAATCAAAGTACTTCAAAAATCAAGGATCATAGCAATTTAATATTCTCAGCTTATTCCAGAATGTTCCAAGTACTTAGAAAATGATTCAGAAAATAATGACATTTTTCATGAGAACATTTTCCTTTCCACATCTTATATTTTAATGTATTTAATATGAACATATGCATGTGCACTCTTGTCATCTTTTCTGCTTTTATTCCATTTTTTTTTTTCTGAAGAAAGAAGATCCCTTTGGAGAAATCAATAAAGATCTGCTACCTAAGTGAGGATAAAATTTTCTTCCTTAAAAGTGTCACATGAACTCAAATTCCAGAAAGATGATACAGTGACAATATTTTGATCATCCCTTCGGCTCTAAACAAATAGCAATGATAGGTAAAATATAAAAAAGATATGCCTTGGCTCAAACACAAGATAAACTACTTTGTGACAAGAAATGAGACAATGTGCAGAAATGGTACCGTGGAATGGTCAAGGTTCACATCCAGAAGCAAATAGTGGAAGCCAAGAGTTTGACTCCTGTCAGAATAAGAAAATTAAAAGTATTCTTTGTGGTATTTGGGAGCTGACTCCTGCCTTTCTCAGTGAAGCCAGAGTCCTCACCTAATAAAAAGAGCCTGAGAAAGACTCTTCCATTGCAGGGGCTGTGGCACATGGTGTGATCCAGGTCTACGGGGGCACATGGTGAATGGCAGGCCTATGGGGCAGGAGGATATAGATAGCTTTGAGCTGAACCAACTCAAACCCTCACTGGGTAGCTTCATTTGGGTTTTCCCTCATACCTTCAGGATGAAATATCACAATTCGAAGAATGGTTTTGAATTGAGCCCCTGAAAGGAAGCCTTTGCTAGAGAAGGATGGATGAGGTTAGAAGAGCAAAGAGAAAGAGGAAAACAAGAAGATAAAAACAAACAAACAAAAAAAAACACACCCCCCTCTACACACTATAAACGAGTCTGTTAAACTGAAGGCAGAAACATGTATTTGCAAAGCTTTCAATAAAACTTTCAATGAAACTTTATTTATAAAAACACATGGTGGGCTGGATTTGTTTCACAGGCCATAGTTTGCCAACCTCTGACTTGGAAGATTATTATGAAAAGTCCAAGAAGTAAATGCTAAAATCCTGAATGGAACTTTGAGCATTGTGATCTTAATACCTTGTCCTTATTTACAAAATATCTGAAAATGTTTCATAAAAATATTAGTTAAAACAATTTTAAATGGATGATGAAGATTGCAGTGAAATAAGCTATCCCTCCTCAGAGGTTAGAAAACTGAGAGCACATATCCAGAGATACATGACCAGCACCTGCTAATCCTAACTGAGTTTCATTTTAAATGGTCACACAATACAAGGAAGAAAAGTCTTCAGTCCATTCATGGTGAGAAGGTCAAACAGAGACTTCCACATAAAATGAAGACTCTCAAAGACATAGCCCTTGTATAAATTGTGACTTATTAACAACAATGACAAAAAAATTCCCACAAAAAGGACCAGGGCGGAAATTGTTCTGTCTGGACTTTAGCTCTTGGTGGAGGAGAAATATCAAGTGTTCTTAAGCCAACTGTAATACGTTTTTTGTATTACGAATTCACACTACCTAAAGGATATAAAAAATCTCAAGTAGAGAATTGGATTTAGGTTGCTGCTGCCAGGTTGGTAGTGCCCCTTACCCCATGTTCTTTGAAAAGGGAAAAAGAAACCCTTTCGGAATAATGCATTTTAAATACAGGTCTTAAAGAAGGCCCACAAATAAAATTTTAATATGTATGACATCACAATTATTTTTTTTTAATTACAAAGCATGCCCCCAAAAAATACCATGAGGGAGAGTAAGCAGAAAAATAGCTTAAGAATGAGGCCTGCAGAGACTTCATACACTGAAATTATCAGAAAGATGATATGCTTAATATGATTGAATAAATAAAAGAAGAAATTAAAAGCATAGGTAAGGAGTAATAATCAATAAAAAATAATCACACATATTTGAAAAAGAACCAAAGATATATAGATGGACAGATACAGATGTAGACATGTAGGTCTAACTATCCATGTCTATCAACATGGCTAACTATGGAGCTGTTTCTACTTCAACTTATTGCAGATTAC
Source organism: Symphalangus syndactylus (assembly GCF_028878055.3). NCBI lineage: Eukaryota > Metazoa > Chordata > Mammalia > Primates > Hylobatidae > Symphalangus > Symphalangus syndactylus. The sequence goes on from NC_072435.2 coordinate 86,763,190, forward strand.
AAAAGCTATGGTTGAGAAGCTTTGCAGAGCTGCAAGTAGACACATGGAGCTGAAGAGGCAAAAACTGGCATTCAGAGATCTACAGGTATAGAGTCTCTCAGCTGGGAACCTTTAAAAGCTATGTCCTAAGATAAAGGTGAATTGGAAGTAGACCAGTCCTCCCCCAAAATCTCAAAGCCTAATTTCATGCCCTTTCAATCCATTATAAAGAAATTTTCATCCGAAAATTTTCCCACTCTGAATAAAGATAACATCCTGTGCCTTCATGTTATTTCATATTTTTTGTTATAATGTTTCATACTTTTTAAAAAATGGTTAGACAAAAAGCTAGTCTTGAGCAAAAACTGAAAGAAAATAAAGCAATAGAAGAAAGAGATCTAGATACAGGCATACTCGAACACAGATTCTTAAATGACTATAATTTATATACTAAAAGAGTTAAATGAAAAGATGGATAATTCTGGTGGAGAATCAGAAACTATCAAGATGAATCAAATGAAATTAGAAAATTAAAGTACAATACCTAAAATTAAGTACTTGGTGGATGAGTCTACTAGTAGTTCAATCACAGCTGAACAGAAAATTAGTAAAACTGGAAGATACCCAAAATAAAATACTGAGAGATAAGATGGAAAATACAGGAAAAAGTACTATAAACCGATGGGCTGTGGTGAATTGAAAATGACTAAATTAACTAGGCACAAAGAATCTCACAGCATATTATTGAACATAATAAGAGTAATTCACATACATACAACAGTATTTATTTATGTTGTAAAATTACAAAACTGAAAAAAAAACTTTTAAATTTTCCTTATTAGTACAAGTCTAAGGAAAAGAGAATAATATATGCTCAATTCAGGATAGAGGTTACCACTTAGAGGTAAGAGGGATGAGCTCATGGTGGGCCACACATGGAGCTACAGCAACATTGTTAACCTATATGGTGGGTACAAAGATCTCTGTTATATTATCTTTAATATAACAAACAGATAACTTAATTTTCTGTTACATATGAAATATTCTAAATAAATGCATCCAACAAAATTAACAATAGAAACAAGTTTACTCTAGATAAAATTAAACAACACAAAATTTAAAATAAAAATTATTGGTATATACAAGCAAATTAATAAAAACAATGAAATTCAAGCTAGCAGAAATGAAACAAGAACATACAGCTATGTAAAATAATTAGAACTCTTGAAAATTTTTAAAAATACTGTAATTAAAATATTCAGAAAAATTCAGATTGGACACAAAGAGTTAACTGGTTAATTGAAACATAGTGAAAGGGCACTCACTTGGAATCTGGGGCAGACAGAAAGGAATAAAACTATGAAAGAACAATTAAGAGTCATAGAGGATAGACTGAGAATCTTCAGTGTTTCTTATTTATGAAAATGGAGGCCGGCGCAGTGGCTCATGCCTGTAATCCCAGCACTTTGAGAGTCCCAGGTGGGTGGATCACAAGCTCAGGAGTTTGAGACCAGCCTGGCCAACATGGTGAAACCCCATCTCTTCTAAAAAAATTACAAAAATTAGCCGGGTATGGTGGCGTGCACCTGTAATCCCAGCTACTCGGGAGGCTGAGACAGGAGAATTGCTTGAACCCGGGAGGTGGAGGTTGCAGTGAGCTGAGATCGTGCCACTGTACTCCAGCCTGGGTGACAGAGTAAGACTCCATCTAAAAAAAAAAGAAAAAAAGAAAATGAAAAATATAGTAAATGACAAAAATGAAATATATTGATGAAACTTTAAACTAGAAACAGTAAATAGTGAAGATGCTATTTACTGTGTGAATAGTAAGTGAAACCCCATCTCTACTAAAAATACAAAATAGCCAGGTGTGGTGGCGGATGCCTGTAATCCCAGCTGCTGGGGAGGCTGAGGCAGGAAAATCGCTTGAACCCAGGAGGCAGAGGTTGCAGTGAGCCAAGACCATGCCATTGCACTCCAGCCTGGGTGACAAAAGCGAAACTCGCACCACCCCCCCAAAAAAAGGCAAGAAAAATGAGAACATGAGGAATATGATTGTAACATGAACTACATTGTTTCCTTTCCAAATATTGAAATCCTAACTCCCAGTATCTCAGAATTCCACTGTATCCCCAAATAGGGCAAAAGGAATAAATTGAATTCACATGGGGTCATACTGGAATAGCGTAAGCTCCTAATCTAATATGACTGGTGCACATATAACATCATATTGTACTACATAAATACGTGCAATTATTATTTGTCAATTAAAAATAAAAGAAAAAATGTAAAAATATGACAAATACCCCTTTGAAAGGGAAAATTTGGACACCCACACAAGGAGGACGTCATATGAACATGAATGCAGAGATCAGGATGATGCCTGTAAGTCCCAGAATGCCAAAGATGGCCAGCGAACCACAAGAAGCTAGGAAGGAGGCTTGAAATAGATTCCCCCTCACAATCCTTAGAAAGAACAAACCCTGCCAACACCTTAATATTGAACTTCTATCATTGAGAACTATGAGACCATGAATTTCTGTTGTTCAAGCTACCCAGCTTGTGACACTTTGTTCCAGCATCCCTGGGAAACTCATACTATGATCCTGTTGGCTTGTGATTACATGAAACCATATTAAATTGTCATTTTAAAAAATAAAAAATTGTCAAATAATGGCAATTTCCTAAGATTTAGGTATCCATGGAGCTGCATACTGGCAATTTTTATGGCTTGTTATCTACAAAAGAAGTTTTGCAATTTGGAGAGAAAGAAATAAGCAAACTTTAAATCACACCACTGAAGTTCTTCTTACATAAAGGCATGTTAGAATTGCAAAAATCTCCTCTGTTATATCATTATACAGTTTGTTTTTTTCCAGTATGTGGCCTGCTCAGCATCACAGAAATGCAACTATTACTCTGAATTGTTATATACAACAGACTTATTTCTGAGCCACTTTTGCCTTCACCAATCCCATACAAAAGAAAACAATTAAATTTTTTTTTTCTCTCTGACCTCATGACTGATCATGAATCATTGATTTGCCTTCTCACCCACTGAATCTGAAATTCTCTCCGTTTTTTTAATCTGAAAATGTCTTGATTTATGGATATCTAGTAGACTGTATTGTTTAACTATTTAGTACTTTGCAGTATACAAAATGAGATGACAGGGTACATTGAATGGTAGATAAATAATTAGCAAAGAATAAGGCCCTCAAATACAGCTGCCACTGAAGAATTTCTGTAAGAGAGTAGGACTGGTAATACAAGATCAATTTTAACTTTCAAAGATAAAATGAAGAGTTTATATAGATCATATTGTTACAGCTCAAGACGTGTTACTGCTCCCAGTAGGGATGCAATAACAATTTGTAATAACATTCAACTTAACCGGCAGCAAATTAAACTGGGCTTTGAATAAATAAAAAAGAAATTGGGGCATCCATTCATTAATATTTATTATTCCCTAATAAAAATGAGAAACATCTAGGCCATTTTTCTAAGATTTCCTAAAATATTTCTAAAAAAAAAATGATATATTCCTTAAAATCTATTTCAAAGGCTAAAAAAACTTACCATTAAAGATTTTTTTTGGTCTCATCTAATTCCCTCCAGCTGCAATTTAAGCTTCTTTTTGTCAGTCTGATCTTTCTCATATTTTAATTGGCATTAACAAAGGATATTCTTACCAGGGATTTCCAAGGCACTGAATTTCCACTCAAGAAACCTTGGAAGCCTGAATGTGAAAGAAGAACTCCAAAGTAACTGAAAGTGGCAAGACTGTGTTTGTGTTATGAGATTATAAGGAAGAAGAGAGAACAAACGATCATAAGCCTCTAGTAGGAGAATAAAAACATTTCTCATGAACTATGTATTACCTTTTTTTTCCTATTTTTAAAGTCTTTTTCTCCATAGTATCTTAGCAAAGGAAACCATTTAAAATTTTGCTTATGGACGACATTTGAAAAATGTTCAGCCTCCAAATACAATCTACAAAGTATATGTTTTAAAGGTTCTTTGAACACAGAAGTTATTGAGATTCTACAACTTGTCAGAGAAAGAAACACCTTCTTGAGGTCTTCAACACTCTTTTTAAATTTTTGTATGGCTCATAATTTACTTCCCAAATGTAGGTGGAACCTGACCAAATACTGAAGTCTTCAGAGATTAAGAAATTCATTTTAAAGAACAAAAATTACAATTCTTGATCATAAAACAGGCAAAATTAAGGTTTCTGGAAAGAAGGAGAAGTTTTGTTATCTTGAAGAATGATCCAGGAATTGGAATTTCTGAATAAGAAATGTTTCTGAAATTGTAGCCTATGGAGTAGTAAACATACTTTTCCTTAAGGAAGCATCACCCAAGGTGGTGCTCTCATTACCTCATAAAAAAACTAAGTTTCATATACAGAATTGCTATTTTGCATATTTATTATGTCCAAAATATTTATATATGCATTTTAAATCTGATCCTTTTAATAGCTCTGGGAAACAGGCATTTTCTTATTTATTTAAAGGATATGAAATTGTAAAATTATAGCAATTAAGTAACTTGACCATAGTCACAAAGACAATGAGTAAGCAAACTAGGACTCAAATCCATATGAATTTGTCTCATTTCCATTCTATGAGAGCAAGCATACTGCGTTTGAATTAGATCTCTAGAAATAGAGACTCCTATAATATTATATAAACATATTTAAACACAATTAGCCTGTGGGAAAGAATGTATTAGTCTTGTCCCTTGAAATCTTTATTATTAAGGGGCTCTGTTTTCAATGAATGAGAGTATTTTCATTGTCAATATTCCAAAACTTTAATTTAATTCTCATTATACTAATTTACATAGTAATTTTATTCTAGTTTCTACTTTAATTTGACAAGAAAATTCTAGTTGTAGTAAAATTTACATTAGAACTCATCTAGGAACACAGCTCATCATGTTGATAGCCCCAGGCACCAACTGATATATTAAAGAATAGCTTTAAACAAATATTAAATATAGAAACCTAGGATATAGATCATACTGAAAGATGGTAAGAGGCTTTGTTCATTTATTGATAGGAAAAATCAGTTGTGTTAATGAAACTAAATATTAGGAAGGAAAACAAAAGTGCTATTGAAATGGGAGAGTTCCCTGATCCCCCTCACAGGATGTGTGACAGAGGTGTGGCTTGCCTGTTGTTGCCACTGCTACTCAAACCCCTGATGGGAGGCAGACCACGCAGATGGTCAGGTGCAAGAGGTGGGGCGAGTGCTTTGGGCTCCAGCCCCATGGCAGTATCTAGGGGTGGGTGCCTGCAGCCCCAGTGTTACAACGCTCTTTTAGTTCTTTTAGCCTTGCTGTCCACAGACAGCTTAAGTGTTAACCAACTCAACGGACCCTCTTTTTGCAGGGCAGAGGCCCAGTGTGACAACTTTGCAAGGGCAGAGGGCCGGTGTGACAACTTTCTGTATCCTGAACTCTTGCCCAGAGTCCTGGAAGAATTGGGTTACACATGGGCTTGTAGGATGAAATTGGGGTTTTATTGAGTGGTGGAGGTGGCTTTCAGCTAGATGGATGAGGAGCTGGAAGGCGGATAGAGTGGGAAGATGATCTTCCCCTGGAGTTTGGCCATCCAGTGGCTGAAATCCTCTCTGAATGCCCCCAGCAGAACTCCTCTTGGTGTTCAGATGTTCCTTCTATTCTTTCTCTTTCTCGGCTGTGCCATTCTGCCATTCACTGGCTTGTCTCCTTGTCTCCTCATCTCTGCTTCTGGAGCCTGGAGTTCGGGGTTTATGTGGGTACAAGATAGGGGGCGTGGTGGGCCAAAAGGCAACCTTTTGATGCAAAAACAGGAATGACTGTCCCCATTTAGGGCCACAAGTCTCCAGGCTTGAGGGTGAGGCCTTTGCTGGGGAAATGCCCACTTTTACCCAGTATTTCGCTGTCTCCTGCCCATATCATTATAGTGCCTTGAATAAATAGCTCCTAAAATGTTAAACTTACAAGCATATGTGTGTATGTGTGTGAGTTGTATGTGTGTATCTGTGTAATGGTAATAGCTCTGGTAAGGGGATAGTACAATGAACACTCTAAATAATGTCAATGAGAATATAAATTGCTTCAGTATCAATGAGAATATAAGATGCTTCACTACATACACAAGGCATTTAACAACATTTATCAATAATTTAAATATATTTAAATCCTTTGTCCACACAATTTCTAGAAATATTTCAGAATATAAATAATAAAAAATACAGATAGAGCTTATGCACCAGATTATTGATCTGAGTATTATTTTACATAGCAAATAGTTGAAAACAATTTGATGTCCCACAATAGGATAATGATTAAAAATTATGCTAAATTTGTTTCACAGATAATTACATACAAGTTTAAATGATATTTTCACAGATTGTTTGCTACTATGATGAAGAGTAAACTATAAAGTTATCTACAGTAGGAGCTCAATTATATGTGCACATATGCTCATAGAGAAAATAGATAATATATAGCAAAATGTTAATAGAGGTCACCTGTATAAAGTGTATTTTCTTTTTGTTCTTGCTACTTTTACTAAAAAAATTTATAATAATTATGTGTTATATTTTAATAAAATAAATCATCTTTAGAAATGAGCACTTGAGAGGTGGTACCCATAGAAGTTAAAATGGAGTCCTCAACACCTCACTAGGGTGATTCCAAGGAAACCGGCACCCCATATGAATGCACATCTCTGCTCAACTCCACATGCAATGGTATCACCTTGTGCCAGTCAGATAGTGTGTTTCAACACTTTTCACCCGCCTCTGTTTGGGGTAGTTCTATAGGAAATAAAGCTTTC